>NC_064597.1:19102458-19734831 GCF_943734845.2 Anopheles funestus | reverse complement strand
CAATGGATCCCTAGCCACGTGGGCATAGAAGGAAATGAAAAAGCAGACAATCTGGCTAAAGAAGGTACCAGCACTAATCAAATGATCATCAACAAACTACGCATAAAAGACGTTCTATGCGTCTTGAAACAAAAAGCGATTGAGGACTCAAACAGCTGGTACAAGGAAATATGCGCCACAAAAGGGAAAAAAATCTACAAATACCAAAAGCACATTGTCAACAAACTATGGCACAGTAGCATGAACCTCCCAGCAAGGGATATAAAAATAATGAATCGGCTGATCGCAGGCCATGACTACAGTAACTACTGGCTCAGTGTAATGAAAATCGTCCAACAAGGCAACTGCGAGGTCTGTAACGTCCCAGACACAGAAACACATAAAATATTTTACTGTGATAAACTTAGCTTGGAACGAAACAAGCAACCGATAATAGACGAAGAAAAATTTTGGACAGGATGGAAAAAATGCAGGGATTATAAAAACTGTGATAAAATTCATACACGAAAACAAAGTGATATTTTAACAAGAAAAAAAAAATCTTAGTTGAAACAAGTAAGGGTATCCGGTCCGAGCAGGCCCGGAATAAGGTCCATTTGAAAATGAAGTGCAGGAGGAAATGCCAGTACACCAGAAACCAAACTATAAATATAAATCAAAAGATCGGCAAAATGTCAAAAAAAAGGAATATCGAGAGAACTAAACAACATAGGGACAAATCGCGATATATAGAAAAGAAGGACATATGGCCATCAGCTGCCGGTCTTATTCCAATTAGAGGTAGTTGGGTGATATACGCTCAAACTTGCGGAGTAGCGGAGGAAGGCCCAGGAAGCTGGATTCCTCTGTCGTACCGGAGGAGTACCTCACAGAAGCAAAGAAAGAAAAGAAAGAAAGAAAGGTCTGCCATCAACACCGAGCTCTTCGATCAAACTATGCTCTATAAATGTCGCTGTTCGTACCTCCGTACCTCCTTATTAGTGCCGTAAAGGATGACCGGTACATAGCGTAGCAGAATGTTTTCATCCGTGCTTGTGTGTACATTGCATCGTTTAGTGTCTTGTGCGGTGTCGTGTTTAGTGATGTGTGCATTGCATGATCTTCCCAGAGTGCTACTTCTCTCGTGCAACAGTGCCTGATGGTATAATTTGCACCCATCGATGTTACACACCGTCTTTATAAAGCACTCCGTGTGCACGTTCAACGTCACGTTCAACGGCTTGGCCATCTGAAACGAAACACCGAGCTCACCCGTTGCCGCTTCTCCATATTTCTCCTGCAGTCTACGCGAGGGATTCGTCCACCGCGCTGCGCCAATCAGCATACTCCTGGTCCAGCGCTGCGGCTTGGTCGATGGCCACCGTATGATCGTAGCCTGGCGGTGACGCGGCCATTGTAGCGTCGAATGGCCGCCAGCGTCGTAGGTTGTCCGCCATAGTGCTACTACTCGGCTGCAACCCTCGCGTCCCGTACCCGTCCGGGCTCGAAACTAGGGTCGAAGGGTGATGAACCCGCCGATCCTCAGTCGCCATTGCAGCTGCAGCCCGTTTTGGCGTCGTCACTCCCAACCGATCCGTGTCTCGCAGCCAACCCTCCATCCTGTCCGCCTTACCATCCGGTACACCTTGCAAACTGGAATTGCTGCGTTCTCGTTCGCGTGCGAGTTCTCGCCGCTCCAGCTCAAGCTCCCGATGCTCCAACTCAAGCTCCTTCCGCACCAGCTTGAGCTCTCTGGCATCCGCTCAAGTTTCCACGCATATGCATAAATTTTGAATCTTAAGAATAGTTAAAAATATAGGTGGTTTGCGATAACATCTTGGCAATGATTCTAATGTTTGCTTCTTCTTGGTATCCCATCATATATTGACACACCTTACCACATTTAGTTAAAAACCATTCGTTACGTCCATCATTTTTTGGTAAAAAGGCTTTCCGGACATGCAACGTAGCCGCGCCAGCTTTGTTTACAACGAAAGGATAAACTATGTTTTCATAAGTGTGCCAAGTAATATAAATGTACCTTTCGGACAATCTGTTAATAGTTTGTTCTAAACATTTCCAGCCATTATGTATTAAACGTTTCAATTGCTGTAAATGGGTTTCAAAGCAATAAGATGAAATGCGGCTGATCAAGCCCTTGGCTAAGAGTCGAACGCTTTTGGGTTTCTTTCTTCTTCGAAGGACCAATCTGTTCTCTTTGGAGGTTGACACTAGACTCGTTTTATTTGTCACCTTTCTATACAGTTCCCCGCTCCCTTCATTAGTGATGGGCGTTGTGTTTTGCTCTTCCGTTCCGGATGGGAACGGAACAGCGGCCAAGTGGACCATACTCTTGTATATCTTTAAATACATGTATTAGATTATGTACATTGCTCGTAACAAACTCTGGGCCATATATATCGGCATATTGCCTAACGTTAAGTTGAAGTAATGTGTCTGCTAATGACCAATGCGCCTTGTAAACGTGTGAAGAGAACAATGTAATGCTACAGAAGAACAGCATAAAGTGACGGTATTGTTCCTCATTAACTATCTCTTTGAGTACAACAATGCTGGCGTAAAACAAAAATAAGGCATATTCGGAACAGCAGCGGGTTTAACGGTACGCGTACTGAGCGGCCGCGGGGGGCCCCGAGCTAGCAAGCTTTCCGAGAAAGTAAGGAGCCTCGTGCTTCAAACAAGCTCCTAGCGCAGCCTTCTTAGCGTACGTCTTACACTTAATTTCAATAAAAGACGCTCACAATATGCATTTCTGTCCAGACAGGTAAAGTTTTCTAACACAATTATTTTCAATATGTTACACGTCACGTCTATTACCTATTCCCGGTTTCAATATATGGCAATGCGAGGAGCTATGATAAGAATCGTTGAGAATAAGACGATGTCAACGGTCTAAGACGGTCCAATTTCCAACGGAATAAGACGGTCCAATTTCACATGAAATCTCTTCTCCCGCTCTTCTCACCGGTGTAATTCGTTGTACCTAGAGCCACACTGCAAAATGCACAGTGTTGCTATGCTGTCACACATTGATACGCAGAACGAATTTTGTACCCGGTGTTGGAAATTAAGATAGGGAATATGCGATCGCTTAGCGCCATCTAGTGGACAGTGGATTAGCTAGAACAACAGAGAGATAGAAAAAGAACGGTAGCTCCCTCTATCGGAAATTGTTGGTTGTTGTCCTAGGTTTAAAGGATTAACTTAAAATGTAATTTTCGTCTCGCTGTGCATCGCTAACAAACCACGTCTAGGGTCAGTCTGAATTCAACGTGAAATATACTGAAATTAATGTTCATCTTCCCATCGCATTGAGTTAGTAGTATTCTTATACTAATTCAACTCTATACACAGTTTAAGAACTGTAGTTTTTGATATCCCTTCCCTTCCCACCAGGTGTAGTCTGTTGGCTTGTCCATCGATTACTCTTGGCCACCCTTCCACTCTCCCTCAAGGTGGTCTGTTGGCTTGTCCATCGACCACTTCTTGACTCCTTTCCCCACTCCCGGAGTAGGCCGTACCCTACACCCGGTTTTGCTTAAACACATCGATACGAGCGAAATAGGTTTAATCGAGCTCCATTAGCCTTGAGTGTCAAACACAAATTTAATTTGAACACTAAGTAATTTTATTTCAGTAGAAGAAGGATATCATTGGTTATAGTTTTGTTTTCAATTTTATGTGTAGTGCTATTCGAATCTAATAATATCTCATGTTAACCCTATTATCTATGACCGCCTACGTGGGTACGTTTTGCACTTTTATGTCTTAATACCTTTGTTTTACGCACACGTAGCCGTCCGTTAAAGAAAAAGTAAGGAGCGAAGTCGTCAATTAACTCGTTACAATTTATTGCCACTTGCTTTGTTTAGCAATTAACGCACCGAACAAGAGAGCATATCATCGATCACACGCAGCTTAAATACTAACTCACGCAGGATGCGGTGAGAGAATTTTACGCATCAAATTCTCTCCCACGTACGCTCCCATATGACACATCGATATCTGACGTGCGAACACGAGGTCATCGGGTCAAGTGCGTATCAAAACGCACGCATTATTTTGAATTTTAAAAAGCGGAGGAACGCATCCTCGCTTGACGCTTTGGAACACCGTTATGTTCCATAACCAACCTGTATATAGGAAAGTCGTACAGACGTAGGATGCGTAGGATGCGTAGAAAAAAATGTTCTCCTGAAGTTCTACTGATACATCTGTTTTGTAGAACATGTTTGGGTATTATTTTCGCAACTCTGCGTTATTAAAACAAAATCAATAAATCCTTTTTTTTTCTATTTCATAACTAAGGGATTTCCACGTAAGCTATGATTATCCTCAAATGTTATCATATTACTAAAGCTAATTGCTACTATTTCATACTATTTTCATTTAGAGAAATAAGTGTTGAATTCAGAACGCGAAGAACAAGCAGGGTTTTTGACACAAATATCAATTTCTTTTATATTTGATTCTTCCTGAGGTATCTCGGCTAACGGTTGTTCCGAAAAAATGAAAAAGCTCATTCAAATCGTATGGCCTTCCCGGGTAAGCGGTCGTAGATAAACGAAGAAAATTTTGTAAAAAATGCAAAATATAAGTTGAAGATGAAATTAATCATGTTTTACTATTATTGAAAGATTCTTACGCACAGGAAGAAGGAGCTGAAAATGACTGTCTTGCCACCCAAGAAATCGCTAAATTGTATCAAATATCCCGCGAAATGTCTTGTACTTTTCCAAATGTTGAAACAATTTTGAAAATTTTGCTCACCATTCCCATTTCTAATGCATCAGGTGAATGATCCTTTTCTGCTCTTAAGCGTGTTAAAAATTATTTGCGGAACTCAATAAGCGAATGTAAATTAAACAATATGGCCATTCTTTACATAGAACAAGAAATTTTAGATAGAATAGACACAACAACGAGAAGAATTTGGTCGAAAAAAATCCAGGAAAAAGCTAATGTAAGTATTTTTTTATAATGTTTAATTATTAGCTTCTTCTTCTTCTTCTTGGCTTAACGACCTTACAGGTCACGCCGGCCATTTCTGGCTTACTAGACTTATTTTACCAGGAGGAAGCAGCGGAAGCAGGAAACAGTGGCGCTTGACGCGAACCAGCATCAGCAGCGGCAGCAACCGGAGCATCAGCAACAACCAAAACAACCGAAGCAGCGCGCGCATCGCGTCCCAGATGCGTTGGAGTTGGAAACAACGAACAACACAACACAGGACGAGATGATGCGCATCCTCAAGGAAAAGCTGGGGGATGATCGGCAGAAAGTGGAGCGTGTAAGGATGAATTTCCAGGGGAATATTCTTCTGGAACTGTCCTGCAAGAGCCACGACGAGACGCTTGAGATGTGGCGGAAAGTGTCCGAAGCACTGGAGGGCAAAGCGAAAGCCCGACCACGGACCCCCACAACTCGCCTCACCTGCACGAACATTCCACCAAGCTGCACCAACGAGGAAATTGCAACGGACCTAAGCACAGCCCTGGGAGTTACGATCTACGCGGACCAGATCAGTACCGTTAAATCCAATTACGGAACGCTGGTCGCATTTTTCGGATGCCCAGAGGTGGCAGTAACGGACGACGTGCTACTAAAACAGCATGTTGTCGGATTCAGCCAGTGCTGCCGGTTCAAGAAGGTTGAGGTGAAGCGCCAATGCTATCGGTGCTACGAGTTTGGCCACATTGCCACTCACTGCCGTGGGAAGGATCGGTCAAGCAAGTGTCATCGATGTGCGGAGACTAAGCACTCAGGACCGTGCACCAAGGAACGGAAATGCCTCGTCTGCAAGGGCCCGGAAGCAATCGGGCACTCGTTTGGACAGCGCAACTGCCGCCAAGTAGGAGAAGGGGTAAAAAACCGGCCTCGTCATGATTAATGTCCTTCAACAGAACCTTAATCACAGCCAGCTGGCCCAGGACATGCTGATGCAGACTGCTCGGAACGAAGGCTGCGACATAGTGTTGATCGCCGATCCATATCGGATTCCGGAGAACAACGGTAACTGGGTCGCGGATCCGACGGGCAGAGTTGCAGCAGTATCGACAGGAAGATACCCTATCCAACGCATAATCGAGAATCGGCGGGATTACTTCGTCGTGGTCGAAATGCGTGGTATCGTTTTCTGCTCCGTGTATCTACCTCCTGTGGGGTCCGATTTGTCAGTGGAGGATTATCGACGCAAATGGACCGAAATTGCGTCGGTGATTCCGCGGAATCGGGACACCGTGATCGGCGGGGACGTCAACGCCTGGTCAGGAGCGTGGGGGATGGAACGCAGACACAACGATGGAGAACGAGTTCATAGGGGAGCAGTGGTGATGGATGCTATGGCATCACTTGAGCTAGTCTTGTTGAACCGGGGCAACCGGCCAACCTGGAGCAACAACAGTGGCCGTAGTTCCATTATCGACGTTTCCTTCTGCAGCTCGTCTCTTCTGGGGGAAAATAACTGGCGAGTCTGCGACGAAAATCCAAGTGACCACAATACCATCAAGTTTGCGGTCGGGAGGACGACGACGCAGCGTAACCTGGGACACAGTGCACAGCAGGCTTCGGAGAGCAGATGGGCAACCCGGTATTTCAACAAGGACTTGTTCGTTGAAATTTTGGGGTTACTGGACATCTACAACCGCACCCTCTTGGCGGACGAGTTGACGCAGGCAATGTCAACTGCCTGCGACGCGACGATGCCGAGATTGCCAGCAGCACGGGGAGGACGACGATCGGTGTACTGGTGGAATAACGAGATTTCCCAGTCACGTCGCACTTACATCGGGATGCGGAGAAGACTCAGGCGAGCCCGAACGGAAGAGCAGCGACAGGATCGCCGTCCGGCGTACACAGCAGCGAGAGCAGCACTGGAGCAAGCGGTCAAGCGGAGCAAGAAGGAGCAGGGCGATCAACTTCCGGAACAGCTGGGGCCCCACGGATTCGGGCCAGGCTACAAAATCCGGAGGCAGATGTGGCAAGGAGCCCGAGTACCGATGGAACGGGATCCAGCCAAGCTGCAGCACATCGTCGGCGAACTTTTTCCGATGCAACCGCCCATGGAATGGCCCACGGCAACAGGATTGACGGACGAGGACACGGCACGGGATGCCGTTACCGAGGACGAGCTGGTGAGCATTGCAAAATCGCTCAATCCCCAGCGTGCCCCAGGAGACGACAACATTCCGAACGTGGCCTTGATTGCGGCGATGACGGCGTTTCCACGCGTCTTCATGAGAACGTTCCAGCATTACATCGATTCCGGCCACTTCCCCGTCGAATGGAAGAGGCAACGGCTAGTGCTGTTCTCGAAGGCCGGGAAACCACCCGGAGAATCATCGTCGTACCGGCCAATCTGCCTGCTGAGTGTTCTGGGAAAAGTATTGGAGCGACTCATACAGCGCAGACTTACGGAGCATCTGGATGCAACGGGCGGTCTCGCTGATGCCCAATACGGATTCAGGAAAGGACGCTCAACCATGGATGCCATCAACAGGGTGATTGCCAACGGAAGGGTTGCGCTCGACAAGAAGCGCAGGGGCGATCGACTGTGTGCGATGGTGACAATCGACGTGAAGAACGCCTTCAACACGGCCAACTGGACAGCGATCGGAGCAGCTCTGCAGCGAAGGAACACGCCACCGTACCTCCAGGCGTTGCTGCGGAACTACTTCACGAATCGCACGCTCCACTACGAAACGGATGAAGGAATGGTCTCGCTACCAGTATCGGCAGGTGTCCCGCAGGGTTCGGTTCTAGGGCCAACACTGTGGAATGTTATGTACGATGACCTTCTTCGCTTGGAGCTGTTCGGAAAGCGTGCGGACATTATAGGGTTTGCTGACGATGTGGCGTTCACCCTTATCGGGAGGGACCCGCAGGAAATCAGCAACCTTGCTACGAGGAACCTGGAGATGATCGAGCGTTGGATGGATGGAGTGGGATTGAAGCTGGCCCATCAAAAGACCGGCTACATGATCTTCTGCACTCATCACAACCCGCAGGTAGGTCAACTACGTGCGGGGGGACACACGATCGTATCCACGGAATCGCTCAAGTACCTGGGGGTCGAGCTCTGCCGCAAACAGCACCACGGTCGGCATTTGGAGAAGGTTTGCAGCAAGGCATCACGTATCACGAATGTCTTGACCGCTCTGATGCCGAATAAGTGTGGCCCAAAAAGCAGCAGAAGGAGACCCTTGGTTAACGTTGGGAATAGCATTGTCCGTTACGCGGCACCATCGTGGGGACGGACGCTTCTTCAGAAGGACGTTCACCGGACCACGGTTCAGAGGACGCACCGCACAGGAGTTCTTCGAGTGGCCAGTGCCTTCCAAACGGTCTCCTACGATGCCGCTTGCGTGGTCGCAAGCACTATCCCGTTAGTCCTCCTCCTAGAGGAGGACATCCGCTGCCACGACGAAAAGGTAGCGAGGGGAAGTCCAGGACCAGACATACGAAAGCGGCAAAGGGAAGAGACCATGGGACGCTGGCAACAACAATGGACAGCCGGAGCGGGGCAGCCGAGATCGCCGGGGATGAGGACGAGGAGAATTATCCCGGACATTATGTCCTGGGTAAATCGCAAGCACGGAGAAATTGATTTTTATCTCTCTCAACTCTTTACAGGGCATGGGTTTCTCCGGAGCTACTTCGTCGACAAAGGCATCCTCGACGGCTCGCCAAACTGCCCGGTGTGTGAACACCAAGTGGAAGATGTCGACCACGTAATGTTCCACTGTCCACGGTTTGCTCGAACCCAACACGAGATGCAGCAGCAGAGCCACACCCGCTTGACGATACAAAATCTTGCAGCGGAAATGTGTGCCAACAGCAACACATGGGAAGCAGTCCGGACCGCCGCAAGGACCATCTTCAGAAACCTCCAAGTGAGATGGAATGAGGAAAGTCCACCTACGGCCAGACGGAGACGACAACAACGACGGCGGAACACGGAACAAACGGGACAGCAACAGCTGCCGCCGTGACCGCACCAAAGGATGACGACAACGGAAGCAGCAGCAGCAGCAACGAGTAACCAGAGCAGCAGCAGGAGCTAGACCCCACCGGAAGGAGCGGCTACGGACGGGCGGAATTAAGCAGCAGCAGCGGAAGGAAGGCACGAAGCAGCAGCAGCAGCTGAGACAACTAGGACGAATGACGCAGTAGCAGCATTGGAAAGCAGCAGCGCGTCAACAGGATGGGTGCATCGCACAAACGTTCCTGCATGGAGTACTACGCACATCAAGCGCATCGGCAGGGTTCGGATCAGGTCGAGGAGTGGTTTAGTTAGGGTCCCATCGGCTGCCGGGTCCGCTTCACGGGCCCAGCGTCACGATGAATCCCACATAACCCATCTCGGAGGGATTGGCTTGTAGCCGCAAGCCGCCCTTCGAGGTGGGTACCTTTTGAAGGTTCCCCCCCCGTTAACAAAAAAAAAAAAAAAAAAAAAAAAAAAAAAAAAAAAAAAAAGACTTATTTTACCACGTAGCCGGATAGTCAGTCCTTTAATTATTAGCTATAAGTGTTTTTTATAGAACTTAATTTACTTAATAAGTATAAAATTTAACGTAAAATATGTCATAAGATTGTTGGTATGTATTTGTTTCTATTTATTTAAAAATCTGACAATTGAATTGAATTGAAAATATTTTTGGAGTAATAATTATTTTTAAAATATTAGCATATTTTGAATACATTAAGCGATAAATCTCTTATTAATTTTTGAAGAACGGCAAAGAGCAAATTATTAAAACAAATAAAATAGATTTTTAAATAAGGTTTTAACGGCGGGGCTTCAATTATGAATTTGAATCGATAAAGAAAAAGGTACGAATTCAAAAACAAATTACAAATTTGTAATTTCGCAGGGGCCCCATTTTTTACCGTTTAGGGCCCGGGACGTGTAAATCCGTCACTGATTCTGAACCTTTCCAGTGTTTATATCCTCGCAAGGATTGGTCGACATTCCAGACGTATTCATCACTTGTGTAGGAGTTAATTTTTTTAAAACCAAAATTTCGTTCCATTACGCTATTGACCGTTTGTCTGGTAATTCCTAAATCTAGTAAATGCAATGGATCGGCGACAATTACTTGCTTTACCATGTCGAAGTTCTCTAATTTTAACAATGGTGAATCAATTTTGTGATGATCTCTGTCGCTGACTGAAATTATGTCCTTTTTAGGAACCGCTGTCCGCGCTCAAAAAAGGTCCCTAGCTTAGGAGAATAGTAGCAGGAGAGCGGACTTAGCCGCTCTCAACGTAAAGATAAGCTAGGAGACTAAGCTTACCTCTCTCGCATCGCTTCACCGTGAAGCGATGAGTGAGAGGGAAGTTAAGCGTCTCTGTCTGTCTCGCTTGCTCCTGCAGGAGCAGACAGATAATGCAAGGATAATGCGGGGATCGGCGCGAAAAATCCTCCCCAAAATTATAAGATTTTATTAGACAAATTAGGGAAATAGTTGAAGAAATAATTACAGGAAATTAGAGGAAATTAGGTTAATGTTAATAGGTTAATAGGTTAATTAATTAACTTTAGATTGTTAATGAATTAATATTATGAATAAGAAGTAGGGCGAAAGGGTGAAGGATTAATAAAAGGGTTAAGAAACGCGAAGAAATCACGGTTATGTATCGCCGTCAAGGAAAATTATGTATCGCTAAAGCAGCATGTACGATTAAAAGGGGGTTACGGGGAGGTAGCCCTAAATAAAGATAAGCTTTTTCACAACCGGAACAAAAAGCCTTTTTATTTCGGTTGGCCGCGGATAAATTAGTTTAGTTTCCACCTTCTCTCACCCTCGGTCGGAGTTTGATACTCCGGTCTGAGAGCTCAACACGCGTTTATCGCCCTGTTGTGCTGGGAACAATCTCCATAAATATGCATTTTGAACTCGAGGTCTGTTCGATGTGGTGCACTGCAGGTTTGGAAGCTTACAGGAACTCATGTTGCGTATGATTTCCTTAACTTGACTAATAGAGTCGTATGTTTGATTCGTGGTTATTGTCCATTGACGTAAAGCGCTTTCTACACAATAATCATCGGTGTGTTTTGTGTGCATCAGCTCGTCATCGGAGGTTTCATGTAAATAGTTCACAACTAATTCATCGTTCTCAGATTCATCAATTGTT
The DNA here is from genome assembly GCF_943734845.2 of Anopheles funestus. Lineage (NCBI taxonomy): Eukaryota > Metazoa > Arthropoda > Insecta > Diptera > Culicidae > Anopheles > Anopheles funestus. Next base: position 19,723,695 of record NC_064597.1, on the reverse strand, counting down.
TCAATTTCTGCAAATTCTTTTGCAGTTTCATCGTTGGTTATCGAATTTAAGGATGTTCGAAAACCCGTCTTCCAAACGCGCCGACGACCCCTGCTTCGAATGCGTTCCTAGAGCAATAAGTGCGTTTTTGTCACCTGTCAAAGACAGAACCGCGTGGGAGAGAGTTTCCGGCGTGGATCCTCTCTCTGCTCCTTTAAAAGCGGCTCCGTGCGATCAATCGCCCTTTTTCTGCGCGTGTCCTTCAGCGATTCGGTCTGTGCGGCGATCCGTTTATTGGTAAAGTATCAAAGCTGCGTGCGTCTAGATATTAAAGATTATTATTTGTGCAAGTGTCAATAAAACCTTAGAAGTAGTATAAACAAATAGTGACGGCTTCGTGTGGTATTTTTACGGACGGCTACGTGCGTGAAGCAATCGTCATGATTTTCAATTACGTCTGAAGTATAGGATAAAGGCGCAGCATCCACAGTTTGTTTGTTTGGAATAACAATAATTTAAAATATATGTCGTTTTATAAAAGAAGTGAATATAACACCTACTTATTTCAAACCGTTTGTACTGCTATCTGCAGCTAGCTCTTCCTCAGCTTGTTCCAGCGTAGCTATCCTGCGTGCTGTTGAATCGCGATAGCGGTACAAATATGAATTATATTTAACCCGTTTAGTAAATTGATCTCCCATAATTACAGGACTTTTATTTTTCACAGCACAGCACATTTATGTAACAAACACTCTGAAAACCTATTTATGTTCGTTACGTTTAATTTCCTTCTTGTGGCGGGTCAGTTACGAATCAAAACAACAACAAGCATGAAGTATGGATACCACCCTAGCGACAAAAATGACCACAAATTCACACCAAAATATTCATTTTGAAAATGGTCGAGCCAGGGTCGGGGCGAGGGTCGACGTGTCGTGGTCCCTCGACCTTTTGCCAAAGTGAACAAAATAATTCGTAACCTGCCGTGAACCGAAAGCAAAAATTTTGTTATCTGGGTAGCTCTAAGCACGCTTCCCCGTCCTAATCGCGTGTTGTGATTGCCTCAGCCGTATATTCTATTTATATCTCTCTCTTCCTTATCCTTTTATATCCTATCCTGTATGCGCGCCAGGCTTTGCTTGCATCTGTAGAATTGTGGAGGGGGATATATTTTTGCCTAAACTTTAACCTCAACCAACTGAACTGTTGTTGTGAGAGAGAGTCTCTTTTTCTTGTTCGCCTATGGATGGAATTGAAAATTGAAAATTTATGTGTTGATGTGATTTGAACTCAATTTAGATACGTTTCCCTATACTAAATTTCCTGCCGCTACGATCACGACTACAAAAATTGGGTTTTCGTCCGCGCGCGAAGAACGTTATATAAAAAATCGGTGGAAGGAAAGATTTCTGCAGCCATGATCTAGGAGTGAACACGTCTATACACTCTTTAGTACTCTTAGGATTTTGGTGCAAATATGTAAGAGGTAAGACGTATTTTTCATGAGCAAAGCGCAACATTCCCGTGTTTACATTAATCGAATGCAATGCTAGATATGCGACCTCGCCATTCGAAAAAATGAAAAATTATCTTTTTTAATCAATTAATATCAAATGAACGTACATTCGTTAAAGCATATGATAAATAATGATTAAAACAAAAGTTAAGTTTTAATGATTCAGTCAGCTTCACCTCCGAACAAATATTTCCTAAGTAATACAGATTCACTTATTGCAAACCACATTATGAAGAACAGGATATAATTAACATATTTAAGAACCAACTAAATCCTAAAGTGATCAATTGTATCAAATTACCTGTCTCTATAATACAATTAGTTCAGGAAACATATAAAAAGTTAGACATTGATAAATCATTCAAAATAGTTATTTCAAACACATTATTGGAAGATATTCAAGATGAGGCAGAGCAAGATAAAATAATACGCGGAACACACGAGGAAGTACATAGGAGAGTTAATGAGAACAAATAACAAATTTATCAACATTATTTTTTCCCTCGCCTGGAAACCAAGCTCAAGACATTTATCCAATCTTGCACCAAATGCAAACTTAGCAAATACAACTGAAATCCACCTAAACTCATTCGGAAAAGTATTTTTGGTGCGGCACCATATAATAGGATTCACATAGATATTTTCTTTTTGAAAAAAAAACAAAATGGCTAACGGTTCTCGACTCATTTTCGAAATTTGCAAATACAATCCCAATACAGACAAGAACAATAGTAGATTTAAAAACAGTTGTTACAGAGCATATTCGCCAATTCGTACGTCCATCGACAATCGTATGCGATCAAGAGCCGTTATTCACATCAATTGATTTTGTCGGATTTATAAATGACTTAGGTATAGAAACTCACTACGCGAGCTGTTCAAGTTCTAACGGAACTGAACTGTGGGACCAATTCCCTTTCGGTAGCTCAATTTAAACGTCTTCTCTCGATGGTGTTCGTTTTTAGATTAGATATATTAATTCTTCCACTATCGTAGCTAACCGATCGGACTATACCGATCCTACTCGAAACTTCCCGAATCCGACGGTAATGTTTCCTACCTATCTTAACTCTATTGTAACCTTGTTTAGGATTTCTCGAATTAAACTTGCTATAATTCTCAACTAACAGGAACAGTGGAAAGGTTCCACTCAACATTAATAGAACTATACCGAACTTTAAAAGATAAATACAGGACTTTTACTCTAAAACAACAAATCAATATAATAACAGATATTTTCAACAATAATTTGCATTCGGTAACAAAATGTAAACCTCGTTCAATAATATATAATTCGCGTAATTTAACGAACACCGAGGAGATTTAAGAAATTTTTTAAAAATTATGAAGCGTGTTACAACATAGGCTAAAAAAAGAACAAAGAGAAATACGAACATAAACACCAGCATTTAGAAACACCCAAGAAACTTATTCAAAATGAATCCGTATTCATCAAATCATCTCAAAGATTTACAAAGGATCGTGATCCGTTTAAACAATCAAAAGTAAAAAAATGATAATGAATTAACATGTAAAGATTCTTCTTATTATTTTTAGATTGATAGGTGTAGGGTCGAGTATAAGGATGAGAGACTAAAGAGTGAGTTGTGCAGGGTTGAGTATAGTATGAGAGAATAAAGAGTCAGTTGAATAATAGCTGTCAAGCGAAACAGATGTCCGATCTCGTGTTTTGTTCGTGAAAGAAAAGATCGTGCTTTACAGTCACTACAATAGGTTGTGTCAACCTCCTATACTTGACTTGTCCTATCATGTATGGGAGGGGATTGTCATCCATATCTCCGTTTTGTTTGTTGTTGGTTTGTTTCGTTGCTCTTCCGTTGCTTACAAAACAGGTATTTCCTCCTGTTTGGAGTTTGGGATCGACCTTATACCGGGTTGAGTTCGGTGGGACATCTTATTTTCCTTTTGGGCCCTTTATTATTATTATTTTTTTTTCTGTGTTGTGTTTGTTGCATTTGTTGTATTTATGTTGCTTTTTTGTTGTTTTCCTATTATTATTTTATTGTTTAAGAGTTTGGTTTTTGATATTATTATTATTATTTGTACGTGTGTTTATTTGTTTTTTTTTTTATGTTGGTATTGTTATTTCCTATGTGGGTTTTGTGGTTTGCTTTTTGTGTTTGGTATTGGTTTATTTGGTTTTGCTTTTGTATTACTTGTTTTTTTATCTGTTTATAATCAGTCTCATCTGGAACGTCGAAGAGAGCAGTTCAGCATCCAGCTCTAGCGTGTGTTAACTCCCATTCGTTCGTTACAGTAGAAGTAATCTATCTCTGAGCAATAGTGCGTGAGAGTGTTACCCGATGGGTAAACGCAAGAAGAGAGAAGTACTTCGTCCCTCTCTCTCTAACAGAATGTAAATCAGAATGTCTCTAGGGATGCTGAGGAAGAAGAAGAAGGATTCACAACGGTAAAATACGGGAGAGAAGCACGCCGTCTAACGGTAAAAGCTGCTAAAAATGACGGTGCGCTACCTGCACCTGCAAACAAGAAACTACGACCACCACCTGTGGTTGTGAAATAACCTTCCCTAAATCAGTTTAAAACTGATTTGAAACCGATTCCTGGCGTGGAATATCAATGCATCGGAATAGGAGTTAAGGTGTTTGTAAAACAGTGAAGGATTTTCAACACTTGATAAAGTACCTCGAAGGCAAAAAGCATGCGGAGTTTTTTTCGCATGACATGCCAAAGGAAAAACCTTTCAAGGCTGTCTATGGACGCGCAAGAAATGCGTAAACGATATCCTCACTTAGCGCGAGTCCCGATGCCCCACTATGAACGAATTTGTCCAACCATTCTGATAGGCATAAATCACGGTCATCTGATGATCCCGCTGGATCGAAGCACCGGAAACGAGAACGAACCAATGGCGATAGAAACAAAACTCGGGTGGACCATATTCGGAAAAGAGAAATCTTATAGTAATGACCCAGAACATCTCATGATTGCAAGAGAAGACGAGCGTATGAACGATATGCGTGAAAAATACTTTTCAACCGAAGATTTCGGCGTAAGAGTCACGACGAAAACGATATGCAGTGAAGAAGAAGAACGGGCAAACGCCATTCTTCAAGATACCATGAGATATGAAAATGGACGATACGAGGTTGGACTTTTGTGGAAAAATGAGGTTGTATCTTTTCCAAAAAGCTACGATAGCGCGTTGGGTCGACTCAAGAGCCTAGAACGCCAACTCGCTAATAATCCCGAGTTAAAGGCATTTGCCAAAAGGACGTTCGAAGAATACGTAGCAAAGGGCTATATACGCAAACTAACGCCCAAAGAACTCCTGAACTGGGATACTCGAACCTACTATCTACCACACTTCATAGTGATTAACTAAAACAAGCCAAAGCCGAAACCTCGTCTTGTGTTTGACGCGGCAGCAAAGGTTCAGGGAGTATCTTTGAACTCACAGTTACTTTCGGGTCCCGACTCAACAACATCTCTTTTTGGAATTTTACTGCGCTTTAGAGAAGGGCAAGTCGCGGTTGCAGAAGACATCAAGGAGATGTTTCACCAGGTGAAGATCCGGAAAGAGGACCAATGTGCCCAAAGCTTACCATGGCGTGATTGCGAAGATCAAAGGCACCCCGACGTGTACGTTATGCAAGTGATGACTTTTGGTGCCACTTGTTCTCCGGCGTGTGCTCAAGCCGTAAAAAATCATAACGCGCAGCGATGCGAGAAAACTCACCCGAAGGCGGTTGACGCTATCATAAGGCAACATTACGTTGACGACTACATCGATAGTTTCGATTCAATACGAGAAGCCCAAGACATCACCGCGCAAGTAATTGAAGTTCACCAGAGCGGAGGGTTTCATATACGAAATTTCATCAGCAACGCGGAAGAGTTACTGAAGGCCATTCCGGAACAAAGAAGATAGACACAGGAAACGATACTATTCTTCGGAGAGAAGAATGCATCGTACGAAAAGGTACTCGGAGTATTCTGGAACATTCACTCGGATAGTTTGGGATACAACATAAAACATTCCAATATTCGCCCGGAAGTGCTAGACGCTCGAACGAACCCTACAAAAAGAGAAGTGCTCAGCTTCGTGATGAGCATTTATGACCCTATAGGCATGATTAGCCACATTACGATCCTAGGAAGAATATTGATGCGATCGATCCACAAAGCCGTAACGACTTGGGACGAACAAATACCGGAAGATCTGGGAGTCAAATGGAACGAGTGGCTCAACCTACTCAAGAACGCACATCAATTTGAGGTCTCACGATGTGTTTTACCAACAAACGATGTGTTTTACCAACAATTGAGCTGCAAACGTTCGTATATGCATCAGAAGAGGCATTTGCAGCGTGCGTGTACCTTAGAAGCTACAACGGCGAACACTACCAGACACATCTTCTTGCTGCAAAGACCCGGGTTGCTGCTCTAAAACACCTGTCTATTCCACGACTCGAGTTACAGGCGGCTATGCTGGGAGCAAGACTGACGAACTCAGTGAAGCAGGAGTTGCGGGTTAATATTGAAAGAATCAATTACTGGAGTGATTCACAAACGGTACTGGGATGGATCACCAACAGGAAGAGAAAGTACCATCAGTTCGTCGCTCACCGAGTCAGCGAAATCCTCGAGACTTCCGCCATGGACCAGTGGCGATGGGTGCCGACTATGGAGAATCCCGCGGACCGAGCGACGAAAGCAATGGCTATCGACGATGTGTGGAAAATAGGCCCACCATTTCTAGTCAATGATGAATCCACATGGCCACAGCAAAACATAAAGCCTACATCAGAAGAAGAACGCGTTCCACTTCACGCCGAAGAACGCAAGCTGTTGGACGAGGACGACTACTCGGACTGGAGAAAGTTGGTACGCCATGGGGTAGTCCTGAAGAAGTTTGTTCAGTATGTAAAAGACGGAACCAACATTTCAGGGAATATAAGTACGTTGGATGTAGAAGCCGTTAAAACTCTGCTATATATCAGGGCGCAGCGTGAGTGCTTCCCGTCATTCGTCATTGGAAAAACCGAAATCAGTAGACAAGCGAAGCATGCTGAATAAGTTGGTGCCATTTCTCGACGAAAAGGGAATATTGCGATCGAGAAGCCGTCTGGAAAATATAGGGGCAATACCACCTAGCGCACGAGCGGGAAATCTGCGCCAGGAGTTCTGGATCATCATCGAGTTTGCGGTCCTCAACAACGTGAAGCGGTGCTGTCAATGGTGCATCCTTCACGCATGCAAACCAATTGCCCCACAAATGGCACCCTTGCCCGACTATCGTGCCAAGCCCTACTCTCCTCCTTTCCTGCACACTGGCGTCGATTACTTTGGACCGTTTGAAGTAGCAGTGAAGCGGTCGACGGAAAAACGCTGGGGCGTTATATTTACCTGCATGTCAACGCGGGCAGTCCATTTGGAGCTGGCCTGCAAGTTGGATACTGACGCATTCTTAGTATGTCTGAGAAACTTCCAACATCGGAGAAGTAAAATCGGCCATCTGTACAGAGATAATGGTACGAATTTCGTGGGGGCCGAAAAGGAAATGCAGAATCTGGTGACGGAACTTAACGAACGTATGGGAAGGGAAGCAGCACATGAACATCACATCGAATGGCATTTCAATCCACCTGCTGCGCCGCATTTCGGTGGGGTATGGGAGCGACAAATCCAGACGATAAAAAAGGAAATGGAGGAGTGGAAGCTCCGGAAGCCCAGGCCGGAGACGTTAATGGCAACCCTCTTGCAAATCGAATTCATTCTGAATTCTAGACCGTTGACGCACATTCCAACTAGCAACGACGTGGAAGAGGTTCTTACTCCGCTCTATTTTTTAATAGGACGTAATGCTAGTTCGGTTCGGCCCTTAGCTTTAACGACATCTAGCATCGATCGACAGCAGTACAAGTTGGTGCAACACCAAGCAAAGCTCCTCTGGAACAAATGGAATAAAGAGTACATCCCTACCCTACTGAAGCGCGACAAATGGACGGGTAAAACGGAGCCGTTGAAGGAAGACGATATCGTGGTGATCACCGACGACAACGCCCCGCCGGGAAGATGGCTTAAAGGACGAATAGTGAAGGTCAATCGGGCTCCAGATGACCAAGTGCGGTCGGTGGAAATTTCAACGGTAAACGGTATTGTTAAAATACCCGCCATTAAAGTGGCCCCGCTAGACATTATAGGGAAAGGACATCTGCTGCAAACGCGTGTGCCAAAACGAAGGTGCGAATTATGGTGTGAAGGCAGACTGCCTTCTCTCACGGTTGAAAGGCTTGAAGTTACCTTTAACAACTTCAACCCCCCCGTCAGAAGTTATGTCCTAGAGGCCGTCAAAAGCCGCTTTGATATTACCTAGACACACTATCGATATCGCAAATCGCTTAACGCTAATTCGCTAATCGGAAATCAATTTCGTGTCCCCATGCACGTAATGAAAGGAATCTATGTTCCAGCGACCCCCCCCCCCCCCCACAGGGTCCGCTTCAGGATACGTTCCAACTCGCGTCGTACTATAAATGTACACAGAAGAAATCAAATCGAATTCGCCATCGTGCGCAATACAGAAGCAAATTGTAATCCAAGCGCAACACCACTTGTACCTTTCTATTTTCAAACCCGAAAGTTCAATCGATCTACTCGTGTTATCCTTGTAGCCTCCTAAATCCTTCCGGAACCCCACCCGCGGTAATTCTTGTTGGACATTAGTTGGCATCAGGCAAGGTCGCTTCTTTCCTCTTATGTTTCAAAACTCCTTCGACTGCGTCTGCTCATCGACAGGATTCCCCTTCCGCCCAGCATAGGCCCCCGCAAGCTTGGAGCAACTAGCTTGGAAGGCAACCGCTTTGCGGTGCGAATCCTCGTCCATACCGACCACGAGAAGGGTAGGCGCGCGTCTCTATCCGAAATAGGCCTCCACCAAGCTTGGGGCAACTAGTCGGCGACGTGCGAAAGATTGTGGCTCTCCATCGGGAGCACTGACGGTCCAGCTACCTTCGCGGCTGGGCGGCGACGAAGAGGGCGAGCGACACTGTCCTTCGCGGCTTGCCGCTAATGGACACAAACGAGATCATGGATGAGCTGCGCGAATGCTATCCCATGAAACCCATTGAAGTTTTTCGCATCAAACGAAGAAATGAAGACACAGTATCATACTCAACCTGCCTATACTTAGTGCATTTTGAGCGAGGCAGCTGTACACAAGAAGCCCTTAATGAGGCTCGTACGATATACTTCATCATAGTACGTTGGGAGGCGTATCGAGGTAGACGTCGACGCATGACTTAGTGCCTACGATGCCAAGCCTTTGGTCATGGCTTGCGGAACTGTAGGATGAAACAAAAATGCTCTAACTGTGCTGGTGAGCATGAACTTGAGCAGTGCCAGGCTGGCAAAGAAGCTATAAGGTGTGCCAATTGTGGTGCCAATCATAAACATAAACGATGCTCTTATTTCTTCTGCTGTGTTTATGTCAATAGTCGGCTGCTCTGGCCATTCTTTCTCACTATCGTATAAAACGCTGGGCCTTTTAGCCATGCTGAATCTGGTTTAAAACACCATTCCTTATTTTGTTTGCTAAGTATGCTAAAGTAAAGTATGCTATACAGCCATATGCTGTCTCACTGGCATCAGTGAAGATATGTAGTTGAAGCTCTAGTATCTGTTTTGATGACGCAGCTCCAAAATATGCACGAGGAATTTTGACAGCTCCGATCTTTTGCATTTGTTGCCTCCAGCCTTCCCATTTATTTAAACTCGCATGATCGATTTTTTCATCCCAATCGCAGCCAGTTGTCCACAACATCTGAACCAGTATCTTTCCTAGCACCAGGAATGGGGAGAGATATCCCATCGCGTCGAATAGCAACATAAAGCAACTCACTACCATTCGCTTTGTTCGCAGCGGCGCGAACAGGGGGTAATTTTTCGGAACACGAATACTTTCTATAAAAAAAAACAGGCGATACCTTTTTAAGCGATGCTAAAAACCGTACCGTTTTGTGCTTCTTTTCTTTTCGTATTGATCGCACGCAACGAATACGATCCTTTTATTATCTAATTACTCTCTCCCATTCTCTCTCCCATTGTCTCTCCCATTGCGTAAGTGCGTAGCATCAAATTCCCCGAAGCGCGTATTTGACGTTTTGTCGGACATGTCAACAATAGCGTCGTTATTGTTGACACGCTTGGTAGGATGATCATACTCATAGGCCTTAGTAGGAGGCGTGAACTGAAATGTGTCGTCCTTTACATTCCACCTTATTCCCAATACTCGATCAAACGTTGCCGTACCTTCTGCCAACTTCTGTTTGAAACTGATCGCATCAGCTGGGCATTTTTCTCCCATTTCCTCACTAACCGTGGAAATAGACGTAGAGAGACATTTCTCGCGCGACAATTCTCAAAAGTAGCTCAATTCTGCAAACAAAGCAAATCGCTCGGCGAGACATTTCTGTGGCTACTTCGTTGGAATATTTCTATGTGTTTCTATGGAAATGACGTTTCGATGCTGTTTTTTATATATGGACTTTTCATCGCATTTCATCGAATATTGACGAGAAATGTCGCGCGAGAAATGTCGCTCTACGTCTATTTCCACGGTAAAACGTTCTCCGTTACTGACCCAATTTCTCATGCGGAAACCTCCCTTCGAATCCACATACGACACTTGTTTTGCTAATTGCACCGCTTCTTCCACCGTATCTGTACTGTCGTAATAATCATCGACGTAGTGTCGATGGTTAATTGCTTCGCAAGCTTCGGGGAATACGCTGGAGAGCTCGTCGGCGTTTTTATTTTTGACGAACTGTGCCGAGCACGGGGAGCATGTCGATCCGAATGTAGCAACATCCATTACGTTGGATCAGGGAACAGGAATCGTTGCGCTTGCCTATCTTCCTTTCGTATGACTATTTGGTGATACATTTCTTTTATGTCTCCACCAAACCCAATGCGGCCTTCTCGAAAAGGACAGAGTACAGATGGTAACGAACAAAGCATATTTGGTCCTTTCAATAACTCCGAATTTAATGATACACCTTTAACCGTTGCAGCTGCGTCCCAGCTAATCAATAATCATTTTCTGGACCGCTTTGGCGAATTCCTTATCCTTAGCCATTTTACGTTTCAAGCCTTCTAGTCGTCTTTTTGCCATTTCAAAACTTGGTGGGAATTTCCTGACGTGAGATTTCCACAGCAATCCTGTCTCAAATCTGTCACCAATTCGTACCGTAGTAGCTTGCGTTATTTCATCTGCTCTGCGATCAGCCGTTGATACTGGCAGTTGACCGTTATTTGTACCAACGTCATCGAGTGTGTATTGCGCTCGCAGGACGTCGTGCAGCTCTTCGTTGGTGACTGAAAGGATAGTGTGGTAATTAATCAATTCTCTCGTTTCATCGCTTACCAAGTTTTTTGGCCCATAGATGGTCCAGCCGATCTTGCTCTTCACCGCGATTGGTTCTCCTGGCTGCCCAGTTTTAGATTCAAGCGGCGCGAAAAGGTCTATATTACCCAAGCCAAGTAGGATCCTCAGCGGCAAATTTTCCGCATCTTCCACTGGTACATCCTTTAGGTGTGGATAGCGGTGCTGCAACTCTCGATAGGATCCGTTTTGTGAAGGTAGCATTAATTTTGTCACGGTTCGTGCCCCCTTTAGTAGAAACTTCTTTCCCGAGCCACTCGTTGAAAGAACGATATCCACCTTCCTTGACTTTTCTTCGCGTCGTTCAACATCTGCACACCAAGTTATTACAAGCGGTTCGGTCACTCCCTTTACGTTGAGTTCATCCGCCACTACTTCTTCGATGAACGTAGCCGAAGCTCCTTCGTCAAAAAAGGCTAGCGTCTTGTACTCTCGGTCGCCTACTGACAATGTACCCGGGATGGTCCTAAAAATCGTCGCATCATTTTTGCTGCGTTGGGCGTTACACTCTGCTTCCGCACGCGTCGGTACCCGATGCAGCAAAGGGTGATGGTTTTCTCGACAATTGTCAACGCAACAAGCACACTTAAATCGGCACACTGTTTTCCCGTGGTTGCTCAGGCAATTGATGCATAAGTTGTTTTTGTCCACGTATTCAAGCCGTGTCACCACTGAAAGGTTTTTAAATACGATACACGTTCTTACCTTGTGCGATGTACTTTGATGTACATGTATACGTAGCATGCTTTTACTTCTGGGACTTCTACGGAGTGATGGTGCATACTCGTTCGCTTTTCCGACCGAACGACTCCTCGATGCAGCTTGCTGGCGCCAAAGTCTTTAACTTCCGTGATGTCTACAATCAGCTCACTTATGTAATCCGCAAACACCTTCAGCGCCTTTCCACGACTGTGCCTTCTAAAACGCACCCATTCCAGCTGGTAGCTTCCCGGCAGCTTGTCCTCCAGTTCCTCGACCAGCATTGGATTATCCAGATGCTCCTTCAATTCAGCTCCCACTATATGGCTTACTAATTGCTTCACAGCAATGCCGAAGCTTGTAAACGACTCCAAACGATCAGGATCAGGAGTAGGTATCGCACGCACTTTACGCAGCAATGATTTTAAAATTCGCCGCGGGCTGCCAAAAAGATTTCGCAACTCTTCGATGATGTCCGACACGGAATCGGCCAGCGCTAATCTTCCTCTTACTGCTTCCAGTGCATCACCGCGAAGGCTATCCCGCAAACGTTGCAGATTTTCGAGGTTAGAAAACCCACACGCTTTAGTCGTGTCGATCTCCTGGCGAATAGGTTTCGACTGGCTCGCACCACGTGCATTCCGTTGCATAGCTGTGTGCGTCGCTTCCGCCAGTTCGCCTTTCTCGAACTTCTCCACTCTCGCTGCTACTGCTCTCGTTCGTACCACAACATCCTCAACGTCGCTTACCTCTCTTTTACTGACGGATTCACGTTGCGTCGTAGGCACCGCGTCCCGAGATGATACAGCCACTTCGATACATACAGCGTTAGTAACCGTTTTCTGATCCATTGCTAGGATTATTTACGTACGAACACTTTTGCAGGTGGATGGAACAAGTTCACTTGAATCAAACTATCTCACAGTACTTGCTGATGTGAGGGTAAATAGCTTTTTATTGTTGAGTAGAATCGTGGCCATTTACTGTTTTTGAATAAATCAACTTTATTCGTGTTTGTTTTTGGTTCCCGTTAGCAACTCCAATAAAAGGGTAGCGAGGTGAGGTTTTGCGTTGGCATGACTTTCCCAGCTTGTTTCAATTCGCTAGGAATTGGAAGGATGTACTGTCCTACTTCCTGTTTGCAGAGTCATCGGAACTTTGAGTGTATGCAGATTGACAAAATACTGTGTTGAAGTAGGACAAAACTGCCACAACCCGTCCGTCACATTACGGTTCATCCATCATGTTCGTTCCAAGGAATCGAAAATGAGGAGTCGTTTATGTCGACTGGAGGGGCGTTACGATAGGGTTTATAGGAATAATTAAAGTGTAGACTACATTAATAAATGGACATAACTGATGGGTGTATAATAGGGATATTTTAGCTAATCGATATTTGGCTAGGGTGGTTGAAAATTGTTGAAAATAATGTATATATTGGCCCGGTGGTGCATGTGATAAACGGCGCCAGTCCACACGGCCGGACCGGGTTCAAACCCCATCCGGACCGTCCCCCCGTACCAAGGACTGACTATCCGGCTACGTGGTAAAATAAGTCTAGTAAGCCAGAAATGGCCGGCGTGACCTGTAAGGTCGTTAAGCCAAGAAGAAGAATGTATATATATATATTATCATGGCAATGTGTCACACCTCAGATTATAGCAGATATAACACCTTAACTGTAAGCACCTCAACTACACAACCAATAAAGATAGTTTAGTTCACATCCATCAGCCACCGCGTGTATACACGTTTCATCACCGGCTCTAACAGGTGTAGCATATCTGCTAAACATTAAAATAACCAACATATTGGAAATCTCAAATAACACATAAAAATTCAAAGTATAGAATCGGTTAACAAAACCGCGTTGGTCCTTTCCTATTTTCTTCTGTTCTCATTCTGACACTTGACATAAAACACATGGCTAGGGTTTTTTACGTCCTTTCTAAACACATCTGTTTTGTCCCTTTCAAGTACCTGAAAGTTGACATTACGTTGCATATGCAATACTTTCTCACGATGTGAATTGCACTTGAAAAGGTTACCTAAGTTTCCATTCCTTAACCCTCCTTCGCAAAGACCAACACGACGCATGATTTACAGGCTAATGCGCATCAACCGAAAATTACAGAAATGCATTAGGAATTATTACAAGCAAATAGAAACACAGAAATAGAAACATTCGATACATAAGCCCTTATGTAAAAACCATGTACATCTACACAACTCAGAGTATAAAATAAACCAAAATTGTTAGAACGCGGTCAGTCTCCAGAGATCGATCGTGAGTTGACAGTTGTCAAGGATCAGATTCAAAACTGGGATTCCAAACCAAATTCTTCGTGTTATTATTTCAAGAGCATCGAGAGTCCCCCTACCCAAGGTAAGGCCTCGATGACTCCAACGATTAAGAAAGAAACTTTACAGTGTAAGTAAAGTAAATTACAGTGTAAAATCGAAGTCCGCTAAGTGGTGAAAAGAAAACTAACATTGTATATTACACAGGTTATGGGCCCAGAGCGCTAACGGTCTCAAGGAAAAGTGAAACCAAAAGAAGTGTTCTATAATTCGCGGAAGTGGTGCATAAAAGTTTGAGTTGAAAATGGATGAGAAAATACGCATAGCAAAGTTCTCAGCCGAAAATTGGGCTACGTGGAAAGTGCGTGCTCAAATGGTACTGATAAAAGATGATCTTTGGGATGTGGTACAAAATGACCTCCCAACACAAGAGGGACAAGCAAAAGTCGAGTGGAAAAAGGCAAATGCCAAGGCTAAAGCCACGTTAATTTTGATGATCGATGACGATCAACTAACTATCGTTAAAGATTGTGTCAATGCAAAAGACGGGTATGATACACTAAAAAATCATCACGAACGAACGACTAGATCCATGCGTGTGTCTCTTTCGAAAAAGCTATGTGGAACAAATTATACAAACGGGGACATAAAAGAACATATTCGAAAGTTTGAAAATATAAGTGAAAAGTTAAGCGCTGCAGGAATAAACCTGGAAGAAGAAATAAGAATCTGCATGCTTCTAAGAACTCTACCACCATCATATGACGGCCTAGTAACAGCATTGGACAGTGCTCCTGAAAACAGCATTTCACTGGAATTGGTGAAGGTGAGAATAACCGATGAACACAATAGATTGGCAGAGCGCGAAAATAATGCGAAAAGTGAACAGGCGTTTCACAGCCGAAACTTCAAGCCGAACAGACAAGTAATTGTTTGTAATTTCTGTCGAAAACCGGGACATATGAAAAAGGACTGCCACCGTGCTAAAACCAACACATACAAGAAAACAAAAGTAGAAGCTAACTTTGCTTTTGTTACAAACACATGGAAAGAATGTGGATGGATTTTGGACAGCGGTGCAACCACACATATGTCAGGAGACAAAAAGCGATTCGTCGAATTGACCGAATGTGTTGCTGAACCTATAACAATAGCCGATGGTAGAAAAATATGGGTACAGGGAAAAGGCGATTGCAAAGTCGATGGAGTAAATCAAAATGGCGAAGCAGTAACAATAACGCTGAGCAACGTCAAATATGCGCCCGACCTAGCAGCGAATTTGATATCCGTACGAAAAATAACTGAAAAACCGTTCAAAGTTATTTTTGAAAAACACGGTGCAAACATTGTCAATCTTCAAACCAACGAAAAGGCAGTTGTTCGGGAACGCAGTGGATTGAACGTGCTGGGACATGCAGAATCGGCAAATACGGTGATCGACAATTATCACACAGATAGTTGCCAACATAACCTTCATCGAACTTTTGGACATCGAGACTGGAAAGCCATCGAATCAATGATCCAAGGTAAAATGGTGACAGGGATTAATTATAAAAAATGTGGTATAGTGCATGAATGCGAAACATGTTGAAAGGGAAAATTTACAAGATTACCTTTCCATTCAAGGCAAGAACCAACATGCCCAAATGTTTTAGATGTCATACATACAGACGTATGTGGTCCACTAGAGATCGAAACACCAAGTGGCAATAGATATACCCTGACGGTGATCGATGATTATAGCCGTTATTCAGTAATTTTTCTGCTTAATAACAAATCAGATGTTAAACATAAAATAATGGAATACGTGTCATGGGTGAGAAATTTGTTTGGCAGCAACCCCTAGTATATGTATAAGATCTGATGGAGGGGGAGAATATAATAACATAGAGCTGCTAGAATTGTATCGAAAAGAAGGAATCGAACCTCAATTTACGATACCCTATTCACCACAGTCTAACGGAGTAGCGGAAAGGAAAAACAGATCACTAATAGAAATGGCAAAATTGTTTGCTTTTTGACGCGAAACTGGACACAAGGTTTTGGGGAGAAGCTGTTCTTACAGCTAATTACATACAAAATAGAACTTACACAGCTCCGATAAAATGCACTCCTTTTGAAAAATGGCACAAGAGAAAACCGAATGTCAGCCATATGAAAATGTTTGGAAGCGTAGCATACGTACACATACCTCAACAGAACCGTAAAAAATTAGATAAAAAGGCAGAAAAACTAGATTTTGTAGGGTATACTGCTAACCATAAAGCATATAGGTTTCTTAATACTGTTACAAATAAAGTAACTATAAGCAGAGATGCTCGATTCATTCATGAAATAAAAGATAAAAATGATATCGAAGAACAACCAGAAAAAGACCTTGAAATAACCATAGAAAAACAAAATGAAAAAGAGGCTAATGAAATTAATACTCCGATAGAGAATGAAATACTAAATGAAAAAGACGCTAATGAAATTAATACTCCGATAGAGAATGAAGTACTAACTGAAAAAGAGGCTAATGAGATTAATACTGCGATTAAGAGTGAAGAACAAAATATAAACATTAGAAGATCAAATCGTACGAACAAAGGAAAAAATCCAAATTATTTAGAAGATTACAATCTTCTAAATTACACTACAATCCCATCCGGACCGTTCCCCCGTACCAAGGACTGACTATCCGGCTACGTGGTAAAAATAAGTCTAGTAAGCCAGAAATGGCCGGCGTGACCTGTGTAAGGTCGTTAAAGCCAAGAAAAAAAATTGCAGAGTTTATTTAATGTTCACGCTTCTCAATGCTGAATTACTGTGTACTCTCGCCGGGGTTCCAAGTTCAACTGTTTATTCCTTCGTCATTATTTCATTACAACTAAATTCATTATTTCATTACAACTAAATTCATTATTTTAGAGTAGTTCCTATCCGCTATTGTAAGTTCCTATATGCTATAATTCATTTGATATGCGTATTGCATATTGCATGGCGCCAACATGCCGGCCACCAAAAACCCATGAATGGTTTTTCTATTTCCCTTTCCTTATAATGAGTTCTGTTCGGGAAGAATGCAAATTCTTGATACTGGACGTTTAAACAAGCCCCTTTGTGTTTTAACCGTAATAACTCGTACGATACCATCTGTACCTTTATGTAATTCTACTATTCTAGCTAATGGCCACCGTGTTGGAGAACAGTTTTCTTCGGCGATGAGAACTAACATATCCTTCTGAAGGATGGTGTGCTTATTCTGTTTTCCCCCTTTTGGTAATAGAGTTTGCAAATATTCCCTATGCCATCTCTTCCAGAACTGTTGGCTTAATTTGCTAACTAACTGCCAGCGACTCAAGCGATTTGTAGATACTTCTGTTCTATCCACTTCTTCTAGCATTCTGGGTTGGTTTCCCATTAAAAATGACCAGGCGTTAATGCCTCAAACCCTTCAGGATCGTTGGATAATGCGGTAAACGGCCTGCTATTAAGTATACATTCGATTTCTGCTAACAGCGTGCTTGCTTCTTCGAACGTTAACTTAGTTGCTCCTACTACTCTGACAAAATGATATTTTGTAGATTTTACGAGCGCCTCCCAAAGTCCACCAAAGTTTGGAGCACGTGGTGGAATAAACCTCCATCTAATCGCATGGTTTAAACACCAATGGAGTACACGACTCTTATGCTCTTCCGATTTCAGCAACGTGTGGACCTCATGCAGCTGATTTGCCGCTCCCTTGAAATTCGTCCCGTTATCAGAGTGGATTTCCGTGACTTCTCCTCGTCTCGCGATGAATCTGCGTAGAGCTGCAATAAAAGCTTCTGTTGTTAGATCCGACACTAGCTCGATGTGAACGGCTCGGGTGCTAAAACAAACAAAAATAGCGATATAAGCCTTGCGTGCAACTGCTCTACGATTGAGCCTTGTGTAGATTGGTCCACAATAGTCTACACCAGTGACGGAAAATGGCTTTGATGGAGAAACCTGAGCGACTGGAAGCGGTGCCACTGGTTGTGACACTGGTTTCGGATTCCATCTGAAGCATCGGATGCACTGATTATATGTTCGCCGAATTAATGCTCTAGCACCGAGGATCCAAAATCGTTGACGTATTTCACATAACATTAGGTGTGATCCCGCATGTAACAAACGAAGATGATAGTAATTGGCTAGCAATTCTGCGAGAGCATGGTTTCTCGGCACAACTATCGGAAATTGTTCGGACCTGGATACATCTGCGTTGCCCAAACGACCGCCTACTCGGATGAGAGCATCAGTTCCGATGAACGGATGCAAGTATTTCAATGATGATGATTGTAGTACTCGATTGTTCTTTGCTAGTGTGTTGAACTCCTCTGTTAACGCATCTCGCTGAGCCATTCTGCAAATAGCCCGTTCCGCTGCTTCTAACTCCGATGTTGTTAGCCACTTAGACTCCTCGACGATCTCTAGATCCGTGCTCCTTTGTCTACCCAAACATCGATTGATGAATCGAATGCAGTAGCTCACGACTCTCCGCAATTTCGAGTAAGAAGAATATCTCGAAAATAGTTGCTCGCTGAAGGATTCTTCTTCTCGCTTGGTGATGAGTACGACACGTTTTTCGTCTTCTATTAAAGTGTCGTTCCTAAATTCTGCTTGTGATGGCCAGAAATCTTCTTTGTTAAGTATTGGTCAGCTCCTGTGGTAAACATCCACGTGAGACTGCATCCGCTGGATTTTGGTTGCCCGGAACATGCCTCCACGAACACTCCCTTGTGTGTCTTTGTATCTTTGCCACACGGTTGGCTACAAAGGTTTTCCATCTGTTCGGTGAAGCGTTAATCCAATGCCGCACCGTCATTGAGTCTGTCCACAAAAAAACAGCTAAGGTTTACTCTTATTGCATCCTTTATGAATCCATACAAACGGCTGCCTAACACTGCTGCACATAACTCCAGACGAGCTAAGGTTTGTCTCTTCGCTATTGGTGCTACCTTTGATTTGGATATCAGTAACATTGCAGATACTTCACCATCTCCAGTTTTCACACGGATGTATGAGCATGCTCCGTAGCCTCTCTCTGAAGCATCACAGAATATGTGAAGTTGCAACTCCACATAGGGCGCTGATGACACAAATCGCGGAACAGAAACATCTGCTAATTTACTAAGCTGTTCCACATAGTTGTTCCAATCTCGTTGAAAATGTTGAGGCAGCTCTTCATCCCAGCCTAATGATGATTGATCTTCCTTCCTCCACATCCACAGCCTTTGTAGAAAGACCATGGCTATCATTTTTACCGGGTCTAGGAGCCCTAATGGATCGTAAATCCTTGCTATGTTACGACACACATTCCGTTTCGTTAGCGATTCTGAATTGTCTGGTGCTCTTATTCGAATGGAGATTCTATCAGGAATCCAGCTCATGCCTAGTGTGCCAATGGTGTTTGATTCGTTGTCAAATAAATGCTCTTCTGACAACGCCAAATCTTCTTTCGCCACGCCTTGTAGTAATGTTGGTCGATTTGAAGCCCACTTTCGCAGTTTAAATCCGCCCATCGCTAATAACGCTTCTAATTGAACTCTCATTTCTCGCGCTTTTTGCTCGTTGCTTGCCCCCGTCAGTAAATCGTCCACGTAGAAATCTGTTCTGCAGACACATGCCCTTGGAAATAGATTTCCATGATCTTCAAAGATTCGTTGCAGAGTTCTAACAGCCAGGTACGGGGCTGAAGCGGTCCCATAGGTAATTGTGTTTAGCTGAAAGACTTCCACTGGTTCTCCAGGATCAGCTCTCCATAGTATACGCTGTAGTGATCGATCGCCTTCATCTACCCAAACCTGCCTATACAGCTTTTTTACACCCGCGACCAATACAACTGGCTGTAACCGAAACCGTATGAATATAGAAACCGAATGAATATGAAATATAGAAGGATAGATATATCCTCTTGTAATACAGGTCCAACATGCAGCAGATCATTTAGTGACTTCCCAGAGTCGGTCTTACAAGACGCGTCGAAGACCACTCTACACTTGGTAGTGGTGCTGTCTGATTTCCAAACCGCGTGATGAGGCAAGTAATATGTCAGATGTTGCGAACTCTGCTCAAGTTGGTCATATGTACATACGCGTGTCATATGCCCTAGATGCTCGTATTCGTACATAAATTTTTTATATTCCTGAGCCAGATTGTTATCGCCCTGCATTTTTCGTTCAATGCTAAGAAAGCGCCTCAAAGCTATCGCTTTAGATTGTCCAAGCTGCCGATCCATGTTTGAAACCTTTGGTAGTTTAACGACATATCTCCGTTCAGCTTCCAAATATCTTGTGGTTTCATTATACAATCTATTGCACTCAAGCTCATCCTTTTGCAACGTTTCCTCAGGAATCTCCTCTAAAGATACGAATCGTTCGAATAATTCGTCCATTGCTGATTCTACTATACTGTAGCAAGTAACAGTTGTATTGTTTTGTGGGCACTTTCCCATCCAAACCCAACCAATCTTTGTGTTAAGCATTGTGGGGAGCTCTGGAGCTAAATCTACACGACCATCTTGCAACACCTCCACGAATAGTTCTGACCCCAACAATACATCGATTCCCTTGGCCTCATGAAATTCGGGATCTGCCAGTTGTAATTCCGCAGGAATCTTCCAATTGTCGGTGGAGAGATTTCGGGTAGGAATGTTTATCGCTATTTTTGGGATGACCAAAAAGTCAGCTGTACTTTCATACTCTGACACTCTTGAACGAATGGTGCAAGTTATTACGCCTTAAGATGCCACTGGAGTTTGACCTATGCCTGATAACGAAGTGTTGCATCTTCTTTTCGTTAGTTTTAGCAGCTGTGTTACACGTTCCGATATAATGTTCAATTGTGATCCCGGGTCCAGTATTGCTCTGGCTTGAATTGACTCACCGCTCGAGTTCATTACCCAAATCTGCGCCGTAGCCAGTAGTGATGCTTTCATTGTTGTTTCTGTTTTAGTGACGGCTGATATTGTTGTTGCTTCGGTGTTTACTGTGGCTTCCATATCACATAGCTTTGTGTGATGTCTTACCCTAAATCGTTGGCATCTTATCGGGGATCTACAATTAATTAGCATGTGATTTTTATTTAGGCAATTAAAACACAAGCCCTTCTCTTTTACTACCCGTTTTCGGTCCGCTAATGGCATATTTACAAATTTTCCACATTGCCACAGTCTATGGTTTTCTGTACATACCTCGCATGGTCGCGTACTAGTTGCAGGAGGTGAACTAGACGCGACGTCACCGTTATTTTGTCTGTTTCTCAAAGGAAGGCCGGCCACCATAGACACACTCCTTGCATTGGTCTTATTCACCTTGTTGTCATTGGTTGGCATTGGAGCCTTTCTTCCATGCGAACCGTCATCACAAAGCTTTGAAGAATTTAAGATTCTTATTCGTTTCTCCAAAAACTCCATTAATGCAGTGTATATATCGGCTTTATCATCGGCAGAATCTTCCTCCCAAGCCATGAGTGTATCTCCGTCCAATTTGTAGTACAGCAAGCTGGTTAACGGCGTATTCCATAATGTAGTCGGCTCTCCTAATCTCTCCATTCCTTTCACTAATCGTTTGCTCTCGTTCACCACGCGTTGCAACTCATCAGCCCAGTTGTCCTTCATTGCTTCCAACGCAGCGAACGCCTTGAAATATTCTCTCTTGATCCTTTTCTCTTGATCAAACCGTTTTAAGAGAGAATCCCACGTAGACTCGTAATTATCTGCTGTTAATTGTGTGTGATCGTATTGCTTAGCCCAATCTCCTTTAAGTGCCGATAACAAGTATTGCAGCTTTAGCACGTCCGGCACATCAGCCACGTTATGCACCAATGATTCAAACCGGTCCTTAAAGGTCAGCCAATTTGTTGTGTTACCGTCGAAAGTAGGCAGCTCTATTTTCGGTAAGCGCAACTTTGACTGCGAGGAATTAACTGATGAAGCAAATGTACTGTTGGCTTGCGGCTCACGTCGATGCACTTCTTCTGAACGTTTGGCAAAGAGAAATCCCTTTACCGTATGGTACATTGTATCAAACTCGCGGCGATCATGGGACAGCGATTCGATCATTTCACTCTCTTCACTGTTCTGCAGCAACGTATCTCGCGACGATCGAAACGCCATCTTCGTTTCTTCTAAATCCTCCAGTCGGCTGGCGATCTGTACCGCATGCTTAGTAGCGTCGAAGTTGGTCACAAAATCCAGCAAATCCTTCATGTGGTCCATTAAGTCACGCAGCTTTTTCTTGGCTTGTTTGATCTGCTTATCATTGGCCATAATGACGACACACTCAAACACTTTACACGATATGACCATGATGGTGCACGTTCTCGTTGTAGCGTCCCTGTCGGTTGTTCACCCTTGCAATGGCGATGTTCTGACGCTTTGGCATTAACACTTAATCGCACCGCTTGACCCAACTTAATCCACGGCGAGCCTAAATAGCTTGAATTGCGAATCCCACTGTGTCTTTCTCACGATATCGTGATGACATGCCTTGATGTTACTTCAAACACCTTTCGTGAAAATCCGGTTCGAAGGACCAATTTATGTTCACGCTTCTCAATGCTGAATTACTGTGTACTCTCGCCGGGGTTCCAAGTTCAACTGTTTATTCCTTCGTCATTATTTCATTACAACTAAATTCATTATTTCATTACAACTAAATTCATTTTTTTATAGTAGTTCTTATCCGCTATAGTAAATTCCTATATGCTATAATACATTTGATATGCGTATTGCATATTGCATGGCGCCAACACTATCTGTAGTTTAACACTAGAACTACCAAGCGTTTTAAGCGTTTTTCGTTTGTGGTTAATTTTTAAACAATTTCGAAGAGTTGGAGTATATTTTATTGTTTATTGCAGATCGTACTATAGAATATATATGTGAAACTCATGTTTGAACTACCTTAGAATTGTTTAACCCTAAAAAATTATGTGATGAAAATGAAGCGTTCCAGTCAAAATGACTGGTCCGGTAGTTCTAGTGTTAATTCTGTTATCTTTTTCAGATATGTCCGAAGTGACTAAAGTACAGGATTTTTCAGATGATATTGTAAAATTCTTACCATTTCTTGTAAATACCCCGTATGAAATTGCACGCACACTTGGATGTTATTGTAAATGCTTCGGATGTCTTTGTAGGCCATGACGTTTTATTGCAAAGCCATCATATGAAACAAAGTGGGTATAATATACAGGTGGGCTTATCCCTAATGCTTTGACAACTGCGCTGTAAAAAAATACAAAAAAGATTTGACAGATCGCGGTACGGTCGCTTGAGATTGTGTGCGTGCTATTTTACTGAATAATTTTGCGTGTACATTACCAGTGTTCAAATTATACCGTAATCAAATTATAACCGATACTTTGTAGGTTATTTATTTCTTATTGAAGTGAGTATTATATGCTGATGTATGATTTGCATGCCGTAACACACAAAATGCATATTTATCTTTAGGAAACTTGTTCACGAATCACAACAAGAGTGAATTGTTATCATAGTAGCCGGTTGTGTTGTTCACGATACAGGTGAGGTTAGTATTGAAGTGATTGTATGTTTGCCGGTAGTATTGTTTGCTGGCAGAATTGTAGTAATTATTCAGTTTTATTGTGTTGTTTAATTTGTTCGTGAAAATTGTTTACGAAGTGTAGACACCAGCATCATTGACCCGTGTACTTCTAGCCTCGTCAGGTGAAAGAGAGAATAAATCTGCAGCGTTATTTCGGCATCGGAATATAAGGTAAATTAATGTTGATATATTGTCTTATTTATTCTATTTAATCTGTTCTTCTATGCTTGATTTCCTTTACTTTTTCACTGTTCTTAATAAACATAAAAAAATCAGGTCAATACCATCTAACATGCCCGGAAGATCATGTGCAGCTAGCTTCTGTAAAAACAATACGGAAAATGTTAAGAAACGTAAACTATACGTATCATTTCATTTATTCCCTACGAACGAAGCACTGAACTTAAAGTGGACCCAGTTTTGTCTCCGAGGTCAGTTTTGGAAACCGGGCAAACAAACTACTCTGTGTTCAGACCATTTCGAAAACAAAGATTTTCAGTTGGACAATGCTCCAGTTTTGAACATTGAGAGCAAATTTAGGAGGCTCATGATTAATGGTAAGATTTAAGCAAATATCAAGTTGAACATTTCTAATAAAAAAAAGCAATTCCATCCATAGTAATGGGCAACAGCACAAGCAAAACACCAAAACTTCAACAAACAAAATCTCAAGTTGAAAAAAGGACAGCTCTTCTTTACCCAGTCGCCGCACCATACACCGAAAATCCAGAACCGGAACCCTTACCATCACAATCAAATCCAATAATTACCGATCTAAATAATCAAATATTTGAAATGAAAATAGAAATTCAAAATTTAAACAGTATAAAAGCAGACAACATGAATTTAAGAATTAGGTTAGAATCGTTAAGTAAGGAAAAAGAACAGTTACAAACAGAAATAACAAACCTTAAACGAGAACTAAAAGCAACTAAAGAAAATAGTATTAGCCCAGAACAAAAAGTACAGTATATAAAGCAAACGTTAAAGGATACGTTAACAGAAAATCAGATTGACCTGATTTTAAAACGTAGACAACGGGTAAAGTGAACAAAAACCGAAATAGGCTCTGCAATGACGTTACGTTATTTTAACAAGAAGGCGTATAATTACATGCAACACAACTAAATATCAAAGCAGGCATTATGGATGACGTTTTAACTCTAGTCGCAAGTATAACAATATCATTTGAGCCCAAGGACCGCGAGTGTGTGTTGAGTTTCGATGAAATGAAAATCAACAAAATTGTAGAGTACGATCAGGTTTCAGATGAAGTAGTTGGACCGCATAACTACTTGCAAGTTGTTATGGCTCGTGGTCTATTTAGGAAGTGGAAACAACCGGTATTCATAGGGTTTGATCAACGAAGGAGAATTCTGAAGGAGAAAACAAACCTCTTAAGGAGAGGTGTTGTAAATAAGAAGGAGGCTGACAATAATTATGTAGATTACTTGTTTTAAAAGTATACTCACCCAATTTCAGTTCAGGATACTTTGTGCGGTACTTTTTAGCAATATAGCCCAAGATATATTATAAGCCGTCGCTGTCCTGCTCAGGCAATTCCATGTCTGTACTGCTCACGCTGCTTATTGCATCACTATTATCAGTGCTAGGTTGTTCGTTTTCCTTATCTAGCTCCTCTATTTCTGATAAATTTGGAGTAATTTCAGCTCTGGTCAATACCATGTTAGAAATTATATCCTCTTCTTGGAGCATTTCGTTTTGGGATGAGATATATTCATCGTTTGGTTTGCTAGTAGCGGGTCCTATATCTGTTTGGTTTTGTAGGGCACTTGGCGCTTTACCTAAGAGCATGATCCTTATCCGATCAATGCAACTTAACTTAATGTATTTGCTTTCATTTCATCAAACAGCATCTGCAGTGAGTTGATGTGCATCAAGAGCGATTTCTGGAAAACCTGCATATTTGATTTTCCAATAGAAACAATGTGTTTTATGAGCTCAAACATATCCATCAACGTTTGTTTTTGATCGTCACTGCCTACATAAGATTTTTTGTAATCAAGCTTCGCGTTAGGAGTATATGTGTTCGACACACTAAACCAAAGATCGATTTTCTCGATAAACTCAGCTAAGATAATTGCATTTTCATTGTTAGGATATAAATGTTTTAATGCAACTGCTGTTGTACGTGACAATAATTGTGCAGCTGTCCTAACGTTTTGCCTCTGTTGGGGAGTCATTATCAAATGATTCTGACTCAGTTTGAACAATGGTGTCATTTCAGCTTGGGCTCTTTTGGCTATCATATCGAACAACAAATCTGCTGTGATCTTTTTACCTTTGTAGTCAAATCCATGGTCAATCAGCCAATTTCTTGTCAATTTTAGTAAATGTGCGGCATCCGGAAATACAAATATCTTATACTTCGTAATTGGATGCAAAAAATATGGATTTTGATAATCGTGTGCTCCTAGCTCTTTCCAACATCCAATGTTAGATTGGCAGTTATCGCTTACGACTGCTACTACATTTATACCTATTTTAGCCAATTTTTCAATAATAGATAAAAGAATTTCATTCGTCATTTTTTGATCAAACCCTACAAATACCGGTTGTTTCCAATTCCTGAATAGACCACGAGCAATAACAACTTGCAAGTAGTTATGCGGTCCAACTACTTCATCTGAAACCTGATCGCACTCTACAATTTTGTTGATTTTCATTTCATCGAAACTTAACACACATTCATGATTCCTCAATTATTATATTATTTTGTTCTTTGTTTGTAGATTTCTCATTACAATTTATAATTTTTTTTGTATTTTTTGTGTACAGTAAAGTGCTTGAATCAACAGTTTGCACTTATTTCTCTAAAATTCGCACAATAAACGTGTTTTATGATGTTTGTTATATATCATTGCGTTATTTTGGATGGTTGCCATTTTCATTGTTGCTAGAAATGTAATAATATATGCATAGAATGATTTTTTTTTATATTTATATTTTTTATTTCATATTTTCGTCTATATTGTCCTTATTATACGTTGTTTTCCATATTACACGTTGCTTTCGAGTTATGCACTATTTTATCGCAAATATAAATACATATTTATATTTAGAAGTGTAAGTACTAAACGTTTATCATCTATTTAATCCAGAGTTTGCTTTTATGTTGTTAGTTTTTATTAGTCTTGGAAAAGAGAAATCATATGTGTAAACAATCCATAGAAAACGTATTATGAGGTATTAGGTATAACATTATCTTAAAAAAAGTTAAAGTATTTTTTTCGAAAATCTTGGTTACTGTAGTTGTCGCTGTTCTGTTGCGCTGTTATATAACAAGTTTTATTAAATAAAAATTTAGTTTTAAGTATCTGAAGTTTGTAGCTTTAAGCATGTATCTTGATAGTTGCTTTAGTACAACAGAAATAATTTATATGCTGTAGTTTACTTTTAAGTTTTCTATTAGATTATTTGTTAATTAGCAAGAATTAAATGAAAAATAATATTATTACAAATGTCTGTATGTTTTATTTACTATATGAACTTACACTTTATGATATGTTCTACTGCAGGACAGTAATAATTATCTAATGAAGAAAAATATAGCAAATATAGCCGTTAAGCGACCTATATAAATTTCAATGAAATAAATTTTAAATACCGAATGGTGGTTCATGTTTATCCTTAAGGTTTTTTTATATTCTGAAAGAAATTGTATTGCTTTTAAACACCTCATATTACTTGTTACACTGGTCAACCTTGTAAGTATTTGTTTGTCAGTGTATAACATCGTATTTTGACTAGCAATTTCAATAGTTTCTATTTATGAAATGATAAGAAATAAAATTAACCGAAATTAATAGAGAAAATGAATATAATTATGCTATAGGCGCAACATGTACATCTGATCATTAAGTATAAAATAACCAAAATAGATCTATTCCAGCTAGTACCCCTTTGACACGGAATCGGAATCGGCATTCTGCACCGAACGCATTTGTTTTTGCCGGCTGCTCTAACAACACATAGTGCTACATCAGAATCTCGGCATCGCAGGCCCAGTCACTCGATTTGGAAATTGTACCAAATCGTGTACCCGAACCTATCCATCGTCAATTTACAATGGTCTCCATGTAATTTGTAAAAGTTTAGCCACGATGGAAAATATCTGTCATTGAGTGTCAGGGCTGTGCGGCGTTTGACTTGCTGTTTAGCAACTTACAAGACACCGAGCTAATATTGGATTACGAGTCCACACACAGCAGCCATGCCGACTTAAAACCGTTTATGCCGGATAAAATCCGGCCCACTTCTTTGTGCTGTTCTCAATACGGTTGAGTAGTATATATGGCCACCAGTTGCCAGTCCTAAATTACTTCTAAGATGGATGCGATCACATACGGCTCAGGAAACTGGACTTCTTTACCGAAACGCAAAAAAAAACTTTCCAATAGTAGAAGGAGAAGAATACGACAGATTTATAGTAATCTCAACTTTTTGGGAAAGAAATATAACCAATTCTAGTTTGCGACACAAAGTTCTGCAATCAAAACAAAAACAAACCGGCGCCGGAGTTGTTGTATCATTGTATTGGTGTAAAGGTACGCATGGAAACCGTAACGCGAAACGTCAAACGGGCATTTAAAAATGGCCTGCTGAAAAGAGCTATAAGCCCAAGGTGTATTTATTTAGAAGGTGAATTTTTATCAATTTTGCTGCGCGCCATTGCTTAGAGGACTTATGTCAAAAGCATATGTGGGATTGTTTATAAACAATATCTGCTGGGATGCATGCCTACGTACAGCACGCCGATTTGTATCGGGAAACTGAGAGAAAACAACCTTGCCAAGTGTAGAAGTGTAAAACTGTCTGAAATTTATTATAAAGAAAAGTATCAACGAATAGGTTCGTTGCATTAATATCCCCAGTTCAGTTTTGCTGTCGCTATAACTTGGTAGAATTTGTGAATAATTGCGTGAAGACGTATGAATAGTCTTAACAGCAGATTGAATTGCAGTGCGTGAAATTCGACCTCAAGACTGCGGAACCTTAAGTTGACATTTTTTTTTTGTTTTTGTAGAAATGTATCGATATGATTTTGATTTTCCTATCGATTCACGATCCACCAGTTGAGCTTAGTGCATGCTACGGTGAATTAAACGTAATGTACGAAGCTTTCCATATCGGAACTCGTTCCACGTCCATTCCGCGCGATCTACAAACATCTTATATCGAGCCAGTTTTCGTCACAATCACTAATCGAATAAAGCAAATGCCTTGTACAACCCGTTCATGTAATAAAACTGAGTCCAGCTAGACTGTGAGAGAAGAATTAATAAAAACATGGTTCACTAATAGGTTGAAGGTGCGAATACTTTGTTTGTTTAATTTAATTTATTGAATACAGTAATTTACAGTGCAGTGTACAGTGTAAAATTCTCGTGTTTTTCAGGTGTTTCAGGATTCGTTGAACAAAAGTTTTTTTTTATTCAGGTACAACGGCTTGGCCGTATTGATGTTAAACAAAAGCTAAACTTACGTGAAAAAAACCTAAACTGAATTTTTACTTAAAGAAGTACGGCTGTTTATCGTACATGGTTTGGTATGGCCTGTGAAACGAGGATTCTTTTACAAGTAGGGTATCTTGCAATATTCCACTATCATATTGCACGGTTCTAATAAAAGATATTACCATTCCATTACAGTATGTATTCAATAGAATGTCAATGATTGCCAGCAAACTAATGAATAGAAGTTCTAACTTTTCTTCCACGTTTTTACGATGCAAACTAGATCATTGAAATGTAAACTTAGCAGCTACTTACAAAACCGACAAATTTACAGTTCAATGAACGAGCAGCAAACTATTTAGTTTCTACTGTATACTGTTTCAACAATTCAGATTGTCACAGCTACGTATTTTTAATCATCGTCTTCTGTCGATCACTTATATATTGTTTGTTTTGTACAAACCATCCAATCAAAGAATGAAGAGCATAAACTAGGAATAAAGTTTTCAAGAAATTCACATAGAATGCAACTTCATTCAAATAACAGGAATTGTAACAAATTTAAATACTCCCCTGTTGTGTTGTATCTAAGTTATAGACACCTTGGTATGTTAGTAGCGAATTGACAAACGAGCGAACAATAAATGAGACAGTTGCTTGTGGATCACCAGGCTGGCAAGACGTGCTTATTCAAGACACTACATCACCTACAACCAATCTTTCCAAAATTACGCATCGATATAGCCAAGTTTTGCCAATCAATGGGCGTGCCCCCGATTCGTTTGTTAATTGATGATTTTCCTAAGCTTTTTTGCTGCTTTTCTATTGAAAGTAAAATATTTTCATTCATGATTAGTTACGCGTTTCATATTCAGATATTTCATCCTAACTATTATCCTTTGTTTGGCAAAGCTTTTGGCTATATCGAAAGGTAATTCTGGAATTATTTGTTGAAGGTGATTTGTTAAATTGGTTACGATTCCCGTCATTTGAATGAGTTTTCCTTCTTTGTGAATTTCTTGAAAAATTTCTTCCATTTTCATGCACTGATTCAAAAATTCATTTGATGGTTTGTACAAACCACCAACAGATAAGTGATCGACAAAAGATGGTGGTTGACAATAGCTGTGGTCTTCTGTATTGTTGCAAGTATATGTGCCTAATTCCAAATTAGCGTATTTTTCTTTGAATTTTCGAGCTATGTAGCCTACAATATATTCGAATCCATCCTGTTCCTGTTCTGCTAAATTAATAATTGCACTTGGTTCTTGTAAAGCAACAAAATTGTTGATTTGTTCCATTTCAACAACATCAGGAAACGAAGGATCTACCTCAGCTTCCTCAAATATTGTTGCAGCGATAAAATTCTCCTGAATATCACATTGTTCGTTTCTACTATTTCCGTTTTCAATTCTATCAGCCGATGTTACATATATATCACAGTCTATGTTATTATTATTATTTTCTGGTATATGCGTTACATTACGCAAAATAGTAGGAGATTTGCCCAGAATCATTAGTCTTATTCTATAAATACAACTGAGGGCTGATGGATGATCGTACGCTCCGCCTTTTTGTCGCAGTTGTGAAAAAAAGTTTTCGAGCAGGTCTTGATTAAGCTAGAAGATAGAGAAAATAATGTTGAACATTTTGTTTGTAAAGAATTGTAAAGTCGGTATTACCTTAAAGGTGGACAAATAAATGATGTTATGTTTTTTCTTCATGTCTTCGTACAGCATCTTTATCGACGTTATCTGCATCAAAATGCTTTTCTGGAATGTTTGCATACTGTGCTTCCCTACTGGTACCATATTAGATACATAATCATACATATCGTCTAGCGCTTTGATTTGATCATCGCTCCCTGTATACGATTTTTTGAAATCCAATTTGGCATTTGGCGAATAGGAATTGGACACACTAAACCATAAATCTACCATTTCAATAAAGTTGGCCAATTCCTTTTCTTCCTGATAGTAACGTCGAACAGCAATAGCAGTTGTTCTTGACAGCAGTTCTGCCGCTCGACGAACATTTTGCCTTTCTTGGTTAGATAATATTAAATGACCTTTGTTTAGCTTAAAAAGTGGAGTAATTTCTGCTTTCATTCTGTCTTCCACCAGCTTAAACAAAGGTTTGGCAGAGATAGTTGAATTTTTAATTTGAAAACCATAATCTACAAACCAATTCCTTATCAATTTCAATAAGTGCGGTGCATCAGGGATTACGTACACATGTTGTTTTGATACTGGATGTTCAAAATATGGCTTATTGTAGTCATGAACACCCAGTTCTCTCCAACAACCAATATTGCTTGCGCCGTTATCACATACAATTCCAGCCACATTAATACCCCTGTCGCATAATTTTTTTATCAAATCAAGCATTACTTCTTTGGTCATTTTTTTGTCAAAGCCAATATAGATTGGCTGCTTCCAATTTCTGAACAGCCCTCTAGCCATGACAACTTGTATGTTATTGTAAGGACCAATAACTTCATCGGCGGCAGGATCATATTCCATTATACTTGCTATCTTCATTTCATCGAAGCTTAGTATGCACTCGGCATCCTTCCTATCTAAACTGCTCACAAAGTTACCCATAAAACAAATAACATCTTCCAAAATGCCTTCTTTTAAATTTATAGTTCTAGCATATCTTTGTAAGGTAGATATAGACGGTAATGGATAGTTCATATCTTTTACCATATAATCGTATGCTCTTTTTCCAAAATATCGGAGAGTAAGAGCTTTCCCTACTTCTTCTTTGGTCCATTTGACACGTTTCTTCTCCTTGGTTATCAAATCAATTTGATTTGGAGACAATGTGTCTTTTAACATATTCTTTAATCTTAAAATCAGATCACAAGGTTGAATAGAAGATTTTCTAAGTGCCTCTACTTCCTTTTCAAGGTCATCATTTTTACGCTTTATTTGAACATTTTCTGAAGCTAACACGTCTAAAGAAGCTTTAAGCTTGTAATTAGCTTCTCGTAACATAACCATTTCTTTGGAAATCTTTGAAACATATGTGCATTTTCCCATGCACATATTGTAAGAATTATCACTTACCAATGCTCTTGATGCTAAAGGACTAACATCTATCATGTTTTCGCTATTTTCGAGATCCGCAATAGCATGATTCTCTAACGAAATCAATTGTGTTGGAATAGCTATTAAAAGAAAACAAGTATTAAAAATTAATATATACTTATTTACAATCCGAGCAACCGTATGAAACTTACCACTTGGGAAAAGTTTTCTTCCCAATGCTTTTGCACCAACAGTGTTCTGGGGCATCTGAAAATCTTTTTCTTGGAAATGTGTTGAACAAATCACGTCCTTTTTCGATGGTATCCAATTTTCCTCCCGATTACAAAACTGAACCCATGCGTTTCGTAAAGGGTCATGTTTTGGAAAAGCATGGAAGGAAATCTCCAATGCATGTTTTTTAGCTGTGTACCAACTATTGGAACAGCAAGAAACGGCACATGGAGCAGGCATGATAAAACAATAAAATGTTGAAATGTAATGAAATCTAAGAGTCTTATGAGTAAGCCAAATAAGGGTAGTAAAAAGTAATAGAAAAAGAACAACTTAAACTGACTAACTAACTAACTAACTAACTAACTAACTAACTAACTATGCGTTGAAACTAATAACTAACTAAATAAAGCTTAACTTAGAATTCAGTTACACAATATTGTAGTTCTCAAATTAGAATCTACTCGTTCACAATGCTGTAGTAAATATCACTTGTTAAAACGTGTTTTTTACATCAAGCAATATTTATATATCACTACAACAAAAAATAAACCACCGAAAACACATTCGCAAAAGATTTTCAATTCAAAGCCCGCAGAAACGTTTTCAAAGTACCAGTAAGAGAAGCAACACACAAACAACTGACGATGAAAAAATTTTGTTTATGTTCCTCCATCCACATTTCCCCCCTCTTCCCTGAATCTCCCTAGAAGCGTTCTGTCAAGTGGAGAAATGTCAATTTGCTCTAGACGACTTTACCTTCTATAATGTATATCCCTTGCTATAAGCCCACCTGTATATTATACCCACTTTGATATGAAATGCTGTTTGTAGCCAATGACATTGCACACTGCTTCGGCAGCGCTCGGGAGAGTACGTAACTTAGAGGTATAAACGCAAGTAAGAATTTGACACACAGCCGGTCTTTGAAGCGCAATGTTTTGAACAAATTTGAAAACACATACCGCGTTCATTTCACTTAATCTTCCGAAAACTTGAAACGCTCTTGCTGCATTCTACCTACATTCACCATTTCATTTGATAGATTACATATAAGTAAGTATTGCGTTGAATAAAATGTGTAAAAGTTGCATTCTTATTAGTATATGTCTGTTTTTTGCAGCTATGAGTTCGAGCGAAGAAGATACCGTGGCGGGTCCTTCTCATCCAACTCGGAAATCGTAGAAAAGAACAAGCGACGAGGACAGGCAGCGGATTGTATCAGCATACTTGAACGGCACGACACCAAAATTAATAAGTCGCATGTTCGAAATAAATTTGTCAACGGTGTACAATATCCTGCAAATTTATAAAAAAAAACGGCACACGTTGAGGCAAAAAACGTGGTGGGAATCATCCGAAATTGTTATCCGCCGAAGCCGTCGCAAGTGTGCAGCAGTGGATAGATGAGGACTGTACCATAACTCTCAAAAAGTTAGCGGACAAAATCTACGGGCAATATCAAATCCGTGCAAGTATTACGACCATACGAAGAGAAATTAAGGGTTTTAATTACACTTTAAAACGCCTACAATTGATTCCTGAGCGTCGGAATACCGAAAGCACTGTTTCGGAAAGGAAAGAGTACGCAAAAAATTTGTACGATTTGTCACATATGTATGCGGATAGTGGAATGGTGTTTGTTGACGAAGTCGGATTCAACGTCAGCATGTGGACTTCTTCCGGGCGATCAGTAAAGGGTGCCCCAGCAACTGCTGTCGTCCCGAATATAAGATCAAGAAATATTTCAATTATCTGTGCCATGAACAAACAAGGAATACTTCACTATTCTGTTCACCATCAGGCAATCAACCGCCAATCTTTTAAAGAATATGTATTGCAGTTGAAGCGAGAACTTCGATCACAAAACATCAATCGATCGGCCATAATAATGAATAACGTGCGCTTCCATAAGTGCGCTGAAGTACGGGAAGCTATCGGTTAAGATCAGGATCGCGTAATATATTTGCCACCATATTCTCCATTTCTCAACCCGATTGAGAATCTATTTAGTAAATGGAAGAATATGGTGAAGCGCACTAATCCACAAAACGAGGTTCAGCTAATAGACGCTATTGCGAATGGAGCCACAACACTCACACCAGAAGATTGTGAGGGTTACATTCGAAATATGTGGAGTTACGCATCTCGCTGCTTGCGGGGGGAAGAAATTTATGATTAATTTTAATTTGAAGTATCGGCCTAGCCGTATTGTTATACGATATAGAATGTTACATTAAATGAAAAATGTTGCATGTAAAAATAATACACTGAAATCCAAAGCAAACTAATCAAACGAATACGAATACAACGAAGACATCCGAAGCATTTACAATAACATCCAAGTGTGCGTGCCATTTCATACGGGGTATTTACAAGAAATGGTAAGAATTTTACAATATCATCTGAAAAACCCTGTAATGTCATCTGCGTAGATGAAAGTAAGTGTGTTAGTAGGGATAGACGAGACTAAGGATTCCATGCGTATAAGGAACAGGATAGGTGATAGTATAGCTCCTTGCGGGACACCATTTTCTAATGTCTTTTGTTTTGATATATTAGTTCCTATAAGAACTTGGAATGCACGGTTGGTGAGAAAATTCTGAATGAAATTAGTCAGACGTCCTCCTAAATTTTAGTGATACTGTATTTTTATGATAGTATTTAGTGATACTGAAATATTTTTATGCGAAACAGGCGAAACGAACTATCTCACTTGCTGAGGTTCTGTTTTTTTATATTGTTCTAAGGTTTCTTCGATGGTTTCTGTAATGGTTCTTTTTTGTTTCATTTGTTTCATCTTTCCATATAGGGCATTCTCTGTCGAGAACTGTGTGGTTATCACCGCACGCTATGCATCTTGCCGGGTTTTTGGCATCTTGCCACACTTTTCGTGGTAGTTGTAGTGTATGTGAGATTAAGATAATATGTATGTATAAGTGTAGTAATAAGGATAGTTTGTAAGTAGTGCGTAAGGTCAGGTCAGTCGATTATTGAACGTCAAACAATAAAGATACGTCGGTCAAAACGCAACATAAATTTGGCGACGAGGAAAAAGCGAGTAAAATGTCCCAATTGATAGGAACAGTAGAGCCCTTCGTTTTGGGTGAATCGTTTAACGAATATTTGAGTAGAATCAATGTGTTGTTCGAAGTCAACGAGATAGAAGCGAAAAAGCAAACCGGATTGCTTCTTACGCTAGGCGGAGCGTCATTATACAAAGTCGCCAGCAAAGTGTGTGATCCGGAGGAACCTAAGTTGAAACCGTATGAAAAGTTATGCGAACTGTTGAAGGCGCATTTAAGTCCGGTTATAAGCGTGGTAGCGGAACGGTTTAAGTTCAGAAATTGTCTCCAGAAAAGCGAACAAGTGAACGAGTACGTTATCATGCTAAAGTCAGCGGCTCAGAAGTGCAAGTTTGGTGCATTTTTAAGTGAAGCGCTACGTGACCAATTCGTAGCGGGCATCAAAGACAACGAGTTAAGGAAGCAGTTATTGAGAGAAGAAGATATATCCTTCGAAAAAGCAACAGCAATCGCACGCACCTGGGAAGCCGCAAAAGAAGAAAATGAAGCCATGAAAGTAAAACCTCAAGTCGGAGAAATGGCAGCCGTACGTCGAGCAGTATTGGGCAATGTTGTTAGAAAGCACCAGCTGCACCCACACTATAATCAACGTCAGCATCCGCAGCAAAGATTTGGAGATCGTGTGCGTAAGAGTGAAGCGCACTATGATCGTCAGCAGCAACAGTAGTTTTCTCCGCATTTAGCTCAGGTTTTTTCTCTGGTGCATTTATTTTTTGTGTGGCCGAAGCGCATACATGTAAAGATAATTACAATATAAAAAAACCACAAGAAAAGAATTAAGAGTTAAATAACTAATGAAATATCTTAAAATTAACGGAACTAAGAACCGAACGTAACATTAGATTTAATATAATGTATTATAATATTCATGAGATTATAATAGTATCTCTCGAAACTATTAAATGTATAGGTAGTAGTAACAAAAACTGCCACGCGTCCCGTCTGGCTACAGCACTGGACGCGTAGGTCAGTCTCGTTTGTAAGCTCAAATTATTTATTTATTGCGAAATTATTTGTAAAAGCTCAGTTAGGTTAAAATTAGGCTAAAGTTAGGTTAATTTAGGATTAATAAAATAATGTTGTAAAATTATAACATAATTGGCGATGTAGCAGTCCAGAGTGTATAAATAGTGGAAAGTGTCGATAGAATTATCGATATCAAAGTGGTACCCGCATTTAGCGTCCGCAGCTAAAGGATTTCATCCGCTGTTCGATTTGAGGGCCCCCCGGCACGCATACCTGGATCCGGATCGTTGGATTTTTAGCCAAAGCACGTGAGTACACAGCATTTTGTAATTAGTGAAATTGTATTCCGTTATTCCTAAGTACTACCAGATAGGCTAGGAACAACGATAGTGCTTTGTGTCCACGTGTGTGTACAATAGATTTTATAATTTATCATCGTACGCAATCTGTTGCGATACTACCAGATAGGTCACACAGATCATCAGAGAATATCTCGTTATTCTTTGTAAGCGCACGCAATAAGTGCGTTAGAGTGGTGCAGTGTAGTGTGATAGTGTTAGTGTCAAAGCACATGGTAGAGCTCGCTACTGCAACCTAACATTTTTCGTTTTTATTTGATGCCAAATAAGAAACCTTTTGACGCTCTTAAAAGAACAAGACACGCGCTTAGCTCACGTGTAGTGAATACTAACACAAATGGCAGTTCAGAAGAAGAGTCGAGTGACGAAAGTGCAGAACTTTCTCACATTCCAATTAAAACGAGTGTTCCTTCTATAGAAAAGCTTGTCTTAGAAGATCAAGGTACAAAAATGGAAGCAGATCAGATGATGCAACTAACCTCACAAATGAGTGCAATTGCCGCTACGCTCGACGCAATGCGTACGCAGCAAATAAACCATCAACGCATGTTGGATTCTTTATGCGAACCCCGACCAAGCACGAGTTACAGTGCACCACAATAAAATGCACAAGCTGCATTTAACATGGAAATTGTTTTCAAAATACCGGATCCGATTAAAGCGATTCCGAAGTACGACGGTAATAAAAAGCAACTTTCTGCGTGGCTTAGTACAGTAGAAAGTACATTAGAAATTTTCAAAGGGATAGTTTCAGAACAACAATACAAAATTTTTGTAACTGCAGTAAATAATAAAATAGAAGGCAAAGCAAGTGTTGTGAACGCAACGATCAATCGTTCTAATTCATGTTTTTTAAATACATTTCAAACTATTATATGTTCATTTAAGAGAATTACAAGCCATAGATTAGACTCGACGTCGATCAGGACGAACGTAGCACAGGCAATAAGTTCGAGAAGAAAATGAATAAAGAATGGTACACCGTTCTAAATAAACAGGATGCTACGCGGGATCGCCTGGCCAACTCAGGTTCATATCTACAACATGCAGCTGTATAAACACTGCAACAGGAAAGGCTAGATAATAAACGCGTCTCAACATACCCAAGCATGCAATTTCATAACTAGGGACCGCCAGTTCGCTATCCTAAAAAAGCGATAACCCTAAATATTTTAAATACAGAGCATCTCGTTATGTTATCATTGGTAAAGGTCTCGAAATGCATAAATCAAATACAATAAAACAGCATCCTTTGTACGAACAAACGCGATACCCAAAATAGCAATAACAAACCTACGCCCACACGCCGTGCCATATGTAGCATGCAATAAACTGCATCCGGTCCCTTAAGAAACTAGCCGATCAAGCAACATATTTCCGTCCAGGAAAGATAGGGACAGGCAAAAGGTCGACAGGAAAAATGTACCATTGCTCGCGGTGCAATTAACTAAAACGGCCAAATCGGACGATTTGACCAAACGGACAAATCCTGAAACAACATTAACAGATAAAACTAGGATTTTACCTCTCACGTTCCCAAAACTAACACCAACTCACGGCGTTTAGGATAAGAACCAACACCATCAACACATGTTAATATATAAGGAAATATTGTTGAAATAAAGAAAACTTACAATCTTACAACGAACGGGAACAGTCGCGTCCGCGTTTCATTTCCGCGAACTTAAGTAAAAATCGCGTCTTAGCGTAAATTCCACTCCAGTGGATTATAGCAAGGGATTTGTTTAGCCGGTAATCCTCAAAGCTTCGAGGAAGTTAAACAAACATTAACAAGTGCTTTAGGTGACCGTAAAGAACTTACGTATTACAAAAGTATTCTTTGGCAAACAAAAATGGCAGAAAACATGTGTAGGGTACGGCCTACTCCGGAAAGTTTGGTACCAAAGGAGGAAGGAAAGGGAACGAGATTGGTTGTTGGACACGCCGAACTAACCAACTCCTGTGAGAGAAAGGAAATAAGGAAGAAGGAACCAGACTAGTCGTTGGACAAGCCAACAGACATAGCTTATGGAATCAGGGGGAGAGGTACCAAAAACCAGCAATGATTCTAAATACACCGGGGAATGTGTAGAGGTGTCTAAAGTTCGCTACCCGCCAAGGATTTGCTTTAGATCTCTACACTGGGTGATTTAGGGATAAGAATAAATTCAACTCCAAAATCTTTGCTGTGTAATTCGATGTATGTATTTCAAAATCCTAAGCCTTAAAGGATCTATGGCATTGCTCCGTTGGCGATGCGAAACAGTTTCCCCAAATACCTCCATTGGCGATGCGAATCAGTTTCCCCAAATACCCCTCCTGTACATGCAAATTTTTATCCTATTTTCACTCATAGGTCGCGCTAATATCGAATCGCGGGTTGCCTATACTTGAGGCGCTCTTTCAATCCTAAACAACATGTCCATACACAAATACTCTCTCTCTCTCTTCTTGGCTTTTAACGACCTTACAGGTCACGCCGGCCATTTCTGGCTTACTAGACTTATTTTTACCACGTAGCCGGATAGTCAGTCCTTGCTATGGGGGGACGGTCCGGATGGGATTTGAACCCGGTCCGGCCGTGTGGACTGGCGCCGTTTATCACATGCACCATCGGACCGCCCCACAAATATACACAAATACTACAATTACATTAAAGAGACAGTGCAAAATATTAAAACGCAAGCGAAGCTAAAGCAAAAATACGTCAATAATTGGGAAGCCATCAGCGCTTTTATTGATGAGGATGGTTTAGCGGCATTATTAGCAGGCCTTAAAGAACCATACTTTGGTTATGCCCACGCTGCATGTCCCGAAGACTTAGAAGCAGCATACGCATTTGTGTGTAAATTCAAGTGCTCCGAAAGTACAGTTTCAAATAATACTCGTTTTACAAAAACTTTTGATCCAAAAGAAAAGTACTCGAAAAAACCTGAAAGTAGTAAAAGTGTTCAACAAAAACAGTTTTGTGAGACAACGACATTCAAAGGAAAATCTTCTTATCCGCAACCCATGGAAGTTGATTCAACTAAAAGTAAATTAACTTTAAATCACAGAGAATTTCACTCTAATGAATTGACAGAAAAAGACAAATCAGAATCCGAAGATGATTTGAACATCGATCTAAATTTTTGTTGGGCCAGCAAATCCAACTAAATATCATGAATTATTTACCTTACCTTACTAGGGAAAATTTAATTACAAAACAAGTAATTCGATTACTAATTGATACAGGAGCAAACAAAAATATAAATATATCGTCCTAGTATATTAACTAACACGATTCACACAGAAGAAACAGTGATTAATAATATTTACGGAAAACATGCCATAAACAAAAAATGTAGAGCTAATCTTATTGGAAATTATGTTCCCGCACAAACGTATTTTGAATTGAATTTTCATCCATTTTTCGATGGTATTATTGGTTCCCAATTCCTTGCGCAAACGAAAGCAATAATAAATTACAAATCTGGACAAATTGAATTTGGTAAACAAAGCATTAGTTACGACAAATATTATCCGAGCACAAAACTTTATTCTTATTGCATAGAATTTAAAACTTTAAATAATGGAGATTGGTTAGTCCCAACATTTCAAAAATTCGAAAATTCATCAATAATAGAACCCGGTCTTTACAACTAAAGTAATGGAAAAACAACAGTAAAAATTCTTTCGACAAAAAACCAAATTCCTGAGTTTTCTAATGTTCTTAATTTAACCGTCAATTACATTGAAACCATAACACCGATTCCTTTTCCAACAAATTTGAAAATTACAGAAGAAATTTTGAACGGTATAATCAGAACAAATCATCTGTCAAATTTTGAAAAAACATGCTTGTTTAAAACAATAATAAATAACCAAAACGTTCTTTTGAAACCAGGTGAAAAATTAACAGCCACTTCTGGAATCAAACATAAAATTAACACTACCGATAATTCTCCAGTATACACTAAAAATTATCTCTACCCGCACATTTACAAAAAAGATATAGAATCTCAAATAAGCGATATGCTCGATTCTGGCATTATTCAGCCATCCACTAGTCCTTATTCCTCACCCATTTGGGTAGTGCAAAAAAAACTGGATGCATCTGGAAAAAAGAAAGTACGAGTAGTAATACATTACAGAAAGCTGAATGAAAAAACGATTAACGATAAATTTCCAATGCCAGAAATCGAAGACATTCTTGATAGCTTAGGTAAATCTCAATACTTCACCACGCTAGATTTAAAGTCTGGATTCCACCAGATAGAGATGCATCCAGATCACCGTGAAAAAACCGCATTTTCTACAAGCTATGGCCATTTCGAGTTCACTAGAATGCCATTTGGGCTAAAAAGTGCACCGGCCTCATTTCAACGTGCAATGAATAACATCTTAGCGGAACTCATTGGTAGAATTTGTTACGTTTACTTGGACGATATCGTCATAGTTGGAAACAGTTTAGAATCACACTTAGAAAATGTCTCGAAAGTGCTTGAACGTTTAGCACAGTTCAATCTAAAAATTCAGTTAGACAAGCGCGAATTTTTAAGAAGAGAAACCGAATTCCTCGGTCATATAATTTCCCCTGACGGCATAAAAGCAAATCCCGACAAAGTACAAAAAATATTAAATTGGCCACTACCTACTAACGAAAAACAAATAAGACAATTTCTCGGATTGTCCGGATATTATCGCCGCTTTATCAAAGATTATTCCAAAATAACAAAGCCTTTAACTAAATGTTTAAAAAAGGATCAGATTATAAATCACAAAGACCCAGAATACATAGAATCATTTGAAAAATTAAAGAAAACAAAAGCATCCGATCAGATACTTGCATACCCGGATTTTGAATTACCTTTCATACTCACTACTGACGCAAGTAATTTTGCCGTAGGTGCAGTACTCTCTCAAGTTCAAAATAAAGTCGAAAGGCCAATCGCGTTCGCCAGTCGAACACTGAATAAGGGAGAAAGTAATTGCTCTACTATAGAAAAGGAGGCGCTCGCTATAATATGGGCAATTCGCAAATACAAACCATATCTTTTTGGTAATCAATTCAAACTCTACACTGATCATAAACCCCTCACTTTTATTAAAACTTGTTTGAAAAATAATAGAATTCTGAAATGGAGACTCGAATTAGAAAATTATCAATATTTTGTAGAGTATAAACAAGGGAAAGCGAACGTAGTAGCAGACGCTCTTAGCAGAAAACTGAACTTCCTAACGAAATTAACCTGCAAACCGTGAATATGACCGAAACTATACACTCAGCAGATACGTCAGACGATTTTTTTATTAAGTCAAGCGAAAGACCATTACATTATTACCGTAATCAAATAGTTTTTGAAATATTCAGTGAAAATCAGGAATCTATAGAAACACCGTTCCCAAATTTTAGAAGAATTATTGTAAAAAGAAGAAAATACGACGAAAGTACCATAACCAACATTCTGCGGAAGTACCACAATGGAAAACAAACGGCAATATTAGCTCCGGAATGTCTCATACAAATAATTCAACAATCTTTCAAGAATCATTTTAGCTGCTGTGGTTATATGATTATGACGTTCTCACAAGTCCAAGATGATACGTCAGTTGAAGAAAAAAATCGACTAATCGCAAAGGAACACGAAAGGGCTCACCGAGGCATAAACGAAGTCGAAAGCCAAATGAAGAGATCATTTTTCTTCCCGAAGATGCATGAGCGAATCAAATCTGCAATCAACACGTGCACCGTATGCAATGTACACAAATACGAACGGAAGCCGTATAACATCAAGATATCACCGAGACCGACAACCGAAAAGCCTATGGAACGTGTACACATGGATATTTTCTTCATCAACTCGAAAAGTTTGCTTTCGATAGTAGACGCGTTTTCGAAATTTGCGCAAATAATACGCATCGAAACAAAAAACTTGATAGACGTTAAAAGTGGACTAGCTAAGTATTTTGGTAACTTTGGAACCCCGATGCAAATAGTAAAGGATCACGAAACTACGTTCAGATCCCTACAGCTTAAAACATTCTTGAGCAACTTAGACGTTTCACTCACATACGCATCATCCTCAGAGAGCAATAGACAAGTAGAAAAAACGCACATGTCCAAAAAACATTCCAATCAAATGGCCCACCGCGTTTTAAAGTAGAGGCATTATCGAATGTAAATCATTCTGATAATAATAGTATCGATGGTTATAATTTTTGTTTCAATGAGAGTAATAAATCAGAATACTTTGATAATTTCATACCATGCGTAAAACTGCGTAATAGTGTTGGAACGGAAATGAAGTTTTTGATCAATACTGGTGCGAACAAGAATTATATTCGTGTTAGTTTAGCCAAACCTATGAATTGGCGTCGTGTACCACCAGTAACAGTTCGCAGTGTGCATGGATTGTATAAGGTGGATAAATACGTGTCGTTTAATCCATTTCCAAAAATTCCTTCATCACAAGACTTTAAGTTCTTTATTTTTGATTTTAATCATTTTTTTGATGGTTTGATAGGTTATGAGACTTTAAGAAAGCTCCAAGCTAAAATTATAACTACAGAAAATGTACTTGGAGTATCTGGTTTAAAATAAAAATACCTATGTTTAAAAAATATTCCGAGTTTCAAAGCGTTACGTTAGAACCTAACAAATATCATATTATAGGGATAAAAACACGTTTTGATAATGGCGATTTTTACATCGAAAAAGAAATATTTCCTAGCGTATTCATTGTACCCGGTGTATACAAATCAAACAATCATGTAGCCAATGTCGTAATTTGCAATAATAATGAGTCGAAAATTACATGCGATTTGGAAAAAGCTTTTGAATTTGAATGTAATAACTTTGATAAAGTATGAGCTTGTGTATCAGCATGAAGGGGAATCTCAAACAGATGCGATGATTTCCTTCTCAAAGCTAAGATAGATCATTTGAATCCAGAAGAGAAAACAAAGCGAGAGAAATTAATTTTGAGTTTTCGAGATACTTTCTGGATATTCCACCAGGGGTGTTACGATGTAACCGTGCCGACGAACCGCATGGTAACGGTTATAGCAGAACAATGGTAGGGAAATATAAACAAACCTGACAGGATAGGGTAGGATGTAGGCACCTTGGCTGTCAAAGTGACAATATAGGAATTTCGAACATGATCGAAAGGGCAATGATCGGAGCGAAACGAGAGCGCAACGGCCATCGCGGGAAAAAAGGGATATAAGGAGCGTGCGTAGGGCAAACGGCCTCTGCGCATTATAAACCGTCCAAGTACCGCGTTTTTAAAAACCCCGCCACAGAGTAAAATAAAAGTGTTATACGAATTATAACATATTGATTGTTGCGTCGTTATTTAAACGGTAAATCACGAGCGTAGAGAGTTGCGTTTGCAACATTTTTTTAAAAACGCGATTGTTACGTTATTACAACG
This sequence comes from Anopheles funestus, assembly GCF_943734845.2. NCBI lineage: Eukaryota > Metazoa > Arthropoda > Insecta > Diptera > Culicidae > Anopheles > Anopheles funestus. Next base: position 19,679,629 of record NC_064597.1, on the reverse strand, counting down.
CGTAGTTACATTATTACAACGCGTAGTTTATCGCGATTCATAACTCGTTACGTCGTGAGTGTAAGTGAAGTGAAGCTTGCAGAATGTCCCGTACACCGATCCCGAATCAAGGAGCGCCTATTTGCGAAGGGCTGGAGCTGCTTCCCCCCTCCGTCAGTAGACCAAGCAGCATCCGTGGATCCGGCAGGAACAGCACAGATCCGTTGGCCAATTCAACGATCAGGCCTACGTAAGCTGGACGGGCATCATCGAGGCCATCCTCGAGGGCGTCATCTACGCGAAATGAGACACTGAACGAGTTAGTAAGGAGAGCTCGCGAAGCCAAGCGCGAGCTGCAAGCGATCGAACGTGAAATAGCGGAAGTTGTGGTGGACACAACTTCGTCGATTGCTGAAAAGGAAGACGAAATTGATCAGTGGCTACGTGATACGGACCGTATAGGTGAAACTGATCAAAGGCAACCAGTGGTTCGTGCCCAAGCCACCGCCAAAAGGCCGGTACAACCGCAGAGTAGTTTCCTCCCGCCTTACATTATCGATGTGCCGCCAAGGAATACGTCCGTAAGGAACCCCGCAGCACGATCTACGGCGATCGAGGAGGAAATGGAGAGGATAGACAAGCAGTGCGAACAACAGCTGCTTGAAGAGAGATTGCTCGCAATTGAACGATGTGAGCAACGCCGTATGGCCGAAAAGAAACGGCTGCTGGAAGAATCTATGCGTCCGACTACAAGCAGTCCAAAGCCGCGTGTTGAACCATATAGACCGGCCGTTAGTTTTGTGCCTGTTAAGCCGGCAGAAACTACACGACAATCGGCATATAACAATACAACTAGTTTTCCGACGTTTAGTCAGTGCCAGATCTCGGCGAGAAAGTGCACGAGCAAAGAGCTTCCAGCATTCAGTGGCAACCCGAAGGAGTGGATGGCCTTCATATCGTATTACGAGCACTCCACTGCGATATGCGGCTATACCAACGGAGAGAACATGCTGCGGCTACAAGCGTGTTTGAAAGGGAAGGCGCGTGAAGCAGTTGCCAGCTGTTTGTTATATCCTGACAGCGTTCCGGAGGCCATCGAGATCCTGAAAGAGTGTTATGGACGTCCCGAACTAGTGGTGAACACGCTGATGGCCAACATAAGACGCACGCCGCCTATAAAGGACGACAGCTTCGACACGTTGGTGGATTATGGTGTGGCTGTGCGGAATTTCTGCGCATCTATTACGGGTTCCGGACTGCACAACTACTTTGATGGAGGACCGCTGTTAGAGGAGCTCGTGGACAAGCTGCCGCCGTACGTGAGGCTGAACTGGTATTACTACCAAAACGGTCATACGCACGTCACTTTGGCGACATTCAACGAATGGACGAAGGAGCTAGTGCGCGCTGCCAGCAGAGGGGTCAAGCATACTACCGGTCATAAGGATGTAAAAACTGACAATAGCCATCGTCAGCACGACCGTAAGTACGCTCACCAAAACGTTCATTCCACAGGTCCAGTAATAAAACCAGCAGCCAAACCAACAGTGGCTGAGTGTGATACTAAGCGTTGCGATGGATGTCAGGAGAGTGGCCATGAATTGTCCGATTGCAGTAAACTCCAGAGCATGAGTGTCAGTTCTCGTTGGACACTTATTAAGCGTGAAGGTATTTGCAGGACGTGTCTTCGCAAACATCAAGGTTCTTGCACGGTTGACACGTTATGTGGAGTAAGTGGATGCGAACGTCGGCATCATCGATTGCTGCACTCAGCGAACAGCAACCAGTTCCATCCTGGCGCCCGACAGGAAGCAGGTCGGGTTAATACTAACTGCAACGTGCACGATGCTGCATCCGGAGGTGTGATGCTGAAGTATGTTCCGGTTACGCTTCACGGTAATGGTACGAAGGTTGACACCATCGCACTTCTCGACGACGGATCCTCGGCCACTTTCATGGAGGATGATCTGCTCAGAGAGCTGGGGATTAGTGGCAAACCTCGCCCTTTGTGTATATCGTGGACCGGGAACCAGACCAGAGTCGAGGACGAATCAGTGGAATTATCCGTGAAGATATCCGGCACCGGGGCATCCAATGTGTACGACATGCCTGCGGTACATACTGTTCGTACTCTCGGGCTGAGTAAGCAGTCATTGATTCCGGCGCAGTTAGCAGCCAAATATAAGCATCTGATGGGACTGCCGTTACCGTCATTTAAAAATGCTTCAGCAAGAGTGCTCATTGGTGTCGACAACTATTTCCTGTCCCAAACGTTAAAAACCGTCGAGAGAGGGGCAGATGAGCCAGCAGCATCGAAGACTCGACTTGGTTGGGTGGTATATGGACCATGCAGAACTTCGACAAGCACGGCAGATACCATGAAAGACATGAACGTGCATATTTGTCCCTGCAGTAAAGAAAGGGATGATGAAATGGATCGAGCGTTAAGGAGATACTTCTCTTTTGAGTCGTTGGGAGTGTATCATCCTGCTAAGTCCTTACGCTCCAATGATGAAGAACGCGCGCTCAACATTCTTACTTCCACCGTGCGGCTACTAGACAGACGCTATGAAGCAGGTCTCCTGTGGAAATTTGAATCTACCAAGCTGCCAGATAGCCGTGCAATGGCGTTGAAGCGTCATGACTGCTTGGAACGAAAGTTACGCCGCGACCCAGTGCTAGCTCAAGCAATGCACACAAAAATCCAGGAGTACGAACAGAGCGGGTATATAAGAAAACTCTCCCAGACTGAGCAAAGCATCAAAGAGCCACATGATTGGTATTTACCGATCTTTCCCGTCATCAATCCGAACAAGCCGGGAAAAGTTCGAATTGTGTTTGATGCTGCGGCTAAAGTAAATGGAATCAGTCTAAACTCTGTTCTACTTACAGGACCGGACCAGCTCGTAGGACTACTGACTGTCCTTTATAAATTCCGCGAGTATAAGGTTGCAGTGACCGGGGACATACGCGAAATGTTTTTTCAAGTTCGCATGAACAAGCGCGACCAACGTAGCCAAATGTTTTTCTGGAACGACGGGAAAATTGGCAGCACACCACAAGCATATGTACTATGTGTGATGACATTTGGAGCCGCATGTTCACCCAGCACTGTCCATTATGTAAAAAATACCAATGCTGATCGGTTTCTTGACGGATATCCACGGGCAGTCGAGTGCATTAAATATGAGCACTATGTGGATGACATGCTCGCCAGCATAGAAACCGAGGAAGAAGCCATTAAATTAGCACGTGATGTCCGTTTCGTTCACTCACAGGGCGGATTTGAAATCCGTAATTGGCTATCCAATTCAGCAAGAGTGAAGACCACGATGAACGGCACTGATTCGGAAAGCAACAACGTACCCATCGAAATGGAAATGGCTACAGAAAAGGTGCTTGGCATGTGGTGGAACACGGAGACGGATGTGTTCACCTTTAAAATCTCCAAACGATACGATCCGCAACTGATATTCGACGGTAGAGCACCTACAAAGAGAGAGATATTACGCCTTTTAATGTCAATTTATGATCCCATGGGTTTAATCGGTCACCTGTTAATGTACCTGAAAATCCTACTTCAAGAGGTCTGGCGTACTAAGATCATGTGGGACGAAGAAATCGTTGGTATCTTGCTTGAGAAGTGGCACGTGTAGTTATCCGTTCTACCCAGCATACAAGAAGTGAGCATTCCCAGATGTTACCGACAAACCACGACGGCCAAAGGCACGACAGTAGAACTACACGTCTTTTGTGATGCGAGCGAAAACGGAATGGCTGCTGTCGCCTATTTTAGGTTTGAAGGAAGTGGGTTGATAGAGTGTGCATTGGTGGGCTCGAAGACAAAGGTCGCTCCGTTGACGTTTACGTCCATACCACGGTTGGAGCTACAGGCTGCAGTACTACGCTTAGCAAACACGATTAAAAATTCGCATCGTCTACATATCACACGTGAAGTATTTTGGACTGATTCGAAGACGGTCATGTGCTGGATCAATTCGGACCATCGCAGATACAGTCAGTTTGTCGCCGTACGTATAAGCGAGATTGTAGAAACGACAAATGCAGCTAACTGGAATTGGATATCCACCAAGACCAATGTAGCCGACGAGGGCACTAAGTGGCAAAAACTACCCGACCTTAATCCAGGCAGCAGATGGTTCCGCGGACCCGATTTCCTCTGGAAACCAACCAACCTGTGGCCGAATACTAAGATGGAATCGAGTGAGACGGATGAAGAAGTGCGCCACCAGTTGCTTCATCACACACTAGACTCACCGCTGATAGATTTCACTCGATTTTCTAAGTGGAAGAGACTGCAGAGGACAGTTGCGTACGTTTACCGTTTTATGCGTAACTGTCAAGCAAGAACATCGAAGGGGGCCAAGCAAACTGGAGCGTTGGCGCAAGAAGAATTGGAGTTTGCGGAATATGCAATATACCGACAAATTCAAAACGAAGAATATGCGGATGATCTTCGGCGACTAAGCGATGGTGAGCTACAAAGGCATCCGTGGAAGCAGCCAATTAAAAAATCGAGCACGTTATATAAACTGAGTCCGTTAGTCGACAAGCACGGAATCCTTCGTATGAAGGGAAGGATCGACAAATGCGTGTGGGTTGGCGATGATACAAAAAGACCGATTATAATTCCAAATCGTCACTATGTAACCGGCCTGTTGATCAGCTGGTTTCACGAAAACTATCGGCATGCAAACCATCAGACGGCGATTAATGAAATTCGGTTAAAGTACCATATCCCACAACTGAAAGCCACCTATAGCCGAGTGTGCCGTAATTGTCAACACTGCAAGGTGCATCGTGCTATTCCACAGAATCCTGCGATGGGAAATCTACCATATCAGCGATTGGCTGCATTTCAACACCCTTTCTCCTACACCGGAATCGACTATTTCGGACCGATGATCGTCGCAGTGGGCCGAAGGACTGAAAAACGGTGGGGAGTCATTTTTACTTGCCTCACTACCAGAGGCATTCACATCGAGGTTGCGAACAGCATTTCCACCGATTCTTGCGTTTTCGCAATACGCAATTTTACGGCCAGGAAGGGTATGCCGCTAGAATTTGTTAGTGATCGAGGCACTAACTTTGTCGGCGCATCACGCGAGCTTAAGGAAGCGTGTGCGCTAATCGATTTGGAGCGGTTGATGGCTGAGTTTGTGCACCCTGGGACGAAATGGACGTTCAACCCACCAGCAGCACCCCACTTTGGCGGGTCATGGGAGCGACTGATCCAATCAGTGAAGAAAACGCTTTCGTCCTTCAATCTACCCCATCACCCCACAGATGAGCTGCTCCGGGCTAGGTTGAGTGAAGTCGAGCTGATAGTGAATTCGCGGCCACTGACGGATGTTCCGGTTGAGGACGAGGCCGATCCACCACTAACGCCTAATCACTTTATTTTAGGAAGTTCAAACGGAAGCAAGCCACCGATACCGTTCGATGATTCCATCCCATCTGTACGTAGGTCCTGGAAGTCAGCACAGCAGTTTGCAGATATGTTTTGGAAACGATGGGTGAACGAGTACCTACCGACGTTGACGAGACGAACAAAGTGGTTTCAGCCGACAAAACCGCTGGAGGAGGGCGACCTGGTGCTGATCGCAGACGGGAACAATCCTAGAAACTGCTGGCCAAGGGGACGGATTGTCAAAGTGTGTCGTACTATCGACAATCAGGTGCGTCGCGTGACGGTACAAACGTTAAGTGGTTTATTGGAGAGGCCAGCGGTGAATATCGCACTATTGGACGTCGGCACAATGAAGGTAGGCCACTAAAGTGGCATACCGGTGGGGAGAATGTTACGATGTAACCGTGCCGACGAACCGCATGGTAACGGTTATAGCAGAACAATGGTAGGGAAATATAAACAAACCTGACAGGATAGGGTAGGATGTAGGCACCTTGGCTGTCAAAGTGACAATATAGGAATTTCGAACATGATCGAAAGGGCAATGATCGGAGCGAAACGAGAGCGCAACGGCCATCGCGGGAAAAAAAGGGATATAAGGAGCGTGCGTAGGGCAAACGGCCTCTGCGCATTATAAACCGTCCAAGTACCGCGTTTTTAAAAACCCCGCCACAGAGTAAAATAAAAGTGTTATACGAATTATAACATATTGATTGTTGCGTCGTTATTTAAACGGTAAATCACGGGCGTAGAGAGTTGCGTTTGCAACAAGGGGGAAGCAATGGACGAGTCGAAGGATTATTCTTTTTTTTGTCTTTTCTAGGACCACCACGTCAGTCCGTTAAGGTAGCGTTAAGGCAACAAACTCACTTTCGCCTGTCATAGCCGCTTACGCTACCCGTCAGCGCGCTATCCGTCTCTTTTTCTCCCTCGCTCTCCCTGTCTCTCTCATATCCCTGACAGTAGCCACTCTCTCCTGGCTCTTCCGTCTAGTACGGAACACTTTCTTTGTTGAGGGAAACAAATTATCTTTCACCAATGCCATTAAACATCGCATAAATACGACGGATGATATACCGGTATGCACAAAATCATATCGATACCCATATTGTCATAAAGAGGAGGTACAGCACCAAATTGACAAACTGTTAGAACAAGGCATTATTCGACCATCCAATAGTCCATGGTCTTCGCCAATCTGGATCGTACCAAAAAAGGTACTGTACAAGGTGTACCTAAATGGCGACTTGTAATAGATTATAGGAAAGTAAATCAAAAAACCGTTAGTGATCGCTATCCTATCCCCAACATAACAGAAATTTTGGATAAACTTGGCAGGAGTATGTATTTTACTACTCTTGACCTTGCCTCTGGTTTTCATCAGATAGAGGTTTACGAAAAGGACATCCCTAAAACGGCGTTTAGCGTTGACAAAGGTCATTGCGAATTTGTTAGAATGCCATTCGGCCTGAAAAAACGCGCCGTCGACATTACAAAGAGTACTAGATAACATCCTTAAGCCTCACATCGGTAAACAATGTCTCATATACATGGATGGCATAATAGTATTCTCGACTAGCCTACAAGAACACCTGATAAATTTGAGGGAAATATTTGAATCGTTAAAAAAGTATGATCTTAAAATTTAGCTTGAAAAATCAGAATTTTTACGTAAGGAAGTATCATTTCTTGGCCATATCGTTACTCCAGAGGGTGTAAAACCTAATCCTGAGAAAATATCAGTAATCCAAAACTGGCCAATCCCAAGAAATGAAAAAAATCTCAAGGCTTTCCTAGGAGTAATTGGTTACTGCAGGAAATTCATTAAGGATTTCGCTAAGATTACGAAACCACTTACTACACAGTTACGAAAAGGAGAATCTTTCGACGTAACTAAAGAGTACATATCTGCTTTTGATAGATGTAGACAAATGCTAAGCAGCAGTCAGATCTTAATTTATCCCGATTTTGAAAAGTCATTTATACTCACTACAGATAAGAGTTTTGTCTCAAGGAAGTATTGGGAAAGATAAACCAATAGCGTTTGCCTCACGAACCCTCAACAAACACGAGGAAAACTATTGAACAATTGAAAAAGAATTATTAGCCATAGATTGGACATGTAAATATAATGTCAATGTTTCGCATTGGCAACGGAGCAATGCCATAGATCCTTCAAGGCTCAGGATTTTTGAATACATACATCGAATTACACAGAAAAGATTTTGGAGTTGAATTTATTCTTATCCCTAAATCACCCAGTGTAGAGATCTAAAGCAAATCCTTGGCGGGTAGCGAACTTTAGACACTTCTACACATTCCCCGGTGTATTTAGAATTATTGCTGGTTTTTGGTACCTCTCCCCCTGACTCCATAAGCTATGTCTCTTGGCTTGTCCAACGACTAGTCTTGTTCCTTCTTCCTTATTTCCTTCCTCTCACAAGAGTTGGTTAGTTCGGCGTGTCCAACAGCCAATCTCGTTCCCTTTCCTTCCTCCTTTGGTACCAAACTTTCCGGAGTAGGCCGTACCTTACACAACCTTAACAGAGATCTTTCTTTGTTTTAAGAGAAAATATAATGACTTAACTTATAAGGAAATTTATAAAATAACAACCACTCTATACAATTCCAGTATTCACAATGCGACATAACTAAAAACCTGTTGAAGTTTTTTTTGGTATAAAAGAAAACGACGAAAGGCCATTTGAAATGGATAAAATGTTGGAAGATATAAATAAGTTGTTCGATGATGTTAAGCTCCAACTGCAAAAATATCAACATAAAGCATTGAAAAACAAAATGTGCAAAGGAAAAATGAACCAACATCCGAGGAAAATGAATCAGTCTACAACAAACAGCAAGGAATCAGGGATAAGCGAAAGGCAAAGTTTAACAAAGTAACCGTAAGACAAAATCGAAGGAAAACATTTGTTGGTAGTAAGTTTATCAGGTTACATAAGTCTTTGGGGGGTTATTCCGTAGTTCGGAGCCCTTGTATTTGTTCTTCCTTCCTTCTTTGTCGATTGGTACTTGGCCACTTCTTTGGTCGTCCTTCGGTCTTCCTTCGGGGCTGCAGCGAGATGCTTGTCGGTTGACGGTATAACGATAACTAACTTAGTTCGGACATGCCGCCGCTTTTATATTGTGCTGGCCATGTCTCGAACTTTCCTATTTCCGTGTTTTTGAACGATTTCGTGTTTGATCCTGTCTGTTTTCGCATATTCTTTTGTTCCCCTAAGTCCTTTGTTACTTGTTCGCACCATATGGCACCCACTAGACAATTTTGCTTGTTCTCGTTATTGACCCTAGATGGCGCTTCTCTGTGTCCTGGCTATTGGCTATTGGTCGCCACAAGTCTAATGTTGAACGAAAACCGAAGATATGATGAATGTTAGCTAAACACAACACACTCAGAAAAATGTACAAGGCATACAGTTAGACTCGATAAAGCGAGGACGCTCGATCTTCAACTCCCGGACCTGGTATAGTACTACTGGAGAGTACCGTACCAAGTTATATACGTAGTATTTTCATTCGGTAAGTCTCTCCGGTCATGGTAGAGACTGATCGACAGCATCCGGCTCGCTCTCTTCTGTTCGGACCGTCAAACGATACACATCGAGATGATTAGGAGCTCATCATTAGTTTTTTTTTAAAGTGGCAGTGGCTGATTAATAAAAGCTACAACAGGATCCGCCTAAGGCATTCGCGACACGTAGGTTTATCCGTCGTGTGAGTTGAGGTTCCCCCCGCCTACTATAATACCACGTGAATACCTGGTACGCGCTTCCAAACACGACGTTTTACCCTAACTTTCGAAAAGAGATCGCTTTGGATCAACGTCTCTTAATGGTTTTATTCGCGTTTCAATAGGAAAAAAACGAGAAACAAGTGAATTTGTGTTAGTGCTTTTGTTCTGTGAATGTGGCATGCTAGAGAAAACCACATAAATTCTGAAAGCTTTTATCCTCTATTTCATCTATTTCAGGTTCTATTTCATCCTCATCAGCATCAAACCACGAGTAGGTGTGCATTTCAACTGCAGTTACACTGGAACTATCTCTCAATAGTCTCTCGATAAAGTGTAACGAGATGGAACAAACCATTTTAGAGCAGCTATCCGTAATGCAAATTGCTATGCAGCATTTAATGCAACGGCAAATCTCTTTAGAAACATCCTTAAATAAACCACATGTGGAGGATCAACTAGATCGGTCATTGAACCCGTGTACAGCAACCCGAAAGAACGATTTTTTTGTAATACCGGACCCTGTGAAAGAGCTATCAACCTTCGATGGTAATAAAAAACAACTTTCGGCATGGATCGCCAAAGTTGAAACTACTCTAAACATTTTCAGAGCCATGGTACCCGAAGACGTATTTAAGTTGTACGAAATTGTAGTCAGTGGTAAATTGACAGAGAAAGCAAACGACGCCGTTTGCCAGGAAGGAAATCCCCATGAGTTCGAAAAAATAAAGAAAATTTTGACTGACGCTGGTTATGGAACATAACGGTGTTTCAAACCGTCAAGCGAGGATGCGTTAATCCGCTTTTCAAAATTCAAAATAATACGTGCGTTTTGATACGCACTTGACCCGATGACCTCGTGTTCGCACGTCAGATATCGATGTGTCATATGGGAGCGTGCGTGGGAGAGAATTTGATGCGTAAAATTCTCTCACCGCATCCTGCGTGAGTTAGTATTTAAGCTGCGTGCGATCGATGATATGCTCTCTTATTCGGTGCGTTAATTGCTAAACAAAGCAAGTGGCAATAAATTGTAACGAGTTTTAATTGATCGAATCGCTCTTTATTTTTCTTTAACGGACGGCTACGTGTGCGTAAAACATTGGTGACCCCGACGTGATTCGCTGCGTGTGATTTCGCGAGTTCGCGTTTGTTTTAAATAAAGTGCTTTTGCCTGTTGCGTGACGTACGTTGTCGTTCTTTGCGGCATTAGACGTTCTCAATTGTGCTACGTGCGAGTGCCAATGTCGACGGAGGACAAAATTATGGAGGATGATCAGAAGATGATGAAAGAAGCGTCTCGCCAGCTAACATCGCTGGAAGGCGCAATGGGAAAGTATTTAGCGCAGGCTCGTGAAGGGAACATGTCCCAATCCATGGCCAAGATCAAGGAGGAGCTCCTCAATGATCTATGGGCCGAAGGAAATAGGGCACCGTTACGTTTAGAGGCGATAGCGGGTCCACAGCCGCGTCGTGAAACTTTTATGGAAGCTTACGCTCAAGCTAAGTGCGAGCTGAAGAAACTGATGGTGTTTGAAGCCCCACCTGCCTCTCAGTTCGACGTAACGCTTGCTTCAGCTCCTTCTCGTTCGGATCATCTGCCGCGAATTGAACTACCGAAGTTCAACGGTGATCCGTCGGAATTGCCAGCGTTCGCGGGGCGCTTCGAGAAGCGCATTGCGGGCCTTACCGGAGACGCCGAACGGTACGCGTTTTTGGTGAAGTGCTTTGACCGGTGTGAAATCGCTCGAAATAGTTGCGAGGCGTTCGAAAACGCTGGCATGCCTTTTGATAAGGCATGGCAGAAGCTCGAAGAGCGGTTTTATAAAAAGCGCGTGGCTTTCCTCGGTCATTTTCGGCACATAACAAACCTGCCCAAGATGACTACGGCGTCATCTAATGGGCTGATGAAAATAATCGACGTGGTTGAAACGTCGCTTTCAGCTGCAAGACAGATTGCAGGCGAATCGGGGCGTAAGCCTAGCGTGGGAGAGGACAGTCTGCTGGTCACTATAGTGATGTCAAAGCTGGACGATGAGACCATCACAAGGATCTCACGCAGGCTGGACGCTCAAACCATTCCTACGTGGAAGGAATTGCGCGACGAGCTCGACAGATTGTCGAGCTTGATCTATTATGAACCGCGTAGGGCCGCAATCCGTGCAGATCGTGATTGTAATAGTGCAAAGGTGCGACCAGCAAGAGCGATGCTTGCTGCCACGGTCGATCCAGGAAGCAACCGACAGTCGACAAGTGCGCGAACCCCGCGAGTGAGTGTTGCTACAGTGGACCGCCGGGAAAGCATTCGACGGTGTTACGCGTGTGATAAACAGGGCCATGTGGGCCCACAGTGTCCCGAACTGCAAACTCGATACGTACGAGCGAGTAAATTACGTAATGGGTAAAGGTAAGTGCGTGAACTGTTTTTCCAGTCAGCACGCCGCTGCGCAATGCCCAAGTGAGAAAAGGTGCCAAATCGCTATATAAATTCTACTCGTGCAGTAACGCAGCGTTACTGCAGTGTTGGCATATCGGTTTTTCTAAGGCACTGTTGTAAAACTATAATTTGCCCAATATGAAAGCTCAATCAACAAACCCTGCATGTTCACTAGATTGATGTGGTTTTTTGGTTGTTGTGCAGGATCTAAGCCTACTTCAACTTATAGAAATGTGAATCGATACGGTCAAATGCTCAAAACGATGGTTTACGGTAGGACGATGCTAAATATTCCTTAGTAGGCTGGATTAACAAATGGTACAATTGGTGCGGTTTCCAGAGTGTGTTGGCCAAGTGAAAGTATTCAAGAAAGCAAAAGGAACTGCATTTTTCCACCAGAATATTATTTGGAAGCAATTACACGAAGATTTTACATTTTTGAATTACTAAGCGGAATTGTAGAATGGTTGTGGCGCCGGTATCTACACCACAGGACCAGGATTCCAATCCTATCCGGGCCAAAGCCCCGTACGCAGGACCGACAGTCTCGCTACGGGTAAATGAAGTCAAGGAAAGGCAGCAATGACAGGCCAAGACCTCTTGAAGTTGTAAGGAATTTTAAAAAGGAAGGAGAGTGAAATCAATACCAGGTGTTGCCTGTCCAGGACAAAAGCAGTAGCTGATGAAGATGTTGATAATATTACTAGGATCGGGGAACCGGGCCACCGGGCCGCAATTGACCACAGCCAATTTTGAAAAACAGCGAAAACATCCATTAATATAGTGAGTTAAACTGATCTCATGCGTTGTCGGTAAGGGTAAGGAATGTTGGAATTTCCTTAGACATTTTATTCAACAAGTTTCTATATTTTTTGGTTGTAGAAAACGGAATACATGTCTGCGCTACGAAAATATTCCTTTTCCGTGGTCGATCCTACAAAGACACACTATGAAATCAAGATTGAAGAGACGTCCAGTGTGCCTCAATGGTAGTTTTCTCAGCCTTCTAACAAAATTTTCCATACTTGAATTTTACCTATTTTGGCGATTGTATTAGAATTATTGTGCGCAATTCTACGGAGCCAAGTCCGTTACGCAAATGGATAGTAAATTGGAAATTTTAGATGGTTGAAAAGATGCAATTCCACGATGGCCGGGTTGAAATTGGACGTGACCAACTTTCGAATCAGCAAAAAGAACGTATAATTCTCAAATCGGATCGTTTCTCTTGGTTATAGCAGATGAAACACATATGATGTTCGAAGTAAATTGGCATATTCAGTAAGGCTGGATTTAACTGTAAGTATCGTAGTATCGTCAAAGTTTACCGCTGTATCGACACAACACTGGTCAAGTATTGAAAACGCTGCCCTTGATGCTTAATAACTAACTAAGTGCTTCGTTTGGGGAACGCGTTTGAGGTTAGAACCCGGCAAATCCATGCAGATAACAGGTCGCAATGATATCCTTCTGCATGTGACGAAAACTCAATAGAATCGGCATTACGTAGATCTCTTGCGTAGCCCTGTAACCGGGCCAATTAACTAGTGTGTAGCAAAAAGCACCACACGATGCTTCATATGGAAAGTAACGATTCAGCGAAGTGACGATTATGTTGCGAGTTTTTTCGTACAAATTTCGTGTCTCCGTGTCCTGGTTACCTGCCTCCCTCAGTACGTTCCCGTTCGTGCTCCGTGCTCCGCCCTCGCTTCGTGCCACCATCTTCGAGTGCTGGTGGTGCATTTCCAGCGATGGCCGATCCACGCGGTCGGTGTGTAACGTCGTCGCGTGGTGTCCAGCGTTCGTGCTCCGTGCCTCGTCCTCACTTCGTGCCGCAATCTTCAAGTGCTGGTGGTGCATTTCCAGCGATGGCCGATCCACGCGGTCGGTGTGTAACGTCGTCGCGTGGTGTCCAGCGTTTGTGCTCCGTGCCCCGTTCTCGCTTCGTGCCGCCATCTTCAGGTGCTGGTGGTGCATTTCCAGCGATGGCCGATCCACGCGGTCGGTGTGTAACGCCGTCACGTGGTGTCCAGCGTTCGTGCTCCGTGTTGCCTGCGTCGCACTCCAGCTCAACGACAACTAGCAGCGTCCATAGCTTGGACAATTACGTCTTGTTGGCAACCGTCGCTGTGCCGATTGAGGACGGGATGGGTAAATGGCAACGGATCCGCTGTCTACTTGACTCTGGTTGTCAAATCCAAGCCATCACTGCGACTGCCGCCAAGCGGTTGAAACTAACGCTGCTACCAGGACGTTTAACTTTAATGGGGATTAGTGGTAAACTCCCTGTATCGAACCAAGTCCGGGATAAAGTCATGGCAATTAATGGATCCTACCGTTTTAGCTCCAACTTCTACGTGATACCGGAACTTAGCACGCAACCCATTCGTAGCATCAAGCAGGACAAATTAAAACTTCCAGCTGGAAAACTACTTGCCGACGAGAGCTTTTGCAATCCTGGGCCGATTGACGCCATACTAGGTGCCGGGATATGCTTCGACTCGATTGGGTTAGGATTCCAGCGCCTACCCAACGGCCTTATCTTACAAAACTCCAAATTCGGATGGGTTGTTGGAGGTATGCTTCGAACCACCATGTCTACCAGTCCCTACGAGAAGAGTTGCCACAAGGCTACGTGCATCGATGACCTCAAAGTGAGCCTCGAACGGTTTTGGAATGTAGAGGAACTACCGTCTGAAGTTCCGGATCAGACAACGTTGAAGAACCACGAGCTTGAGGATCACTTCAAGCGACATATGAGAATCGCCGATGATGGGCGGTATATCGTCCGCATTCCCCTACGGGGGGAGTTGAACCAACTAGGCGACTCCATCGAGCAGGCACAGCGACGATTACTGTCTTTGGAACGAAAGTTGTCCCGGCACGAACCAACCTACGTGGAGTATCGAAAGTTCATGCGCGAGTACCTCGAACTAGGACACATGGCTGTTGTTCCCGCAGGCGAACTGCATAAGGTTCGCTACGTCATTCCACATTCGTGTGTGATTAAGCCTGACTCCACCACTACCAAGCTTCGTGTAGTCTTTGACGCGAGTGCGAAATCATCCAGCGGGATTTCACTCAATGACCTCCAAGCCATAGGTCCAGTAATTCAGCCGGACCTCCTTCACATATGGTTGTACTTCAGGACGCAGACAGTGGTTGTGACGGCTGACATAGCGAAAATGTACCGCCAAGTCTGGGTAGCTGAACCGGACACCTGGATGCAGTGCATATTATGGCGCGAAAAGACGAGCGATTCCGCACAAATGTACCGGTTACGTACTGTCACGTATGGTGAGGCTTCCTCCTCGTACCTTGCCTGTAGGGCGTTATACGAAGCCGGCGATGAAGTACGGTCACTTGATCCCAAAATCGCCGACGCCATTCAGCGGTCATTCTACGTGGATAACCTGTCCTTGGGTGCTGCAACGGCAGACGAGCTACGTGCGCTTAGTTCCGGTGTGGAACGCGCGCTCATGAATAGAGGGATGCCGCTGCGGAAATGGGCATCCAATGATCCTACAGTAATTAACGAGGTGCCAGAAGATCACCTTGATGCTACGGTGCAAATCGGCGATAGGCAGGCCATCAAAATGCTAGGTTTAGCATGGTGCCCTACCGAGGATACGTTCCAGCTGATCATCGACGACGACTTTCACCTGCCCGTAAGCTCCCTAACCAAGCGATGCCTGGTAGCAAGAATCGCAAAACTGTACGATCCGGTTGGCATCATGCACCCTGTGATCGTCACGGCAAAGATCCTCATGCAAGACTTGTGGCTCGACAATCTGACATGGGATGAGTGTGTACCACACCACGCAGTGGACAAGTGGAATGAGTTTACGGCTCAACTACCAATCCTTCGTCAGCTTCACATCCCAAGAATGGCATTACCAAGCGAAGCTGAAAATAGTATCCTGCATGGATTCTGCGATGCTTCAACAAAGGCATATGGATGCGCGATATACGCACGCTATGTGGATGGTAATGGAGACAGGCAGTCGCGACTGGTTTGCTCCAAATCAAGAGTAGCGCCTTTAAAGCAGCTGACGCTGCCTCGATTAGAACTCCAAGCAGCTCTATTGTTGGCAGAACTCTACGTGAGGATAAAGGACGTGTTTGGTACCCGAATCCAACAAACCAAATGGTGGACTGACTCGCAGGTCGTACTAGCCTGGATACGTTCCGACAACTCGAAATGGGATGTCTTAGTGAAAAATCGGGTAGGCAAAATACAGACTGCGACCGACGTTAACGACTGGCGTTATGTGCCAACGAAGCTCAATCCTGCGGACATCGTGTCTAGAGGACTTCCTGCCAGCAAATTGGTGAGATATGATACCATGAGATTCTGGTTAAACGGTCCGGACTTTGTCGTTACAGATTTATGCCCACAGCCTAATATTGACGACGTTGTAATGCAAGCTACGTCCTTCCCAAATGAAACACAACAAATGCATAAACTGGGATACGTTGTTTCTAAGGGGCCCCTTCAACACCTTAACCCTATAGTAAGGAATAATCTGATATGCGTACAGGGACGATTGGCGAATGCGGAAATGACGGATGGAGCGAGATTGCCGATTCTAGTACCGAAGTCCCATCCCTTTTCACGCACCATCATCCGATACTTGCACGAGCACAACTTCCACGCCGGAACGGAACTAGTGATGGCAGAATTTCGGACACGATTCTGGATGCGAGATCTTCGACGAACAGTAATCGGCGTGTTATCCCGATGTGTTGTATGCGTGCGTGCCAGGCCTAGGCAATACGAGCAACAAATGGGTCAACTACCAGCTGCCCGGGTGAACGTGTCTCCTGCTTTTACCCATACGGGGGTGGATTTGTGTGGACCTTTCGACGTAATCCCACATACCAAATCGAAGCCGTGGATTACAGTCTTCGTGTGTCTATTCGTCTGCTTCACGACTAAGGCGATCCACCTGGAAGTGGTTGAAAACCTATCTACGTCTGCTTTCATTTCAGCACTTCTTCGGTTTGTTTCCCTACGTGGGAGACCAGATGCGATCTACTCAGACAACGGCCGCAACTTCGTGGGGGCGGCTAAGGAGTTGAGTTCGCTACGCAAGGCATACAACAATCGCGCCTTCCAGGACGAGCTCGTGGGCTTAGCTGCCGAGAAGGGAATCCGGTTCTCCTTCATCCCACTGCGGAGCCCAAACTTCGGCGGTCTTTGGGAGGCCAATATAAAGGTGGCCAAACGGTTATTCAAATCCACCGCTAGAGGCGCTCAACTCAACTTGATCGAGTTGCAAACTTTGCTCCATCAAATTTCTGCAATTCTCAATTCCAGACCACTGACAGCCATCCACGCCAGTCCATGGACCATAGAAGCGCTCACGCCAGCGCACTTCTTGATCGCTCGAGCATCCTTCTCAATTCCCGCTACCATCCAGGACGATGACACGGACGGTGTCAAGACGAGATGGAAGCGCGTGCAAAAATTGGCTCAGCAATTTTGGTCACGCTGGCGAGCTGAGTACCTGTCGCAGCTGCGATGTAACGCCAAATGGACGAGACGAACACCCAACGTACAAGTAGGACAAATCGTGCTAGTGGGTTATGATAACCTCCCGGTCGGACGATGGCCATTGGGGGTGATCACGAAAACCTACGTGGGACCGGACGAAATGGTACGCGTTGCGGATATTCGCACAAACAGCGGTACCTACAAGCGAAACGTGCGGCTGTTGGCGCCACTTCCGATTGACGCTACGGAGAAGGACATCAACTGCACAGCTGCTGTTGAGCCGGCCCCTACAACGGTAGCGGGAAACTTGGATGACGAGTCTATGATGCAGCCTGCGATGGGTTCACGGTCGCGCTACGGGCAAGCTCCAACGACTCCAGCTAGTAGCTACGTGCGGCCTTTAAGTCCTGAACGAGAGGAAGACCCTCCACCTTCGTGTAACATTTGGGACGGTCGCTTGCGTCCCAAAGGGGGGAGAAATGGTTATGGAACATAACGTTGTTCCAAACCGTCAAGCGAGGATGCGTTAATCCGCTTTTCAAAATTCAAAATAATACGTGCGTTTTGATACGCACTTGACCCGATGACCTCGTGTTCGCACGTCAGATATCGATGTATCATATGGGAGCGTGCGTGGGAGAGAATTTGATGCGTAAAATTCTCTCACCGCATCCTGCGTGAGTTAGTATTTAAGCTGCGTGCGATCGATGATATGCTCTCTTGTTCGGTGCGTTAATTGCTAAACAAAGCAAGTGGCAATAAATTGTAACGAGTTTTAATTGATCGAATCGCTCTTTATTTTTCTTTAACGGACGGCTACGTGTGCGTAAAACAGACGCTTTTGGAGATCGACAGTATATTTCCAGATACAAGTGCCAACTTTGGCAATGGAAATTAACTAAAAACGTGACAATCCACAAATATTATAACGTGCATAAGGAAATAGTTGAAAAAATTAAAAATATTGCAAAACAAAATCAAAAGTATTGTGATAATTGGAATGTAATTAGCTCTTTTATTGAAGAAGATTCATTAGCAGCATTCATGGCAGGTATAATCCACTGGAGTGGGATTCACGCGAAGACGCGATATTTTTTAGAAGTTTAAAGGAGACTGAAACGCGGATACGACCGTTCTTGTTGCGTTGTAACTTGTAAGTGCCTTTATTGAAAATATTCGTTTCTTATATACTAAAATTTAGTTGTGAGAAATGGAGGTAAGAGTGAGATGGGTAATTAGGAAGAGATAGTTTCCCTTTGGATAACGTTGTCCTAGATGCCTTATCCGGGCATATGTTTACATGAGTTCTGGGTAGGCATTCTAAGGCTGTACCAATATCTCACACGCATTTCGGTACATGTGGTATCACTTAAGTTGTGTACCCTTGTATCGTTTTACTTTCCTTGGTTATAGTTTGACCGTATGCAGTTATGCTGCCTTTTCTTATTGCCGGGTAATATGTTTAGTTTCGATTGTCAAGTGCTTCGTCCTTTTTGGACGTTTTATGATATTGCCTGAAACTATGATCATGTTACGTAACGTATGAAGTGGGTAAGGATTTGGGATCTTTTTATGTTAATGTTGCATAGGGTCTTTGAGATGCATCGATATGTAATTGCGCTTACGTTTTCTCATAGAACATTATTTTGACCTGAAAGCTGAGATTACACACATGGCTTTTCTAGGATGTCAACATGTTTATGTTGGTAGAACATTATTTGACCTGAAAGCTGAGATTAACCACATGTCTTTTCTAGGATGTCAATACGTTTATGTTGCGTAGCTATTTCAAATTCCCTTTCTTACGATAGTTCGAATTCTCACGCGTACGCTTTGAATTTTGTCGCATACGTAACAGTAGATATGAACCTAAGTTGGCCAGGCGATCCCGCGTAGCGTCCTGTTTATTTAGAACAGCGTACCATTCTTTATTCATTTTTCTTCTCGAACTTATTGCCTGTGCTACGTTCGTCTTGATCGACGTCGAGTCTAATCTATGGCTTGTAATTCTCTTAAATGATCATATAATAGTTTGAAATGTATTTGAAAAACGTGAATTAGAACGATTGACCGTTGCGTTCACAACAGCAGGCCTTCAGGAGGATTATTTTGGACATGTGCATGCAGCACGCCCGAAAGATGTTCATGACGCGTACACATTTTTGTGTAAGCTAAAGAATAAGCGAGATTTTGATGGGATCGTTCAACCCAATTGGAGTAAGTTTAATTCGGATAAAAAAAAACGATCGTAGCCCGAACGCTTGATATAACGCAAGATTGCATGCTGCTAATTACAAACCAACACATTCAAACGAGGCAAAGGATAATCACGTACCCATGGACACAAGTACAACACGTTCCAAATTAACCCTTATTAGATCAACAAACAATCACGAATGTTTTGAAAACAATACAAATTCAAATGATGATGAAAAATTTGTGTTTCTTCGGAAAATTGCTACCCGGTATAACAAAAAATAAACACAATTTCTTTCCATACATTAAAGTAACAGATAAATCAAACAATCAGCAATCAAACGTTGAATATTCTTATTGATTCTGTTGCCAACAAAAACCTGTTGCGACCAGGAATACTTAAAAAATCAAAAAAGTGTTGTGATACAAAAGTAAAAAACATGTATGGAAACTGTATGCTACGTTTTAAAAGTCAAGCATTATTCCTTGGGCTAAATTTACCACCAATCGAGTTATACGAAATGAAGTTTCACAGTTTTTTCGATGGTTTACTAGGCACTGAAACATTATCTACTTTAAAGGCTATCCTAGGCTATAAAGCTGAGACATTCGGCCTCAGCATCGACTTCGTTCGCCGAAATCCGTTCGGCGCTCACGAAAATAAGAGCACCATGACATTTAAAAGCACATCTTTACTTCACGGCTCAAGTGCTGATATTTCTAGGTTTGCATGTCTGTGCTTTCAAATATGTTTATCTATCGTTTATACTTGGTCGTTCAAGTTAATTTTTTTCCTTGTCAAAAAATAAGCGCGTCTTTGCTTTTCATTGTGTTTTAAACTTTAAGAGCGCCTAGTTTTATAATTCGTAAATTGCTGATAGTGAAAATATTCGGTTTGAAATGCAGTTCCTATATAATTCCATTAATGCAGAAAACGAGTCGAAGCAGAAACTAGGAACACCTAGGAGGAATCTTCAATATAACTCTAATCCTCTTGCTTTGACTGAAACAGCGTACGCAAACTATGATTTAATTTCTTGCCGTATATTACATACTTGGATATTACATTGCAGATTCGTTGATATCTTTCGGATTTCTAAATTTATTTTTATGGATTTGCTTGATGGTCTCGATTTTTCGATTGATGCGCAAAGAGCACATGTAATTACAAAAGAAAAAAAGCAATGGCGCAAACTACTTTTAGTAAGATATTTCGGAGTACATTACAACCACTTCACTCATTGGTTGGGGATTGGATAAACATAGCTATGAACGAACAAGAGAGACAAGAAGCTAAGGAATATAATCCTTTTGAAAAGCGGGATTGAGGGCGTAACTATGTGCGTAGATGGAACTCATGTAAAAATTAGGAAACCGAAAGATCGTCCCCTGTTTTACCTAAACAGGAAATCATTTTACAGTAACACTAGTATTGTAAGTATAAAATAGCAAAACTAATATAGCACACGGCAGGACCGGGTTCAAATCCCATCCGGACCGTCCCCCCGTAGCAAGGACTGATTATCCGGCTGCGTGGTAAAATAAGTCTAGTAAGCCAGAAATGGCCAGCGTGACCTCGTTAAAGGTCGTTAAAGTCAAGAGGAGAGAGAGATTTTAAAATTCATTTTAATCATGGACCATACTTAACATTTTTCCGCCTTTTTCGCTGGCGTAACCAGCAACTCGTGAATACAAATTCACTATTATATTCATCTGCATACCGAAGACAATAAACATTGATAATTATTACACTCTGTAATTTATTTTTGGTATGATATTTTGTAAAATGATAGCCAAGGTGCATCTTAGGCTTGTATGGACACATGTCACAACAATATGTAACTTCTCGCCTTCCTCCAGGCGTGCTACGGTCAAAAACAAACTTGGCAGTCCATTTTTGTCCCTTTTAATACCACGTGCAGCTTTCCATTCAGTCGAATTTCGTCGGAATTCGAGTTAGCATTTAGAATCGACTGGCCGCCGGACCGGCTCCGCTCGAGTGCAAAGGGTTAATAAATAATTCAGCTTCGTGTAGAGTTCCCATTAAAACAAGTTTTGGATTCTCGAAAAAATTGTTTTTTTTTACACAAAATGCTATCAGTATTATAAAAATCTTCAAACATTGACCTATGTGCAACATATTGCATCATTTGTTCGAACAACCGTAATTGAATGTGCAAATTCTACCCGAATCCGCAACTTAAAACGTCAGGGGTTTTCTTTCATACTACCGGAACGAACATAACCGTTATATGATTCACTTTTTTCAAAAATCACTCATATTCAAAACGAACGGTAGAATGAGCACCTTCTAAAGGAAGGTGAGTGAAAATTGAGTGTCGCGGCGTTCGAATCTCGGCGAACGAAGTCGGTGCTGAGGCCGATTGACTCTATTAAAAGAAAAAAATACAGTTTTATAAATATCAGATACAACCATCGTCGAGAGAGTTCCATATTACAAGCTGTACAAGAAATAACTATGATCCATCTATAGTAAAACTCGTAAGAATTGACCATCTGAATTCATATGAAAGAGAAAGGTTATTACAGACAATAACCAAAAACAAGGAAATTATCCCAAAAGATAATCAAAAATTGTCGGCAATTACCCAAGTGAAACATAAAACCAATATTGTAAATAACAAACCCATATACACAAAGTCATATAGGTATCCACATGCACATAAAGCTGTAGTTAAAGAACAAATAGAGGAAATACTAAAATGTTTAATTATAAAACATTCTAACTCGCCATGGAATGCTCCCGTTTGGGTCGTCCCAAAAAAATCAGACGCATCAGGGAAGAAACAATTCCGCGTAGTAATTGATTACAGGAAATTGAACGATGTTACAGTGGACTAGAGATGTGCAAAGTGAGTAAGAGTGAGATAGTGAGTTGAAACGTTGTAGTGAACGAATTTCGTTCACTCATCACGATGAGTCTTAGCGACTCTTTTTTCACTTACTCACTCATGAGTGTAAACATGTAGCCGTGGTGAGTCGAGTTGCTAAAAGAGTAAATACGTGAGTTGAAACGGAAATGAGTTGAAACAAAAATGAGTTGAAACAAAAATGAGTTGAAACGAAAATGAGTTGAAACGAAAATGAGTTGAAACAAAAATGAGTTGAAACGAAAATGAGTTGAAACAAAAACGAGTTGAAACGAAACGTTTGATACACATGAGTTGAAACGAATTACATGTGTACAACACCCAAACTTGCCAAATGAATATACTTCTCGCTCTGCCTAACTATCAGACATGCATAAGCGAACAAGCGGGCTAGCCTGATCGGCAGGGGCATGAAATGGAATGCATATTTACTACCTTACTCACTCATGAGGCTTTGCATACGTCGCGGCTAGTCGAGTGCAAATAGAGTAAAGAAGTGAGTTGAAACGAAAGGTTTGAATACACGAGTTGAAATGGAATATAGCTTCAAAACATATTGCTGTGTGTGTTACTCACCACGACGGTATCGTTGTTATAAAATCTGCCGAAACGAGAAAACAAGCTTTTTTATTTTTTTGTAAACTATTTGATCCGTTATGTTCTTTTTAAATATATTCGATTGTTGTGACTGTAAAGATATTTGCGGCACGTTTCGGCGTTTGTTAGTATAATTTATTGAAAATTCCTCTTTTAGTTCACGCAGGAAAAACACAAAAAAAACTTCAAAAAAAGGTCCGCCTTAGATCCGCTGCCTTTTATCTTTTTGTTCTAACTGTCGATCGAATGCGCACCGCTCACACACGCTACTAATTCCGCTCAGCAGCAGTGTGGCCAGCTTGAGCGCTGTCAGAGCGGGCGCTTCTGACAACCGTTTCGCCCGGTTGCAGGGTTCGCATACGTTGCTTTGGTAACATCCCCCAGCCCGTGACCAGACGGTTGCTGGTCACCATGTCTCACTTCCAACAATGCCAACTTCGCCACCGGTCTTCTTAGGGTCCCCGTGTTGGTGCGTACCCAAGCTTGCCGCACCCGTCCGTCTGCTCCAGGTATCACGCGTTCGACCATTCCCCGCTTCCATTGGTTCCTGACACCGGCATCCACTATTAGTACCAAATCTCCTACCACCAGCTCCTTCACCGGCTCAAACCACTTCGTTTGTCGCGCCAAAACTGGAAGGTATTCTCTTATCCATCGTCTCCACATTCCGTCCAGAATGTGTTTTGCGTCATTTTCCAGCTGCTTTGGAGACCTGCCTGCAAGCTTGTTGACGCCACCGGTCGCTGTTTTACTTCTGACGAGCTCCCCATCAGAAAGTGGTTGGGAGTAAGGGCCTCTTGACTCGCCGAATCTAACGGAAGATACGTTAAAGGTCGAGAGTTGATCATGCCTTCCGCCTCCGCCATGACGGTAAGCAATGTCTCATCGTCGGGTGTACGTTGAAGTTCCGCAACCGTTCCAATCGCAGCTTTTACCGAGCGCACCATACGCTCCCATACCCCTCCCATGTGAGGTGCACCAGGTGGATTGAACGTCCACCGGGTGTTCGCGTTCGTGAAGGTGGTAGCCAGGGTCTCATTTCGCGCGTCAATTTCCCTCCTCAGCTGTTGGCTGGCGCCCTGGAAGTTAGTCCCGTTATCGCTGAAGAATTCAACTGGTGAGCCCCTTCTCGCCACAAATCGTCCTACTGCCATGATGCACGAATCCGTGGAGAGACTGCTGACGACTTCCAAATGGATGGCTCTAACGGTGAAACATGTGAAAAGCGCTACCCAGCGCTTCTCTCTTGCTCTACCCCATCGAACAAACAATGGTCCGAAGTAATCCAAACCTACGTATGTAAAGGCCCGTACATGGGAAGTAAGCCTTTGTGCCGGAAGAGGCGCCATCGGGGGGATCTGTGGCAAAGAACGTCGGATCAGGCAGAATACACAGCATCGGGCCACCTTCGCCACCAACCGTCTCATCTTGGGAATTTGATACTGCTGCCTCAGCTCGTTCACTACGGTTTCGTTATTAGCGTGTCGAAATCGTCGATGGTACATATCCACCAATAGATGAGTAATCCGAGAGTCGCGCGGTAGGATTACTGGGAACCTCGCGGAGTATGGTAGTTCGGGAGCCACACCAATGCGACCCCTAATTCGCAAAATACCGAATTCATCCGCGTAGGGTAGGAGTCCGTATATTGGGCTGTCCTTTGATACCGTGCGACATCTAGCTTCCTCGCCCATATCCTTCAAACCTCGTACTTCTTCCTGAAAGAATTCTCCCTGCGTTCGTCGCCACATAACCCTTTCTGCCCGCTCCATCTCCTCTTGCGTAAGCAAGCCAAAATACTTGGGCTTTCCATCCACACTTCGCTTCAAGTTATCCGCATATCTGATGATCCAAGCTAGTGTTCAAAGCATTCTCTCCAGACGGCTGAAGCGCTCCGCATCGAGGGGTAGAAGATCATGATTCACTTTCTCCAGATGAAGATAAACCCGCCGTATTTCCTCCTCTGGAGTAGTGGAAACCGGTTTTTTCATCGGCCACGATGATTCATCCAGTAGCAAAAACGTTGGACCCTGGAACCAGATGCTGTCCCAGCCGAGTTTAGTCTGCCCCTTCCATTTCGTCGTCTCGTCCGCTGGATTCTCGTGAGTAGGCACCCATCGCCATTCGGTGAGATCCGACTTCTCGCGAATCTCCGCCACTCGATTGGCAACGAACGGTCTGTAGTTCCTCGGATCCGCGTGTATCCATGACAGTGCCACCATACTGTCCGTCCAAAGAACCCTTCTCTTGGTGCGAAATGGGTGATGACTTTCCATTGTTCTCAGCATTCGCACCCCCAATAGGCAGGCCTGCAGCTCCATCTTCGGGATAGTCAGCGGTTTCAGAGGAGCTACTTTGGACTTGCCGCATACCAATGTACAATGCGGCTCCCCGCCGGCGTCGATGACCCTCAGATACACCACACACCGATAAGCCAACTGACTAGCGTCCACAAAGAGGTGCATCTCCGCCTGGTCGTACATCTCTTCCAGCGCTCCCGGGAAATAGCATCTCGGAATCCTGATTTGCGCTACTATTGGAAACAAGTCCACCCATCGGCGCCAATCACGAATCTGTCTCTGGTCGATAGTTTCGTCCCATGCAGTGCCTGCACGCCAAAGATCCTGAATCAATATCCTACCGTGGATAGTATAATGTGCCAGCAGCCCTAAGGGATCGAAGAGCGACATCACGCATTTCAGCACCTCTCTTTTAGTGGACGTGTGTTCTGCGTCGAAGATCTTTGCCATTTCCTTGCACGTCTGGGTGTAGAATGTCAGTTCATCTGATTTCGGGTTCCACCGTAACCCCAACACGCGCTCTCCTTCGTCCGTGGCCGACGTCAAGCTTTTAGCATTCAAGAAGGTGTTGTCAAGACCAAGTTGCTCCAGCACATTTCCGTCATTTGATAACCAGTTACGCAGTACGAACCCTCCATTTTGGAAAATTCTGTGGACATCTTTAGCAACTCGGGCCGCCTCCTCCACTGTACCAAAGCTGTCGAGATAGTCGTCCACGTATGTGCTGGAGACAATTCCACTCTCAGCCCAAGGATACATTTCAGCGTGCTCTTTTGCGTTACGGTTCTTGACGTATTGTGCGGTGGCCGGAGAGCATGCTGACCCAAACGTAACGACGTCAACCAGATAGACCTCCACGTCATCAGTGGGATTTTCTCGCCAAAGGAAACGTTGTGCATGCGTGTCCTCCTTCCGCATGCGGATTTGCAGGAACATCTCCTTTACATCAGCACACACACCGCTATGCTGTACGCTCTGAAACGAAACAACACTCCTGGCAAAGACGCCAGTTCGTCCGGTCCATTTAGTAGCATGTCGTTAAGAGAAGTTCCTTGCACCTTCGCAGCCGCGTCCCAGATAATGCGCACCTTCCCGGGCTTTTTCGGGGCTTGTCTTTAACGGAACGGCCAGTCGGATATTGTGCAGTCCGATCAATATTCTGGGTCGAGCATTCTGATACTCCTGGATAGGCAACTGTTTAAGATGATCCCACGACCCGTCACCCATCTTGAACGTCTGCTGCGGAAGGCTGAGCCTGCTCGCGGTTCGTACAGCTTTCATAGGGAATCTCTTGCTCGCTGTAACAGGTCCAATTTCGAAATAGATCTTCATCGAGGAGGGTTCCATCCGGGTGGTATCGCCAGTCCACTTGATACACAGAGGCTCCCTCTCTCCCTTTACGCCCAACTGCACGGCCAGATCCTCGTCCACCAACGTCATTGAAGACCCCTCGTCCAGGAATGCGAATGTGTTTAGCGCTGCACTTGCCCCGTAAACCGTTACCGGGACTATTCTAAACAGCGCGGCCGCCGGACACATCTGATGAAGGTTATGAACCGCTTGGCTGCCCTCCGACCCTTGTCGTTTCAGTTGGTCCCGCCGAACAACTGAAGATGACCCGGCCGGTTCATTTGGCTCATGAAGCAACACATGATGCCGGTATGTACAGCCGTTGATGCCACATCGATGACGATTTTTACACGATCGCCAGTTGTGCTTCTCCAAGCACCCGAAACACACCGAAAGCTCTCGTGCCCTTTGCCATCGTTCTTTCAGTGGAAGCTCCTGAAATTTAAAACACTTTTCCAGCGCATGGCCCCTAACGTTGCACAATAGACAACCATTTTCCGCCGTTGGTGTAGTTGTGCTCACAGGAGGTTCCGCATGCGCGTGGACGTATCCCTTCGTAGGTCTTCCTTTGCCGGTACCACCCAGTGATACAGAATCAAGCACCGTCAGCCTTGCAGCGTCTTCCGCCAACTCTTCCATATAGTCGCCAAAGGTAGCCAGGTCCACCGATGCCATATCCCGTATGTGTCGTGACCAGAACATTTACTGGTCCACCGGACGCTTATTTACGACCTCCTCCAGCAGAAGTGGGTTGGTGATGTGCGCCCGTTCACCCGCCGCCACCATGTGATCCACCATGCACTGCTTTTCGATCACTTGTGGCACTGCTTCCGGTAACACCAACCGACTTCGCACGGTTTCCAGTGCTGGACCCTTCAAGCACTTCTGTAGGCGCAGCATGTTCTCCCAGTTACTGTAACCGCATCGTCTGGTAGAGTTTTCGTAGTTCGATATAAACATCGGCCATTCACCAGGGTCACCAGAGAAAATAGGGAGCTCCTTAGATATGGTTTTCCGCGCAGCTTCCTGTCGGTTAGTCAAATCGGGTTCTTCTTCTTCGCCGTATTTCACCGCTCTCTTTCCCGGCTGAAAAGAGTTAACTTGAGGTGAATTTGAAGATAAATCGTCCCGACCCAACCCAAGAAGAGCTTCCTCTTCCTGCACGAATCTTAGCTGCATTTCCAGTTCCAGGCGTCTCCTTTCCACCTCCTGACGTCATTTCAGTACTGCGAGCTGACGTGCCACGTCATCACCAGCAGTGTCCTGATTGAGGTTAGGCGATGGTTCTCCCACGTGTTCCTTCGTCACCGATGGTGTTCCCTTGTTCGCCCCAGCAATCGATCGCACGCTCTTCGTATCGGTATTCCTGCCTGCCACGCCTTCCCCCGTAGTAGCCAGTTTGAGGTTAGGATCCACTAGTATCGAAGGATGGGGCTTCTCGGTGGCTTTTGGTAAGGACAAATGATCCTTGCGCGTCCTGGTAACACACTTTTTACACAGCCAAGGATAGTCCTGCATGGATTCGATTGGCTTGGTTACAGCGGCGCATGAACAGTGCCACCACCCGTCGCATTCGTCACACTGCACATAAGTCACGTCTTCTTTTTTATCGCCACATGCTTTGCAACCGTGCGGCTTTCGGGCCCATTGTTCTACCTTTAAAGCACAAAAATACACGTCGGACACGCACCGAAGGACTTATTTGAAGGCAAACGATTGTAAAGATAATTGCGGTCAGGTTCGGCGTTTGTTAGTATAATTTATTGAAAATTCCTCTTTTAGTTCACGCAGGAAAATCACAAAAAAAAACTTCAAAAAAGGTCCGCCTTAGATCCGCTGCCTTTTATCTTTTTGTTCTAACTGTCGATCGAATGCGCACCGCTCACACACGCTACTAATTCCGCTCAGCAGCAGTGTGGCCAGCTTGAGCGCTGTCAGAGCGGGCGCTTCCGACAACCGTTTCGCCCGGTTGCAGGGTTCGCCTACGTTGCTTTGGTAACAGTGACACTGCAGAAAATAAAATTGTATAATAAACTGTAAACTGTAAGTTTTGGGTTTCTTTCAATTCAAGTTAATTCTTTCATGGGATTCTTTCAAAAATGCAAAAGGTAATCAAAAGCTATAGTTTTGTTTGTTAATGTGATATGTGTTAACACATTGAATATAATCATATTAAATTTTCTCAATTTTCCTGAAAATTTTCGGTTGCGTTGCAGCTTTTAACAAATATTTGTAAATAATATATTGATTGCAAATATGTCATCAATATTCAGCGATACATAAAAAGTAGCACTTAGAAACATCTTTAAACTTGAAAATAGTTATGAAAATAAAAGGTTAAAAGGTGCATTGAGTTTTTATAAATTTAAACGGTTTATTTAACGAGCATTGCGCAGAAAACAGTAAACAATATCACCACTTATAGCTAGTAATTTTAACAGTATGTTTCACGCTTACATCAAATCACGCTTTAGAGTTTATAATCTATTGATCATAGTTCTGTTGGAGGAACAAGATTTCTTTTAACCGTTTTGGAGCTAATCTATTTCGTCTTTCGTTATAAACCAAACCGGATTTCGAGAATACACGTTCACAGGGTACTGATGAAGCCTGCATGCAGAAACATTTTTGCACTATTTGATAGAGTTTAGGGAAATTTGAAGCTTCTCTTCTCCACCATTGAAATGGATCTGCATCGAATTGTAAGCGAGTTGTTTGCAAATACCTATCTAACTCTGCGAATGCCATGCTTCTAGCATCTGTTCTTTCTTCCGTTAGGTCTATTCGATTATAAAATTTGAAAAAAAAAATTGAATCTGAATTCAGATTATTAGTTACAGCGGGAGCAGAATCAGTTTTAGGATAAAGCGAAATTATATCCAAGAGAATATCTTGGTAAACCGATTTAAACAAATCATTTCCATTTTCAAATGCGTACTTTTTCATCCTGGGATCCAACACCATTGCTTTGGTTATTATTTTACTATTCTTCATAGATCCAAAACGTACTTCTAATCCCAGCCTCAGTTCGGAAACTAATTTTTTTACTTGCTCTTCTAAGTTTTCTTCATTTTCCTGAAACTCTGTTATCTGATTTAATAAAATTCTCATTAGTAGTCCCATTTTTGATAGGGTTACAGACTTTTCTGTAGATACATGTTTGGTTGCCTCGTCAAAGAATTTTAGTATACTTATCGATTGTTCTACTATTAACCATTCCTTGTTATCTATATTGAATTCTAAATTTAATGTATCTTTACAAACGCCAAGTGGAATTTTATTTTTTTAAAATCTATCAAACATCTCGTAGGTCGAGTTCCAGCGTGTCTGTACGTCTTGTTTTAATTTCAATTCTGGCATACTAAAATTGTTTTGCACCTCAGCCAGTTTTTTTGTAGCTAACGAACTTTTTTTAAAATGCATTACAATTCTTTTGATTTCGTCAACTAGCGGTTTTATGGATTTGTTAATTGCATTTTGTGCTATTAAATTTAGCGAATGTGCGAAACATGGTATATGGATTACATCCATCGCATTGACTGCGGCTTTCATGTTAGAAGCGTTATCTGTAGTGATCGTTACTATTTTGTTATCAATTTTGAAATTTTCTGATACATCTTTAATCCATTTGGCAATTTTGGTGCCAGAATGTTTCGTCGAAAACTCGGAACATTCAAGTAAGAATGTCTTTAATTCGAAATTTTCATCTACAAAATCAGCCGTAAGGGCATAGAAACTTGTATTGTTGATGCTACTCCATCCATCCGCTGTGAGTGATATTGCTTTAGCTTTACTTAGTTTATTTTGGACAATTTCTAAAATTTCATAATAAACACTAGGAAGTAAAGCGTGAGTTACAGTTTTCCTGCTAGGTGGACCGTATTGACTGTTTAAAGAACTCAAAAAACTTCTAAAATATTCGCTTTCTACTAGTGAAAAAGGACAACAGTCCTTACACAATGCCAAAAGCAGCATTTTGTCTAATTTTCCCTTACTTTCTATAGATATTGGCCTATTCGACGGAAAAAAGGATTGTATCGTGTTTTGAAGTGCAATAACGCAGGATTTTGTTGATGCTTGTGGTTGTTGGCTGGTTTCTGCAACTTGTGATACAATCTGTCTATCTGTGTCTGTAGCAGAATAGTAATAGCAATCTAATTTTCTGTAGGATTTTGGGACACATCGAGACCTACCCCGCCCCCTCTAGCCTCGTAGTCCGCATCACCGCAGGAATATTCTTAAAAATTTTGTAGCTGAAATTAAAACAAGACGTACAGACACGCTGGAACTCGACCTACGAGATGTTAGATAGATTTAAAAAAAAATCCACTTGGCGTTTGTAAAGATACATTAAATTTAGAATTCAATATACACACTTAAAAATATTTCACGACTTCGGTTAAATATACTGCCGAAATTCATCGGCTCTTTCATGTTTTGCTGATATGTCAGCTGAATATTTGCCTTTGCCGAAAATAAGTTCTATTAACAACTGAAATATCAGTTAAATATATATGTCGAATGCTCAGTGGATAATTTCTTTATTTTCGGTTTTGTTTGGTAGTTGCTTTGGAATTTCCTCCTTCTCGTTCCACGCGGTTATTCACTACTTCCTCTTTTTTCTACTGTCATCCTTCTTTCCGTGCGCTGCTGTCACTCTTCTCCGGTTGAAAGGTAGAGTAGCAACACACGGGGAATCGCCTGGCTGACACATTCGTGGATTGCACGAATATATTTTAACCGATACTCGGCAACACTGCATGCCGAGCACATACGTTAACATAGCTGTCACCGAGCTGATATGTCAAAATAACCGAGATATCGGCTTTATCATTAAGTTAGTCGAGGCTCGGTTTACTATCTGTCATTGAAACAAACAGGTTTTGGAGTAATATTGTGGTGCAAAGTTAAAAGTGAAAAAAATAAGCGAAAATGGATGATCTTCTGAACGTTTTGCAGCAAGATGATGTAAGAATATAAAACATTTTTAGTAGTTATGTTTGAATGACAAGTTTTTTTCATTTCAGTTTACGGTACCTGATCTAATTTGCTTCTTCGGCCGGGAACAAGTGAAGAGCTTGAACAAATGCACACATACGGTATCAGCACTTTCATCCGGATAAAGTGTTTTATGGTTGTATGGTACCGAAATGTGGTACCGAGTGAGTAAAATGACCGAACCGGGTTTTTTATGACTCCGAAATGAGTCGATAAACGAGCTGACTCCTTATACCGACTCATTCACTCTGAGTTGACTCACTGAAAAGAGTCGTTATTCTCATCTCTACAGTGGACGACCCATTCCCCAAATCGATGATATTCTAGACCAGACATGTCAAACATACGGCCCGCGGGCCGGATACGGCACGCGAGTTCTTTGAATCCGGCCCGCGAAGGAAGAACGAGGACATCCATTATTATCTGATTTGGGTGAGGTTTAGCTTGGAAAATTGAAAAATAATTTGTATATATTGTGTATGTACTCTTTTACATTTAAATAACACGCTCTTGAATCTTCTTGAAGTCCAAACAACTGTTGAATTTTATTTCCTTCCGACTTCTCCCTCCCTTTCCGACTTGTCTTGGCCCGCAAGATAATTTTTCTTTGCAAACCGGCCCGCAAGCCAAAATGAGTTTGACATCACTGTTCTAGATAGTTTGGGCTGTGGATAAATTCAAAGCATATTTGTTTGGTCATAAATTCACATTAGTCACAGATCATAAGCCTTTAATTATCATTAAGAATTCATGTAAAAATTCAAAAATAATTCGTTGGAGACTAGACTTGGAAAATTATGATTAAAACGTAGTTTACAAAGAAGGTAAAACAAATGTAGTTGCCGATGCATTAAACAGAAAAGAGGAAGTATGCAATAATGAGACAATTCAAACAGAACCCATTCCTACCGATTCAAACACACTGCACTCAGCCGAAAGTTCAGGAGATTTTTACATTCATTGCACTGAGAGACCCGTTATAGTAATAGTGTGATATGTTTTAATGTAACTTATTACGACCACAAAATAACACAGGAGGTTAAACTGATACACTTTAAAACTAAACTTTTATGTAAAATAGTCTAGCCTACTTATGTAATAATTATGATTCTACCTAAGCCTATAAGTCCATCCCTATCGTATTTACTCGCTATCCTATTCTATCCTACCAGTACTGTTCATTAGCCAATCGTGGCGTCCCTGTTCGTGCCCTATTCTTTCCTAGTCGTTTTCTTACTATAACTTATTTTTATATTTGCTTACTATAAACTTATAGCGTAGGCGTCACACCTCCCCCCTTTTTTAAAAATGAAAATCGTACAGTATAGATTTTCACCCTTTTATTAATCTGTTCTCGTGTACAGTGCTTTCCTTTTTGCTATATTTGTTTACGATAGTGCAGTTAGGTTCTTGTATTTTACATACTAGGTATGGACCTAGATATAATGGATCTAACTTCTTCCTGTTTTCGTTTTTTAGGTATACTACATCTCCTGGTTTAATCATAAGAGGATTGATTTTACAGTTTTCTGCAGCTTGTCTTTTTTTTCCTTTTGGCCAATTAATTTTTTTCGCGCTATTCCGTTTGATTTTTGCAATTTATACTTCAACTCATTGTAATATTGTTCGTGATTGTATACCGGTTCTATATTGCGTGTCACTATATTTTGTGGAAGGTTTGCTTTTCTTCCAAACAACAGTTCAAATGGTGTGTACCCAGTTTCTGTGTGTGGGGTGGTATTGTATGTGAACTCATAGAATTTTATCCAGTTATCCCAATCGTCCCCATGCTCATTAGTGAAAGATCTCAAGAATTAATTCAAAGTCCTGTGGTTTGGTTCTAGGCCGCCTATGGTTTGAGGATGGTATGCCGTCGCAAATGTTTGTTTGATCCCCAATATTTCCGTTACTTTTTTAAACACCTCATTATTATACTCTAATCCTTGGTCTGATCTGATTTCTATGAACTTTCCATAAGTTTGTATCAAATTTTCGACTAACGTCTTTGCTACTGTGTTCGCTTCCTTGTTTTGTGTTAGTATTAATACCACATGTTTTGTTAGGTCGCATTGTATAGTGATAGCGTATCTGTTGTTCTTTGCCGTTTTTGGAAGAGGTCCTACTGTGTCGATTGAAACTGTATCGAATGGCCGAGTAGTGTCATTGACACAGTCATTGACAAATTTTTTTATTTCATTCTTCATATTCTTCCATTTAAACTTTTCTCGTATTTTGAGAGATAGTTTTCTAAAATATTTTGAACTTCCTCCCTTTTTGAAATCCAGCTGGGTGGGGTGAATGCAACTATCTCGAACCCGGAAATGGCCATATTTGCGATTTCCTTTAGGGTCTGTATCGAGTAATATTGAAAAATATGTCTTCTGTGGAAATAGCTACCCTATTGCGATTGTACTTCTTTGCAAGCTGAGACAATTGTAGAAGAGCAGCCCCGAGTGCCTGACTTCCATTTTGATTAAGTATGATCTTAATATTGCCCAACTCCTTGTTATAATTATTATTAAAGAGCGCTATTTTAATGGTATTCATATTCACTTCGGATCGCACTTTCAACAGTTTATTTACCTCGTTTGGATTTTCTGTTAACCACAGCGTGGGTCCTGAAATATTCTCTTGTACCTTCTGTTCCGGTTGTCGCC
Source organism: Anopheles funestus (assembly GCF_943734845.2). NCBI lineage: Eukaryota > Metazoa > Arthropoda > Insecta > Diptera > Culicidae > Anopheles > Anopheles funestus. The sequence goes on along the minus strand of NC_064597.1, from coordinate 19,645,548 downwards.
CTTCCTTAATTGATTTTGACATTGATCTGGTGGTAGCTAACAATACTGCATTTTCTCTGATGGCGTTTGTACTTTCTTGCATTGACTTAAGTTGTTGGGAATCAGTGACTATTCTTGACAATGCATCTGCCCCTGTGTTCATTTTTCCTTGCACGAATTCGACCTCGAAATCAAACTCCTCCAGGTCTAGTCTCTTTCGTGTTAGCTTTGATGTAGGGTTTTTCATGTTGAACAGATAAACCAGTGGCCTATGATCTGTTCGAACCCTGAACTTTTTTCCAAAAATGTATGGTTTGAAATAATTCACAGCCCAGTGAATGGCTGCTAGCTCTTTTTCAATGGTCGGTTTCGATTTTTCCCCTTTTGTAAAGGTTCTACTGGCATATGCAATCGGAAGATCATTACCGTTAGTAATTTGAGAAAGGATGGCTCCGCATGCTATATCTGATGCGTCCGTGGTTAATATAAACTCTTTTTCGAAATCTGGATATTGTAATATAGTAGGTGATATAAGGTTCTTCCTAAGGGTGTCGAAAGCATATTGACATTCGGTAGACCAGTTAAATGTAGCTCCTTTTTTTAATAGACTATTCAGCGGTTTTGCTACTTCAGCAAAGTTGCGAACAAACTTGCGATAGTAGTTACAGAAGGCTACGAATCTTCTGACTTCATCCACATTTTGTGGGACAGGGTAGTTTTTAATTGTGTCGAACTTAGTCTCGTCCGGATATATACCCTTATCGGTAATCTTGTGACCCAAACAGGTGACGCTGTTTTGGAAAAATTTGCATTTTTCCGGATTGAGCTTCAGGTTGTACTGTCGCAGTCTATCAAACACTTGTATTAAATTCTGAAGATGATGTTTAACTGTACAGCCTGTTATGATGATGTAATCTATGTCCAGCCATCGCTATAGTTATCGTGCGTGGAAAGCTATTTGGGCTAATATTTAAGCCAAAGAGTAACCTCTTGTATTGAAAGTGTCCCGCAGAGGTTGAAAATGTTGTATACTTACTCGATTCTTTATCTAGCGGTATTTGATGGAACCCGGACATGAGATCTAGAGTTGTAAAGTCTTTCGCTCTACCCAGTTGGTCTAGTATTGCATCAATTCGCGGCAGTGGAAATTTATCAGGCATTATTTTTTTATTTAACTGTCGGTAATCTATTACGAGTCTCCATTTTTTTCCTTCTCCCGATTTTTTTGGCACCAATAATATGGGGGAGTTATAGGATGAAACTGAGTGTTCGATTATACCGTCTTTGAACATTTTATCAACCTGGGTTTTTATTTCTTCAGCCTGTGCATGTATTTGTTTGTAGTTTGGAATGTAACATGGTGTACTATCTTTCAACTGTATCGACTGTTAAAATTGTTTGTGGTAATTTGATCTTCATTTATGCAAAATATATCCGTATATTTTAATATAAGATTTTCTTGGTCGTTTTTAATATATTGTGGAACATTTGATGTATCTATAGTATTAATTATAGTTTTAAGCCTAGAAGCTGCGGAGACAGAAGAAGGGGGAGATTGCGTCTTTACGTTATAGTTTTTTACTAGATCAATTTGGGGTCTGAATGATCTTTTACTGATAAACACATTATTTTCAGTAGTATTTATAAACTTAACCTATTGATTTTCCTTTGATATGATAGAATTTCGTTTATTTTAAACAAGGAAACATCTGCTCCGGTATCTACTATGAGTTCGCTAAAATCATTATTTGCCATTTCTAACTTTATTTTAATGTAATTATTAGCGTTCAAATTAACTGCCAAGATTGGCAGTCTGTAGGCTGCTGGCTTTCTTCTAAAAAATTATATTCTTCTGTGTTTTGTGCAGAATAAACTCTATTATTTTTCTGTTTGTGTTTCCGAAAGATTGTCTGTTGGATTGATTAGAGAAATCATTCGGTTGATTCTATTGGTTGTTTGCCTATACCCGTTACTATTGCCTCTATACTGTTGTCTGTGGTTGTAAGTATTACTTGTGTATCTATTTGGGTTTCTATTTGGGTTGTAATTGTTTCCTCTAAACGAGAGGACTTGTGTTGAACTGTGGATTCTCTCACTTTCTAGCACTTTTTCTGTTGCATCTAATATGGAAGAATACTGCCCTGCTTGTAATATTATTATTGTTACGGCCTGTTTTACTTTTTCAATTAGTGTTTCAACACCTCGCTTAACTGCCATATCATTCGCGACTTTTTCGGGAATACTTTGTTTTAGATACATAATTTTTAGTTTCGTGCTAAGTGTGTCTACTTCCTTACACAAACACTTGGTATCTGTATAGCGGATTGATTTTAATTCTCCTATTAGTTTGTCCGGATTTATTCTTTCTTGGCACCGTTCTTTTACATCGTTAATAAGGGTTTCAAAGTCGATAATGTTTGGGTCTAGCCCAAATTGTGCTTTTCCTGTCAATCGTGTATATCTACTGTATCGTGTAACTCTACTAATATCTGTTTAGTATCTTTTGGGTAAAGCTTTTTTAATAAGTCTGCCTAACCCAAAAAAATTTTCAAGGCTGTCGGGATTGCCGTCATACAGTTGCACCAGTGTCGCAGCAGTCTTTATATCGAAATCTTCCATTTTGTGAGGTTTCCAACGATTTAGCACAATACTAACTTAAGCTAATGTTTTAAGTTTAAAGTGAACTCTATTTTGTAACTGGAAGTTAATATATGAAAGAATGTTATTGTAGTAGCTGTTGGCAGATTTATTTATGGCTTCAATTTCTTCTGCCGCATCTGTATCCTTTAACCGGGATGCTAGGTGTTTAATTTTCACATACGAGTCATATGCAGAAATATTGTACTGTTCAATCAAACATTTGCGGAACTTTTTACCACCTGGTTTTAATTTTTCCTCAATTTCTTGTAATCTTTTTATGTACTGACGTATTTTAGACAGCATTTATGCGAGCATGTGGAATGATGGTATAACTTTTATTAGCATTTTTCAGTGTTGTGAGAGTGAGTGATTGTAGTATTGTATGGAGTGTAGTGAGAGGCAATATGAATGTGCTTAATTATGTATGTGTATATATTCTCGAGTGACATTGAACAGCGGAAAAAAAATAATTGACCAATTACAAAATATTACCTATTTTTCGGTAAATTTATAATAGATATTTGCTAAACTACTTTGTTCAAGCCTAATTGATCTACAATTTTGTTTTTTTTTTACTAACGCATGGGGAATTATCGCACACTATCGTTTGTTCCGCTATCTTCGTTCGATGTTGTTACTGCTGCCCGTCGTAGGTTACTCTCAGTTGATCACTCATTCCTTCCTGGTGATACTGCCGCCCTACTGCCCCTCATTCCTTCACGTTCGTAAGGATCTTCCGGATAGCTCGCTGTGATGTCATTGCCCGTACTGTTCTCATCGTCAATGTTTTGCGTTAGTCACTCTTCAGTTGTACACTACTGTCGTAAAATTTTGCTCACATTTTCGGTTTCCTGCTTGTCACACAATCTCGTTCCCTTTTTTGGCTTATTTTTCACTCGTTCAGCGTACTCCTCACTTACTCGTTCACTTATCGTTTTGCTCGTTCAGCGTATTCTTCGCTCTTTGTGCTTACGGTTCGTCATACTTTGCACTTGTAACGTTGATCACTGACACTCTCTCGCTCTCGCTATCGTCGTTGATGGGATCCTTAACGATCCTGCCTGTTTCGTCCTACGACATTTTTTCTCACCGTTTGGGGATCAATTTGAGCGATCGGTTGCCCGTACGTTCGTCGGTCGTTGCACTTATATCGTTAGCGTAGTTTCTCCGAATTTGGTGTTGGTAAGGTTAATAGTTACTATTCTTGTTGCAACTTACACACTGTACCGTTATTATTTTGAATGATTTTTTTTTGTAGTTCGCGTCGTCATGTTTTAATGTAACTTATTACGACCACAAAATAACACAGGAGGTTAAACTGATATACTTTAAAACTAAACTTTTATTGCAACTTTTGCTTCGCGATCGGGCAGAGTTTCCTCGTATTTCGTGAGAACCTTTTTCTGTCGTTCTTTGCCATCGAAACCCTATTTATACCCAATTCCCTTATGTAAAATAGTCTAGCCTACTTGTGGAAGCAAAGGCCAAACGTTTTTAGCTTTGTTGAGCGGGAATTTAAATGTATTTCCGTATTTCATTCAAATCTTTTCCACTTTTTACAAATTTGGCACTATCCCCTTTGGCGTTCTATTTGCTTCTGCCCTAAGTCTAATTTCTCTCTTTCCATATTACTCCTCATCTTTTGCATTTTTTTCTACTTCCTTATAAGGGCATATCTTTGCGCGTGCTGCGATTTGTACCGACACTCGGCACACGAGAGTGGCACGTTGACCTCACGTGCCGATCCCTGCTACGAAGAGATTTGTCCGCTCTCTCATCCGTGCGATGTTTATCGATTATCGTTTAAGCAAGATCGATCATCGCTTGATCGATCTTCCGCTTCTGTCATGTCGCTTTGACATGTTGATGTCGTGTCAACATCCCCGCTCACGTGAATCCATGCGGTTTGGATTCACTAAAAGTACACGACTATCAACCTACTCTCTATCAATTTCGGCTTCAACCCTGGCTAACTTTACTACTGGCCGCTTCAACCGTTTGCCGTAAGCAGTCCTCACTATACCCTGCCTGACTCTTCCATCAGAACCAGGGAAGATTTCTTCCACTTTGGCTCTCAGCCCCTCTTTACGCGCCCCTTCCGTTACAAACACCAATGACCCAACTTTTAGTTGCTCTCCTTCATCGATCCATTTGCTTCGTCGGTGAAGATTAGGAACATACTCTTTCAGCCATCTATCCCAGAAGTGATCAGTGAGTTCGGTGGCTCTTTTGTAGCTACTTCTTAACGCTTCGGCCGGGTCTGGTAGAGTACGAACCAATTCCTTCTTCCCGGTAGAGGACCCTAAAATAAAGTGATTAGGTGTCAGCGCTTCGGAATCCGATGGCGATTGGGGCATGTAGGTTAAAGGACGAGAGTTTATGAGGTTTTCGGATTCGGCTAGAACGGTCAGCAGTATCTCATCATTCAACCTCCCACCGTCGTTTAGAGCGTTCATGGCCTCTCATGCTTCTAACCATCCGCTCCCAAACTCCTCCCATATGTGGTGCTGAAGGAGGATTGAAGCGCCAGGTGGTGTGTGAGTCGGGAAAAGTTTCCGCACTCGAGTAGTTGTTTGCTGTTATTTGCTTCTGCAGCTCGTTGTTTGCTCCGATGAAATTTGTTCCGTTGTCCGAGTATATCTCTTTCGGCGGGCCTCTACGACTTACGAACCCCCGAATTGCCATGATGCAAGCTTCCATCGACAATCTGTGAGTAACTTCTAAATGCAACGCTCTAGTCACTCTGGCATGTAAAAACTGCAACGTATCGCTTCTCTTTTCTTCTCGCATTGATGACTTCTAATGGACCCAAGTAATCTATGCCTACCGTGCTGAAAGGACGGATATGTGGGGTAAGTCTCGCTTCAGGTAGGGGTGCCATTCTGGGTGTACAAGGTTGACATTTTCTTATTTTGCAGTGTTGACATTCTTTCATCACGCTGGAAACGTAGGCGCGTAAGTGCTTAATGTAGAACCGCTGTCTCAGCTCATTCACGACGGTTTCGCGATTGGCGTGCCCGAATCGGTGGTGATAATCTTGTATAAGGAGCTTCGTTACAGGATGTGTTTTCGGCAGTAAGATTAAATGCCGCACGTTGTATTCTATTTGCTTTGCTCGACATATTCGACTATTCATGCGCAGAACACCATTTTCATCTGCAAACGGTGCTAGAGTATACAAAGGGCTGTTCTTGTTCAGCTCTACTGGCTCATCTGGTTTGCCCCTTCGACTATTGTCTCTCAATTTACGCACTTCTGATGGGTAGAACTCTTCTTGCGTGTATCTCCACAACGCGTTTTCGGCTCGTTCATATTCCTCGGAACTCAGAGGGGTATGCACAGAGGGAATATTCTTTTTAGTTCAGGCTTGCTGCATTTTGGTTGCCTTCAGTGTTAACAGGTGTAGCCCTTTGACCTTTCGTCTGCAGTTCGTCACAAAACGAAGTATGATAGCTATCGTACGAATCAAAATTCGCCACCTGGAGAAACGCGTTACATCCAAATTCATATCATAATTTTCGGCTGCAAGGTGTGTCATCACATGACCACGCTGCTCCTCCGTTGTACGTTAGATAGATTTCTATGGGGGCCACATTTCTTCCGGCTTATATAGAAATGCTGGACCTTGTAACCACATACCATGGGGAAGGATGGATGTCGCCTTACACCATTTAGTGAGGCAATCTGCCGGATTTTCCTTTGACGGGACGTGTCTCCAATGCTGCAACTCCGTCAGCGTGAGTATTTCCCCAACTCGGCAAGCTACGAACTGTTTAAAATCCCTTGTAGGCGAACGTATCCAAGACAGAACCACTTCGGAGTCTGTGTGGATATATTTTTGGGAGATTTCAAACTCCAAACTCTCACTTACGGTGCGCATCAGCCTTGCGCCGAGTAAACCCGCTTCCAACTCAAGACGCGGGATGGAAAGATGTTTCAGTGGAGCCACCTTACTCCTTGCCATTATCAAACTACAATGGACATCTGCACCCGATTCCATACGTAAGTAAGCTACGCAATCATATCCAAGTTCACTGGCGTCCGTGAACACGTGCAGTTGAATATTGTTGTAATCAACTGTAGTAGCGCAAGAGAAGTACCACCTAGGAACGCTTAGTTCTTGTATGCCAGGTATCAATCCGACCCAGCGTTGCCACTTGCGATACTCAAGGTCACTTAGCTCCGAGTCCTACTCTAAACCAGATCGCCACAGATCCTGCATGATGATGCGACCATGGATCAATGCTGGAGCTAGTAGGCCAAGCGGGTCGAACAAGCTCATAACGATTCTTAGCACTTAGCATGCGTTTCGTCGGTCTTCGCTCACCTCTCGCGTATGGTTTTAAATCGTCTTGCCAGTTGGTAGCAAACTTTATTGTGTCCGTCGATGTATCCCAAATAAGGCCTAGGACCCTAGGGAATTGTTCTTTTTGGTTGATATCAATCGATTTGGTTTGACCATCACCAAATCCTTGCAACCCATCGAGCACCTTTTCTTCGTTGCTTAACCAATTTCGCATATTAAATCCAGCTTGACTGTGGATGAACTGAACCTGTTTGACTCTTTCATTAGCTTCTTCTATTGTGTCACAGCTGTCGAAGTAGTCATCCATGTATGTTTTCCGCTTGATCGCAGCAGAAGCTTCTGGGTATAACTCTTTATGGTGGTCGGCGTTCAGGTGCATCACATACTGGGCCGAACACGGTGAACAAGTTGCCCCAAACATCGCAACATCCATTAAATACGTCTTGGGAAGTTCTTTTGCGTTGAATCGGAACAGGAAGCGTTGGCTGTGCGTGTCTCTCTTTTGTATGCGGACCTGGTGAAACATTTTTTCTATGTCGCCGCCAAAGGCTACTCGTCGCTGCCTGAATTTACTCAGTACCCCTGGCAGCTGCACTAGTAGATCTGGGCCCTTTAGCAACTTGGAGTTGAGTGAGATTCCGTTCACTTTAGCAGCCGCGTCCCACACCAGCCTCTTCTTGTCGGGTTTGTGAGGATGACTTACTATGTTAATAGGTAAATACCATACTCGATTTGGAGAGGCTTCTAGCAGTTCTTCATTAGAAGCCTCATGTGCAAATCCTTTTTCTAAGTACATCCGTACCTGATCGTGCACTTCTCGTTGCAGGTGTTCGTCTTTCTCCAATTTCCGTTCCAGCGCTAGTAGCCGCTTATTAGCCATTGGGAGACTATTCGGGAAACAGACCTCATCGTCAGCCCAAAGCAAGCCGGTGGTGAATCGTCCATTATGCTTTTCGGTTGTGCTTTAAAGGAGATGGTTCGCTCTGGCTATTTCTTTGCATACGGGAACATTACTGCTGAATGAAGACACACCTGTACCTTCCAGTGTAAAATACTGGCGAAGCGTTTCATGCAGCATATGATCCGCATGACAATTCACCGTACACATTTCGTCGTCCTTTGTACACACCTGCTGCGGTTGACTTGAGGCTGCATTCGGCGGATCCGCGGCGTCCGTTGCCCTTTCGTGGAGGTTGACCGAGAAGGGTGCTGTTGGTGTCGCTATGTTGTTGCCATGGGGTCCGTAGATCGACCAGCCCAGCAGGCTACGCACGGCAATAAGACCACCTTCCTCATCAACGCCACATCTTGCAACCCAATCAGCAACCGTGACTCTGCATTCTGGTATGGTGTGGTAGGAAGATCCTGGAAGTAGGTCAAATTCATTATCAGTTTGGGGTCTATGGTTTGAATTGGCAAACTTAGCTGTTTTATAGTATGAGCGGCCGCTATGGTATAGCGCCGCTCTTCGCCCCGAGCTGATATCTCCAACCGAACACACTCCGATGATTCCTCCTTCCGTTTGATTTTGCCGGTCCAGCAAATTTCCAGGGGTTCGCGAACTCCACTGACACCCAGTTGGTCTGCTAACGCTGCTTCAACCATCGTAAGTGATGATCCTTCATCCAGGAACGCGTAAGTGTCGACACTCCGATGGCCATGATGTACGGTAACCGGAACTATACGGAACAGCGATTGCGACGACTCCGTCGCATGAGCGTGGCACTGCTTGCTTGCAGGTGTCGCGGCAGCTGAGTCCTGATGTAGCAGCGTATGATGCCGTTCACCACATCCCGCGATTCCACAGCTGAACTTAGACTTGCAAGCGTTCTTGCCGTGATTGCTCAAGCAGTTCAAGCAAAGCTTTTATCGCTGCACTGTATCCCGTCGCGCTGCTGCCGTCATCCCTTTGAACACATTACATTGTCGTACGCGGTGCGCTGGATCCTCACACACGAAGCATTTGAAACTGCTTTGGGTGGCGTTGGGTGCCTCGTTCAGCGGTTTTGTATGACAAGCATCGGTGGATTCGGAGCAAGAGGTTGAATGCACGAGTGTGTGACAACGATTACTCTTCGCTGGCACTCGACTCACTTCCAATTTCACCGGAGCTTTCAGTTCACAACACTTCATTGTTTGGCCAGGTTGGCCATAAACTCACCGAATTCCTTCAGCGTTGCCTTGCGGAACCTGCCTTTAAAGTCGACCCACTCGAGCGCTCTGCTGACTGGTAGCTTGTCCACCAGCTCTTCCAACAGCTCTGGGTTTGCCATGTGGTCCTCCATCTCACATGCCGTTAGGTGGTCACACAACTTTTGCACGATTATACCAAAGGATATTAGCTGGTCCAATCGTTCAGGCTTAGGGGCTTCAGCGCGGCGAGCTTGCTCGATTAGTTCCTTTACCAACAATGCCGGGCGGCCGAAAAGCAGCTTCAGCATTTTTATCACTAGCGGCGCCGCGTTTGGTAGAGTGAACTTAGATTCAACCGCCTCTCTCGCTGGTCCTGTCAGCGCTTCTTGCAGCCGCATTATGTTCTCCACCGAGGTGTAGCCACAAGCTTCCGAGGATTCTTTGTAGTAGCTGTAGAACACAGGCCACTCTTTAGCTGCGCCGGAGAAAGCAGGTAGCTTCCTGCGCCAAATGTTCCTCGCACTAGCTCGTTCTATGGCTGTTGTCGTTACCGTCGTTGTCGGCATTTGTTGCGAGGTGGCTGACGAGCTCCTTCTTCCACTCACATGAAGGCTGAGTGGTTCATCTTCCACGTGGTGGTTCGACAACCAGTCCATCACCTTGGAATTTTTTGCTGACACTAGATCCGCTCCTCCTACTTTCACTATATTCTTCGATCTGCTGCCGTTTCGTCTCGTAGCTTAATCGAAGTTTCGCGATTTGCGCTTCGAGTTCCGCTTGCAGTGCAGCTACTTGCAGATCCTGCTCCCTTTTTAACCGATTTAGCTGCAACGACGTTGACGCGGAACTGTTGCTTTTTCGCGCACTGGAATCAACGGATCCTCGACTGTGGCCGTCCACACTTCGCATTCGGTCCGACACTTTTTCGTCCTTCTCCGCCATTCTCTTTGGCGTGACCACTTTTCCACTAACGCTCTCTTTGGCCGGCTGCGGAGGAATCGCTCGTAGGGTTTTCTTCGGACACGGTTTGAATGATTCACCATCCTGCGATCGGGAGCGTTTCACGCGAGAAGCCCTGTTCGGTTCCCCACTGGGGTCGTGGCTCTTAACCTCAGCTATCTCGTCCTTTTCTCCGTTTTCACACCGCGCACACGCCCACTTCACATCCTTCACATCACTCGATACACCGGCGCAATCGAAATGCCACCACCTGTCACACTCGTCACATTGCACCATATCGGCTACCGCATTCTCGCGGGTACAACCGGCACAATCGAAACTTGGTTTCGGCATATTCGCGCGTTACTTGAAAAAGCGTTCCTCGTAAAGGTAGAATACTTATAACACTTCAAACTCACTAAAGCTTTTCTCTTAAAAGCTTAGAAAAATTTGTAAAAAGCTTTGTAGAAGCAAAGGCCAAACGTTTTTAGCTTTGTTGAGCGGGAATTTAAATGTATTTCCGTATTTCATTCAAATCTTTTCCACTTTTTACAAATTTGGCACTATCCTCTTTGGCGTTCTATTTGCTTCTGCCCTAAGTCTAATTTCTCTCTTTCCATATTACTACTCATCTGCTGCATTTTTTTCTACTTCCTTATAAGGGCATATCTTTGCGCGTGCTGCGATTTGTACCGACACTCGGCACACGAGAGTGGCACGTTGACCTCACGTGCCGATCCCTGCTACGGAGAGATTTGTCCGCTCTCTCATCCGTGCGATGTTTATCGATTATCGTTTAAGGCTGGTGTCATTGCTCGGTAGTATACGATTTTATCGTACGACCAAATTGCAAGGGGTGTCATTGCTCGTACGATTTAGTCGTACGACCAATTCGGTTTGACATTTGGAGATAAACAAACGAAGAAGGAAGAAAGTAATGTTTATAATCACATCATTCATTGTGTCACAACATTCATCACATCATTGTTAACACAAATAAAGCGTTTTGCTCTAATTTTTGTCTAATTGTACGTGAAAGTAACGTGAGTTTGTGTGTTTAAAAAAGGATAATTTTAAATAATAATGTTACAAATTGGTAGTGTCGGTCTACTGGCACCGGCAGGTCTGTAGACGGGATGATCATCGGGAGGCATTCTCCTGCCAAAGCAGTTCCATGTTTCCGTTTGCAGCATTGGAAATTGTGGCACATATCGGCAGTCTGGTTAGCGCACACTAAATGTTTTTAAATCGGGCGAAAGGCCCTACTTCAGGAATGGTACATCCGGTTTGTTAGATGGTGATTTGGCTGGAGGTGCACTGTTGCGGTAAATACTCTACATAAGAGACCGCAGTTACAGTTTCACCGTTTTAATTTTACATACTTAATGCCGGAACAAATTTTACTGACATGCAAGAATGTTCGTGGCACACCAGTTATCCATCCCAATTATTTAGCATCGAAAGATGTGTAGCATGCTGAAAATTTCAGTTACTCACAATATTTACAACCGGTGGGTTCATCGCAAGTGTCTCTCTACTTTGTCTGTACCAGTCCTAGCAGCGTGAAGCGCACCTCGGGCGGATCCAGTTTGATAACCTTTTTGTATACCTTACGCGGATCCTTCAGTAATGTTTCCGGCGTTGTGCAGTGTGCAAATGGGAAAATATTTCAACTTTTTGGCTCATACGCATACATCTATCAGCCTGCAATAAGCGATGAAGTGATGGTACATGGCATCGTTAAAGTTGTAAATGGTCACTGTGTATTCTCCTCGCGTATCTTCTGCTCCACGTTCTTGTTCAGCAGTTCAACTGCAATTGTTATAATCAATACTAAACTGAAATTAATTAATAAATCTTTTATTTCTATTTATAGAACGGATTCCGACACTGAAAACGAAATATCACTTAGTACGAGCCTCGCCTTGCGATACTTACTATCGAAGAAGACGAACAACCAAGTCAACGACATTTTTAAGAATCGTCATAAAAACGGAGAATATTATGTCCTATTTCCGAAGCTGTTACAAGACCCTGTAAAATTTTTCCAATACATGCGAATGTCGAAGGAAATTTTCTATTTCATCTTAAGAAAGATAGAGCATCTCATCACCAAATTACCAACCCACAAACCATATATTTCTCCAGAAGAAAGATTGATGGTAACTCTCAGGTATGTGTTGTTATTACTGACAATTACAATTACTACAAATCTTTGGAGGTTCACAAACTAACATAAATATCTTTACTGGTAGTAATTTAATATACCTAACGATATGTTTATAGTTGCGTCATTATGATGCTTTTCAATCACATCGATCGGCTTGGCCGTTTAGTTACAGTTCATAGTTATAATACTTAATGCTACTTCTCTTTGGCTTAACGCCTTACTACGTATGTAATGTTGATTACAAAATGGCTTACTATGGACAGAGACTTTCGATGGGCACTCTTAACTTAGGCTTTTTGCTGCTTTGTATAGGAACATACTGTTTTGCTAACCTGAATGTGTCTTTCCCATAACTTTAGTTATTTAAACTATGTTGGGCTGTGTTTCTCTGTTGGTCTGTGTGCTTCGCGGTTTTGGCCTGCTACAGAACTCCTTGCAACAGAAACACTACACCAATAAAAAACAATAAAAAAATGAAAGAAACTATACTATACGAACCAGAAAAGAAAAAAAAATCATGGAAAAACAATTCAATTAACTATACTATAACAACCATAAAAAAATTCATGGAAAAAAATTCAACTAACTATACTATAATAACTATAAAGGAAAAAAAAATTCATGGAAAAAATTCATCAAACTATCTAACTATCTAAAAAGAAACAGTAAACTACATACCTAACTAATATTAAAAAAACCTACTAACTATCCTTATAGCTACGTAATTTCTCTTTTATCACGCGGTGGCCAAACCGCAGAATTTCCTCCCGCACGTCTATTTGGTCTTCGACCTCTAACATGTCCATGAGAGTGACTCATCATGGCATGGTAGTTGCCACTTTTTTTCTGTTTTAGAATGTCGTGGCGCTCCTTTTCGAGAGTCACCAGATCTTCCAGCAGGGCAGCATCCGTACCTCGTTTTGGGCGGCTGCCCGATGGCTGAGGTGATGACTGCGCTGGAGATTGAGCTGGCTCCTCTCCGTAGTGCCCCTGCTCGAAGAACTCTGTTAATAGTAATGTATAAAATGGTTAATGAACTAAAATAATAAATTTAAAGAATTTCTTATACATACCTTCCACTGCTTCCAGATTACCCTTTCTGGGTCTGGATTCAAATGTATCCTTCAGGAAGCTCATCTGTTCAAAAAACTTCCATCGGACCGATTTATATCCAGACCCAGATGGCTGGCGCATTTCCGTTAGCTTGCGCGAAAATACTTCGCGCAAGCTGCGCCACTTGGCTTGGCAAGGGTTCCTGAAACAAATAACAAATATTATACCACACATTACTAATATTCTACTATTCAGAACAATTTATATTTTATACTTTAAAGTAGTATTATTGGCATCTACATCTCAACTGAACTAAAATTTCTGTTTCATTCACTTTTTTCTTTTTAGGTTTTTATCAACTGGAATACCATTCAAATCGCTATCGTTAACGTTTTGCATGGCACATAACACGATTGGGGGCATTGTGTATGAAACTTGTGAGGCCATTTGGAATACTTTGAAGGATGAGTTCATTCCTTTTCCCACGACCGCTGCCTTGGAGCAAGTTGAAAAAGATTTTTTTGAAAAATGGAAATTTCCAAATTGTATTGGTGCCGTCGATGGCAAACATGTGCGTCATAAGGGTCTGGCAAAATCGGGAACACAGTATTACAACTATAAGAAATATTTTTCCGTACATTTGCAAGCTGTTGCAGATGCGAACTTCATTTAAGTTCATAACCGTAGATGTTGGAGAGTACGGCAGCCGCAGTGACAGCGGTGTATTTAATTCTTCAACATTGTATGAACTTATGCGTTCAAACCGTTTAAATGTCCCTGCTCCAAAACCTCTTCCGGGTACTACAACCAGCGTACCTCACGTTTTTGTGGGCGATCAGGGATATCCACTAAAGAATTTTTTGCTACCACCCTACCCAGAAAACAGTGCAGATGCTGCCAAACTTCGTTTCAACGAATCGCTAAGCATTGCCAGACGTTGCGTAGAATGCGCGTTTGGTATACTCGTCGCTAAATGGCGATGTTTAAAAACGGAACTCCAGGTAACTCCGGACCATGTTACAACGATCATACAAACAGTGTGTTTATTGCACAACTTGTGCATTGATTTTAAGGACACCGTTGTAAATCCGTGCAGTTCCGAAAACTCCACACCTCCTAACCCCAATAGCTCCAGAGCATATAATCACTCATCTCATGAGGCAACGGAGATCAGAGAGATTTTTAAGAACTATTTTTTTAACTCCTCCACGGTGGAGCAGAACAACCGTTAGATATATGAAATACCTATTTTTGTCTTATTTTTTTAATAGTATATTATAACAATGCAGTTACCTTCTTCAAATATGAAATACCCATTTATGTCTTATTTTTTAATAGTATATTATAACAATGCAGTTACCTTCTTCAACTTCTTCTTTCTTGACACAACAACCTCAAGAGGTGTGGGCCTGCCATTTCTGGCTTTCTTTGCGTACGGGGGTTTGGTCCCGATGGGATTTTATCCCGGTCCTGTCGTGGAAACCGGCACCGCAACCAAATACACCACCCAGCCGCCTCATTTCAATATTTCTCATATTTTCTTTTTTTTTTCTCTTGTTTTCTCAATACTTTCAAAGATTTCCGATTTTCGAACCATAGATTTCTAAACCACTTAAAAAAGTGTACGTTTTAAAATTAAAGTTAATATAAAATGTGTTAGTTTATTCATATAGAAAAAAATATAAAAATGAATTAGGTCATCTTTCTCATCATCATCTAATTGCTTGTGTTTTATTTTTATGAACAATATAGAATTTGATCTACATGTACCACGATCATGACTATTTGCAAAATCAAATGTTTTAAACCATGCTATAAAGAACATGATCATCCATTAATATCCTTTTCATTTTTTTGTTGCTTATGATTTAATTGTGTCTCGCTAATTTGTAATTGTTCGGATATCGCCATTGCTTTATTATTAATAGTAACATTATTGTATCAAGCGATTTTGTTTATGTTCTCCGTAGCACTAAATTCTTCACGCCATATCTACGCATCGATCTCGCGACATTTAACGCACTTTATCTCATAATCATCATCAACTGCTGCGTTGTAATGAGTGTTTTCTTGGGATTCCTCACCAATGTGAAGATAAACTTTTTAATGCTAGAATCAGAAATATCCTAAACCACCATTCTTCGCAGCAGATATTGTATTTGTCGCCGTATTCGGCCGCTATCTTCAAGAAAAAAAGCATACAAGCAAAATATTGATTGGCGTTAAACTATTACTACTAATACGATAATAACTATTGATGATTTGCACAATAGTACAGCGAGCATTAATAAAGGTGTTGAGTAGAATCGTGGACGTATACTTTTTTTAAATAAATCAACTTCATTTTTGCCTAAGTTGAGTGTTTTATAAAAAGCTAGTATGGTCCTCACCACGATTGTTTAGCTACTGACCAGACCGGATCCCTTTCTACGCACACTTTTTTCCCTTAACCGGATCTCGATCAGCGCACGCTAATTCCTCCTACGTATCTCGTTTAGATCGTCGGGTCGAGGTGCGGTCGTTCTCAACACCCCCACTCGTAATCCTGGTGTGGTTTTACCACCTAGTGTTACTAAATCTCTACGACCGCTAAATTACATGTTGCCCGTTAACCTCCTATTCTTATTAACCTTATTAATGCACATTTAGCTCTATAATATTCGTCTGTTCTTAACGGCACTTTAACTACATTGTTCTAAATCGCCAGTATTTTTTCTGTTGTGCGTTAGTTGCTGTCACAGTCTCTATTTCGTTCTTATCTCGCTTCCTTTTGCAATTAGAAATAACCCGCAACACGCAAGCAATTGTACGCACAAGCACTGTCGATCTGGATATCCTTGTCAGGTCTATTAGAGGCGTCGGTATTACTATTTCATGCTACATAAACGATGCCCTTATTTCTTCTGTTGCGTTCATATCAATAGTTGGCTGCTTTGGCCATTCTTTTTCACTATTGTATAAAAACGTTGGTCCTTTTAGCCATGCTGAATCTGGTTTAAAACACCATTCCTTATTTTGTTTGCTAAGTATGCTAAAGTAAAGTATGCTACACAGCCATATGCTGTCTCACTGGCATCAGTGAAGATATGTAGTTGAAGCTCTAGTATCTGTTTTGATGACGCAGCTCCAAAATATGCACGAGGAATTTTTACAGCTTCGATCTTTTGCATTTGTTACCTCCAGCCTTCCCATTTACTTAAACTCGCATGATCGATGTTTTCATCCCAATCGCAGCCTGTTCTCCACAACATCTGAACCAGTATCTTTCCTAGCACCAGAAATGGGAAGAGATATCCCATCGGGTCGAATAGCGACATAACGCAACTCACTACCATTCGCTTCGTAGGATGATCATACTCATGGGCCTTAGTAGGAGGCGTGAACTGAAATGTGTCGTCCTTTACATTCCACCTTATTCCCAATACTCGATCAAACGTTGCCGTACCTTCTGCCAACTTCTGTTTGAAACTGATCGCATCAGCTGGGCTTTTTTCTCCCATTTCCTCACTAAAACGCTCTCCGTTACTGACCCAATTTCTCATGTGGAAACCTCCCTTCGAATGTACATACGACACTTGTTTTGCTAATTGCACCGCTTCTTCCACCGTATCTGTACTGTCGTAATAATCATCGACGTAGTGTCGATGCTTAATTGCTTCGCAAGCTTTGGGGAATACGCTGGAGAGCTCGCGCTTCGGAGAGAGGGCGTTTTTGTTTATGACGAAGTGTGCCGAGCACGGGGAGCTTGTCGATCAGAATGTAGCAACATCCATTACGTACATCAGAGGGTCACCAGTCGTTGGATCAGGGAACAGGAATCGTTGTGCTTGCCTATCTTCTTTTCGTATGACTATTTGGTGATACATTTCCTTTATGTCTCCACCAAACCCAATGCGGCCTTCTCGAAAAGGACAGAGTACATATGGTAACGAACAAAGCATATCTGGTCCTTTCAATAACTCCGAGTTTAAGGACACACCTTTAACCGTTGCAGCTGCGTCCCAAACTAACCTTAACTTCCCAGGTTTGTTGGGATTCTTTACCACATTTAGTGGAAGGTACCATACCGCGGCAGGATCGGTCTCATCTAGTTCCTGTTGAGTCAGATTGAGCGCGTACCCTTTTTCTTCGTAATCAATAATCATTTTCTGGACCGCTTTGGCGAATTCCTTATCCTTAGCCATTTTACGTTTCAAGCCTTCTAGTCGTCTTTTTGCCATTTCTAAACTTGGTTGGAATTTCCTGACGTGAGATTTCCACAGCAATCCTGTCTCAAATCTGTCACCAATTCGTACCGTAGTAGCTTGCATTATTTCATCTGCTCTGCGATCAGCCGTTGATACTGGCAGTTGACCATTATTTGTACCAACGTCATCGAGTGTGTATTGCGCTCGCATGACGTCGTGCAGCTCTTCGTTGGTGACTGAAAGGATAGTGTGGTAATTAATCAGTTCTCTCGTTTCATCGCTTACCAAGTTTTTTGGCCCATAGATGGTCCAGCCGATCTTGCTCTTCACCGCGATTGGTTCTCCTGGCTGCCCAATTTTAGATTCAAGCGACGCGAAAAGGTCTATGTTATCCAAGCCAAGTAGGATCCTCACTGGCAAATTTTCCGCATCTTCCACTGGTACATCCTTTAGGTGTGGATAGCGGTGCTGCAACTCTCGATAGGATCCGTTTTGTGAAGGTAGCACTAATTTTGTCACGGTTCGTGCCCCCTTCAGTAGAAACTTCTTTCCCGAGCCACTCGTTGAAAGAACGATATCCACCTTCCTTGACTTTTCTTCGCGTCGTTCAACATCTGCACACCAAGTTATTACAAGCGGTTCAGTCACTCCCTTTACGTTAAGTTCATCCGCCACTACTTCTTCGATGAACGTAGCCGAAGCTCCTTCGTCAAGAAAGGCGAGCGTCTTGTACTCTCGGTCGCCTACTGACAATGTTACCGGGATGGTTCGAAAGATCGTCGTATCATTTTTGCTGCGTTGGGCGTTACACTCTGCTTCCGCACGCGTCGGTACCCGATGCAGCAAAGGGTGATGGTTTTCTCGACAATTGTCAACGCCACAAGCACGCTTAAATCGGCACACTGTTTCCCCGTGGTTGTTCAGGCAATTGATGCACAAGTTGTTTTTCTCCACGTATTCAAGCCGTGTCGCCACTGAAAGGTTTTTAAATACGTTACACGTTCTTACCTTGTGCGATGTACTTTGGCAAACGTAGCATGCTTTTACTTCTGGGACCTCTACGGAGTGATGGTGCATACTCGTTCGCTTTTCCGACCGAACGACTCCTCTATGCAGCTTGCTGGCGCCAAAGTCTTTAACTTCCGTGATGTCTACAATCAGCTCACTTAGGTAATCCGCAAACACCTTCAGCGCCTTTCCACGTCTGTGCCTTCTAAAACGCACCCATTCCAGCTGGTAGCTTCCCGGCAGCTTGTCCTCCAGTTCCTCGACCAGCATTGGATTATCCAGATGCTCCTTCAATTCAGCTCCCACTATATGGCTTACTAATTGCTTCACAGCAATGCCGAAACTTATAAACGACTCCAAACGATCAGCATCAGGAGTAGGTACCGCACGCACTTTACGCAGCAATGATTTTAAAATTCGCCGCGGGCTACCAAAAAGATTTCGCAACTCTTCGATGATGTCCGACACGGAATCGGCAAGCGCTAATCTTCCTCTTACTGCTTCCAGTGCATCACCGCGAAGGCTATCCCGCAAACGTTGCAGATTTTCGGGGTTAGAAAACCCACACGCTTTCGTCGTATCCTCAAAGCCGAGGACATCGGCCAGTCCTCGGGGACACCACTAAACACGGGTAACGGTTTTTGCAGTAATTTGCGAGCGGATACCTGGCGACGAGTGAGGGGCTTCTCTTCTGGCTCCGTTTCACTATCACTATCTAAAAGCATGCGATTTCTACTCGACAAATGTTCACTCGCGGTACTACTAGTGTCATCGAGTAACCACGCGGCTGCTCTCGACGAACGCTGGTAACGATCGTTAGTAGCGACGGTCTCATGCTGCTTCATTCTCTCGAGCTCTAAGCGCAAGCTCTCGATCTCATTCTCCTTTTCTAGCATCTCAGTTGCATGCTTTGCCTCAAGCGCCTTGATGCCTTTGTCTTTACTTGACTGCTTTTTGCAGTCGCTCTCCTGGCGAATAGGTTTCGGCTGGCTCGCACCACGTGCATTCCGTTGCTTAGCTGTATGCGTCGCTTCCGCCAGTTCGCCTTTCTCGAACTTCTCCACTCTCGCTGCTACTGTTCTCGTTCGTACCACAGCATCCTCAACTTCGCTGACCTCTCTTTTACTGACGGATTCACGTTGCGTCGTAGGCACCGCGTCCCGGGATGATACAGCCACTTCGATACATACAGCGTTAGTAACCGTTTTCTGATCCATTGCTAGGATTATTTACGCACGAACACTTTTGCAGGTGGATGGAATAAGTTCACTTGAATCAAACTATCTCACAGTACTTGCAGATGTGAGGGTAATTAGCTTTTTATTGTTGAGTAGAATCGTGGACGTATACATTTTTAAATAAATCAACTATATTTTTGTCTAAGTTGAGTGTTTTATAAAAAGCTAGTATGGTCCTCACCACGATTGTTTAGCTACTGACCAGACCGGATCCCTTTCTACGCACACTTTTTTCCCTTAACCGGATCTCGATCAGCGCACGCATATTCCTCCTACGTATCTCGTTTAGATCGTCGGATCGAGGTGCGGTCGTTCTCAACAAAAGGATTAAAATTAAAAAAAAAACATTTCTAATTTATTATGCGAGCTAGTGATGTTAATTTTTTTTTTTTTTTTTGCTCGGTTAGAACGGCCTGGCCGTATCAAGACTTATTTTACCACGTAGCAGGATAGTCAGTCCATGCTACGGGGGGACGGTCCGAATGGGATTTGAACCCGGTCCCTGCCGTGTGGACGGGTGCCGTTTTTCACATGCACCACCGGGCCGCCCCAAGTGATGTTAATTATATGATAACATGTTTTATAACTCTTACAAGGACCACACAACAATTAACTAATGGTGATGCTTAAGGGGGATGGAAGCTGTGGCGTATCGCATCTACCGACCGGGAAGGGAGGATTCGACAGCTTTCTCCTTATTCTATCTTATATTCTACAAACTTCTACCCAACCCAACTGAAACACGAAGCCGGTGGATTGAATTAGGATCAATATGACAAAAGCGTTATACTTGTTTGTCGTAGGCTTTTTTCGCGGCAGCGCTCGACTGGGAAACGAGAATTGGTTGACAGTATCGAGGTGTGTTGCGTGCCCAACGCGCGCATAAACGGTTCGTTACAAAAAAGCTCAAACGTAGCGTTTTTTGGTAACACACGACGTGCGTATGAACGGCGTAAGCCACCTTTCATGTAGGTTGCTTACAAAACATTCCTAACGCCACAGAAGCGCTGACGCTTTCCAAAACATTCTGCACCGCGGAAGCGCTAGTCGTCGGCGTACGCGAGGTATGGCCGTTCTAGTACGTCGTCGTAAGTAGGTTAGGGTTCCTACGTTCAGGTTCAGGTTCAGTTACGTTTATAGGAAGTAAATAACAAATAGGAAGTAAGTAACAAATAGGAAGTAAGTAAGTAAATAAATAAATAATAATTTAAGTTAAGCTTGTAAACCAAGTCATGAGTATATAAGGAGTGCTCGCACTCGAAATAAATTAATTGCAAACCAGAACTAGAGAGTCTTCCTTCAGCTTTCAAGCTTCCAGATTTCAGTTCACCCGGGACGGCTCGAAGTGTTGGCAAACCCAACTCCCCCCTCTTGCGGCATAGGTTCTCGATCGCGAAGAACAACTAGCGGAGAGATTAGTCATTTCGACTTGGGAGACGGGATCATCAACAGCGTTCGAGTTCGCTCCCCATCGGTTGACGGTTGGGGCTAAGGTTCAGAGTGGCCATTTCCTTCGCTTGGTCGAACCTGTAGTCCGCCGCGCAACAAGGTGATAGCGGAGTTTTCCTACCTCGCTACGATCGTTACTTCCACCATTAGTAACATCATTAGTTAGGAAATCTGGAGGCGCATTGCTCAAAGGGAATCGTTCCTACTGCAGACTTCAACATACAACATGCAAGAGTTCTGGGCTATGCTAGCGTAGGAGGCCAATGTGCTTCGTTTTCGAGTTATTACCGTAGTTAGATCTGACCCCACAATGAAAAATTAATAAAGTTTTGAACACATACCGGTAACGTTAAGTTCCGCTCCAATCGCATCCCACGCCGCTGCTCTAACGCGATTATCCTTGTACTTGGGATCGCGAAGATCCCAAATATGACGCCGTTCCTGGACTAAAGAAATTAATCGATCTTCGTCGATCCGTGCGCACGCCATGGTTGCTAAATACTGAAAAAATATCCTTGTTTACAAACAATCTGTTTACATTTTCATTTGTCATCTCCAAAAAACGCGCATTTTCATGTTTATACAAGCGAGTTCAACTTGTTGCAAGTGACCGTGCAACCAAATCAAAATCATTTGATTTGGTCGTACGACCAAATTGGCCTTGCAACCTTATCTGTCAAATCCCATACATTTGCTTTGCAACTACAGCTACTTCCCGACTTACGCGGATAATGGGGACCGGAAAAATCCGCGTATCTCGAATATCCGCGTAACTCGAATACTGCCTGACATATAGTTTATACTTCGTATCCAGGGGTCGAGTTCTTGTGTTCATGTTATAAAAAAATTCAAATATTAAATTTATCCGTTGATTTGGATGCAATGAGTATTTTTCAAGCATTATTGCTTTAAACGCAATAAAACGAGTATTTTTGGTTGATTTATTTATTAACAACATATTTATTTAAGTCTTGTCATGGCAATAGCAGCAAAAAAATGTCCACCTTCATGCAGTTTGATTATGCTGAGTTTATCGGCGAATGTAATAGCACGTTTCGTTCGTATTTAACTTTTATTACGGAGATTTGCCATTTTTTATAATTTGCAGCAGTTTTGTTAAATAAGGATTCAAGGAACAAAATGCGTTCTCTTCATGAATGCTTCTAATGACTTTTGACAATTCCCATGTGGAGAACTTAATTTAGTATAATAAACCCAACATGCTGTCAAACTTGAAAATCCGCGTATCTCCGAATTCGCGTAACTCGAGTACCGCGTAAGTCGGATATTGACTGTAGTCGTATACGACCGAGCAATGACACCAGCCTAAGCCAGATCGATCATCGCTTGATCGATCTTCCGCTTCTGTCATGTCGCTTTGACATGTTGATGTCGTGTCAACATATATATTGTATAGTTCCTATTTTCGAATAGGTGTTCGTCATTTATTATGTTTAAAGATACGGCGTAGTAGGGTAGTAAGCCCTCACTACGGCGGAACGGTCCGGATGGGATTTGAACCTCGGTCCCGTCGTATGCAGACCGGCGCCGCTGTCTCTTTCCCACCGGACCGCGCCATGTCTACCACTGGCTTTAAAGTAATTTCGACAGGTAGAATTATTCCTGCTGATTTATACAGTACGAGAAATTCCTATAAGCGCACATACATTTTCCTAGATATTTTTAAGAAAACGAAATGAAATTCAATTTCTCTTATTTTATGGATTACTATTGCTTCGTTTGGTTTTATTTTAATGCTTTCATATAAAAAAAAAGTGCTAGTATAATTTATGTACATACTTTTTTTTAAATTTGGGAGCGAAATTCCTATAAGCGCAGTCACATTGTCAATGGCTGGTCCACCTTTATATCTACACCTTGACTATCTGTCATGCATGACATGATGCGGGCATATTTGTGTGTGGGTATACTTAACAATTAAGCGTTTTGGAAGCAATTGATGCACTATGCCGAAAGGAAAATTCTTAAACGAAACAGAGCAAAGATTGATCCTCGAGTTGAAGGATGTTGGCTTAAGTAACCGAGAAATAGCAAAGAGAATCGGTAGAGGAGAAACAGTAGTACGAAATTTCCTGAAAAAAGGTCAACATTATGGAGTCCGGAAGAAAAACAAGGGTAATTCTAAACTATCCAATCAAGAACGGAACCGTATCATACAGCTTGGTGGGACTGAAAAGTTCAATGCATCGGAAATAAAGCAGGAACTCAATTTACCTGTAACAAAAAGACGTGTTTGTCAAATTTTGCGAGGTTCTGGACATCTTGTCTGCAAGAAAAAAACAAAAAAAAACCTAATCTGACTCCGAACCACATTCAAGCAAGACTGAACTTTGCCAAGCAACACATGGATTGGAAGGCGGAATGGGGTGAAGTGATTTTTTCAGATGAAAAAAAGTTTAATCTCGATGGCCCTGACTGCTGTGCATATTATTGGCATGATCTCCGAAAGAGCCCCCAGATAAAGTTGAGAAGAAATTTCGGAGGAGGCAGTCTAATGGTGTGGGCCGCATTTTCGCGAAAAGGTACAACTCCAATCGCCACAATTTCGACAAGGATGAATTCCGAGAGCTATGTGGAGCTACTGGACAGCGTTCTAATTCCATTTACAGAGGATATTATGGACAACAACTTCATATTCCAACAAGATAACGCTCCTATTCACGTTAGTAAGAAGTCCATGGGATGGTTTTCCGATAGAAACATCCAGGTTATGAACTGGCCGGCTCGTAGTTCGGACCTGAATCCTATCGAAAACCTGTGGGGGATCCTGGCAAGACGAGTTTTCAGTGGAGGACGGCAGTTTGAAACACTTCATGAGCTACAAACATGCGTAAGAGACGAGTGGCGAAAAATTCCATTGGAAGTGTTGGAAAAGCTCATTGACTCAATGCTAAACCGGATTTATGAAACAATTCTGAAAAATGGTAAACCAACCAAATACTAATAAAATACTAATTCGTGTAATTTTGTTATTTGTATTGGTTTTTCAATATTAAAGTTAAAATGCGCTTATAGGAATTTCTCTCCAAAAAATGGGGTTTCTTCTTTAAAATAAGTGTTTGGAACATTAAACAAACCATTTTTGGTGCAATAATCTTGTTATTTGAATGCCTTTTATACGACATATTAAGGATTTGCAATAAGAGTTAAATTGAACCTGCAGGTCAAAAATTGTATGTGCGCTTATAGGAATTTCTCGTACTGTACTAAGGCAAACCAATCCATTTTACGTGCACGTGTCTTGAAGCTATGCAGTTCATTAATTTATTCTTTTTTTTCTTCTCATCATCATCACCTTACTGGTGTTGACGTTCGATTTGCAGGGATACGATATTTTTCTACATTCACAATTCATACATATATTACTTTCTATTAACATAAAGATAATTCAAACGCATTTCACAATATTCTTTACATGTAAGTAAACATTTTCCACATTAATACATAAATTCATTTATACAAAAATGCTGCAATTTATCTTAAAGTACACATTATATTTTAACATTCTTCTTCTTCTTGGCTTAACGACCTTACAGGTCACGCCGGCCATTTCTGGCTTACTAGACTTATTTTACCACGTAGCCGGATAGTCAGTCCTTGCTACGGGGGAACGGCCCGGATGGGATATGAACCCGGTCCGGCCGTATGGACTGGCGCCGTTTATCACATGCACCACCGGACCGCCCCGCGATTTTAACATTACGTTATTTGAATAAACACTGAAACTAATCCAAAACTTAAATAGATGAGATAAATAACCGATCAATACTAAATAATACATAAATAAATAAATACATTGTCATTAACCCCTCTACCTAATACTTTTCCTCATATACCTAGCGCACGATCGTTTAAACGCTGAAATCATCATCTATCATCATCAATCATCTTACATCTTAATCTTAATCTGGTGCTATTTGGAATCCTGTGGTTTTGCACCAGTTACTGAGTTTTTTGCATGCAGATTTGCAGATTTTTCCTGGTGTGGCTGGATGATGATGTTGAAGAAATTAATACAATATCGCCAGCGTAAATTAAGGGTTTTATGTTGTGTGGGACGAACGAGAACAAAGATTCAATGCTGATTAGGAATAATGTAGGGGAAAGGATAGCACCTTGCGGAACTCCATTAGCTAATGATTTAGTTTGGGATTGGGTATTACAATGTAATACTGTAATGTAATGCATTACTACAATGTAATGCAAATGTACGGTTTTCTAAAAAAATCTGTATAAATGTGAGAAAGGAATTTAGAGTTAAAGACCAATTTCGTTTTATTCATTTAATATCCGAATCCAAACTGCCCTAGTTCAGCCGCGCGCGCCGCTTATATCCCCTTACAGGGTTTTCAGATGATATTGTAAAATTCTTACCATTTCTTGTAAATACCCCGTATGAAATGGCACGCACACTTGGATGTTATTGTAAATGCTTCGGATGTCTTTGTAGGCCATGACGTTTTTTTTGCAAAGCCATCATATGAAATGCTGTTTGTAGCCAATGACATTGCACACTGCTTCGGCAGCGCTCGGGAGAGTACGGAACTTAGAGGTATAAACGCAAGTAAGAATTTGACACACAGCCGGTCTTTGAAGCGCAATGTTTTTAACAAATTTGAAAACACATACCGCATCGAAAACACATTATTCCACCTAATCTTCCGAAAACTTGAAACGCTCTTGCTGCATTCTACCTACATTCACCATTTCATTTGATAAATTACATATAAGTAAGTATTGCGTAGAATAAAATGTGTAAAAGTTGCATTCTTATTAGTATATGTCTGTTTTTTGCAGCTATGAGTTCGAGCGAAGAAGATACCGTGGCGGGTCTTTCTCATCCAACTCGGAAATCGCGGAAAACAACAAGCGACGAACTGTCATTGTCTAACGTTTCCTGAATTTGTTTCTCTACATCTGCTTTACAATGTTGAGGAAATCTGTATGATTTTGAATACGTTGGTTCGTTATCTTTAGTAACTATTTTGTGCTTTACAACACTAGTGGAAGAAAGCTTCTCGCCTTCTTTAAGTAGCACTTGAGAGTTTTGAATAATTGTGTGAAGTAACTTTTCTTTTTCTTCTTGTGAAAGATGTTCTAGTCGGATTAATGATTCAATTTTTTTATCTAATCTTTCACAATTCCGTATAGTAATAGGTTTAATTGTCTCGAAATTGTTTACTTTTAAATCAAACGTTCTCATATCGTTTGGGTGTTTTTGGTGAAAACTGAGTATATTTATGGTTGATTTGCCGTTTTCGGCTCTATATAAACCTGGTTTAATAATGCAATCGTTGTAAAGAGTTTGAAAACATGGAACTAACCAATCTCCATCTTTTTGTGTATTAATTGTAATGAAATGACTTTTTTCGATGGATAGTATTTAATGAACGGGAAAATAATTTCGTTTATAATAATAACTTCTTTTTTATAATCAATTATGGTCTTATTTTGTGCAAAAAAATTGGAACCAAGAATTCCGTCGAAAAAATCGTGAAAATTTACTAAGTAGTATGTTTGTTTTGGTATTCCAAAACCGAGTAAATTAATATGACCCTTGTTATGGACACGATGCTCGCCAGTTATGTTCTTTACACACGTGTTCTTTATTGGAATACATAAATGATCCGGAAGTATACCTGGTCTAAGAATATTCTTATTTGAGCCAGTGTCGATTAAAAGTTTTAAACTGTCACCTGATTTTGAATTTATACAGTTTATGTACGGGAGGTAGTCTAAGTTGGATTGGTTGCCTTTGAGATTTCCCAAAAATTTGCCAAAATTTCTGTTTCTTCCCCTTCCGAAACATCGGTTTAATGTGAAGGTATTTCATTATTGTTGACAACATTTTTATTGATTGTTAATCTACTTCTAATAGTCGGATCAACGTCCATTTTCTCGGTCGGAGCTTTATATCGATTTCCTTCTATTGGCTTAATTTGAGAATGTATTTGGCCTGTACCCCGCGACTCTGAGTATAATTTTTTTGTGTCTGCATTTGTTGTAAAACTGTGTATTTTACTTGCACCTGGTTTTTGATATTTTGTCTGGGTTAGATGAGAGGAAATTTTCTCATTTGCTGTAAATTTACAAAGGAATGCATATGCACTCTCAAGATTATCCGGTTTTGCTGCTTGGGCGTAGCCAAAATACGGATGTTTGAGCCCGGCGATGAATGCAGCTAACACATCTTCGTCTATAAATTTAGAAATCGCCATCCAATGCTCACTATATAAATTGTTTTGCCTCGCAATTGTTTTAATATTATGCATAATATCCTTTGTCTTTTTATGGTACGCGTGAATGGTCATTTCATCGCTTTGTTTGTTAGACCAAGGCTGAGCTTTATAGGTGCGACGCTCTTACATGCATCGATGCGTCGCTCTTACATGACACGCATTGTCATGTACTACGCAACACGTTTATATTGTGTGGTGGTGTTCTTGATGTTGAGACATAACTATATATTTATATATATATAGCAATTTAAAAAGAATATTGACGAGAAAAGTCGCGGCGAGAAAAGTCGCTCTAGGTCTATTTGAACGGTTACAGGTCACGCCGGCCATTTCTGGCTTACTAGACTTATTTTCATCACGTAGCCGGATAGTCAGCCCTTGCTACGGGGAGACGATCCGGATGGGATTTAAAAGAAAGCTATAAAATGTGTTTTTCGCCACATACGCTTCATATGCTAGAGCTATATTGTATCGTTCTTCAATTTTGCATTAATTCTTGCTTAGCTTCGCTGTCACCAACATTAGTTATAAATATCATTTATTTTAACTTTATTGCACGCATTTACTACAAAACTGCATTCAAATTAATTTTTTAAATTTCTTTTTCATTAACTGATTAATTATATTTAAATCAAGCCAATCAAGGTTGCCAATACATGTAAGAAAATCGTACCGTTTAGTGTTGAGTTGATTCAATGCATATATTTCATCCAATGCATACCATGAATATTTCATTCAAAATAGTCATTGTAGGAAGGCAGTGAGTATTCTCCTTTCTTCTTTTTATGTTTTGTTTTTCTGTTTGTATTATGAGGTTGATTACTTTGTTAGTTTATTATGTTAGTTACAGATTTTATTTATTTCTTGCTTGTTTAGAACGGTCACACCGTATTAAGACTTATTTTACCACGAAGCAGGATAGTCAGTCCTTGCTACGGGAGGACAGTCCGGATGGGATTTGAACCCGGTCCTGCCGTGTGGACCGGCGCCGTTTATTACATGCACCACCGGGCCCCCCCGGTCGCCTGCACTACCCGGCCGCCTCGACTCTATTACATGCATCAGATTAAACAGAGATTAAATGCATTATATAAAATGCACATGGATGCTATGTGCTCTTTTGCAGTTCCATGGCCCGGAAGAAGGGTGGTAATAGACTCTCAGTTAGACACTTTGCTAAGATTTTTTGAACGCATCCCAGAAATTTTTGAATCCGTCCCATAAACTTTTGAATGCGTCCCAGAAATTTTTGAATTCGTCCCATGGTTTTTTAACTGGTTCCCAATTATTTTTGAATATTCCTATATGGAGCTAATTTCTTCTCTAAAGTTCTTAGCACGCGGAGTGCTTCTGAGTAGCTATTTAAATATATGAATGGAAGAAGGCAAATAATTAGGGTGTGTATAAATATAATTAAACTAACTCAACTCTATATTTAAAAAATATTTTTTCAAAAAAACTTCATATGAGCCCATTTTCTGACTCGTGCAACAAATCGAAACAAGTAGAAATAATTTTTTTCGCGGTTTTTGTTTACTACTATTGACTTCACTATTTTCCTGGTGGTGGGTCATGTTGCTTCCAGGCCCCAAGTGGAATGATAGTTAGCGAATCACCCCTAAGTTAAGGATCTTAGGGAACAAATCGAAAAAGAACTGATCGGGTTGAGGCTCATGTTTGGTAACTCATGTACGGAAAATGACTGACCAGGGGTCAAAAGAGGTAGGCAGGTGATGATCTTGCACAATGGTGTGATAATTTTTAAGATTAGGAGGGTTCAATTTAGTTGCAATGTTAAAAACTAGTATTTACTTTTTAATGAATGAATGTTATGCACAAGCAATGGATCGAATTAGCATTGCTAAAATTATGAAATCAGTCCTATATTTTGAGGCATCATTCTAATATGTTGCCATAATTCTGATTAACAATAAATATGTAAACCTAACTAATGCAACATGTTTTTAATAATTAATGTTAAATGATTATTCAAAGCATTTCGTGATCTATACTTGTAGGAGAAAAACATACACACGGGTTTTCTTTGTTTAAATATATTGTTTGTATTGTTTGTATGTTTATATTTCTTTATATTATTAAAGTGCATTTTGAATACGGCCGAAGCCGTAATCATGAATTTTAAATAAAATCAAGTGCATTTAACAACTAAGTAACATATTAACCTGATAACTTACCTTATTAAATAGCACAAACATACATAATTCAAATTATGATAAATTCATGGCAATATTATATTTGGTACAACAAAGAATTGATTACATACATAGGAACTTAACACTTATTTTCAATATCTTCGAAATTTGCCGATCGCGATAAATAATCAAATATGTTTCGAAAATAATTTTCGCAGTCGCTCTACGAAATTAACAAACTGCCATTTTCTATCAAATTTATAAACATAGTTTCATCCGTTGGATTGCCTCGTTTTACAACATTCTTCCACTTACTAAACATATTCTCTATGGGGAGTAAAACTGGAGAATACGGTGGCAAAACAATATTTTAAAATTAGGATTTCTTCTATCCAACAAAGCTCTCACTGGTCTAGCGTGATGAAACCTAACATTATCCATCATCAATGTTCCCAGCGTGATATTTTTCTCGCGTAGATCATTAAATAATTTTTCTATGAAAGTTACAAATGTCACGATATTGTACGGAAATCTTTGCGATGCGTAGCTCAATATTTCGTTTTTGTTGATTGCGCAACAAATAGAAATATTCCTCGATCTCACTCATGGTGTACCCACCATGGAGCGTCCGTATCCAGATCGCATGGAAACATTTAATCCTACCTCGTCAATAAATATAAAGTTTGCCTCAGGGTTGGATTCACTTAAAATATTTAAAAATTGCAGTGTGTATTCCTTCCGCTTAGCTATAGTGGTCGAACAATTTCGGCTTTCTGGTACAATAGACGTTCTTTTAAAACTGAAATTAAATCCCTTGATGGCCCTATCTATCGTTGATATTCCAACATCTAGCGCAAATTCCGCACTAATCCTATTTTTCAACTGCAAGAGCGTTAGACTGCAATCTTCACCAAGACACTCTCTTATCTTTTCGCATATTTCTTCAGTTACTTTTGAACTACTTGGAGGTCCCGTTCTCTTTTTGTAAATTCGTCCGTTTGTTTCGTAATTCTTTACGATTTGGTGGGTGGTGGTGCGTTTTATCCCCATAGTATCCGCTATTTCTCGTTGAGTTTTCCCATTATCTAACAAAGAGCACACACGTTCACGATCCTTATTCGTCGTCTTCGCGTTCTTCCTGCAATTCATGTTGTTGATTTCGTCGGCGAATATTTTTCTGCAACTTCGAGCTTATTGGAACGTAAGTAGAATAAAAATGTTTTCAGTTAAAAAAAACTTAAAAACTACAAACAACAACTAATTAGAAATAAATATATTGTATACAACTCACCTGTGCTAAAACACTTTATTACTGCACGCTGGGAATGTCTAAGTTCAAATTTCGTAACGACTGCTTCGACACTACTAAATGAATTCTAAATTTTTATCTCTTTATATACTAAATTCGCTTCCTAGCCACTAGCTCTTTTTCATCGGATTATGATTTCATGACCATATATGGTCATTCAAATGCTACCAATTTCTCGTGTGACGCGCTGCAATTCTGCGGGAGAGTGTCGAATACCAAAATACACTTACCAAGACTACGCAACCACCACAGCAATTACAAAAATACAAGAAAATCAAAACAACAAAACCACAGAACAATCACCAACAAAAACAGAAGCACCTAAAGAAAAAGTAAAGGAAACAGAAAATATTAACACTGTAATAATAACTAACACCGAATAACAGAACACAACAGAAAAAAAAACACATTAAAAAAAATCACAGAAAACTATACATCGGATGAAGAGGGAAGTCTCTTCTCCACATACACAGCACCCTTAGTTGAAGAGAGAATTGATTTGGATATGGATGATACAAAAATCACGCTAGACAATGGAAAAACTATATCATACAAAACCTGCCATATAAAAGATAACAAAGAAGACGTTACAACTAAACGTTTCATAAAAGATTCTTAAAACCACTAGTATCGATGGTTTCAAACGCATTTAATTTACAAATGAACATATAAGGACTAGCGAACAACGTAGACGAACTAAAATTCTATGTAAATATCGAAAGCGCAGATGTAATTTGCATACAAGACCCCTGGCTAGTCGATGAAACAGCCAGTAAACTAAGACTCCCACAATCCAATCACGTATATCAAATTATAATAGTATGTTTGAACATAAAAAATATCGAATAGAAAGCGTACAAATACACAATAGAAACCAGTTCGTACAATCTACGGGTGTAAAATTGAAAGAGTATGATATTACCATAATCAGCACGTATGTCAAACCAACGAGACCAAAACACGCCTAATTGAACTGGCTGCAAAGAATTGTTAGTGCTGCAAATAACATCAAGTCCAGCATAACAGGTGACTTTAACGCGCATCACACTACGTGGGGAAACCACTACTGCGACATGAGAAGTGTGATAACGCTACAGAAGATTAATAATATGGTAACGGTACACAACAAAGAACATGCATATATAAACGCGGACACTAACAATAGAAACACAACCATTGACATCACGATTATATCACCTAATATTGTCCTGGACATCGAGCGCAAGGTTACAAACCAACACACAGTAACAGTGGGCATAAAATTATCCACATATCCATTAGAAAACCTGTCAAACCGAATACAAGAGCTGTGATAAATACATTTAGAATAAACAAATAAATACGTGATATTAGATGTACGGACAATACCAGTATTAATATTATTAAGTGTACCCTTCAGCACGTCATGAAGTAAACTACCAAAACCATTGCTTTTACACCAAAAAGCTGGTGGAATGAAAAGCTGCAAAAGGCATGGGAGAAAAAGAACAAATCCCATATAAATTTTAATCGAAACCGTAGCATTGAAAACTTCATTCAATTCAAAAAGGTCCTAGCAAAATTTAGGTTTCTACAAAGAATGGAAAGAAGAAAGAATTTCGAAGCCTGGCTAGACAAGGTCAACTCGGACAGCACGAAAAAAGATCTGTGGGATCTAGTATAAAATTCCATGGGAATAAACTACTCATAACGGTATTAATATAATAGCCGAAAACACAGACAATGCCAAAGATTTTCTAAGACCCAATTTCGGCAGCCCAAAAAGATCAAGGTACCAGTACACACCGTATTTCATTACAGACACAGAAATTCTGGACTTGCAGAAATGGAAGTACATACTAAACACTAAAAAAACACTTCACCAGGTATAGATAGCATATCATACAAAGCCTTGATAAAAGAACTGAATAAGATGTATCAAGAAGGAAGAGTGCCAAAGAAACTCAAAAGGATCAAGGTAGTGGCAATTCCTAAAATACGCAAGGACACAAACTGTGTAGAGAACTACAGACCTTTAGCACTTTTGTGCGCCAAAATAGTTAACACGGCGGTACTACGTAGCATAACTGAACACTTGGAGAAGTATAGCCTCCTTCCGGAAATCAGCTTCGGTTTCCGGAGGCATAGGTCTACCATTACTGTAGTGAACCTCCTGGTACATAAAATATTACAAAATAACTCTAAAAAGAAGTACACTGGGGTTATTTTAATCGATGTGAGAAATGCCTACAACAGCGCACTAACCACAGAGCTCCTATAAATCCTTAAGCTAAACATGATATCTGAAGAGGATAACGCATGGATTGCAAGCTTCCTAACAGGCAGGAGCTTATACATAAATGAGGGAAAAGATACTATAAGAAGAACAATGGCCTCCTTCAAGGAGATGTACTTTCGCCAACGCTTTTCAATATCTACTCAAGCAGCTGCCACGAACTTAACGGCAGCAAGATAAAACTTTTGCAGTACGCGGATAACTTTGCTATATTCGAATGGTCTGACATCAAAAGCGGTAGAAAGATCACTGCAAAGAGCAATAATATGGCTCCAAGTAAAACTAAACGACCTAAATCGAAACATGAATAGCGCCAAATCAAAGGTAATGGCCTTTCCAAGAAATAAAGTCAAATTAACAGTTAAAGTAGATGGTACGGCTATTGAGCAAACCAATGAGCACCGATACCTGTGTAGCCAATCTGCTAAACATCAAATAACTACCATATTCGACATCTCAAACAGCACATTAAAATTCGTCAAAGTATAGAATTGGTTAGTTCAACCGTGCGCCGGTAAAACGCGCCGAATTTTCGTTGTGCCTGTAGTTCACGGCTCTTCCTGCGGCCAGATGAAGTTGATGGTGTAGGGCTCATTTTACCTTATCACTTTGATATCACACTCTACAGCTAAGCACTTCCACTTTCACTTTGCTTTGTTGACTGAATGAATGTTGACATGAATGCTCACCGTAGCACCATGGTAATGTCACCGGTGTGGTGAAAAAACTTCGTTTGATACATCAATTCACCATAGGGTTGCGTCGAAAATTTGAATTTGTCCCACTGGTGAAAACTGTTAGAAAGCGGTCAGTCCCCGGTGATCGATCGCGAGTTGACAGTTGTCAATGATCAGTTTCACAACTGGGCTTCCAGAATAGATAATTGTGTTATTATTGTTTAATTTAGTACGAATTACTTAGTTAAGAATTTCCATGAAAACCCTTTACATTTAATTTGCATGAACATTGTTACAAAGTAACGTTCTTTTCAAAATAATTCGACGCACTTTTTTAACTTAGGTACACTTGTTTATTTTACGTTTTTCGTCGCACGAGTGCAAACACGGGTATAGCCGGGGCGTTAAAAAAATTCACGTCTTTTTCGCTTCTGGTTCCGCATCGGTTTTGCGTCTGTTTGTCCCCAAAAAATGGTACCTCCGCGATGGCCGTTACTTCGCGCGTTCAATGCACCGATCACCCCTTCGGTAACGTCACGCTCGTCTACTGTCAGTTACGTTACGTCAGGGGTGAACAACTACCGACTCCGTTGTTATTCTACAACAAACATTATTTGAACTCCATCGATACTTGACAACACTAGAAGCTAATAGTATAAACAGAACGGAATTTTAGAACATTAACTGTGGTAATGGATAAGGAATTTTTAACGATTTAATAAACATTGTAAAAGCGTAAGTCAAACCGCGTACACGTACTTTGCATACAAGCAATCCCAATCCCGGTGTAATTTCTACAATTATTTCAAGAGCATCGGGAGTCCCCCTACCCAAGGTAAGGCCAAGTGAAGTGTGTAAATCAGAAGTCCGATAAGTATTGAAAGAAAATAAACTTTTATATTACACCTGGGCATAACCATAGACTGTATCCTAAGATTCAACTCCCACCTGGAAAAACAAATAGCCAAAACTGATGTGTTTGAGGAAATTAATGTTTGTAAAAATGTCTTTTAAAAGAACTATGCGGTTAATAAAAAAACACTTCTGGATCTGTAGTTAGGACACGCGTCTAATCGCCTTTATTTCCTACGTTGTGTGTACAATTTGACAATTCAAATTCAGTTCAGTGCCATCGGCACAGTGTGTGAAAAGCGCATATTATGGTCATAAACAAAAACCATAAACCGACTAAACCCAATAAAAACTTTGTGTAACAGCAAGAACCATGTATCCCTGGAAAAGGCAATGTAGGATCATCGTGCGATAGTACGTGGAACAATGGAATATGAAATTGGCTTCAGCCTTAACGCCAGCAAAGTGAAATTAAAAAAAAAATAGACACGATCCTTAACCAGTCACTTATAAGAGTAACAGGATGCACGAAAACCACACCTCTCAACACACTGTATGCCATAGCAGCGGAAATGCTCTGCTTGCCAAACTATCCCACAGTCACAGCAACAGAAAGCCATCAGCAATTGTTCCGTTTCATCGGAAGTTTTGTTTTTGTTTTTTGTTTTTTTTTTTCTCTCTGTTGTGGTGTGTCGTTCGGTACCTGCGGATAAACAGGAACAAAAAAGGATCCTTTTTATACAAGGCGGTAAGCGGTATAACGGACGGTTCCGCGAAATGCACGCCACAGCGGAGGGAGTACAATTTTAGGGTTTGCACACGGGTGCAAACCAGTACGTGATTGATAGCGATAGAGTTAAGTCGCAAGAAGCGAAATAGACCAGTTCTTGTGCGTAATTAGATGTTCAGTGCCTTATTAAATCCGCTGAGATATCACATGGTCCTTCGAACCGGATATTAGGTAGCTGAATATCAATAGAGATCGCTTCATCATGACTCGCACACCTCGAACGCCACGCACACCAGCCGTGAAATCGGTCGGAGAACCGGGCTGGGTGGATGCAATTATTGCAGCGAAGCCAAACATTCACATGCGTGATCTTGCATGTGAGGAGTTAGGTCGTGTAATGGACAACATTTTGCAGGCGAAGAATGAGGGAAAGGCGCTGACCGCGGTACAGTGCAAAGTGTACGGGAAAAAGGCAGACAGTGCATTGGAAGAACATAACAAGCATTATGCTGAAATTATTAAGCTTGTTGTTGGTGATAGTGCAGTGCATGACGCCAAGTATAAGGAAACTATTAAATTGCATGAGGAGGTGATGTTGGAGTTAGAGAGTGCATCTGAAGCCTTTGTGGCAAAGTCAGCATCATCTCAAGCAATGGTTCCAGGTCCCAGTGTCCCACCAGTGATTGTGCACGCCCCATTGCCTCGCCCCATACCTACGTTTAGTGGCAAGTATGAGGAATGGGAGCGATTCAAGACAATTTTTAGAGACATTGTGGACAAAAGTGGTGACAATCCGCGTATAAAACTTTATCACCTTGAAAAGGCCTTGAGCGGTGATGCGGCCAAGGTAATTGATCAAAAGACAATAAATGACGGTAACTACGAACGCGCGTGGCAACTGTTATTCGATCGCTATGAGAATAAGCGTCGTATGGTGGACCTACATATTAGTGGGCTGTTTAGTTTAAAGAAATTAACCGAAGAGAACTATGTCGGTCTGCGTAATTTAGTGGAATCAGTGGAGAGCCACGTGGAAAACCTGAAGTATTTAGGTGAAGATTTTGCCGGGCTTTCTTGTACGATGGTGATATATCTAATATCTAATTCGTTGGATATTGAGACCAAGAAGTTATGGGAAGCTAGCATCCCTAAAAGTGAACTACCGAATTACGAAAAAACCTTGTGCTTCCTAAAAGAAAGAGTGTCGGTGTTAGAAAGGTGCCAAGCAAATGTTGCAGTTGGACAAAAGGGTCGTTTCGTTGAAAAAAGGCCAAATTACAACGAAAATTCACCTATGAAACGAAAAGCGGCTTCAACTTCGTTCGTTGAAAATGTGTCCAGTGAAAAGGTTTGTGATTTGTGCAAGGGACTACATGGAACGAACAAATGTCCGGAAATCGTTTTGTTAGATGGAAAACAACGTGCGCAATACGTAAAATCAAAACGGCTTTGTTTGATTTGCTTGAAACCAGGACATTGGCGAAACCGTTGCAAATCGCGTGTGAAGTGTAGTAAGTGCGAAGGAGCGCACAACACAATTTTACATTATGACAATAACTCGGTGAAGTCAGAACAAGTTTCAAGTGAACCCGAAAGAGTGAGCGCAAGCCAGCATGCTGATAATGCCGCTAACTCGGGGAGTATTGTTCTATTGCAAACTGTTCTGCTTTACGCGGAATCAGCGAACAAGGAGTTGTTGTGTCGTGCGCTGTTGGATAGTGGATCGCAGATCAGTTGTGTTACGGAAGCGCTTGCGGTGAAATTAGGCGTAAATTTGGTGAATGTGAACGTGCCAATAAAAGGAATTGGAAACATTGATTCGCCTGTAAGGCAAAAGTGTTCCTTTACTGTGAAATCCCGATGCACCGATTTTTCTATGGGTATCACGTGTTTTGTGTATCGCGAAATTACTGGTAAAATGCCATCTGTTAAATTCGATATTAGTTCGTGGAACTTGCCTGATAGTGCGTTGTTGGCCGATCCAACCTTTAACGATCCAGGCAGTGTGGACATTTTGCAAGGAATGGATTGTCTCTCGGAATTAACAATATCAGGGTCCGTGAAAAGAGCGAACACACTACCGATGATCACCGAAACCCGTCTTGGATGGGTAATAGGAGGGCGTGTTGCAGATTTATACAAGGAAAGTGAAATGTTTACCAATGTATCGACAAATGATCGTTTAGGATCAATAATGCAAAGGTTTTGGGAAATAGAAGACGTTACAAGTGAGCGTTCTGTGAAATCTGAGGACGAAATGTGCGAAACCCATTTTCTCGAAACACACTATCGCGAATCAACAGGCAGATATGTTGTGAAATTGCCCCTGAAGGAATCGGTACAACAATTGAGCAGTTCGCGACGCGTGGCGTTACAGAGATTCTTTGCGTTAGAAGCCAAGTTGTTGAAAAATCCACAGTTGCGATCGCAATATCAAGCATTTATGAGTGAATACGAAGATTTAGGTCACTGCAGAGTGGTAGAGGAAAGTAAGGATGATCCATCACCAAGGAAGTGGTATCTCCCACATCATGCTGTCCTCAACCCGACAAAAAGCACCACAAAATGCCGTGTCGATTTTGATGCTTCAGCGAAGGTCAACGGAAGGTCATTAAATGATGTTATGAGAAGTAATTTTTTGCCATCAGAACCCATGGTGGATCTACGCGATGAAGAGTTTCCTGATCTACGCAAGGTGGTTACCTGCAGTGTTACAGTACCGCTTGATATTCTTCCGATCCTGGTAAAATTTGAATCTTTTCGAAAGACACAAAGAATAGTAGCATATGTTGTACGATTCAAACAAAATGCCAAACGACGTAAGGGTGAACGCATTAATGACCCAAAGCCTACAATTGCTGAGTTGCGAGAATCAACGCGTTGGATTGTAAGAGCTATTCAGCATCATGAGTTGTCGGATGTAGTGTCGGGAGTAAAGCAAGGTAAACCTGTGCAACGATACCAGAATCTGAATCTCTTCTTGGATGGTGAGCTGCTGAGAGTTGGAGGTCGTATACGCAAGTCAGATCTGTCGTATGACAATAAACATCAGCTGTTACTGCCACATCGTAGCATCATAACTAAGCGTTTGATTGCAGCAATTCACCGTGAAAATCTACACATCGGCCCGTCTGGAGTGATTTCTATTTTGCGTCAGCATTTCTGGATTGTGAATGCTAGATCAACGGTTCGAAAAGTGCTGCACGAATGCATTGTTTGCTTCAGAAGTAGTCCAAGTACTATGGATCAACAAATGGGTGATCTACCTACATGTCGAGTAACAGCTGCTCCTACCTTTCAACGTGTAGGTTTGGATTTCGCTGGGCCAATTATGCTGGAATCAGGTATCCGTCGTGTTACTGCTACGAAAGGATACGTATGTCTATTTGTGTGTATGGTCACAAAGGCGATTCATTTGGAGGCTGTAGAGAATCTTTCAACTGGCGCTTTTCTTGCTGCCTTGAAACGATTTGTATCCAGACGAGGAATACCTGAAGAAATCTACAGTGATAATGCTACTAATTTTGTTGGAGCAAAACATGAGCTTCGTGAGTTATATGAAATGTTCAAGGATGAAACATCGAAACAAGATATTTTCCAGTTCTGCCAAGAGAAAGAAGTTACGTGGAAAATGATCCCACCTAATGCTCCTCATTTTGGAGGGATTTGGGAAGCTGGCGTAAAAAGTGTCAAAAGCGTATTGAAAAGAGTTTATAAGTCTGCTTCGTTAACTATAACCGACTTCTACACGCTTCTGTGTCAAATTGAAGCTATGTTAAACTCGCGACCATTATACGCCCTTTCAAACGATCCACATGATCTGGACTGCCTTACACCTGCACATTTTACGATCGATCGTCCATTGATTGGAGTTGCGGAACCGTCATATTTGAACCTGCCAGAAAACCGTTTAGACAAGTGGCAGAGGCTTCAGCAACTTCGGCAACATTTTTGGAGACGATGGCAGAAGGAGTATCTGAGTGAGTTGCAGACCAGGCATAAGTGGACCAAAGTGAAGGATAATATCAAAGAAGGAGCATTGGTATTAATGAAGGAAGACAACATGCCCCCGCAGTTTTGGAAATTAGGTCGAATTTCTAAAGTGTATCCAGGTGATGACGGGTTGATACGAGTGGTAGATGTGAAGACGAAGCACGGTTTATTTAAACGTCCGATACACAAGTTAGCGCCTCTTCCCATGCAGGATCCCTAATAATATTCGGGCGGGGAGGATGTTCCGTTTCATCGGAAGAAGTGTTTTTTTGTTTTTGTTTTTTTTCTCTCTGTTGTGGTGTGTCGTTCGGTACCTGCGGATAAACAGGAACAAAAAAGGGTCCTTTTTATACAAGGCGGTAAGCGGTATAACGGACGGTTCCGCGAAATGCACGCCACAGCGGAGGGAGTACAATTTTGGGGTTTGCACACGGGTGCAAACCAGTACGTGATTGATAGCGATAGAGTTAAGTCGCAAGAAGCGAAATAGACCAGTTCTTGTGCGTTTAGATTGATGTTCAGTGCCTTATTAAATCCGCTGAGATATCACAGCAATACAAACTCATTATCTACAGAAAATACACACCCTACAATCCATAGCTACGCACCAGTTTAACAATCACATCAATAGCAATTATAATATCAAAATCCTTACCTCGATACCAGAACTTAACCAAACAAAGCAACAATATAACCCCCGAGTAGCTCGACAATTAAGTTTAACGGTCATAAACTCCACCTGCGCCGCCACTAAAATCTTCACAGATGCAAGCAAAATTGATGAAGACTGCGGAATAGGGATATACATATTACAAGAAGATCAGGAACTTCTAAAAAGGTCGTACAAACTAAAGACCCCAGTGTCAATATGCTCAGCGGAACTGTATGCCATCAAGCTGGCACTCGACTTTGCTGTCCAGGAACGTATAGAGTCACCTGTATTGTACACGGATAGCAGATAAGCTTGCTAAATAATCAAAACCGCATCAGAGAACCTATGAGATAGTGAGCGAAATACTCAATCATGCGACAAGAGTGAAACTCAGTATACAATGGATACCCAGTCATTTTGGAATTGAGAGGAACGAGATAGCAGACACCCTAGCAAAAGAAGGTAGCAGATGCCATAACTTCGTTAATAACAAAATTCAACTTAAAGACGCACTAACGACATTTCAGAACAAGGCAAAGGAGAACACTGAAAAGTGATATGAATAAATTTGCCTACACAAGGGGAGAAAGTTTGCAGAATACCAAAGTCGTATAGAGAAAAAAATGTGGCATCACAAAATCAAAGTACCAGCAAAAGCCATAAAAATCATCAACAGATTGGTTGCAGGTCACGATCATAGTAACTATTGGTTGCACAAGATGAAACTAGCAGACGAAGGCTTTTGCGAGGAATGCAATATGCACAAAGTGTTCTATTTCCCAAGATATTCAAGGAAAGGAAAGATATAACGGGGTTTAAAAAAGTACTAAAATTTATCCAAGACAATAGAATAAGGTTTCGAGTCATCAACGGTATCTAGAAATGAAATGCGTAACCAAGATTTTAAAAATCTTACGCAAACACAAGGAAAACAAAAAAAATCACTGTGGGAAACCTCACGAAACCAGTCGTGCGAGATTGTTTCTTTCGCAAAATCTTTCCGGATTCCTTTTAATACGTGTAACGCGCGATGATCGGTTAGCTACTGTGTATTCATTTGTCCTTAAGTTCATTTACATCGAGTTCATTTCCTAATCCTAATAGTTCATTAATCATTGCCCTCGATCGGTTGTCATAATTACTCCTCTAGTGCAGTTTTTACCTAAGGTCTATATTGCATGTAAATATCCGTGAAATATTTCAACTTAATTTTAATTAATTCAAATAAATCTCAACATTCCGGCCACCAAAGAAAGTATTTCTTTAACTAATCTACGAAGTTCAATATTGGCTTATCTGTAATGATTACATGCAACTCACTGCTTTAAACCTATCATGTGTGATCGCTATCAATGTGATCTCATGCCAAGTGAAGTGTATGTGTATGTGTATGTGTATGACACTTGTTTTGTTTGTTTTGTTTTGATCGAAACCGATCGATCCCTTGTGGCTAATTATCTTCAAAAAGATCTGGATTCGGAAGAATAGCTAATCTAGCTGCTGCACGTACTATTTCCTTTCCTGCACCTGTTCTCAAAGTGACAACTCGAACCGTATTATCTTTCCCTGGGTGTTATTTCGTTATTCTGCACATTGGCCATAAGGTAGGTGGTGTGTTGTCTTCCTTGATAATAACTAGTTGTCCCTCTTTCAGATCTACCGGTTTTGATGAAATATGCTTTGCACGGGCCTGTAGCTGTTGCAAACATTCTGGGTACCACCGTGCCCATATACACTGAAGGTGTTTTTGAACGAGTTCGTATTCTTTCAACCGATTTGACGGAGTGTTCGTACAATCAACCTGTGGTGGTGCTAACATGTTTGACCCTACTAAGAAATGACCCGGTGTCAACGGCTCCATATCAGTGGGCTCGCTCGATAACGGAACTAATGGTCGAGAATTAAGACATTGCTCAACCTGGGCCAACAATGTCAACCAGCCTTCTTGGGTGAGGCTCGCCGTCCCAATCGTCCGTATAATGTGATGTTTTGCGGACCGTACCGCCGCCTCCCACAGTCCACCGAAATGAGGCGCCCGTGGCGGAATGAACTTCCACCGGATTTCGTTGATCGCGCACCAATTGAAAATTTCCGCCCGTTCCGTGTTCCTGCACTTCAGCATCTGGTACAGACGATGCAGCTCGTGTGCAGCCCCCTTAAATGTAGTCGCGTTGTCGGAGTGAATTTCCGTAACCAGACCTCTGCGAGCGATGAATCTTCGGAGTGCGGCTAAAAATGCAAAAGTGGTTAGATCGTTGACCAATTCTATGTGCACCGCTCTCGTCGAAAAGCATACGAAGATCGCGATGTATGCTTTGGTTGCGCTTCGATTGCGGATGGCTGACTTGATCATTACGGGTCCGCAATAATCAACCCCGCACACTGCAAACGGCCTTGTCGGTGACACTCTAGATGTAGGCAAATCGGCGGCAGCTTGTCTCACCAACGAAGGTTTACTCTTAAAACACCTGTGGCATCGATGAAAAATAGACTTCACTAAACTGCGGCCTCCGATGATCCAAAATCGCTGACGAAGTGAAGCTAGCAAAAGTTGCGGTCCAGCATGCAACAGTTTGCGATGATACCAACGAACCAGTAATGATGCGAGCGGGTGTTTTGACGATAGCACAATCGGATGTTTCGTGGCGTCTGTAATCTGCGCGTTCCGAAGCCGGCCACCAACACGCAAGATTCCATCATGATCAATGAATGGTGACAACCATTTCAACCGTGAGTGTCGTGGTAGCTCGTTACCACTCCTTATCGCATGAAGATCCTCCGGAAACGAATCTTGTTGCGCAAGTTTACACAAGCACATCTCAGCGCGATGTAGTTCATCCTTGGATAGTGCTGAGATCAATGCGATAAGTTCTGCAACTGTTGTATTCTTTCTGCTAACTGCTGTTACCGAAGATACGCTATCCTTTAAGCATCGAAGATAGCGCAAGGCGTATGCCGTCGTTCGAACAAGTTTCAGGTAGCCAGAAAACCGTGCGAAATATTTGCTGCCAAAATCGTTCGTTGTAGATGTTGCAGCAACCAATTGTGTAGCTCTCTCCTCGTCATTGCAAACGATTTCTTCTGTGGTAGGGTTATGTGGCCAATCTGCCTCCTTGCTACTTAACCAATGTGGCCCATGCCACCAGCGATGAGAAGATAGTAGCTTGTCTGGAAGCAGCCCACGGGATATATCATCTGCTGGATTGTCCATCCCAGGAACGTGTCTCCAGCATTTGATCCGAGTTTCCTGTTGGATTTGTGCCACTCTGTTGGCGACAAATGGCTTCCAGCAACGTGGAGGTGACTTCAGCCAATATAACACCGTCATCGAATCAGTCCAACAGAAGGTGATGATGGGAGTGTTGAGTGACGTACTGATTCTCTTGACCAATTGTATGGCTAACCGTGCAGCGCAGAGCTCGAGTCTGGCGATCGAGTGAGTGTTAGCTAGTGAAACAACCTTTGACTTTGCGGTCAACAGGTTCACAGAAATCCCGTGATGATTTTCTGCCCGGAAATAGCAACATGCTCCGTATGCTGCTTGAGAGGCATCCGCGAAGACATGTAATTGGGTGGTAGTTGCATTTTGAAGCGATACGAACCGTGGAATGTGCAACTCACGAAGAGAATGTAGCGATGAGTGAAACCTGTTCCACTCTTGTTGAAGATGCAATGGTAGCTCACTGTCCCAACCCAGTGCAACACCATTTTCCTTAAGCGACCACAAGTGCTGCATAAATAGTTTGGCAATAACTATCGTTGGGCCGAGTACTCCGAGGATGTCTAATATTTTAGCGATATACGATAAAACCAAGCGCTTTGTTAATACTGATGCAGAAGGCGGTAGTTCGATTCGAAACCGAATGACGTCTGCTGCTGGCTCCCAGATCAGTCCCAAAGTGGACACAAATTGCGATTTGTTCCATTCATGGCATG
Organism: Anopheles funestus; assembly: GCF_943734845.2. NCBI lineage: Eukaryota > Metazoa > Arthropoda > Insecta > Diptera > Culicidae > Anopheles > Anopheles funestus. Next base: position 19,601,609 of record NC_064597.1, on the reverse strand, counting down.
TTTGCAATGCCAAATCCTCCTGAGGGATCCCGTGAAGCGCCTTAGGATTGTTCGATGCCCACTTTTTCAGCGCGAACCCAGCTGACTGCAACATGGATGAGATTTGTTTCTGCATCTCAATCGCCTCTGATATCTCATCTGTCCCCGTCAACAGATCATCAACGTAGAAATCTCGAAGCACCGGAACAACTGCTCGAGGATACTGTTCCTGATGATCGTATGCAGTTTGCTTCAATGTCCGTGTGGCTAAGAATGGCGCAGATGCGGTACCATACGTTACGGTTTGTAACTCGAAGGTTGCTATGGGTTCTGACGGATCCTTTCTGTACCGAATTCGAAGAAAGTTTTTATCTGCAGGGTGATGTCGGATTTGACGGTACATCTTTTCAACGTCAGCTGTGAGCGCAATAGCATGTGACCGAAATCGAAGCATAATGGTGTACAGATCTTGCTGAACGACAGGTCCAACCAGCAGGGAATCGTTTAAGGAATAACCTGACGTCGTCTTACACGAAGCATCGAATACTACACGAACCTTTGTCGATGTGCTGGATTCTTTTACAACAGCATGGTGCGGTAGGTAGTAATGTGGACATGATTCATCAATTGGCTCCTCGAGCCTTATCATGTGTCCCAAATGTTCATACTCTCGCATGAATGACGAATATGCTTCCCTCATTTCAGGATTAGCCTTCAGTCGCCGTTCCACCGCTAGCAAACGACTATCTGCTATCTGTCTTGAGGCTCCTAAAATGATATTGGGATTAGACTTGTGTGGCAAGCTAACGACATACCTTCCTGAACCATCCCGAGTTGTATTAGCGATGAAATGATTCTCACAGATGTCTTCTTCCACAGATAGAGCGGGTTCATCGGAGATGGTTTCGCTCTCCCAGAAACGTGTCATGATTGCCTCCAAAGGACATTCGCTCGTTGCAACATGACATACACGTGGAGCTGGTGATGACTGCACTGTATTTCCGGAAACAGCCCATCCAAATCGGGTCTCTACTAGCCACGGCTTGCCTGCGCCTAATGATCGCTTACGTCCAGTATGAACCTCCCAGAATGGATCACTGCCGATGATGAGATCCACCTTACCAGGAACGTGATAAGTGGGATCAGCGAGGGTCACGTTCGGCATATCCCATTAAGAAACGTCTACCGGTTTGGTAGGAATGGCTGCGATTGGTGTGTCAAGGATGAAAAACTCCATCGGTGTGGTGAAGTGTAGGTCCTTAGATCGAACACTAGCGGTGATTGAACCTTTCACCTGCTGCCTTGCTGACCCGATGCCAGTAACGCACACATTCACCTTCGTACGAGGGGTGAGGAGTTTCTGAGCCAATGATTCCGATATAAAGTTTAACATCGATCCCGAATCAAGAAGCGCTCTAGCCTCGTGCTTAATTCCATAATCGTCTACGATGTAAACTATTGCCGTCTCGAGAAACACCATTTCATCGTCGGATTGAGCCGCCAGAGTAACTTTCGGTTGAACAGTTACGGATGAATGAGAAGCGTGATGAAGTAGGCTATGATGACGTTCACGGCATGATCGGCACGAGTAGTCTGATCTACAAGATTTCACTTGGTGTGAGCTGCTGAGGCAGTTCCAACATAGACCCTTTGTTTTGACGATGTCACGTCGTTGTTGTATCTCCTTGTTGATGAATTCCGGACAATTGCGTAGTAGATGAGGTTCCGGACACTGCAACGGACATCTCTGTAGTTGTGGTGAAGTGGAGATGGATGCGTTCTTCTGCATTGCAGCTGCGCTCGTGATCGACTTCCGTGATGCAGGAAGACGATGTGCGCCGGCCACCTTGGTCGGTGCAATCTTTGCGCATGCAAAGCTCTTACTCGATTTCAATATTTGAACACGATCCTGCAGGAATTCAATCAGCTCACTGTACTTATCCCTTTTAAACTGCACGGAGTGTTTTTCCCACGCTAAGATGGTTTCGTTGTCCATCTTCATTAGAAGCATGTTGGACAGAGGTGTGTCCCACGAATCGACTGGTTCTTGTAGTTTCACCAATCCATTCACATGCCGCGTGAATTCATCCACCAACGATGTCAAACCGTCGACACTTTCTGCTTCTATTCCCGGAAGGAAATGAAGCTTCCGCCAATAATCGCGAATCAGCATCCGTGTATTGTCGTAACGCTTAAGAAGTGACGCCCACGTCACAGCGTAGTTCTCGGTAGTCAAAGCCACATGTTCAAAGGGCACCGCTGCGTCGCCCTTCAACGAAGAAAGCAGATATTGTAATTTTGCAATGTGTGGTAAGTCGGGTGAAGCGTCGATCATAGCGACAAAACGATCGCGGAATGACAACCACTTTGTTGAATCCCCATCGAACGTCGGCAGTTCGATTTTTGGCAAGCGAAGATTGGGTGCGTTTGGCCGTCCAAACGCAAGCGTTGAATTTGCCAAAAGAGTGGATTCATTTAGCGGGTTGGCGTCCTTCCGTTGGTTCTCTCTGAGAAATGATTTCGGCCGCCAGCACCGTTCTTCCATATCGATCCTGTCGTTGATGCAGGATTGTATCGCCTCACTGCTGTCATCGCATTCCTCCAGTTTCGCCACTGCGGTGAAAAACTCCTGCTTGTACTGCTCCAGCCCCTCCAAAGCCTCCGGAATTTGGCTTGCATCGTCGCTGCTGAACGCCTGTGTAAACCGCTCCAGCGATTTAATGTTCTCCAACGCGATTAGTTTTTGATGCTGGGCAGTTTTGATCTTTTTGTCCATTTTAGTCACTTTCACTGACTGATGATTCATGAAAAATAACTACGACCGAAAAGGACCGAAAAACACGATGACACAAATTTTAACGATGGCGAAATTTCGACCGTTGCCCTTTCCGTAGGGCGAATGAACTTTCACGCGCGAATTCGGAATGGCGCGTAAGATGATTTGCACCTTGCCCGTGATGCGGAGCGTACCGAATATACTTATGCTCTTGATGCAGAGCGAAGAAAGAAACAATTCACACACTAATCCGTATCTATCCGGTTCGAAGGACCAAAAATGTGAGAAACCTCACGAAACCAGTCGTGCGAGATTGTTTCTTTCGCAAAATCTTTCCGGATTCCCTTCAATACGTGTAACGCGCGCGATGATCGGTTAGCTACTGTGTATTCATTTGTCCTTAAGTTCATTTACATCGAGTTCATTTCCTAATCCTAATAGTTCATTAATCATTGCCCTCGATCGGTTGTCATAATTACTCCTCTAGTGCAGTTTTTACCTAAGGTCTATATTGCATGTAAATATCCGTGAAATATTTCAACTTAATTTTAATTAATTCAAATAAATCTCAACAATCACCTTAGCACTAATATATTAACTGTTTAACGTGCAGAACAAGAAGCGGCCTCCGGTCCGGGCAGGCCCGGAATATGGCCCATCGATAGAAAAGAACGGGAGGAAATGCCCGCTACAACAGTACGTCATCAATCAAACTGAAAGAACTGAAGATACTAGTGATGAGAAAGTTCCTTTTTTTAGGAACGGAACGGAACCAATGTCTCTTCAATGAGGAACGGAACGAACCTGGTAGGTTCGCCGAACCTACTACAACGGAAATTTTGAATAATTTATTTTTCATAACTGAGGCCGTATTGCAATTCAAACAATTTAATTTTTTCTTCCCCAGTTGAACAATAGTTTCAACTTGCTTCGATACTTCCAGCGCTGATTTAGTTCCAAAACAAACGGCTAAACCATTCTGAACAAGAAAATAATTCACGTTGCTACCTTCTCATCCTAAAAAAATAGTAGGTGCAAAAAACCTACTTCGTGTTTTTGTCTCAACCTAGGTGCGTTCGTTCCATTCAAGGAACCACTGCATAAAAAAACTAAATGAAGCACTTTTCTAACAGATAAAATGGTTCTGAAAGTTATGATATTTTTAACAAAAATTTAAAAATTCGATAAATAATTTAATTTTCATTTTAAAGGCTCTCGAAAATGGGTACATGCCGAAAGATGATGTTTGACAGCACAAAACAGTGTGATTTTGTATGCAATGACAGCGTGGTCTACTAGATTAAGCATGAAAACTGCAAAATCTGAACGAAAGTGTCGTGCCCGAGGGCCGGTGTTGCAAGCTATTCCCGTCCCATTCTGGCCCAAACGAGCTTTTCTTCCCTGTGGGCAAAGCTACTCAAATTCACTCGATTTTAGCATGTCGACTCTGTCTCTCCTTCAGTTGAAAAATGCTCGTGCTCCTTCTTCTAGTCCTTTGCTGTTGAAATGAACCGTCTCCTGCGACGCTTTACCTCCGTCTTCCCGCACTGTGCCCACACTCTATATTTGACAAGCGCGGCGCGCACGAGTTTGTGGGTCCGTTGCGGATGGCTTAGCGGAGGGGTCGAGCGATAACGAGCGGAGAAGTGCACAAACACAAGCACACAGGTAGCGACGCCATAGATCGTGTTCAGTTTGTGTTATCGTTTTGCAGCGAAAAACGCGTGCCGAGAAGCCATCGATAAAATGCAAGATATTTGCTTCAATTCTTTATAAAAGGTAGGTAAATGTGTTCAATTTAACAGTGTTATGTTAGCTACTTGCTAATAATGATTTGAATTGCAGTTCAACACCACATTTCGAGCTGAATTAAGGAGTACCATCATCTCGCCGTGTTTTCGATGCAAGGAAAAATCGCTGATTGAGGACATCTTGGAGCACACTAGCAGTTGATTGGAGTGTTATAAAGAGTTTATAGAAAGAAAAATGAATTTAGTGTGTAGCATATTATAAAAAAGTGATAATAAAAAGTTGTGAAAAAAATATCTCGTCGTATTACTACTTTTTTTTGAACACCACTGTATCATTTTGAAGAGAAATCAAATCAAAACTCTAGTGACGTCACGATCGTGTCCCTGTGGGCAATTTGAGAGAGACTCCCATACACAATTTTGGCCTTGTTCTCGCTTTGTTCTGGCTTTAGAGGTACAACCAAAACAAGGCGAAATGAACTACACGATCGTGACGTCACTCGTTTTTTTTTTTTTATACCCGAAGAACGCTCGATCCGACATGGATTATTTTTGATTCGAACCATCACCATGTGATATGTCAAAATAAAAATAACAAAAAAACGTGTTGTTTATACATTTTATTGATTCTGCCGTTGGATTGCCGTTATATATCGATTGCAATTTTTTCGCCGGTGTTATTGAATAATCTGTAAGTAAAGTTTAACGGAAAAAAGAGTATGATTATGAAATGTTAAAAGTAATTAACATGGAATAACTTACGGATTTTGATTATTTTAGCTGTACGATGGACTCGCAGGATACTCCGATTGAATGCGGTGGTGCAGCAGGCGGTTGCCCATGCATGCACATTTCGAAAGAAGTGTGTAAGCAAGTGTACACTTTAACGAAAGCGGTAGCCGACCTTAAGAATAGCAGCCATACGAATACGAGCATGCTCCACCAACGCCAAACGTTTGTAGTACCATCTACGGGAAGAGATGAAGAGATTATTCCCCTCATTTCTTCCCTAGAAGCGTTTAACGGGTTGAACGAACAGTTGGCGTCGGTGGAGCACTACAACGTGGTGCTCAACAGACTGGCTACTAAAATTGAAGGCACCACAACGAAGCAGCGAATGCATGAGGCACTTTACCTCACATTTAATCGGATATTTTTATCGGAGTGTAGTTGGAGCGGTAGAGGAGGAAAAGTACAATTTAAAAAATATGGCAATGTTCTGCGGCTTTTTAGAGATGTAGGAGAAACGGCAGGGCAACCTGTTCAGAGTAGAGAATTAGAAAATTTTTTTAAGACTAAGCTACAAAACGCTAAATGCAGCGCAAACACTACTGGTGTAGTGAAAAGCGTTTGTAGAGGATCGTTTAAGCGTAAGCGCAAGGAGTAGTGTTTTTTTAGATTAGATTAGTTTAGGGTGTTGGGTTGTATATATTAGGTTTTCATGAGTTGTTAGTTTCGTAAGTGTTTAGTTTAGTAAATTTTTTGTTGCATGAGTTGTTAGTTTCGTAAGTGTTTAGTTTAGTAAATTTTTTGTTGCATGAGTTGTTAGTTTCGTAAGTGTTTAGTTTAGTAAATTTTTTGTTGCATGAGTTGTTAGTTTCGTAAGTGTTTAGTTTAGTCAATTTTTTGTTGCATGAGTTGTTAGTTTCGTAAGTGTTTAGTTTAGTCAATTTTTTGTTGCATGAGTTGTTAGTTTCGTAAGTGTTTAGTTTAGTCAATTTTTTTTTTATTTTTTTTGAAAGATGAATTTTTCAATGAATAAAGCATTGAATGAATTGTAGCTTATAATAAATGGCCTAGCCTGTTAAATTATTAAAAAATGATAATGAAGGCCCACCTCATTCCCACGCCCTATATTGAGATTGTTCGGGATAAATATAGCATAACAATTACGAGTGAGCAATACATGTATTGACTCACATTTACGCGCGCGTGTCTCAATATATGCGTTACCAATATGCAATTTTTTTAAACTAAATATTTACAAACTAATATCATTTACTATTTTCATTTTTTTAATCAAATTTACTAACTTCATTATCATTTTTTTTGTAATATGATGAAAAATGTTAGTTTAATGTTAGTCTGTTAGTTTATTAGTAATAACCAGCCAACAATTATACCCAAAACCAAAGTACAGCATTTAATCAAACCCTAAACGTAGTGATCTCGAGGACACAGCGGCTCGTTAGTAAAAGGCTTACGGAAACGCGAGCATTGCAAAGCATGGGGGCCCGCATGGCAAACATAAAGCTATGTATCTGCAGTGGTCATTTTCCCTCCCCTTCGCTATATGATACACCTTACCTCCACTGAACTACCCATGTTATAAATATGCTTAACCTAAATGCCCACTGAGAGCTTTACAACGCACAAAGCGGTAAAAACGGTCGTCCTACCATGAATCGGGCAACAAACATCCAGTAGAGTGATGGAAGTACAGCCTATTTTACTGAAAAATAAAAGTATTAGTCGAAAGTTAGATGAAAAATATTAGTTGGAGCTGAAATCTGTGTCAGTTTGAAAAGTGTGCAGAAGAGGAAACAAAGCGATAGTATCAGAATCTAAAGGAGGATTGGGAGGTCGTAGGGCAAGAGAGGAAGGAGGTAGATAGTACGATACAACCCAAGCGAAAGAAAACGTGGAGAGTCGTGACAATTTTGGGGCAAGCACGGGGCCCCATTCTTGCCACGATATTTGCTCCGTAGTCAGAAACGAATGGGGCAATTTTGTTTACCGCAATCGATGACGTCACAAAATTGTCATTGCTGTAGTATGTGTGATGTGGTATGGTATATTGATGTGAGTGTAGGCTGGTAGCGATTGGCAAAATAAATTTATAAAAAAATATCGCTTTTTGCTTTGCTCTGTTTCTAAGTACTTTCCATCGTGTATGCTTTTGCTCTGTTCTTCTTACATGTATCGAAGCAGCTATAGAGCGTGAGAGAACGATTTACTACGGATTTGTTTCTTCATTGCTTTTGTGCTGTTCAAGGGGATAACATCGTGCGTGTTCGGAATCTTTTTCTGTGGAGAAGTTTAAGCATTTAAGTGAGATTTGATCTTCAGTTAATATATATTTACCGCGTTGCCGTCCTGCCAGTTATGTGAGTTGCCTTTTTGGTTGTGATGACGTAGTATGAATCATACTAGGTTTTATTCTACATCTATCGAAAGTGCAAAGTTTGTGTATTTGTGGTTGCAAACTGAGTTGGGATTATCGTGACTTATTGTGATAAAAGTTATATTTTTTACTTTAAGCAAAATGTCTTTACGCAAAACAGCTGACTCATTTTCATCCGAATACGATGAGTTCGTAAAAGCTATTTCAACAGGTATGTAATTTTTTTTTGTTTTAAAAAAAATTTACTTACTACCAGTAATCCTTTTTTGCATGTGTTGACCACAACAAAGGAAACGTTTGTGATGAAAACGCAGTTCACGTAGAAAATGGCAAGTGTAAAAATGAAAATATTTACTATGTTCTACTATTTCGTTTATACTTAATTTCATTTTTACTTTTTTTGTAGTTGCCAATCCACAACCATCGTCATCGGCAACGTTTCGATGTGTTGCACAAGGGCAACCTTTGGCAGAGCTTCGTCTAGGCAAGTAGGAAATTGCCAGGCTTTAAAAATAGTTTAGAATTATGAGAATTGTACACTGTCTTTTACAGATCTTGATGCGAATATAATATCCGCTGCACCATCAACTGCCATGGAAAAAAAGAAACCCACATCAAATGGTACGATAAAAAAATTGTGAAGTACAATGTGTTATTCATTGAGTATATATTTTTTGTCATTTTAGGCAACAAAAAGCGAAAATTGAGTGATTCAGCGACTGATGACAAACAAGAGGACCAAGAGGAACTTTCAATAGCTATGAAACAGCTTTACATCCAACAAGTAAAGTCCTTGGAAGACCAAGTTAGTTTCCTCAAAAGTCAGCTGAATAACAAAATGGACATTTTACTGAAAAACTCGGCTCGGCACACAGAAGCACTCAATGAAGTAGTGGCAGCTAGTCGTCCAAGAGAAGGACTTCTTCCAAGGACGGAATTTGTGTTGGAGCCATTAAAGACGGAAGAAGAATTAGAAACATTCGACCAGCAATTAGAGTTAGATTCTATTTTTAAGCAAAATGTGGTGCGTTGGTTGCACGCACAGGTTGCAGACTCTAATGTAAAAAGACGTCTGCACAATTTATTAGATTTAATTTTTACAAAAACTTTATTTGCTAAATGTAGTTGGACAGGTCGAGCGAAAGAAGAACAAAAAATAGAGTTACGTAAATTTACCAACATTTTATTTTTATTTAAAACTATAGGTAGTAATGAAAAATTAATGATAAGTTCGGACTATTTAGCTAAATTCTTAAAAAGTAAGTTGAACCATGCACCTGCGCGTGTCCATTTAGGCGAGGATGCTCAAACTTTTTGTAAAGTAAATAAATAAGGATAGAATATGATAGAAGAAATAGGATTAGGAATGTTATTGAATTTTTACAGGAATTTTATGTTTTTTATAGTTAGTTTTTATTTACAGGAATTTTTCTCTACAAATTATGTTCCACGGATTTGTTTTTGAGATTATTATTAAATAAAAAACTCGGGAGAACTATTCGAAGTTTTATATTTTATTTTACTAATGTATGAACTAATGGCACAAATATTATCTCATGGTTTCGATTTAATTGTACCGCAACTAATTTACATTTTATTTCTTGGATGAAAATTTCTAACGGAGTATCTGATAAATCTTTTTTGAAACCTTTATAGATTGATAGTTCGCTCGATTCCATCGGGTCGTTGAAAACCAACCCTTTAACATTTAGTCTATGGCCTTTGATGTTTATGTTGCCGTCATTATTTTGGCTGGCTCCGTTAAAATTCATAATAATTTCGTCTTTAGTTAAGAACCAACAGTTTCTGGGATTGTTACGAAGCAAAAAGCTAGGGCGCACATAAACAGTTGTTATTTTGCCTTTCTCTGAAACTGAAGGATACTTTTGGACCGGAGCTTTAGACAGATTAAATTCCTCAAATTCAGAAAGGCGATTAACTGCCTGCTCTAAATTCTTCCACCCACTTCGTAATGATTTTTTCAAGTGTTGTAATTGATTTTCGAATGGGTATGTAGATATTGATGATAATGGTCCAAATCGTTGCACTTCTTCATAGACATGTTGCAAATTATGCACGTTACTGTTCACGTACCTTTCACCGTAAACTTTCTCAAAGTCTTGAACAAAACGGTCGAGCAACTGTCCGGCGAATTGCCACTTATCTTCGTATACAGCGGATGAGAACAAAGTTACTGCACAAAATAGCAACATGAAATGGTTATACATAGATTCAGGAAGATGCTGCTTCAAAACCACTATTGATGCGTAATGAAGGAATGATGCGCACTCTGATCCCTTCCAGTATCGTAAAAATTTCATTGAGCGAAGTTTGCGGTGGATTTCGATTGGTAATGAAATCTTTTCCAGCAGCTCTGAAACGTTTGCTATTTGACGATCCAACCACCGTTTTTTGCAAAGTTTTCCATCGCGCCAACCAATAAGCAACCTTTTCATGACGCCAAGATCGATGAGATGTAAACGGTCCGCAATAACTACGTCCTTGATAATGTCGAATCCTGCCACATCTAAAAGTGGCGTTGATTTTATAACATGCTCTGGATATGCGTTGTCTCTAAAGCCTTTGTCCGTTCTTTTTGGTGCATTTAGGCCTGGGAACGTCATTGTATGTCCTTCGTCGTGGTATGTGCCTGTCACGGTACATTTTAAGCACGACGAATAACCAGTATGGCCTTTAACACCTGAAACATGCATTAATGGTTAATATATTCAATGTTCACTGTACATTACAAGTATGTCCTTGCGTTAGAGCAATAATTTACCTTTAATAAAACATCTGGCTGGAGTATCTGCAACAATTACACGTAGCTTAACAATTACATGTTCTCCGTTGATTGAAATGCCGTGTGTCATGAGGTTATTCAGTTCCTCCACCATTGGCCGGAGGTAATCCTCAACACTGGTGGGCTTGCCTGCACCGCAATATATTGCTACTGTCATTACTGGGGCTTGAGGTAATTCGTATATAGTAAAAAGTATAGGCCAAAACTCCATCTTGCTGCTATTGTGCAGTGGCAGTCCGTCGAACGACATCGTCAATGATAGTTCATTAGTAGAAATCTTATTGAAGCTAGAAGAAAATTTTAGAAATAGCATAGAGTAAAGTACCACGTTTTGTTGTTTATTATACATTAAATTATATAGCTTACCGGAAGTAATTCAGCAAACATTTTCCTATTCCACGATACCACATCTGCCCACCACCAATCTCCGTGATCTCCGATGAAGGATTTCGTTTGGTCCTTAACAACGTTTTTGCATTTAAAGGAACCTTTACGTTGGCCTTTTTGAAAAGTTTTAATATAATATTTACGGAACTATGTGGCGCGTTGGTAGAAAGTGCCCAGTAACGAATTCCATCGATCAATGGCATGTTCTCGATATTTGGAAATACCGCATCACTATCGTTGGTATCAGGATCACCATCTTCGGAAGAACTGTCGTCAGCATATGTGTAGTCAATCAATTCTTCGATATCTTCTTCGTCCTGGTTTAAATTTGGGCCTGGAACACAGGCTTCATCTTCAACACTGTTTGAGGATAGTTCTTCAGGATCTAAAACCAAAATGTAAATGTTGCATCAATTAGTTTCTCAAGGTAATAAGGGTTTTCTATGTAAAATGGACTAACTTGTTTGGCTTGGTCCTGCTTCTTGTTCATCCTTCTCTGAGGGATCAATCTTCATATATTTTGCAGCTCTACGATAAAAGATTCCAGATTTTCGAGCACGTTTTAAATCGGCCATACTTTTACGCTATGAGAACACTTTCACTGATCGCTGTTTTTAAACCTTTTTAACACTGAACACACCGGAATCGAAAGATGAAAATACTGCTGCCAAAACCACAAAGTCTATTAAACAAATGTAAACAAATAATACCTATGCGTTTTCCCCCTTCTTCTTTTTTTCTTGGTTAGAAAAACTGTCTAGCTGTTTCACGTGTTAGAAGTGCAAGCAAGTGTGATGTATGTGTGCGATTCCACACACATACATTTTAACGGTTGCAGAACCAAATTTGCACTGCCTACTTCGCATGCGAGTGCAAGCAAGAACGGAATAGGAGTGAAAGCGAAAAGCATGATAACGAAATAAACCGAAACCGGAGAGTGTGACGTCACAAAAAATTAAGCTATGAGTGCGAGCTAGCAAGATATACAATTTAGAGCAGGATACACGCTATTTTGTTCATTTTCACCCCACTCGGTTTGCTTGGGAAGTTTACAAAATATCATATAATGCGGTACTTCCACCTTCCTGCGCGGAGAAGATTCTTTAATTTTATAAATGTTTAAGTCAGTAGACGACAGTTGGATAGCTGGATCGTCTACTGACAAACTAAACAACTCCGTGCAGTACTCGTACTGGATTCCAGTTATAACGTAAAGTAAAGAATCCAATTTCTTTACTTCCAAAAACTTCACAATGCCATGATCTTTGGTTAAGAACCATTGATCTTTGAAATTCGGCAGCAGGATAAAATCAGCGGCTACGAGTAGACCAGCACCATTTTCCTTCAACCGGGGATAAGTAAGAACAGTACGATTGGCAGCCACTTCAATAGATGCAATTTCTTGCATCTGGGCCGCCACCTGTGCTGCTACTCGTGTGCCCGATTTCACATACCGTTTGATTATCTGAAGATAATTTTCAAACGCATATGTGGAAAAATTATCAAGCGGTCCACAATTTGCAACATTTCCTGCCACGTGTATCAAATTGTGGACATTGCTAGTTAGATAGGCTCGACCGTAATACTTGCGAAACTCCTTCACAAAATGTGTAAGGAGCTTTTCAGCAAGAGGCCATAATCGCTGGTGTGCCGAGGACGAAAAAATCGTCACACCGCAGTAGTAGCACAAGAAGTGATTGTATTGTTGATTTGTAAAAAAATCCCTCCAGACCACAACACTAATATAATGAAGGAAGGACCGGTATTCGGTTGCCTTCCAAAAACGGACATATAGGAAAGACCGTACAGGACGGTTCACTTCCGAAGGAAGCCGAATCTGCACCATAAATTTAGATACAGCTTCCTTCTGTTGGGGTGACCATCTACAAAACTTTTTAAATTTTCGTTTTAAAAACCCTTGGACAAATAATCTGGTACACCCCAAATCAATCAGGTGAACGCGGTCGGCAACAACGAAACCGCGTATCATATCAAAATTGTCCACATCTTCGATTGGTGTCCGCCATTCTTTATGATGATCTTTGTCCACTCGTTGTCTAAAGCCGGCGTCCGTACGCAACTCGGCGTTCACGGAATCAAATATAACTTTGCGTTCCGGTTTGATGTATTCCCCAACAATGGAACACTTTAAACACCCATGCTTTGCATTAAAGTTTGCAGTTGCTAAAAAGGAAAAAGGAAAAAAACAACATTAATATACACTTCAAATATGATAAAAATATGTCCTACCTTTAGCAAACGCTCGCGCTGGAGAATCGGCAACAAATATGCTTAAAGCGAAACGCACTACCTTGTTGCCGAACTGCAAGCCTCTTTGTTGAAGATCATTGATCTCCAACACTAGTGGCCGAAAATATTCTTCCACTAGCTCCGGTTTTTCCAGTCCACTATAGAAACCGACAAGCATAACCGGAGCCTCTCGCAATTCTTCCACCCTTATCAGTATCGGCCACAGTTGCCGTTTTGAACTTCTGAAGAGTGGAAGCCCGTCGATAGACACTTGAATCGTAAAAAGGTCTTCTTCGGGAATGACATTTCTGTAATAAAAAGCAAAGAGGTACCAGTTAGTTGCAACATATGCAAACAAATTGTACAATTTATGCATGAAATACTTACCGAAAATGTTGTTGCAGGACCGTCTCAATCCCTTGATACCAGAATTGTCCACCCGCGAGCGATTGAATTTCCAAACCGGTCCGGGTGCGGGTTTTGAGGAATGTCCGCGAATCTTTTGGAACATCTATGTTGAAATGATGCCTTAAGATCGCCAGAAGCATATTAAGTGACGATCGCGGCAGGTTTCCCAAAATTGCCCAGTATCTTAGAGCTTCTGTCCCTGTCAATTTCTCTAAGAAACTGTAAGCAGTCCCCAAACCTGCTGTGATATTATCATCACCGTCACGATCGGCATCCAGGTGATCACTATCCATACCCAAACTACCTACATTATCGTCTATGTTAGTACCAAAATCACCTTCCAAAAAATTGTTAGCACTTTCACCATCACCATTGTTAGTATTTACGGGTTCGTCTGAAATTAGAAGAAGAAAGAAATAATTAGTTTCATTAAAGTTAAATCATAAACCAAAGATTGACAATTTGGTGTTACTTTCATTTATATTCAACGGACATATAGCAACTTACAACCTAAATTTTTTTGTCAGGTTACATATAATAAACACAACTAAAAAAAAACCACTAAATTCTAACTAACGAAGTACAAATTAAATATTTTTCAATATCACTATCTTATATTTTGTTGTGGTGTCTGGCTTGGCCTGTTCAATTACTAAACAACGATTTAGTCTATTCATATTTTCGTACAAAGAAATGAAAAATGAAAAATATTTTCCGGTATGAAGAAGGGAAAGCATCCCGCACATATTTTTCATTGATCGGAGCCAGCTGAAGAAGAAACGTTACTGAACTTTTCACTCAGTGCAAACCGACCATTTTTTGAACATATTGAAAGCATTTAGCACAACCTAAAACTAAAAATATAGCCATTAATGTAACAACTTGCCACTTGACATATTTGGCCAAGGAATTTCTATGGATCCATCTGGTCTGGTCTTAAATGATAGCTGGCTCCACTCAGCGTCGGTTTGCTGCTCCAATTCCTCCAAATTGCGCTTTCGTCGCCGGTAAATATTACTGTCATTGCTCGAAGACATTTTATATAAAACAAAATAAAACAAAAAAATCAAAAATAATGAAACAAATTTTCCAAAATAGCAATTAAACCGCTGTTGCAAAATTCCGTCACAGTCACTGCACAGAACAGAACTTGTTTACTTTTCACTTTCACTTGTTATCGCTAGATATCACTTGACATATGAAAAAGAACATTTCTCCATAATGTGGGTAAAACGGTTTGAAGAAGAAGCAGTGAGCAATATAATCCGTTCGTTTCAAATGCTAACACCCTGAAGAGGGAGCACGAGCATTTTTCAACTGAAGGAGAGACAGAGTCGACATGCTAAAATCGGATGAATTTGAGTAGCTTTGCCCACAGGGGTAGTTCATTTCGCCTTGTTTTGGTTGTACCTCTAAAGCCAGAACAAAGCGAGAACAAGGCCAAAATTTTGTATGGGATTCTCTCTCAAATTGCCCACAGGGAAACACTAGTGACGTCACGATCGTGTAGATCATTTCGCCTTGTTTTGGTTGTACCTCTAAAGCCAGAACAAAGCGAGAACAAGGCCAAAATTTTGTATGGGAGTCTCTCTCAAATTGCCCACAGGGTATGCAGTAGGTGTGGTTTCTAAAGCCTTCGCACACACTCTCGCGCCCTGTGTCTCGTGTTTTGAGTGTGTTGGTGTCGAACAATTCTGGTCTACTAATCTACTTTTCGCTTTAGTATTTCATGTAACCGCTTAATTCCTAACTTTCCGTATGAGTGAAGATGTGTGTATGTTGGTGTTTTGTACTGACAACTATACGTGTAAAGAATGTAGCGTGGTTTGTTGTTGTAACCTACTAATAGCAAATTTCAACTAGCTCCTCTGAATTGCTGCTAAGCGTATTTGGTAGGATTGCTTCACAATTTGATACGCCTACGATTTGGTTTCCTGACGCTGTTTGACGCAATCAAAGTCCTATCAACCTGCGGTACACTAGCATGTTCGACCCTACCAAGAAGCTCACTTGAAAGCATGATCAAGCTTGTGGTTCAGTCACTTGTGCATTACGAAGCCGGCCACCAACGCGCAGCTTTCCCGATTGCTCAATGATTGGTGATGACCAGTTCAGAATCGAGTTGCGTGGTACATCTCTACCGTTCTCGATATCGTGCAGCTCATTCGAAAATGACTCTTGCCGGGGCAGACGACACAACCGACGTTCTGCTTCACGCTTGCTGCTTGACCAATGTGGCTTGTGCCACCAACGATGGCAATTTATTTTGTCTGGGAGTAGTCCTCGTGTCACGTCGTCTGTTGGATCGGTTACCTTTTTCATGTGATCCCCACGCTTGTCCTCGCCCATGAATTTTACGTGCTCTTCTTTCATTTTAGGGTTATCGTTTAGACGACGTTCCATGCAACGACGTCCACGATCTGCTATGATTTGTGAACCCCCTTAAACGACATGTGGACTGGAGTTAAAGGGTAAACGATCGACATACCTTCCCGATGAGTTGTGAACGGTGTGTCTTTCGCATGCATCCTCTTCCACCGATAGCGTAGAATCCTCTGCTAGGGTTTGGATCTGCGAAGGCCCCTGCATGACGTCTTCTAATGGGATGTCCTTTGTTGCAAGATGGTCCAGCCGCGGATCAGCTGATGAATGTTGAACGGTTCCGGTAACAACCCAACCGAAATGAGTTTCCACCAGACATGGTCTTCTCGTACCGAGAGAACGTTTGCGACCGGAGTGAAGCCCCCAGAAAGTATCGCCTCCGATGACGATGTCGATTTGTCCCGGAACGATAAAGGTGCTATCAGCTAATGCCAAGGCTAGCATTTCTCATGATGAGATGTCCGTTGGTGAATTAGGAATGTTGGCTGATGGCTTGTCCAGAACTAAGAAAGCCATTTCCGTAGTAAAGGGTTGAGTCTTGGAACGAACTGTGGCAACGATCGAACCCTTTGCTTGCAGTATCGCATTTCCGATGCCCGATACAGCGATATTGACCTTGTTGCGGTTGGTCAACAGTTTCCGAGCGCATTCCTTCGAAATGAAATTTGAAGTGGACCCCGTAGAGAATCCAGTAGAGCCCTTGCTTCATGCATATTATCGCAACCATCTTGGATTACAATTTGTGCCGTCTCCAGAAACACTTTACTGTTATCCAAAAGTGCTGTCATGGAAACCACTGTACCCGGAGTGTGATGCAGAAGTGTGTGATGGCGTTGATGGCACGTACGACACGAATAGTCAGACTTGCAAGATTTGACTTGATGAGTGCCACTGAAACAGTTCCAACACAAGTGCTTAGTTGTAACGACATCTAGTCGCTGCTGAACATCCTTAGCGATGAATACCGGACAGTTGCGTAGAAGATGACCGACGGTGCATGCTAAGGAACACTTCAATCGCTGAGAATGAGCCGTGGTTGAGGAATGGGAAAGCTGCGCGTTTGCGATGAACCCTTTTTGCACTGCCGGATGATGATTGCCGGCCACCTTTCTTCCACTAACAATTTGCTCACACGCAAAATCGTTCGTCGATTTTAGGATCTGGATCCGATCCTGCACAAAAGCGTTCACATCCTTGTATTTATCCTTAGGAAAATGCACGGAATGTTTTTCCCAAGCCAGCAGCGTCTCACGATCCAGCTTCATCATCAGCATATTCGAAAGCGGCGTGTCCCATGAGTCCAGCGGTTCCTTCAGCTTCACCATTCCGTTGACAAAACGAGTGAATTCGTCCACTAGATGCGTAAGCTTGTCGACGCACACCAATTGCACACCCGGAGGATGGTGCAATTTACGATAATATTCACGGATTAACAACCGTGAATTATCGTACCGCTTCAGAAGTGCCGCCCATGTAACAGGATAGTAGTCGGATGTTAAAGGGGTGTGCTCAAAGTGTGTGCTACATTTTGCAAACGGTGAGAAGCGCGTGACAGTTGTATAGTTGGGGTCGAAAAAGGTGTATTACCCGCTCTTTCCCGCTAATTTTTTGAAGATGTTTTCTTTCAATCATATTGTTTTTTTCTCATATGGTTCGAAACGGCTTGCTTAAGTTAAAATCATTTTCATAGTGATTCTGATTGTGATCATCACTCATCAAATCATACGAATATTTTACTTAATACTGTGATCAGGTTTTTATTTGATTAAGTGTTGATAAATATCATAAATAGTGTAAATCGTTTGATTAGCAAAATGTCGGAGTTCGAAAAACAATTACGGCAATCCAGCGAGTTGTATAGGCGAATTGCAATGCGGCAATCGCGTTTTCAAATACAGGAGGAAAATCGGCTGTCTTCTCAGCCAACTACAGCGACTACTTCGAATTTTGTGGAAATTGCGAACGAAGGACAAGCACCAGAATACCATAATAATGTTGTTCCTGATGTGAACATGTGCATAACTGTAGTGTTAGAAGAAGGAGATCTTCCAGTACCCGATGATGATAGTTCGGTGGAAGAAGATGATGACAGCGGATCGTTGGAGCAGCTGGAAAATTGTTCTGGTAAATTTTTTTTCCATTGTCTTCGGATGCTAATGAATTAATTGAGTTTCCATTTCATTCCAGGTTGAAGTATTTGGTGCTGTCCACGAACCTCACGCATGACACGACGAATAAACTACTGACTCTGTTACGTGACACTAGTAATTTCCAGCCACCCAAAGTTAGTTCCTATTTCAGGAGGAAATTTTTGGTATCAAGGGATCAAAAAAGCACTGCAATGTTACTTTCGGTCAGTAAATTAAGTTATACATACACGAGTTTACTTTATGTATGGTCCATATAAATTTTAACTTTACGGTCACTTCTATTACAATAATTTGAACAGTGACATAAACACCATTGAGGTTACACTATCCATGGACGGGCTCCCGCTGCACACAAGTGGAACGACATGCTTTTGGCCTATACTAATGAAGGTGGAATGAATACCTCAAGCGACAATTAGAGTAGTTGCTATTTACTGCGGATGTTCAAAGCCGGAAAATGCAGAAGAATATTTAAGGCCTTTAGTAAATGAGTTAAACCATTTACATAGAAATGGCATTACTATAAACAGTGTTACAAGGCCTTTTCTACTTTGCTGCATAATTGATGATGTTCCAGCACGTACTTTGATTCAAGGCAACGAAAACATAGTGTGTGCAAGAATCGACTGTATGACTGACTGTTTATTGTAAACTTTTTAGGAGTAAGATGGCAAGGAAGGTTGTATTAAATCTACTTGTCACGGCAAATATTTAGTAGAAGAGAGAAAGGTGATTTTTGTGAAAGTTTTTGCAGCAGCGCGCACTGATTCAATGTTTAGGATGCAAGGATATGGCGGGCATCATAGGGAGCCAACTCCTCTCACAGAGTTGGATGATTTTGATGTAATCAAGAATGTTGTAACTAGTGACAGTCTCCATTTATTAGACCATGGAGCAATAAAAAAAATTAATGCATTGGAAAACTGCAAAATTTAAGTCGGACGAGAAATGGTCTCAAGAACAGATCGATAGTATTTCCACATTCATTATGAATATAAAGCTTCCATCGGAAACAATTAGGCGGATGAGATCCGTAAAATTTTTAAAGTATTGGAAGGGATCAGAATTTAAATATTTTCTTCTTTATGGTGGTATCGTAATATTACGCGATTGTTTGCCTGAAGAAGAGTACGACCATTTTTTGAAATATTTTTACGCCATAACGATATTTTCGACAGAAGTTTACAAACCACTGTGGGCAGAAGGGAAACGTTTGATAGAGGAGTTTATTTTAGAGGTGCCTCGTACTTATGGACGGGAGGATCTTACAAGTAACATTCATAACTTGCAACACATATATGATGATATTTGTAATTTTGGTCCACTCCCCACAATTTCAACGTACCCGTTTGAGACATACCTCCGCAATATAAAGCGCAGTGTGAGAAGTGGTTGGAAATGTTTAGAACAGGCAGCGAACCGT
Organism: Anopheles funestus; assembly: GCF_943734845.2. Lineage (NCBI taxonomy): Eukaryota > Metazoa > Arthropoda > Insecta > Diptera > Culicidae > Anopheles > Anopheles funestus. The sequence continues at coordinate 19,582,176 of NC_064597.1, read as the reverse complement.
ATTTCCGAACTAAATAATTTCGAAACCTATAATTCCCCTACACATCCAGAATATCCATTAATAGAACAAACATCCCAACTCACTATCCTACATATGTCCTCAAGTTTTATACTAAAATGCACAGAAAATGATCAATGGTTTTTAACTGATTCTAACGCAATTATTAAATTTAGTTCTGCTACACGCTCCCCTGACTCTTCTAGAATCGTCATTAATGGATTCCCCATACTAAAATTTAGAACTTACTTCCAAATCTCTTCCTTATCTTCAGCTAAAATTAACATATTTCATGCTAACATTTCCGATGTTGCACTAACAACAGCAAAAATAACAACTTCTAATGTAAAATGTAAATTAGTAGCAGTACAAAAAAAGTCTGGCAATGGATATGTCTTTTTCCCATTACTTCATACTTTAAAATTGACAAACTAACATTTTTTTGCATATTTAACACATTTAACAATAACAGTAACATAGTATTAGACTGAAGGTAGCATGCGGATTTTTTTAAATAACATATACATTGGTGTTTGGTTGAGAATAATGATGATGGTGATAAGATGGATGGTTATGGTTAGAATAATGATGATGATAGTGGAATAAAAGCGGCCCGGTGGTGCATGTGATAAACGGCGCCAGTCTACACGACCGGACCGGGTTCAAATCCCATCCGGACCGTCTCCCCGTAGCAAGGACTGACTATCCGGCTACGTGGTAAAAATAAGTCTAGTAAGCCAGAAATGGCCGGCGTGATCTGTAAGGTCGTTAAAGCCAAGAAGAGAGAAGAGAGAGAGTGGAATAAAAATGATGATTATGAAAATATGGGACTACATAGCACTGAATCCTTGCTTCCCTTCGTTTTCAGTTCTAAAATCAGTCAAATTTATTATATGTCCATTAAAATTTCGTTCTTTTCAATGCTATGTGTGGGTATGAGATGGGATCCACTATCATCATCATTAAAAAATATTAATTCATATTTAAAATGCAATAGTATTCGGTAGGATGGTGGTTGCACATCAAGAATAAACATAAAGCAATCCTTTTGTTTTTTTTTTGTCCAGGAACCCCAAACCAAAAGAGAGAGTGGAAATTCATGAAAAATTCGAAAACAAAATAAAATATAAAACCGAAAAAGAATATCTCTAAACAATTTTTTTTTATTGAAACAAAATGATTTTCTGCCTTTTAAATGTACTCGGTCCGCAGCATGTTCTAATTAACTTTTCAAAAATATTATCGCACCATTTTCAGATAGCGTCATTAATGGTGTTCTGCCGATTATACGAAATTTTTCCAGTACATTTTCGTATGCAGCGAAAGGGATTTTGGGTCCAGTTTTTCCTCTGCCTCTCCAAGAGCATGGAACAAAAAAATCGTTTTTAAAAATTAGGTCCCCGAGTATGTTATGTATATTACTAGTTAAATAGTAACGGTTATAAATTTCACTGAATTCTGACACAAACTCATGTAATAATTGTCCTGCATATTCCCAATGTTGTTCAAATAAAGTTAATGAAAGAAAAGCAACGGCCAAGAAAAAAAAAGCTTAAAATGTTGATAGGCCGCATCAGAAATTCTGTTTTTTTAGAAAGGCTATGCTACAATGATGTAAAAATGAAGCCAGTTCGGATCCCTTCCAATATTTTATGTAATGTAATGCCCTAGGTTTACGATGAATTTATGAGGAATATTCTACACGAACTAGTAATTTCGATAAGGCTAACCCCTCACTAGGCGGCCACTTTGGAAAAGGGTTCATGGTTCCTAATATATACGCTTTTAACAACCTCTTAGTTAAACCTAAATGTAATATATGTAAACTATCTGCTACTATTATATCTTTGATGATATCTATTCCTTCTATCTCTAATAAAGGGTGTAGCATATCTGGTGCTGTTTATATACTCCACTTCTAAATTCTTCGTCGGTCCGATCCTTCGCTATTTCTTCAAATATTGTTTTTTTTTTTCATGGATGTATGTGCCAACAATTTTACATTTTATACAGCCATATGGGCTGTTAAAGGACTTCACTCCTAAAAGATGAAACATATTCTAATTAGATTGGATCATGTTACACATAAACAAAACATAAACAATCACTTTGTAATATTACTTTCTTACCTTTCATGAACGCACGAGCCGGTGTGTCCGCGATAAACGCTCTCAAACGGATGTCAAACACTGTTTCGTTGATCAGTGTTCCTGAAAAGAGTTTTATTTAACAATTAATTATGTACCTTAATAGCTTATTTATCAAACAAGGCCTTGGCGGTCTTAATGAGTGTACATACCTTGCACGAGTATATGATTAATTTCCGTTACCAAAGGGAGGAGAAATCCTTCCACGTTGTCCGGTTTTGCCATGCCGCAATATATTCCCAACACCATGATTGGAATTTCCGGTATGTTCTGCAGGTGAGGAACATTAAAATCGGCCAGAGTTGAGTCGATCCACTTTTATGCAGCGGAAGACCATCTATCGATATATTCAACTCCATAGTTATATCCGGTGGCACACCTAGAAAGAACAAGTTTTATGACTTCCAACGTATGACACCCTACACATTTAGTTTAACATATTTACCGAAAATAATGTTGCAGTGAGCTTTGTATCCCTTGATACCAAAGCCGTCCGCCTGCAACCGTTGCAATTTGCTTATCCACTTGTATCGGCGTCCTAAAAATGTCTTCGCACACTTACGAAGGCTAATATTTGTGGTTTCTCGAGTCAAAACCAACAAAGCACTCAATGCAGTGTGCGTTATATTGTGCGATAAAGCCCATATCCGAAGACGCTTAGCATATTCATTGCTTTCGGGGGCATTATCAGCATCAATGCGAACATCCTCATCTTCTGATGCGTCTTCATACCAATCGTCCTCTATCACCACACAGTCCGTGTCATCATAACAATCTTCCTCGTCCTCGAATATGAAATCCAGTGATGCAGGTTCTGCGTTAGAAACCCGGACAGTTCCGAATCGGACTGTTCAATAGCTGAAATTTATCGTATCGCATCGTAAGTTCAATTATAACGTGTCTTTGATGGAATAAAACATTTACAACTCACCTTGTTCGTCTGGACCAGAACGAGAACTGCTAGGTTCAGGCTGGTTCTCTGCTTACCATTCCTTTTCATAATACTCCCAAACCGCTCTTGCACGTTTCCGGGACTCTCCACTTTTCTTCATATGTTTAGAAACATCCATTTTGCACTGTTTTCCGCTAGCTTGAAGCTGAAAATACTCTCGAAACACCGAAGGAAATGACAAAATACGTTTAATATATGTTCCTCGCGGGAGACGCTATGTTTTGTTTTCAAAATGCAGCTAGGATATGGCGACATTTACCAACACCATCATTGGTTTTTATCGCCGCCTTGCTCTTTCTTTCGGAAAAGTTTCTTCCATCTCACGATTCGAGCAAATTTTTACTTTTCACACCCCCTCTAGCCTATATTTCGCTTGACAATTTCTACTTGGGCTAGGACGGCAAGAAGGCTTTTTGAGTCCGATCGATAAGGGAGATGCACCCCTACACACCCTCCAGCTAGATCATTTGGGACCCATGGATGCGACGTGCAAACAATACAGGTATATTCTGACTATGGTAGATGGTTTTTCGAAATTTGTTTGGCTCTATCTCACTAGAACGATGAATACCGAAGAAGTCCTTCAGAAACTACAGAACTGGTCATCCATATTTGGGTTGCCGTCACGTGTGGTTACCGATAGAGGAGCAGCATTTACGGCGAAGGCGTTCGAAGACTTTATCCGGAGTCAAGCGATTGACCACATTGTTACGACAACGGGTGTACCTCGTGGGAACGGGCAGGCGGAGCGGATCAATCGAACGGTGTTATCGATCTTGGGCAAATTGGTGATGGAGGATCCTGCAAAATGGTACAAAGGCGTCGGCTGGGTCCAACGTGCGATTAACGGGCATTATAATTCATCTACGGGAAGATCGCCGTTTGAGTTCATGTTCGGTGTTAGGATGAAATATTTGTCGGACGATTCTCGTTGAAAGATATGCTGGAGCGGGAATGGTATGAAGAATATGAGCGCGATAGACAAGAAATAAGAAATAATGCAAAGAAAGCGATCGAGCAGGCAGAGACAGGGTATAAAGAGCAATTCGATAAGAAAAGTATAGCGGAGTATGGTTATCAGGTTGGGGATTTAGTAGCGATAAAAAGAACGCAGTTTATTAGCGGGAAAAAGCTGGCTAACGAATTTTTAGGCCCATAACGAATAACGAAGGTAAACCGAAACGGGCGGTATAAAGTGGAAAGGGCAGCCGACTTTGAAGCGCCTCGCGTTACGGCTACCAGTGAGGATAACATAAAACTGTGCGCCTAAGCGGCGGTAGAATCGGAAACTGAGGAGGAATAGCCAGTGTTAAAAAAAGAAAAATGAGATTTTAAGGTAAATTTTAGACTTCGAGGATCGAAGTTCGTCAGGAAAGGCCGAATGTGAAAAACAAGGTGATAGCGTCACCTGTAAAATATAAAAGCAGCAAACGCGAGTATGAAAAGGCAGTCGATGTCAAGAGTCGGAATAAACAATATCGAGCGAAATATAATTATCCTGTGTGTGTTCTTTTCTACCCTCTTTAACATATATATAATTAAATTTTTACCTTCATGTTTAAAATATCACATATACTTTTAGGTTGGTATTTCTACAATAAGCAGCATTGCACCGGAAGTGTGTGAATGTTTGATTCAAGTGCTCCAGGATTTTGTAAAGGTAGAATTGACGTTAACACCTTTAACTAACATACCAATTTCCTTCTTTAACTAACTTTTCATTCGACCCGTAAATTTTGTAAAAACAATGATAAAGCCATGTTCAAAGACGGGGAATATAGTTGGTTGTATCAAAATTTCGCTAAACGAATCACACAGCCTTTTAATTAGCAAATGAATCTCAAATTCAAAATCAATTTTGGGTGCGCCAATAACGTCTGTTTTGCGATTCGTTATTGTGATAAAATATGTAATTCAACCATATCAAACCTTGTTACCGGTTATGTTAGATACGAAACTGAAGCATCACGACTGCACAATACGCCTTACTTGATTTGTCTACTAAACTGGAAGAACATCTCTTTTCATACACTTAGAAATTCACGTGCATCCCATATTTTTGTCGCGTACTGTTTTAAGGCTAGCCGATATAGGGGCAGATCACGGCTTAAGCTTTTTTTTTGTATGCGTTTTGACGTTTCGAGGCTTATCCGCTGTCAGTTCCCCATACAAATCGGCAGCCAAGTTCAGCCTGGGAAATATGGATTAGAAAGTTTTCCTAATGAAAACTGCTCGATTAGCTCGATCAGCTGCTCGACAAATATGTAAACAAACCAATTTACAAGCAGTTAAAAACAGGGTAAGGCCATGTTACCCATATGCTGAAAATGTAAACAAATCAACAAATATCCATAAATGCACATAAATTTAACACGTTTCAACATGTAATGTGTTGTTAAAATTAATTAATTTAAATTTTTTTTTTTTTCGTTAGAACGGCCTGGCCGTATTGACTTATTTTACCACGTAACCGGATAGTCATTCCTTGCCACGGGGGTTTGGTCCGAATGGGATTTGAAATATGGATCTGAATGGTAAACGCAACGGTGTTAAATGTTTAAACGGTATTAAACGACACATGATATAAACTGTGCTTTTAAACTTTAGTAGTACTTTACTTTGATTAATACCGTTGCGTTTACCATTCAGATCCAGATTTCAAACTCAAATTTATTTTCGTCATATTTTGGTTCAGTAAAAAATACCTTATGTTGTTCTTAATGAAACAACAGCTTACAGCTTAAGGTTTCTAACTTAAACCGTGATGTGCCCCATAGCTAGTGTGAGAAAATCTCACTGAAAACTGGGACGTGAAAAATTACGTAGTTCTAAATTTCTTTCCGAAGGAATTTCGTGGTAAACTTCGCGCCGTTCTGATTGCAACTGTGTATTCGTCTGTCAAGTTCATTCGTACAGTGTTCATTTTGCTTATCCTAAAGTTCATTTACAGCTCTAGATGAATAGTCCAGTTAACTAATCCCTTTTCAGTTCGTCCGTGAAATATTTCATGCGTGAAATCAATTCCTGTAAACTAATTCTTGTAAATATTGCATGAAATTCCTAATGTATTTTCGACAGCTAGTGTTAAGCAATCATACATCAATTATTTACGAAGAGTTAGTACTATCAACTCCTTATCATTATCTTCAAATATGTATCATTTTATTACATAAAAAGAGATGGTGTGTAAAGAAAACTATCTATTCAAGTTCAAAATTATTCGGTTTTATTGCTTTTAAGTTAAAGTTCATATAAAAAATAACAACATGAAACTCACATAAAATTAATTAATTAAGTAAACTAAAGTAAAAACTAAAAGTAAACTAAAAGTAATTAGTTAATTAGATAATTAAGTAAATTACTAAGTAAATACCCAATACCAAAAGAAAAAAAAATAATATACAATGGTTAACAAAACAAACAAAAGGACACTAAAATCTAATCTTTATCGGGGAACTGAATAAGGGAGCTCAAAATACAATCTTCAATTAAAGATAGATCTTCATCCACTTTCTTGAGCATCCGTTGGGTCAGCTATTCAATGAATGGGGCTATTTTATGCCTCTCTTTTTACCCCTTTAAAGATTCTTCAAAACTTTTTAAACATTTTAAAAGTTTTTGGTCAATGTTTTCATGCCGGTTGGCTCTTAATCTTCTTCCGTCTTCGGTGGTAAATGTAGCCTTGTCCTGACGAAGGGAGGGCTAAATATCAGGCAAGCAAGTAATCGGTGAAAAAGTTTGAGCTGGTACTATTAAATCAGATCGCCGAGAAGGACCAGGCTAAGGTGTTGATGGCCATCCTGGTTTAGCTATCTGCTGGTCTTCTGGCGTGTCTGTATTTTTGTTTGTAGTTCATGTGATTCTTAACTGTAATACATATATAACAAATGTCATAAAAAACAATGTTTTTAAACTTGTGCATCATTACGAAGCACGTTAACATCATTAACATATTTAAAAAAAATGCTTTTTTTATTTTACAGTTGCCTAATACACCAGATGAATGGTTAGAAATATCAAATCAGTTTGAGCAGAAATGGAACTTTCACCGAGCTCTCGGAGCATTAGACGGAAAACACATAAGAATACCAAAACCAATTGATTCAGGAAGTGAGTACTATAACTATAAAGGATTTTTTAAGTATAAATGTTATGGCTATTGTAGGTGCCAATTACAACTTTATATACGTTGATGTAGGAGGTGAAGGCGGAATATTGGATGGGGGAATTTTCAGAAATTCACGCATTATTTGAAAATAATGAGCTTAATATACCCGAACCCAAAGAGTTGCGCATTCCATATGGGATTAAAGTACCGTACATGCTGGGTTCTGATAAAGCTTTTGCCTTTACAAAACACTGTATTCGTCCTTACGGAGGGTATAATAATGCAGGGACATTGTTGACGATGCCTTACCGCTAGGAAAGGGAAGGCTTCGAAGGGAATGGACGCTATGACCACTATTTTGAGTTTGCTCTTCTAAGAAAGACTTCGATTAATAAAGGTTATAAGGTTATTTACTCCAAAATGGGATAGCGTTTGTTCCGTAAGCAACAAAATTATCAAAATAGTGTCGATATTGTAACGCAATATCCTCATTAGAGGCATCATCGTAGTGTGTGATAGAGACCGGGAACGCGATGGAACACGTTTTAAGAAAAAAAGCGTTTTAAGAACAAAAACGGCACCTACAAAAAGGCGGCCACGAGGCCGATAGTGTAGGTGCTAGTGTTGCGCAAAAGAACCTTGCAAGGAAAAAACTATCGTTTCGGGTAGAAAGCCCAATTCGTCGGGAGACCCGTAGCACGTAAAAGGCATATGAAAACGCGAAGAAACAGGCTGTGATAGCGGCGGTACCTTCCTCGAAAAGTGATAGTTCGAGTGGCGAAGAAGAAGAAGAAGTAGAACCAGCAAGTTTACACGTGCAACCAACTAAAGAACAAAGGCGTGCTCGACATGGCATTTCAAAGAAACTTCCCGAGTTTAATGGAAAACCACAAGACTGGCCAAGATTCTACGGCGCATTTCTAGCCTCGAACAAAGCGTGTGGATTCACGAATAACGAGAATCTTGTGCGGCTTCAAGAATGCCAGAAAGGACCTGCCTTCGAACTGGTTCGCGGAAGGCTGATAACGGCAGAATTCGTCCCGCGAGTGATCGAGAAGCTGGTGCAAGTGTACGGAAGACCTAAGCTTATCTTGCACAGCTTGCTGAAAGAAGTGCGTGAAATTAAGGCTCCGAAGGCGACAGCCCGATTGAACGACGCGGCCCGATTGAAAGACCATCTAAACAATCCGTTGCTGATTCAGGAGCTGCTCGATAAACTCCCAGACGTAGACAAACAGGCCTGGTCACGATTCAAGAGAGGTCATGGCTCAGTATCGCTGCGGACCCTAACAGACTTCCTGGACGAAGTGGTGACCGAAGTCCTCGACAGCAGCGCCGGCACAACAGCAGAGAAAGCCATGTCTAGCACGTGAAGCAACAGATAATCGTCTCCGCAATTGTTCGGTTTTTAAGGAGTGGACAACGAAACAGCGTCAAAATTTCGTGGTGAAGCACAATCTTTGTAGATTGTGTCTCAACGGCCATCAAGGAAGGTGCTTCGCACCAAAAAGATGCAACATAGGTGATTGCGACCAAATGCACCACCCCCTTCTGCACGATCAGGTAGGATCTAAATTGGTTGAGGGTATTAGTGCTCATGTAAATATGGATGACTGTATGCTGTTCCGTGTCGTTCCGGTAGATGTTCATTATAATGGAACCAAACTAACCGTTCTTGTCTTTCTCGACGAAGGTGCTTTTATAACGCTGGTAGAGCGTCAGTTGGTGGAGCGACTCGGAGCTGGAGGCGTTCCTGAGAGACTTACCTTGCGATGGACTGCTGGCATTGAGAGAGTAGAGAAAGCGTCGCAAAGGCTGAGTCTGACAATATCATCTGTAGGCTCACTAAAATTACAGAAGTTAAAAGACGCACGAACGGTAGAAAGGTTAGAGCTACCACATCAACGAGTAGATCCGAACAAATTGAAAGAACGTTACGCTCACCTTAAAAGCATTCCCATTGCATCATACCAAGGTAAAACCGAGCTCATGGTGGGAATCCACAACATCGATATGTTTAAGCCATTAGAAGTCGTCTCCGGAGAAGTAAACGACGCTATCGCTGTGAGGACGAAGTTGGGTTGGTCCGTTTACGGGTACACCAAGTTTGGTGCGGGTACACAGACCAACAACAGCATCGACCATCACAGCGTTACCAATGAAGACCTTGATCTACTCATAAGAGAACACTACAGGCTAGAAGAATCCGTCATAACGATACCCAATGATTCTGCCAAAAACAAAAGAGCTAAGGAGTTGCTAGAACAAACAACAAAACGAGTGGGTGAACGATTTGAGACTGGCCTACTATGGAAAGAAAGTGTACGCAATTTTCCTGAAAGCTATTCCATGGCAGTGAAACGTTTCAAGCAACTGGAAACGAAACTGAAGAAAACCCCTGAGCTACACAACAACTTACAGTGAACCCAAAAAGTATTCGTCTTCCTGAATGTTTGACACAAAAAGGCGAATTGTGGACGTTATAGGCATGGGACATTAAAATGATCGATGGGGTTTGATAGCAGGTCAAACAATTAGTACCTTTTTCTCAAAATGTGGCCATAAAATATTAAAATAATAATAATAATAGAACCAAAACTAAGAATTTCATTTGTTACATGCACAAAAAGTATTCGTCTACTTGGGTTTTGACGCATTGTTTATTTAAGCAGGGGGCAAATTAGTACTTGGTGTGGTTTCCTTTTGATTTAATAACTGCATAGAGCCTTCGTGGCATCGAGTTGACTAGGTTTTCTGTTACGGAAGATGGAATTTTATCCCATTCTTCCTTCAATGCTATTTTCAGGTCTTTTTTGTTTCTAATTTGTCGTTTTCTGATCGCATCGTCCAGTACCTTCCATAGATGTTCAATGGGATTCATATCAGGACTCTGGGGGGGGTGTTTTAAGTTGCATGGGAGTATTATAATGCAACCATAGCTTTGTATTTTCTGCCGTGTGTTTCGGATCATTGTCTTGTTGAAAGACGTAGGAATTTTGTAATCCAAATTTCTCGGCACTTGATCCCAAGTTTTCCTTTAAAATTTGAATGTACATTCTGTGATCCATTTTGCCTTCAATAAAATGTAATTTCCCCACTCCTTTTGCGTTCATACATCCCCACACCATGACAGAACCTCCACCGTGTTTCACTGTTGGTACCAGATTATTTGGATTCATTTCTGTATTCTTTTTTCGCCATACCATACGCCGACCATCTGATCCAAAAATATTAAATTTACTTTCGTCTGAAAATATGACGTCATTCCAGAAGTCCTCCTTCTTATTTCGATACTCTTTGGCAAATTCTAAACGTTTTTGGCGATTGATTTTATTCACCCAAAACTTCAAAATTGCATTTTGACTCTATTTTTCATCAAACGGGTAAAAAATAGGCAAATTGTCAATAAACAACAAACATCCCAATGAACAATTCGGGCAGTTAACGAGGCTCGAAGAGGTCCGGTACGACGGTTGTTCGAGCTATCGTTCGAGCTCGCATAGAAGACTGGTTCGATCATTTTCGCTCAGAAACGCGTGGGAGCAGTTCAGCTCGATAAAAAGCGCCATCTGTTGGTGCGAAAGGGTAAATAAAATTTAACGCCACCTGTTGACGCTGGAGAGCAACAAAATGCTCTCCAACGTAGGAAATAAAGCTAAACATATCTTTCGGTTTTTTTTATTTTATTAGCTTAAACGGAATGAAATGTAATTTAAAATTAATTTAAAAAATATAATACACATTATGCTACTCATGTATCCGCGGCTTCGGATATTCTCATTGTGCGGAAATATTTATATATGAATATTCACATAACACGGGGACGCTGCTGCCGAACATGAGTGATCACCTAGCTGCGCTACCGCTCTAGCATTACATGAGTTGTACCACTCATGTTCCACGTCTAGAACCGGATAGATCCAATTATATGTTGCTATATGGTAAACACGAAGGATGATACATCTTCTCGCCTCTGTAGTAGCAGCAAATGATAACACGGGCTCCAGAACCAGAAGACAATCTCAATACTGGATGACGAATTCATTATGTTATGTTCATTATGCAAAGGATTAAATTAGGATTGTTTGCCCGTTGGTGTCTGATGAAAAGGAAAAGTTTTGCTTACCTTGTAGTTCGACGATGTCACTCGTGGTCGATGATGATGAAGGATAACAAAATGGAAAAATAAAACATGAATAAAAAATATCAATTAGTTTATGTAGAACACGCAAGGTTCAATGTTGCAGCAATGAGAACTATCGTTAGTAGCGAACCTCGAATAAAAACATAAGCACAATCGCATCTCTTTAAGCCGACAATTCTATGGCAGGGTTCCATCTGTATACAAAATTATGCTACAACGTTGCTATTTGTTTTGACGGCCCCAGATTAACGGATCATAAACGGAACCCGGTTTTAATCTCAAGCTGTATTAGTCCTGCCACCATCGGTGGATCATCTGAACGCTCGCTATTCGGCCAAGCATGGCGTGCTCGATCATGGCGTGCTTACATTCTGTATCGCGTCCCTTTCTGTGTCCCTTCCCGTGCTCTTCCCTCGCGTCCATTCCTCTCAGACCCTTCAAGACGCATCACGTACGGCTCAAACGAACCGTTTCTTGTCTCTCTTCGCCACTTCAACAACCTGTACCACCTATTCGATTTTAACTCCTCTTTGGCCTACTTCCGTTCTGCACATAACACAGTTTTCTGATCCTCCCTTTTCCTCACTTCCGCGCTAAACTTGAGCTTTGATTTGCTTTTAGTTAATAAGTTAAACTTTTAGACGTTAAAGTTAAAGACCTCTTAGACGGACAATTTTAATTATACAGACAAACAAACTGTTGCGTCCTGTATCCGTTTTATCGGCGTGTGCATGTGCAGGAGCCATATTGATTTCCCGTTCCGTTGTTTCATTGCTCAATTCACTGTTGATGCCACTTTTCTTCTCGATATGCACGATTAGCATGTTGATGCTTTATGGTCCTGCTGCAGGTTACGTTTAACTACGTATGGCTATGTCAATTTAATAGGGAAACAACACCAGTGGCACAAAACGCATCAAATTCAAATTTTCGACTCATATATCGACTCAGTTTCGGCGGGTCGAAAATTTTGACAACTCCATACATGGTGAGTCGAAACTGCTGCCGGTTAGCAGTCCTGTTTCGACTCACTTTTTTGATCTTTTTCACCATGGTGCTTTTCATAGGCTTTCGGAATCTGTGCCGTGCGCCAGTAAAACGCACCGGACTTTCGTTGTCCTTCTAGTTCACGGATCTTCCTGCGGCCAGATGAAGTTGATCGTGTAGTGCTCATTTTACCGCAACACTTTTAAATGAAACTGTACAGCTAAGCACGTCCACTTTCGCTTTGCTTTGTTGACATGAACGCTCACCATAACACCGCGGTAATGTCACAGCTGTGGTGAAAAAACTTCGTTTGATACATCAATTCACCATAGAGTTGAGTCGAAATTTTGAATTCTTCTTCTTCTTCTTCTTCTTTAAAGGTGATAGTGATTTTCCTCCTATGTTGGGTTCCCCGAACATAATCAGAGGCTTGACTATCGTTACAAGAGGAAGCCTTTCGGCTTATTTCTCTTTTCGTCTCACAGTTGCTCGGTTGTCATCTCGTCTATATCACAGGGTTTAGGTATCACAGCTTGTAGTTTTCGTTTGTCTTGTATGTCGTGTGTCTTGTCTCTGAATGTGTCTTTGGTTGTTTTCCTGCATCTATTCTGTTTTTTGCCCTGCAAAAATCAGATAGTTTCGTACTGTCGTGTCATATATTGTTTGTCTGTGTTATGCTTAGTTTTCCGGTAATTAACTTTTGTTTTTCTTTTTTCCTCTTCCTGTTTTCGATTTGATAGATGTAGATGGGGATTTCTTTCTTATTCCTGTCTTTTCCTTACAAAAAGGCGGATAAGGTCCCTCCTCCTATCCACTTCTATCCAAACTATTATATTTCTATGTTTTTTGATTGTATGTACTTAATGATTTTTTTAATTGTATCGCCTGATGTTTCTGTCCAATTTTTTTGAAGTTCCATTAGTGTTGGTCTATTGTTGTCTTGAAAATTTCTACAATCAAATATCATGTGCCACCCATTGTTAGGTACTAGGCATGAGGTACATATTCCATTTTCTTTTATTTTCATAATAGCGAGCCAGTGATCAGAGTAATCGTGCCCCGATATAATCCTGTTGGCTATCCTTATTTGTTTTCCGTTTAGAGCTTTGTTCTTATGCCAGATTTCTTTGGGAAATTCCTTCTGAAAAGCGACGTATGTTTTTCCTTTTGTAAGTGTTGTCTTTTTATACCAGTCTTTTGATTCCTCTGTCATTTGTTTTCTGTATATGTCTATTGCGTCTGTATACCTTATCTTATTTTCTAAAATAATATCACAGATGGTTCCCTTATTTGCTAATTCGTCTGCGACCTCATTCCCTGCTATTCCGATGTGTGACGGAATCCAAATGATTTTTATATTTGATTTTTCACATATTTTTAATATGTTATAGTTAATTTCTTCTATTATCAGTTCATTCTTCGCTTTTTTTAAGATTTTACATGAGATTAAGCTATCGGTGTATAAAACCGCATCTTTTAGATTATTTTCTTCTGCTATTTCTAGTGCCTTTCCTATTGCAACTAGTTCTATGGTCGTAATTGAGGCGTTATTTTTTATTCTGAAGTCTCGGTAGATATGCTGAACATTGTTTTTAATATAGATACCTATTCCTGCTTTATTATTTTTCAGGCTGCCATCTGTGAAAATTGTGTTTTCGTTTGTATGTATTTGTTTCATTTTTTCAATTGTTAATTTTTTTGTGGTTGCTTTGTCTTTGTTTGCCTTTGTTCCTATTATCTCTGCAAGACTTGTATCAATGCTATTAGTCCCTTTTAAATCATTTGTTTTGCCCAAGGATATGTTTTTTAAGATGTCATGGTCTTTTTCATATATTTTTTCTTGATATGTTTTGCTCCTCGTTGCATTTAAAGAGTCTTGCAGTTGTTGCCTCGTTGGCTGGGAGAACACTATGTCTTTTGCTACATCCTTCCTAGCTATGAAGGAGCTTCTGATTTCGAAAGGATTTTCTGCTGCAATTGCATAAAGTGTATTTATAGGGGTAGTTTTTGTGCAGCCTGTGACTTTTCTTAGGGCTTGATTTATGAGGGTTTGCATTTTTTTCCGGTTTGTTTTGTTGCTATTTTTGATGAAGGAAGATCCTGTTTCAAAAATGCTTCTAATTGTTGCACGGTATATAATGAGAGCTTTCTGTGGATCCAGGTTATTATCTTTGGAGCAAAGTATTTTTAAGATATTCATTCTATTCGTTGCTTTATTTTTTAGATTCTCAATTTGTTTATCAAACTTGCGTCGTTTATCTATTATATTTCCAAGATATCTGTATGTGTTTGTTTCTTCTATTGGTGTATTATGGATGTTTAGGCAAAAATTTGGTATGTTTTTTTCGAAAATTATGAATTTGGTTTTGCTGATGTTAATCGGAAGTTTTAGAGTATCTATTTCCCTTTGAAATGTGTTCAGTGCTGTTTGTAGGTTTCTTTGAAGTTCGTCTTTGGTTTTTCCCTTCCCTATTATTACGAAGTCATCCGCATACTGGAGAAGTTTTATGTCATTATTTTCTATATTTTTATGAAGGTCTTTGGTATATACATTGAACAGTGTTGGTGATAGAACGTCTCCTTGCGGTAATCCATCTGTGATAAGCATTTTGATTGTTTTTTGACTTTCTATTTCTAGAGTACGGTTTTTTAAGAATGCGTTTATCCACATGACAATTTGTATCGGAGTGTTTGCTTCAACTAGCTTTGTAATTAATGTTTTTGTTTGCACTTTGTTATACGCCTTTTCTAGATCTAGGAATATGGCACCACTTAAATTTTTTTGTCTCTTATATTTGGCTATTTCATTTGTCAGAAAATTTATACATTGATTTATAGTTCTCTTTTTCCTGAAGCCGAAAGAGTGTTGTGGGAGTATTTGTTTTATTTCGAGGTGTTTGTTAAGCTGCATTAGTACTGCTGAATTTAATATTTTTGTGGGCGTTGGTATAAGGGAGATTGGTCTGTAGTTATCTATGTTTGATGTGTCTTTTTTTGGCTTTGGTATGGCAATTATCTTTATTTTTTTTAGATCTTTATGTATTCTTCCTTTCCTCCACATGTTGTTAGCGTCTTCTATAATGTTTTTGAGGGTTTGATGGTTTATTTTACGTAGCATTTCATAGGTGATTTTGTCAATCCCTGGAGCTGTATTTTTTCTGTTTTGAAGGATTTCTGTCCAGATTTTTTCGTTTATTAGGTTTGTATTTATTGTATTATCGTAGTTTGTTTGTATTTTGTATTTTGAGTTTTTATTGCTTATGAAGTTAGCTTTTAAGAATTGCTTGGCCTTTTCTTCATTGTTGTGAATTATATTTGATTCTTTGCTTTGTATGTTATTTGTGTTATTATTTATGTTATGAATCAGGTTCCACAATTCCTTTGTATTTGTATCTTTGGTTATTGTGTCTAGGGTGTTCTGAAACTGCTCCCTTTTGTATTTTTTTATGTTGCGTATGAAGATTGCCGTTCTTTTTCTATATTCAATGGCCTTTTCTATTGTACGGGTTTTATTAAATTCTTTTCTGGCTCTAAGTTTTTGGGAGTATGCAGCTTGTAGGTGTTTGTTCCACCATGACTTAAGTTTATGCTTGATTTTGTATTTATTGTTTGCTATTATCTGTTTCAATTTATTCATGCATTGTTTTATTGTGTGTATTTTGGTGTGGTCTATTTTTTGTATTTGTTCGTATATTTTCTTCTTATTGATTGTGTGTGTTGCTTGTGTATTTTTATTTAATTCTAAAGTTATTTCTATGATTTTATGGTTGCTACCTCCAATATGTTCTTCTAGGATGTGTTTCTTTGTGTTCAGAAATATATCTTTTGATGTAATTGTGAGGTCTATAGCTGTTTGTCTTTTGTGAGTGTCGATGGGAGTGCATGTGTATGTATCGTTGGGTAGAATTATCATATTTGAACTTTGGAATTCGGCTAAAATTGTCTCCCCTTTTTTGTCAGTCTTATCATCCCCCCAGTATGTGTGGTGTGCATTAAAATCTCCCATGACTATTACTTTTTTGAAGTCTTTGGTGTTGTATATAATTTGGTTAATCGTAGTTTGTAGCTCTGCATGGCTTGTTTGTGGTGCAATATATATAGATATTAGAACTAGATTGTTTTCCAGCAATCTAATGGACGTTGTTTGTATATGTTCTGATGGCCTTGCCGTTTTTAGTGATTGAAACTTGATTCCCTTCTTTATCATAATGCAGCTGCCTCCATAGCCATCTGCTCTATCAGTTTGGATTATATTAAAACCTGGCATTTTGATGGGTTTATTCTCTTTCGTCCAGGTTTCTTGTAGACATAAACCGTGTATGCCTTTTTTATTTATGAAATTTTTTATCTCCTCCTTGTTCTTTTGGTATGACTGAATATTTGCTTGTATCAGTTTAAGTGTTTCCATTGTCTATGTAAATTTTTTTTTTTTTTTTTTATACTTTTTGCAGGATTTTATCCTGCTCTGAGTCGCTTAAATACGCTTCTGAGTCACTGTAGTATTTTTCATTTTCGCTTAGTATCACAGTGTCTATCCTGGCTCTTTTTCTAAATTGTTCATTTGTGGATTCGTTTACTTTGTTATTTTCATCTTTTCCTTCGTTTGTTTCGATTTTTTCTTTGTAATTTTCTGTTATATTTATTGTAATTTCATTTGTTTCATTTGTTTGTGCTGTTTCTTCTTGTGATTGTGTTTGTGTTATCTGTTCATTTCCTATATTTTGTGCTGAGCTTTTTTCCATCACATTTACTGTGATTCTAGGTTCGTTATTTCTATTTTCATTATTTGTAGCTACTATTTTTGAGAAGAGATCTTTAGTGTATTTTCTAGGTATTGCCGGTACCGCCTCTCGACGAATTTGTCTTGCCTCCCTAAGGGTTATTCTGTTTTCCGTTTGGATGCGCTTGATTTCGTATTCATCGATGTACACTGGACAGTTTTTATCGAGCGTTGCATGGTTGTCACCGCATTCGACACATTTTAACGGGTTTGTGCAATTTTCGTGGTATTTATCGCTACATTTTGCACATACTTTTTCTCTAGTGCATCTTTTCTGTACATGGCCAAAGCGCATACACTTCATGCATCTCATCGGCAAAGGAATGTAAAGCTCTACCTTTTCTTTGAAATACCCTACTTCTATGTTTCTCGGGGTTTTTGTTTTGTTGAACGTTAGTACCGCTGTTCTCGTATTTATCATTTCACCTTTTTGATTTTTTCGTTTGAATATATATACTTCGGTAACTTTCTGGGGTTTGAGGCCTTCCAATAGTTCTGTTTCATTCATGAATGTAAATGCATCACATCTAACTAAACCTTTGCACGTATTCAGTGTTTTGTGTTCCTCCACCAGGATATCAATTGCAATTGTTCCCCAATTTAGTTTCAGTTTTTTTAGATTCTCGGCATCGCTCCTGTTTTGCACTTTTACAAGCAGTGTACCATCTCTTAATGGTGTTGTTTGTAAGGGTTTGTGCCCTAACGCCATTTCTGTTGCTTTGTCGAAAAGAAACGGATTGTACGTAGCTAAGCTTTTCCCTGGGGTGGCACTTTGGACCTTCATGAAAATTTCTTCAGGTTCATACGATTCCTCCAAAGCTATTCTTTCACCTTTGTGACCATGGTGTTTTTTTCTCCTCTTCGTCTTGATGGAATCCTCTCCTAGGATTCCGTAGTAGGATCCGAAGATCCTACTTCCTCCGGGGGCATCGACCCCCATCTTCCCTACGTTTTTCCCTTTTTTGTCTCTCCTGTCTTCGTCGTGTGGTTTAATACTATATATCAAACCTGTGTGTTTCGTATGCGTGTGTTTGTATTGTCACTTGTATTGTCACTTGTCTTTACTGTGTGTCACCCTCACTGTGAGTATAAAGAGATGTTTCTCCGGTCACTGTTTGGATGAGACTGGAAATTTTTTTTTTTTTTTTTTTTTTTTGTTTTTTGAATTTGAATGAATTTGAAATTTTGAATTTGTGCCACTGGTGAATGTTGGTAAACAACGGTCGATCCAGCGGAAGAGCCTGTGTGTCTGCAAAACTGCGCGAGCTAAAACAATACGCTATTGCATTAGTCACAATATATAGCACATATTTGTTTTGTATAAAAATAGACATTACTTACCAATTGCACGTCTTCTATTTCTACTGCTGGACGCCGTCTTGAATATATCGTAGCGAATGTTGTACACCGAACTATCAACACGTATTATTTATGCGCCTAACAAGGTTCACACCAAACGCTGCTTCTGTAACAATACTAACATTAACATATACATTATTAACATATACATTACTCACCTCTGCGTTCAGGAATCGAAGGAGATTCAATAGACACCGATTTATATAGGAATGACAATAGATTTAACAAATTAAAATACACTTTTCACAGAGTAAATATTGACCAACTGCATTGCACCGCATTGTTTACAATTCTGCCCCGTTCTTTCTTCTTCTGCTTCGTTCGATCTGTCAAAACTGAAATAGCAGCAGATCTTTTTTTTTTTAATCATCAATCCCGTTATTTGGACGAATACACAGTACGACTCAGAACCAATCGCGCTAGTTTAGCCAAGGCTCCGAACCAATCGTGCTAATTTAGCCGCGCACAGCACCTATCGAGCTCAAAAATCGACCAGCAGGCTCGGACAACGCTTAAAAACTCGTCGAATTGTTTATTGGGCGACGTTTATAATGTGATATAAGTTGAAGAACACAGCAATGATTAGTTTTCAGATCTTTTATTTGATGCGAACTGAACCGTTGATCAGACAAAACTAAACTTGCTTACACGCTTCCCGACCAGCCTGGTTAGGTTCTGTATTCATTACCATGAGGTTTTGGGTCCACGCTTCGCTAGGTTTCGCCTGTCTCTTTGCCAACGACGCCTGAATATATTTCGTTTTTTAATTTTTGGATAGTATTTCATTTGGAAGAATTAATTGGTATTTGTAGACAAGAGTTCGTTGATAATCGCTCCCGCCGGTTCTAAAACTATATTTTCAAAATTATTATTAAATTTACACTCTTTCACTCCCGTAGCGCGACCTACGTTTCTTGTCTTTTTATCGACTTGTTTCACTCGTTGCTTTTTCTATTCTCCTACTCTCGACCAATTCTCCTACATTTCGCACTAGCACTTTTCGCCGTGCCAGGCCTGTCCACGCGTCTGGAGTGTCGAACGATTCCCGTCGTAACAGTATTTATCCGGAATAGTATAAGGAACGCTTTTTGAGTGAGCAGTGTTGATTAGATTTGTTAAATGATTGATCATTTGATCTATTTGCGATGTATTGTTAATGTTATTTAAATTAAGATCGGTTAAGTTAAGTGCATTGTTTATGAAAGTTTGATATGCGGACCAATTTGCCTTGGAATAATTAGGTATGCCTTTCGATGATCTGCTATTTACGTTACATGTTTTTAGTTTAAACTGAACTGGTAGGTGGTCGGAATCGAAGTTAGTGCTAGTCTTGGGTTCAGATATTTCAAGATACTTTATATTTCTTGCAATAACGATTGCTACTCCTCCTTTATCTCCAGGTGTTCTGTCTAGCCTAAGTATTTTAAAGTCTGGGTGCGAAAAACGCATGTTTGGCTTTAAAAAAGTTTCGTGTAATGCTGCTATGTCAATTTTTGTTAAAACTAGAAAATTGAAAAATTCTTCTTTCTTATTAAGAACGCCATTTGCATTCCAATGTAATATTTTAAGATGTTTCTTATTTTCCATTTGAAAAACAGTACTTAGCGGTGATTTGAACAATCACAGTTATAAGGTCTTTTTTGGAGTTACATTGGCTTAAATGGACGAACACATCTTCGACGATCTGACCTATCTCGCTGAGGTCAATCTCATTGTTGATTTGCGTATTTGATTTGAACGCATCGACATAGCTTCTAGTCTTGGTTGTGTTAGTATTATTTCCAATGATATGACTAACCTTTGGAAGCGGAGGGAAGCTGCGATGGTCTACTTCGAATTTTGTAGGAGTAGTTTTTTTCTCCTGCACTTTGACTGTCTTTATAGCTGGGCAACCGTAGTAGTTGGCAGTGTGGTGGTCACCACAGTTTGCGCATCACAATTTAGCTGGAGCAATTTTACCATCTGGGCTCGTTGTCGATTTACTCAGCGGACACATGTTGGATTTGTGTGATTCTGCACACTTTACGCACACAGGGGCGCGATAGCAGTTTGCTTCACCATGACCATATTTATGGCAATTGTGACACTGGATGGGTCCTCGTTTGTGAGAGTAGTATTCGAAGTATACTCTGTGGTGGTTTACCACCGGTACTTGTTTTAGTTCCGCAAGCGTTATTGAAGCTTTGGCGAAATGTAATAGGTACATTGCCTGGTCATCGTACTTCTTTTTCCGTATATTTAACGTTTTAACTGCACATGGTTTGATGTTACATTCCGCTAATGCGGCCGTTACTTCTTCTATCGGCATTTAGGGGAGACCGAATAAGACAACTTTCGTTGTGCGATCTTCAGGCAGTTGATGTGTATAAAACTGAATCTTTTGTGCCTTAAATAAATCGACGACTGTTTTAAAGTCGTCCGCATTTGTGACCTTCACAGTTATGCCATTTGCAGTAGTATTGGTGGTGTACTTAACGACGCCCGAGGAAACGATTTTTTGGTGAACTACACCGACGGATGTACCTGTTACTATTATGGGAGGTATGTGAAGATCCTTCTTCCTCATAGGAGTATTATTTGATAAGGAAGGACCTTCCTCATCGTCACTTAGAAGCTCAAACGAATTGCTCACCGTCACAGCATTCGTTGGTGTAGGCTTTTTTGGCTGGCCCGTTCGATGGTATTGAGCCAGCGACAATGTAGTGGTGCCACATTTTGACATGCTTCTTTTGCTTTGGCCCATCTCTGTGGGCCGATCACAGCTTCTCTTACGAACACGAACGGTACTTTTTTTTATCCTTCACTTGTATTTCTCTCGTAGATGAGTTGATCTCGATAGAGTGCGTCCGGTCAGCTCGGAGGTTGACAGTGAACTGTTCGCGAATTGCGTGTGAAATCCATTGTGTACCACTAAATCAGTTATCGTGTTCTTGTACGTTTTGGAGCCACTCATATAAATCGTTAAAGCGATTTGTGTCCTTTGGTGTTCTTCAGTTGAGTGTCGTGCAAAATGGCGGTTAATGAGGAAGAACCTTTCGAAGGTTTTTCAGATGTCGCTGAATCTGCAAACACGGTGCGGCGCGCGCTGTTTTGTGATGTGCTCGATGCAAAACGTGAGCGTGATCGTATTGTGCGCTCGGTGCAAAGGATGGATGAATTTCTAGCGGAATATCAGGAAAAGGATTATCCGGAATTGACACCGCGTATTGAACTCTTGAACGATCGTTGGGGGGAATATCAAGTAATTGCTAAAAAGATAGGCGCAAAAGAAAGAACCGAAGAAAACGACGCAATATGGAGAGCTCAGTAGTTCAATTGAAAGGACAATTCCTGCGAAAATTAGGCGAAGTGGGTGATATGGCGCGAATGAAACCAGAGCAGGACAGCAGTACAAGTGACGCGGTTCGGCTTACTCGCTTAACACTACCTGAATTTTCTGGGAAGTATGACGATTGGCTATCCTACCATGATATGTTTGTTGTGACAATACACGACAATAAATAGCTCTCTTCGGTGGAAAAAATACTTTACCTGAAAAGATCGCTCAAAGGGGAAGCATTAAAAGTGATAGATGCATTACCGGTTTGCAATGCGAATTATGAAGTGGCGTGGGCTGCTTTGAATAAGCGTTATGCCATTGAGTATATTCTGAAAAAGCACCACGTAAATGCAATGTTGCTATGGCCACAAATAAAGACTGCGAACAATGCGAACATCCATGGGCTGATCAAATGCTTCGAGCGCAATCTGGAGATTTTGCAACATCTTGGTGAAAGCACCGACCAGTGGGGTATTCTGTTGGCACAAATCATTATTTCCAAGCTGGACACAAGCACGCAAAAAAATGAGAACGGCGTGTGGAAAAGAACAATGAAAATTCGGTATGCGATTTATTGAACTTTTTGCGAGCCCAGACGCGCGTCATGAACGCTGTTGCTGTCGACAAACCTAAGGCGACGGGCAAAGTCGTCAGTGAACGTCGTGTTGCGTCGAATGTGGCGGTGGAAGCCAAAGCATAAAGTGTGATGGGTCACACCTGATAGACAATTGTGATACTTTCCGTGCATTAACTGTGGGACAACGGCGTGAAATATTGTAGTTGAAGGAAAAAAGCTGTGCTCTAATTGTCTAAAACCCGGGCGTCTCGCGTGAGATGCACTGTATGCAGTAGAAAGCATCATTTTTTGCTGCATAGTGAGGACAACGTGGCAGCAAGAGCCACTCTAGAAGACACACCAAGTCAGAATGCGGCAGTTAATGCGTCAGCCGAAGAAGGATATGGAACTGGTTTTTGTCGACCGCTATAGTCAACGTGAAAACTAGCGGTGGTACAGCGTTTCTCGGACCAATTAGCCTGTTCGGCGAAGAAAATAAACTTTGATACAATGATATTAAACTCCATGGAACGTCAATGTGAACACTGGTTCCTCAATTAACCACCTCGACAATAAAATTAAAATGGCGCGCAGATCAATTGGAACACCCCCCGGTGTGCAGAGAGCGAGAAGAACGGACCATTTCGGTCCGTTGACGTGTAGTTTCGGTAAAAGTTTAGGAAAAAAATTATCACTACGGTTTTTCTCTCCGAAACTTGACTATTTTGAGAACTGATCCGTGTAAAAAGAAGGGTTCTTTGATTGTATGTGTAAACCGACAGAGTTTGCTCAAGGTAGAATTATTTGCATCTCGTCCTGAACTGTTCATCCTGCCTCCTTCCTCTAGCGTTAAACCCACATTGTGAAAGGCTCAGTATGCTGTGCGCTAAATCCAGGATGGACGTGTGTGGGACTTAGAAAATGTTGAACCTGTTTGTGCGTGTATGATGCGCGGAGGATTGCAAATGTGCGCATTAGCTTTGTGCAGTGCAATATTCAAACAAGTGTGGCGATTTAATTAGAATTTATATGCCTTTTCAAGCCATTAACGTGTGGTGTTAGTTCTTGTTGTTAGTTCCCTTCACTCCGTGCTTGCTTCGGCAAGCGCATTGAATTGAAGTGAGGAAAAAAACTTTCGGTACATGTTGTGGAAACTTCTTCGCTTTTTTACACGCCGATGAATACAGTTGGTGTTGTGTATTGTGTGTGAAATAGTGATTACCCAATGTGCAATTCAACCACGCCTGCTAATAAATACTATTGCCGCTATGTTCTTACCTACAGGCGAAGTGAGATAAAAAACGTGCACATACGCATATACACGGTACGCTGTCGATCCCAATTAGCCCTTTCTCCCTCTACCTCACTAACGATCATCCTGCTAAAGCGAGAATGCGCGTTGGGATCGACGTCTATACGCACTAACACATTCAAAAACACCATGCGTGTATACAGCGTACGAGCGCCTGCACGATCCTAGGGGCGTGACGCGGGTCGATGTGGAATCCATGTGGAACGCATCGGGATTGCTCGCAGCGTACGGGCGCATGCACGATCCTGGCGGATGAATATGGAAGCTTTCGAGTCCATGTGGAATCCTGTCGGAATCCATCACAGCGTCCATGTGGAAAGCAACGCTAGCCCTCGCAGTGTACGGGCGCTTGCACGATCCTTACGGGTGAATGTTTAATGCCGGTGAATGAGTCCATGTGGAAAGCAACGCGTCCGCATCGTACGGGTGAATGATGAATCCTTATGGGTCAATGTGGAAAGCTGCAAGACCGCTCGCAGTGGACGGTGTTTTGGTCGCGATGGTCGTAGCGTAGCGTGCAAAAGCGCGTTCAGTTTTCTTCATTTATTTGTATTAAAATTATTATTTATTTACAAACCACCGATTACAATATGTTGGCCACACTTTGGGCTAATAGTTGCAAGATTTTCCCGTGAGATATTTAAATAAAATAGTATTATATTTCAATTACAAAAACGAGGTATTTTTCGCTACAATTCTATGCCTTGCTTTAGCTATTTCCTCGCGGCCGTCCGTAACGGCTTTGGTTTTTAGCGAATAACTAAAAAAGTTGAAGAGCTAGACAAAAATGATGTTCTACAAAGTTGTAAAGAATAACATTTTGCATCTTTCAAAGATTTTTATAGATTTTTATACAATTGATTAACCATGTTATTTTGATTAAATATATCGGGGATTGCTTTAGCGTCACAAATTTAATTTTTAAATTCTTTCAAACATACGATTTAGATAAAAGTGTAAAGGACAGTGTTAACCTACTTATGAACAACTGTTTTGAAAAATTTAGGGCTTTTAAACAGCTTTTAAATTGATCGTTCACTGCCTGTAGTCCCATCGTGCGACACCTAATCGACGCATCCTTTTACATTCATATTCTTTACCTATGTTTAGCCGGTAAGCATTTCTTGGCCAAGCAATGCTTTGTGGTATGACTCAATTCTCACCAGAGGTATTCGGTTTCCCCTAGTCGCACCTACATAGCATCCTGTGTTCATTACCTGGCTACAACAACCAGTAACACCTTCCGCATGTATAGGCGCGTAGCGACAACGAACAGTGCTAGTTACCTGTCGTCTGTCTGAACGCTCATGGGGAAAAAATAGCACGTGTAGCAGCTACCTCGTATTTCTGTGTGTTTAAAGAAATTTTCCATAAAACCACACCTTAAGGGTAGTTAAAAAGGTCCAAACAGCGTCTAATATTTTTTATCGGAACGGTGGTATGGTAGGAAACAAACCTGTCATGCAATATTTTTCCCCAAAAATATCTAAAAGCACGAAAGAATTATTTTTTGCATCATACGTGCAGTGAAATCCATTCCCATTCAGCTTCATTTATATACGGTACACAACGTACCCCCTCGACGACTGGTCGGATGGCGCAAATGTAAGCATGATTTTCTTCTACACCAATTTCTAATCCAATGTTCTCTATCATTTCAGCAAAAGCTCCAAGGAAGTTGTATGGGGAAAAAAGATTCTCTCACGCTCTCACGAGAGAGTGAATTTGAGGAACCCCCCTGGCGTTTTTATTTTCTGGAATTCATTTATTTTTTTTGCTAAAATCCGGCATAGGTCCACACGCTACGAACGCTCGCGGGCGACTGAAGCGGGCGTGGCTACGCGGGGCTTTATATACCAACCCGGTTTGAGTGTGTGCGTGTGGTCGCTAAATGTCTTCCTCCGGGACTCCGCGGTGGATTCCGAACAGACCCGTTAGGGACCATGAGAACAAAAGAAACTCGACCGCATGAACTCGCTTTTGCATGACTGGGCATCCTCGACATAATTCGTACGTGTGAACCGAAGATCACTGCTTGAACCTACACGCACACAACGATAGAAATACGGAGAGCGCAGCTGCAATGGAATGCTAGGGACCCGTGTAACAATTAGAGATGTGCAAAGTGAGTAAGAATGAGATAGTGAGTTGAAACGTTGTATTGAACGAGTTTCGTTCACTCACCACGATGAGTTTTAGCGACTCTTTTTTCACTTACTCACTCCCCTGTGGGCAAAGCTACTCAAATTCACTCGATTTTAGCATGTCGACTCTGTCTCTCCTTCAGTTGAAAAATGCTCGTGCTCCTTCTTCTAGTCCTTCGCTGTTGAAATGAACCGTCTCCTGCGACGCTCTACCTCCGTCTTTCCGCACTGTGCCCACACTTCATATTCGACAAGCGCGGTGCGCACGAGTTTGTGGGTCCGTTGCGGATGGCTTAGCGGAGGGGTCAAGCGATAACGAGCGGAGAAGTGCACATTCGCAAGCACACAGGTAGCGACGCCGTAGATCGTGTTCAGTTTGTGTTATCGTTTTGCAGCGAAAGACGCGTGCCGAGAAGCCATCGATAAATTGCAATATATTTGCTCCAATTCTTTATAAAAGGTAGGTAAATGTGTTTAATTTAGTAGTGTTATGTCAGCTACTTGCTAATAATGATTTTAATTGCAGCTCAACACCACATTTCGAGCGGAATTAAGGAGTACCATCATCTCGCCGTGTTTTCGTTGCAACGAAAAATCGCTGATTGAGGACACCTTGGAGCACACTAGCAGTTGATTGGAGTGTTATAAATGTTTATGGAAAATTAAAATGAATTTACTGTGTGGAATATTATAAAAAAGTGATAATAAAATGTTGTGAAAAAAAATATTTCGTCGTCTTACTACTTTTTTTTGAACACCACTGTACCATTTTGAAGAGAAATCAAATCAAAACACTAGTGACGTCACGATCGTGTAGTTCATTTCGCCTTGTTTTGGTTGTACCTCTAAAGCCAGAACAAAGCGAGAACAAGGCCAAAATTTTGTATGGGATTCTCTCTCAAATTGCCCACAGGGTCATGAGTGTAAACATGTAGCCGTGGTGAGTCGAGTTGCTAAAAGAGTAAATAAGTGAGTTGAAACGAAAATGAATTGAAACAAAAATGAGTTGGTTCCTGGATATGTCCTATTTTTAAAAAAGGGAGATCGTTCAGTCGCGTCCAATTTTCGTGGTATCGCAATCCTTTGTGCTATGTCTAAACTATGTGAATCCATCGTCCAATCGTATATCCTTCCTATAGTGACTAAGTACATTTCTCCCCACCAGCATGGCTTTATGCCTAAACGTTCTACTTGGACAAATTTTATGTGTTTTGTGTCTTTTGTGATGTCCAACATCGTCCGTAAAAGTCAAGTAGACGTAATTTATACCGACTTTAAAGCAGCCTTCGATAGTTTGCCCCATGTTCTACTTTTAGCAAAACTCGCAAAACTTGGATTTGGAAATCCAATTCTATCTTGGTTGGGATCCTTTCTCTCAAATCGATCCTATACAGTTATATTGGACAACTCATTTTCTTCGTCATTTGTGGTGGTCTGGTATCCCTCAGGGAAGTGCACTTAGTCCTATCCTTTTCTACCTTTTTATCAATGACTGCATCAATGTTCTTCCAATTGATGGACATCCCCTTTATGCTGACGATATAAAAATCTTTCTTCCCGTGTCCTCGTCTTCCGATTGTCGATATCTCCAGAGTTTTGTAAACAATTTCTCTCTGTGGTGTGTGTATAATGGGTTGGTGCTCTGTCCACCTACATGTTACCCCTCATTGCCTGAGGAAAACGCTCGTGCCCCCCTTGAATCCAAGACTTATTGTCGACGGAATAAATGTACAGTGGACTTCTTCGGTAAGATACCTCGGAGTTTTGCTAGACCATAAAATGCTCTTTCGAAATCATGTTGAGGATATCTTGACCAAGGGACATTCTCTTCTCAAGTGCTTGTATCCACTGATCTGCCGTAGGTCTCGATTATCAATGGCAAACAAAATAGCAATTTTTAACCAAATATTTATGCCAGTTGTCCTATATGCGAGTCCAGTGTGGGATTCGTGTGCAATGACCCATCTCAGTAGACTCCAGGTTATGCTAAACAAATTGTTACGCATGATAACTGCCACAAGCCGCTTCACGCTGAACACAGAACTATACAAGTTGGCTGGTGTAAAGCCGTTAAACGAAGCCTAGCCGAAGATTGGCTAGCTCTAGATTTCATGACCGATGTGCGGCCTCACCATTCCCCTTGGGTACAATATTTCCGTTACATGAATTATAGCTAGAAGTTTTGATAAGGTAGGTTAGGATAGTTAGGAAAAAAACAAATCATCATCTTCTCAGACCACGCCACAGTGTATCCGCAATGCGACTCTAATGTCAAACTCGTCTTTAAGGCAATTAAAAAACCCATTTTGTAAAGTCATACATGACTGCATCTTAATGTTCTTCTCTCCCGTCACTCACTGTTAACATTGTTCATGGAAATATATTTATATATACATATATGATCTATCGGAGAAAGTGAGTTGTTGTTCTAAATTTAGAAGACTAAAACTAACTAGTTTAATATGCGCATCAATATACATCCCAAATGAATCACGTCAAGGGTCGATCAGGACCCGACAAAAAATATACACAAAACAAGTTCCAAAAGCATTTGAGTATTTTTACACATATGAAATTCTTTGTCATAGTTTTAAAATTGCAGATGTTTGCTTTCTTTCTCTTCTTCCAGGTTTGAATTGTTGGCCTATCCATCAATCGCTCCTGGTACCCTTCCCCTTGCATCAAGTTTAGTCTATTAGATTGCTCATCGACTACTCTTGGCTTCCCTTCCACTCTTCCTCAAGGTGGTCTGTTGGCTTGTCCATCGACTACTCTTGTCTTCCTTCCTACTTTCCCATCCCAAACTCCCGAACTAGGCCGTACCCTACATCTGCTTTAAAATCAACATCAGATACCCTTTCTGCAAGGTATGAATGAAATTTGATACAATGTTATTTACAATTGTGTGCCATATGTTGTTTACTAACATACGATTTTGTATCATTTAGTTCTCTTGAAGAAGGGTTGGCTGATCACAGCGCAATGAATACATACATAATACAAAGCTCAGAATTTCGTGTTGAATATGGTTATTGAACAGGTTATTGAATATGCACCACACACAGAAAAATAAAATACATTAAATTCAGTTCTCAGTTCTAATCTGCATTTGTTTAATTTTCTCACTAAATGGGATCATTCCACAGATCAATTGCTAAATCTTGCGAAGCTCTTGCGAAGTGCTAAAATCCAATATCCATGAAAAAGACAAAGAAATATTGAAACCGATGGAGGTCTTGTCTGAAGCCGCTACTGAATCAGATATGGAATCAACATCTATATCCTGTCGTCAGTTCGGAATCCGTCCCCCCGTAGCAAGGACTGACTATCCGGCTACGTGGTAAAATAAGTCTAGTAAGCCAGAAATGGCCGGCGTGACCTGTAAGGTCGTTAAGCCAAGAAGAAGAATATAGAAAAAGTTCTAGAGTTTTATTTTTACCCGATGTTGGAACATTTGAAACAAAATGTAGTTAATTAACCCTCTATGATGAATAATTGAATAACCGCTTTGCAACAAATTGTTAAGTCTACACTTTGTGTTCGCGCGCTACTCGCGGAACGCGTTATTGCGAGAAATTTTGTATTCTTTGTTACGCGAATTTTAGCTCCTACGTTGTGTTTGGCTTGTAATCTGGTAATGAACTGACGCTATTACAGCAGCGCGATGGCGCTGGTCCTAAACTGCCTTTTCGCCTCGCGCTAAACCATTTTCGCCTCTGTCAAACGTCGTTGTTGTCCTGTCATCAGTGTTGGCAAACAACACTTTTGTTCTGGGCGAACACTTTGTATTGTTAAAGAGATCTATTCTGCTTGTTGGGACCTTATAAAACCAACGACCTGTCTAGTGTTGGAAAAGTTCTTCAAAAAAAAGGATCGGTTCGGAACTCGATTTTTTTTAAAAGTATCGAATCGTGAACCTGGGTTAAAAAAGATCGATTATATATATTTATTTTTTTCCATATAAGAAAAGTTATGCCCTACACATGAACCACAAAGCTTCTTTTAATTACATTTTCTTATTAGTATTTTGTAATTATGGATTTATTTTAATTTTTATAATAATGGTTTATAAATTAATTGTTCGATTTTTTTTTCGGTAGCTCATTCTGCTACTTTTTTCTGTGCAAATATTTCCAGCTTTTAAAAAAAATTCGTTCACATAGCACATAACTTGTTGGAATAAATAAATGGAGAAATATCAATATTGAATGTACTTCGTAACGCGGAAATAAATATTCGATTCTTTAATACGACACATAAGCAATGCTTTAAAGCAAATTCGAGTGTCATCGATATTTGAGATACGCGGATTTCTCTGTAACCTGTAAAAATGTCGGATCTTTGAATCTGACTTGAGTCGAACCTAAAGTATCGTGAACCTGTTTCACTTCAGAAAAAGAATCGAATCGGATCGACCCAGTAAAATATCGGAACTTTTTTGTCAGGTTCGGATCGAATCGTCCGTCTCTAGACCTGTCAGAAGCAGGAGAAAAAAGGATAAAAATAAGAAGGTTGGAAAAAAATGCATAAAGCCGCATGAAACGCCTGCGGAGGGGCAGCATGCAAGTTTTCCGTCCCTTAAGAGCTAGCGTCATATCGCATTGCCATTGCTTCAGCCGCTTAAGAGCTTCTAAGGGACGGTATTAAGCGGCGCCCTTTTATCATGTTTTTGCTACGGGGGTAGTTTAGCGTGGCGGAGTACCATAGACGATTCGGTCAGGCGAATCGGAAGACGATCGTCAACGAGGCTATGCTATACTGGTGCTGGGAAGAGTATGTGCCCGAGTAAAGAGGAATTGTCTCTCATGTCAACTGAGGAAGACCAAACCGAGAAATCCCATAATTGGTGAGTTGCCTTCCGCTCGACTAGCAACTTGAACCCGTCCTTTTTCTTTTACAGGAGTTAACTACTTCGGCCCCATCATGGTTTGCGTGGGTTGACGTTTCGAGAAAAGATGGAGAGTCCTTTTTACCTGCCTCACCGCACGGCCCTTACATATCGACGTCGTGAACTCGTTGTCGACAACGGCGTGCAACTTTCATTAAATCGATTAAAGAGATGGAAGCGACTGCATTATCGAGTCAATGTCTAACAATGTCTAAGACAAAATTGACAACGATATGTGCTAAGGCTAAAGAGCCGCAGATAAGTGTACAACAAAATGCTGCTGAGCTTGTCGTTGTAAACGTCCCTATGGAAAGACATTAATTGAATTTAAATTCCGCGAGAATCATATGTCAGATAGCAGATAGAAGCTACCACGGCTTGAGGCATCCTGCTAGTTTAGTAGCAAAACGTCGAAATAACTAAAGTTCACAACTTAGGGTCTTTCACTTGTTATTTCACAAACAAATATCATTACTTCAGCTGTGATTCAGCGTCGATCGAATGATCGAGATCGATAAGGGTTTGATTTCTGACAGATTGGACGAAGCTGAAATGTCAACAAATTCAGCGTTCGTCACTAGTAGTGTGCGGAAGCTAAAGTTTGTAGTGCTTACGTTTTCTATAAATAATGCTTGATGGAACTCGACTATCGCAGTATAAACGATTTGTTTGCTGATCAATATAAAAAATAATCAATATAAAATCTTAAGCCACATAAAGGTAGTATAGATTCTTATGTGAGGGAATTTGGATTCAAACGGTATAATCCAAAAGTGTTTTCAACCATTATAGACGTCTCAAAAGCAGAGTAGGACCAGCTTAGGATCAGCGTAGGGAATAAGAATCTTTGTTGTTATTTGTTTCGAACCATTTTTATAACTCTTTATCATTTCAGTTGGCTTTCAAATGCTGAAATGGCCTCCACGTGGTGCTGGCTGGCAACTACAATTGTTGCAATAAGCAGTTGCACGACTGAATGTCCAGCACGTAACTTAGTGTTTTTATTTCAAGAGCATCGAGCGTCCCCCTACCCAAGATAAGGCCTCTGTTACCGCCCCTGTGTCCGTCTCTGTGTCCTGGCGTTTGCCCAGTGTGCAGTTGTGCTGCATGGGCGAAGGCAGCTTAGTGCTGTCAGTGTGTGTAACTCTCAGTGTAACATTACAACAACAGTTCCATGAGGGAAAAATTACTAATAAAGCAAAATGTGTAAAAACCAAGCAGCATCCGATTTCACGAAAGTGTTGAACCCTACAAAATTCCGAACCCACAGTTAACATTATCATTTGGTCCTTCGAACCGGATTTGTGGACTATGCAAATCGAACATTATTGGTTATATCACACGGATATAATACGGTATCATAGGAATATGATACGGTATCATAAGCATTACGCCACGTGTAAGCGTTGTAACAACTTCTATCTAACCCTACTCTATGATTTTTAGCTTGGTTTTGGCAAAGAAGGAAAAGTTGTGAAGGATGGCTACAAATGGAAGCCAAACCTTGTTTGCCAAACCGACACGAAGAAATTGTTAGCACGAATTGCCACGATGCGATCACATTTTCAGATTGAAGCACTCGAAGAGTTTATAAACCAGTTCACGGAAAATGATTTCTACAGGTAAACGTTCGATTATCTCAGTTGGAATCATCGTGGACCTCCTTTGAAGCTGCCAATCTCAAGCTGGGGACTTTAGAGGAGGAGACTGCCATAGTGCTTTTGTTTAAAGAACGAAATATGTTGTTTGAGCGTTACTGTAAGGCGAAAGGTTCCCTAACCTCAAAGGTAAAACAATATTCGATTGCATCGGTACCAGTGAACACAGCTGATGTGTCTATTTCATCCTTGTCCACTTACCAACGTTGGATCTACTAACCTTCGACGAGAATACCACCGAGTTAACCGAGAGACTGAGCTTCAAGGATCGACTCATTTCAATGATCGATGCATCCCCCGATCTAAGACCAGACCGGACATGTGGCAAACGGCTGTCAATCGAAGTTTAGGTGCCATAAGTGCGAACAACGGCATCATACGCTATTACACATTCATCAGGCTAAGCTAAGTTTCAACCCTCCATAAATTGATAGTGGTTATCACCGCATGTAACACTAATATCAAAGTGCTATTGCATACGGCAATGGTTCACGTTACATGCGACGACGGCATTGTTTTCAAAGCTAGAGCATTACTGGACTCAGGTTCGATGTCTAACTTTATGTCTACAGTATTATCTAAGCGACTATCCAACAAGATTCACAACGCCAATGTATCGATCATAGGCATTAGTAAAAGCGAAAATCTTATACATCATTCTGTCAATGCAACCATCTCATCGCACGCTGAAAACTTCAGAACAAGACTCAACTTTTTGGTGCTAGTATTGCTTTCGGTGACAAAACGTGTTGTACAAAGGGTTCATTTGTTGCATGCGTTTAGTTGCATTACATTTACTGCACAGCTGCGAATCCAGAATAGGGATAACACAAAGAAGGGGGTATCTGTGCAAAATTTTATTCCCCGGCCTTTGAAGTGAACCGCACCACCAGAACTTGTCCCGGTGAAATTGATCAGTAGAAAATGGAGCAAATTATTAAAACCCTCCAAATCATAGTATTGATAATACTATAGCCAATAAACTCTTGCTGGAGCGTCATCACGATCCACGAAAGATAAAACGGCCAAACAGTAGGTATACTTCAAGCCGAAGAGCTAGAGTAAAGATGAAAGGAAACGGAAACGAACTTGATGACGTAAGAATTACTTGAGACCTACGTAGTCCCATGCAGAAAAGTCGCACAAGACCTACGTAAACAATATTCTCACTTAGCGCAAATCCCAGTGCCTGACTATGAAAATATTCAGGGTAGGGTAGGGTAGAAAAAGTGAATCCCATTATTCAAGACACGTCGTACGTTCGAAGAATACTTGGTTAAAGGCTATATACACAAACTAACACCCAAGGAACTCCTTAACCCGGAACATCGTAACTTCGGAAAGTACTTCGTGGACATTAATAGAAAATAAACCGAATTTAAAACATCGTCTCGTGATGGACGCAGCAGCAATCGTCCAAGCAGTGTATTTACACTCAATAAATAAAATAAATATATCTCAACAAAACGTGAAACGTTGTCCAAATATTCATTCAGTTACACCAACAACATTTCGTATATTGCAGATGAAACGAGTTCCTCCATAAGACCACCATCCAATAGAACAACAAAGAAAAAGGTAATATATCTCACGAAAGAAACTAAACCAACACATTCAACTACTACTTTTCGTTACAGTATCATAGTATCGTGCCGCATCGATATCAAGTGTGACCAGTGTCCACATCAACAACACATTCCACATTCTTTCGATTGATGAACAAAACAGGATTAACAAAAAAAGAGCGCTTGTGGAACATAATCCCAGCTTCTATGCAGACGCAAAAATGTCAATAGTCGCGGAAACACGTGAAAATTCCCGACAGAAAGGAATAGTCTGGGCCATTCTGTCTGGAGGCCAGAGCTCCAGATAGCATTCGAGGAACTAGGAACACATGAAGGATGACACTGATTTTTTATATATCGGGGACGAAGAAAAGAATCAGCATATTGATGCTGATAGTGCTCCTGTTGCAAACGCAACAGGGCAACAAATAACCCGACTAGGAGTTCGCGCTTTTTAATATTGTTCCTTTTATTACTTTTACAAATTGTTTTGAAGCAGAAGCAGAAAAATTAAAAAATTTAACGTCTTCCTCTGTCGGATGTTTCTTCGCTACAAACTCCTATTTTCGTTCGCGCCCGCTCATCGCCTCGGTCATCGCCTTCGCCTGTCGGTCATCGACATAGCACTCATCTTCCTGAGTGCATACCGGCAGGCGCACTCGCGTTTGGTAAAGCGGGCTCGTTTCACGCGCACGGCTGTCATCCTCCTGTCAATCGTCATCGACGTTGCTTTTGTCAACACTGGCCCCCAGTGTTTCAGCTTGTTGAAACACTTCCTCGTTGGTCGATGTCGATAGCTGCTACTTTAACAGCCGGTCGTTCGCATGTTTTTCCGGTTGCCAAACGCACATGTACTCGCCGAACTGCTCCGTCTTTGGATTGTATCGCGCGGATTATCCGACCTTTGGGCCAACAACCTCGTGGCAGATTTTCGTCGATGATCAGGACTACGTCTCCTTCTTTCAGTGGTTCACGTGGCTGGTACCACCTCGTCCTTCGGGTAAGGGTAGGAAGGTAGGCTGCTACCCATTTTCGCCAAAACATGTTGGCGTAGATTTGCGACGTTTTCCAATTGTTGCGTATCGTATCTGGTGAGTCGTCAAGTGTAACGTAGGGTTTTACTCCAGCCGACGACCCTAAAAGAAAGTGATTAGGTGTTATTGGGGCATCTTCCTCACTATCAACTGGCACATCCGTCAACGGACGAGCGTTCACGATGTGCTCGACTTCGATCAGCCAGCTGTTCAATATAGCGTCCGTCGGTTGCCTCGTAAACTCGATATTGCGTAGAGTTTGTTTTACCGTCCGAACTAGTCGCTCCCATGCCCCCCCGAAATGCGGTGCCGCTGGCGGATTGAAGCTCCATTTTGTGTCCGGTAAGCCCATCGTTTCGATCATCTCATTCACGTTTACCTCTTTTAGGGCCTCTCGAAGTTCACGACTTGCACCGACAAAATTAGTCCCTCTATCTGAAAGGTTTCGACTGGCGTTCCGCGACGAGCGATGAAGTTTCGTATCGCTAGGATGCACGAACTGGTCGACAATGAGGGAACTGTTTCGATGTGTATCGCGCGCACCGTGAGGCAGGTAAACAATACTCCCCACCGCTTTTGTGTCTTGCGTCCATCTACTACGATGAATGGCCCAAAATAGTCGATTCCGGTGTAGCTAAACGGGCGGGAGAAGGGGGATAATCGAGAGACTGGTAGATCTCCCATCATGGGTTCGCATACGGCGGCTTTCCTCACTCTACAAAATTGGCAATTGGTTCTCACCCTATGACAGGCCATTCTTAGAGCAGGAACGTCATATTTTTGTCGTACCTCATTGATGACTGTCTGGTGATTTTGATGCCTGTACCGTCGGTGATAATCGTCCACGATAAGATCGGTGACTTTTCCAGCCTTCGGTAGGATAATGGGTCGTTTGGTATCGTGACCTACTTGACTGCATGCGTCGATTCTTCCCCTGACTCGTAACAATCCATCCGGATCCATATACGGACTGCGTTTCACCAGAGGGCTGTTGCGAGGCAGTTTCTTTGAAGCGGTGATGGTGGTCTGGTCTGTGAGCAAGCGATATTCCTCAGGGTACGTGTTGCGCTGCACTTCTTTGATTATGATTCGTTCGGCTATTTGCAGTTCTCGAGCTGTTAATGGTCCAGTTTGTCGGGCCAACGGTCGTCGACTGTTATGGAGAAAACGGCCTACATAACCAACCGATCTTAACAAACGCTTCCATCGGGAGAAACGTTCGAAATCGATTATTACACAGCAGGCAACGTGAGTGTTGACAATTTTTCGTTCCTCTTCAGTAGTTGATACCGGAACTGACTCGGTATTCCAGCTGTCTTCTGAGGAAGATAAGAACGCTGGTCCAGCAAACCACTGGCTTGCCGTTATGTGTGTGTTGAGCTTGGACCACTTAGTAGCTTCGTCGGCTACGTTGAAATGAGTTGATATCCAGTGCCACTCATTCACGTCGGTCTCTTCTAAGATTTCTCCTACTCGATGTGCCACGAAGGTACTGTATCTTCTATGGTCGGATCGCAGCCAGCAGATTACATCTTTTGAGTCGGTCCAGAACCACGTACTTCTAACCTCCTGACGATGGGCTTTCTTTACGGCATGTGCTAAGCGAGTGCCCAACACGGCGGCTTGAAGCTCTAATCTCGGGACTGACACGTACTTAAGAGGCGCCACTCTTGTTTTTCCACCGACGAGGGCGACCTCGATGTTTCCCTTTTGTTCGTAACGGAAGTAGGCGACTGCGGCGAATCCATCAATCCCTGCATCTACAAAAATATGAAGCTGTAGATTATTATTGTCGAGTTCGATTTGTCGCCGATAGCATCGTGGGATTGAAATGCCTTCGAGTTCCGGTAAACATTTAGACCAACTTCTCCACTTTTCATACTGAGCCGGTGGAATCGTTTGGTCCCAATCTATTCCTGCTCTCCAAACTTCTTGCAAGATTATTTTGAGGAAAAACAAGAAACCCGCAATTAGTCCTAACGGGTCGTATATCGACATAAGCAAGCTTAGTAGTTGACGCTTGGTGGGCACTGTCTTACTATCTAGGAAGGTATGTACCGATGCCGGGGTTTTGAAACAAAAGGTATCACTTTGCGAGTCCCACCACATGCCTAGAACCTTATTTGGTGTTGAACTGGGCTCTAAAGTAAGGTCTTTTTGGTGTTGCGTACTGCTGTCGACAGCTTGGAGTACTTGCGTCGAGTTGGACATCCAATTATGGAGAGGGAATCCTCCTTGCGAGTGAATGAAGGTAACGTCTTGCGCCAATTTGATGGCCTCTTCCACATCTTCCACGCTGGCCAACATATCATCGACGTAGTGGTCATTTGTTATGCATTTCGCTGCTTCGGGGTATTGTTCTCTGAATCGATTCGCGTTGACGTTCTTCACATATTGAGCACAGCTTGGCGAACAGGATGCACCGAATGTCATTCGAAGCATAATGTACTCATCCGGTTCGGCTTGCTCGTTACTCCATTTCCAAAGAAAACGTTGGCTTTGAAGGTCTTCGTCGTTGATACAGACCTGGTGATACATCTCAGAGATATCTGCTGCGATCGCTATTCTTCGTTCCCGAAAACGTTGCAGGACACTAGACAGAGGAGCGAGAAGGTCTGGCCCCGTGGAGAGTGCTGAGTTTAACGAATGTCCCCGAAACGTGGCAGCCGCGTCCCACACGATACGAACTTTATTTGGCTTGTTCGGATTGAACACAGGGAATATGGGTAGATACCATGCCCGTGGATGGTTCGAAAGCTTCTCTGCAGGGGTTAGCAGGCGGATGTAGCCCTTTGCTACATATTCCTTCATCTTTGTATTCATGACGTCTCTGAGTTTTTTGTCCCTATTCATCTTCCGCTCGAGGCATTCCATTCTTTTCAATGCTAGGGATCGGTTTTTTGGAAGAGCTGTGTCGTCATAGTGCCATAATAGCCCCGTAGTGTATCTACCCTCCGTTAGCTTGGTTTTCTTCCTTAGCAGTTCCAAGGCTCGTTCATCTTCTTTGGACCGGATGACCTCGTGGAATACACCCCGAGGTTCTTCTAAAGAAAAGCTACCCTTTAAAGCATTATCGATTCTTACCTCGATATCACGGCAATCACAAAGCCGCGCTCGGTGCGATGATATGACTTCGGGTCTCATTGGAATGTGTCTCTGTCCGTCGCATCGTCCGGATACCACCCACCCGAGGCGCGTTTTCGTGGCGACAGGTTCATCGATGTAGCCTTCTACGGTTTTAAGAGGACGGGTTAGATGGTAGTTATCCATACCTAATAAAATCCGTGGTGCAGCAGTTTCGAACGATGGTATTGGCAACTGGGACAGATGCTGATATTTTCCCCCAAACTGGTCCATATCAAGGCTCTGAGTAGGCAACCCTAAATTACGGACAGTGCGAATTGCTGGGACCTCAAACTGACGATCTTGTTCTCGAATGCCCGAAATGTTGATGCTGACCTCAATCGACTCCGGCTCGTCGCGGTGCTGGCCTCCGGTCCAGCTAAGACAAAGAGGTTTCGGCTTACCGCTTATGCCGAGCTTCTTGGCTAGGGCGTGTTCCATCAGGCTCACCGACGATCCTTCATCTAACAGCGCGATCACGTTCACTTCTTGGCCAGGGGCTCGTAGCGTAACAGGAACGTATCGGAGCAACACCTCACGATGCGTGTCTGCAGAATGAGAATTATTCGTCTCGTACTTGGAACTCCGTTCTTCGTTGTGGTAGCTGTGGAGAAGTGTGTGGTGTTTTTTCGAGCATCCTACCTTTCCGCAGGATTGCTGTAGTCGGCACTGGCTTTGATGTCGTCGTAGGCAGCACTTACACACGTGATGCTCTGTGACGTACTTCCAGCGATTCTCTGCACTCATGCGCAGGAATGCATCACATTCAGTCAGACGGTTGCACTCTTCATCGCACGCACATTTTCTCGAACCACCTTGGCTCGATTCAGCTTGAGCTGGACTCGTCACCACAACCTTCTGTCGAGGCTGAGTCGTTGTTGGATTTTGCGAGTGAACGTTGACGTGTTTCAGGACCCGCTTTTCCTCGCGCAAAGTGGATCTAGGACTTACTCTTAACGCTCCGTTTCTCACCTTCGTCATCCATTGCGCAAACTGTGCCAGAGTGGTGCTCGGAAGGGTTTCGCAGTGCATACCCCAGTTCAGACGAAGTACCGCTGGGAGGCGAGCTACCAATTCCTCGAGCAGAGGACCATCATACGTGTTTTCCACGCCACTTTTCCTGACTGTTGCACAGATTTCCTCTACTTCGA
This sequence comes from Anopheles funestus, assembly GCF_943734845.2. Classification (NCBI taxonomy): domain Eukaryota; kingdom Metazoa; phylum Arthropoda; class Insecta; order Diptera; family Culicidae; genus Anopheles; species Anopheles funestus. Next base: position 19,542,952 of record NC_064597.1, on the reverse strand, counting down.
GCCCATATTCAACTAGAGTTTCTAGCTTCTCCATTTTAGGTAACGGTGCATGGCGGATTTTATCGAGAAGCGTGCCGATAACGAGCTCTGGTCGACCGTACATTGTTTTCAGCGTCTCGAGAACCTCAGGCAGGTTGTCTCCGTAGTAGAGACGGCGCTTCACGGCCTTCAACGCGTGGCCTTTCAACGCTTCTCGCAAGCGTTGCATATTTTCCCCATCACTATAGCCGCAAAGCCGGGTTGATTCCTCAAATGATGCGAAAAACATATCCCATTCATCGGGATCACCTGAAAAGATAGGCAGCTTACCACTTACTACCTTTCTTGCGGAAGCCTGGCTCCGCGTCAGCTCTCCTTCGTTGGTGAAGTGAGTGTGGTCGTACACGGTAGAACAAGGGTGCGGAAATCCATACGCCGCACGTGGTTCAACTCTGCTGCGGTTCGTCTCCATCTTTCGTTCCATGGCCGACAGTCTCTCCATTATGGTGACGATCGTACTAGACTGAATGGGCACCGGCTGAGACGCGCACTTGGAGCACTTCCATCCTCTTCCATGCGTGGTTTCGTCGTTTTCGATGCACGTTAGATGGATCTTCCGAGCACACTCATCACATTTCACCATCACACCCCTGCTGGATTGGTTGCACGCGTCGCACGTTTCGTCGATCGAACTGCTGCTCTGCGGGGCGTTACACTTTTCCATGCACGCCTTGATCTCTTCGAACAGCCGGCTGATCTCCTTCATCGTGGCTGGCTGGCTTCCAACCGCTGGGGACGCTGCTATACTTTCCTCGTTTGGGTTTGGTTTACAAACCCTGCACAGCCACTCGCGATTAAACACGGTTTCATCCTCGTTTACGCACCCGAGGTGGAACCAGTCGTTGCAAGCGTCGCACGCGACCATTTTATCGGTCGTAACAGCATTACAGATCGTGCAAGGCTGTTGGTTCTCCATCGTTGAAGTCTCCATTTTTGTCCGTTTTCACGAGCGTTCCGCGATTAATAAATGTTCCGAATTTCCTCAGGAATCTTATAATCACTCGAATCGCGGTAACCAGCAACGCACACTACGCACAGACAACGCGATTGTAATTTCTTCCGACTTTCCTCAAGAATGAAATTGTCCGTACTTCTATCGTATGTGTGGCAAATAGCTTCCACTCGTAAGGACACAAGAAGGCTACCGAACTGGGTAAATTGTGTTAAATTTTTTAAAATGTTGCAAACGCAACAGGGCAACAAATAACCCGACTAGGAGTTCGCGCTTTTTAATATTGTTCCTTTTATTACTTTTACAAATTGTTTTGAAGCAGAAGCAGAAAAATTAAAAAAATTAACGTCTTCCTCTGTCGGATGTTTCTTCGCTACAAACTCCTATTTTCGTTCGCGCCCGCTCATCGCCTCGGTCATCGCCTTCGCCTGTCGGTCATCGACATAGCACTCATCTTCCTGAGTGCATACCGGCAGGCGCACTCGCGTTTGGTAAAGCGGGCTCGTTTCACGCGCACGGCTGTCATCCTCCTGTCAATCGTCATCGACGTTGCTTTTGTCAACAGCTCCCGAAAGTAACAATGCTGCAAACAGCCTCCGGATTTTGCAAATTTTGCAAATATTTCGTGACGAATAAATTAACAAGACTAACAGTCAGACTGTATTGCTGTTATTGCTTTTATGAAATGAAATTATTCCAAAGTGAGCTTAAAATGTTGGACGCAATATGTTGCTGTTATCAACGTTACCATAGGGATCAATTAGGGTGTGGCCTGATAGATAATGGCTACTTATACTTGTGATCCTACATAGTAGGGTGCTGCCTAGTACCTCAGCAATAGAGATCTAAACGGTTCATCCTCCAAACATCGAAATAATAAAACAATAGAAACTAAAGTTCACAACGTATGGTCTTTCTCTTATTACTTTACAAACACTTGCATTGATAATAACCAAGATGTAACTGTTAAACAAGAAATTGTCCCAATATCTGAGGTTAATACTTTAATACCGCACGACAATAATAATTGTTCATTGATCGCGGCAAGGGAGCAGATCGCACCTGTCGTCAGTTCGGAATCCTTGCTAGCTACACGGCCTGTAACTCGTGTCACCTTTGCTCATCTCGATCATCTGCTTGTCGATTGTGCCTAGCTCATCGTGGCGGAGTACCATAGACGATTCGGTCAGGCGAATCGGAAGACGATCGTCAACGAGGCTATGCTATACTGGTGCTGGGAAGAGTATGTGCCCGAGTAAGGAGGAATTGTCTCTCATGTCAACTGAGGAAGACCAAACCGAGAAATCCCATAATGGGTGAGTTGCCTTCCGCTCGACTAGCAACTTTAACCCGTCCTTTTTCTTTTACAGGAATTAACTACTTCGGCCCCATCATGGTTTGTGTGGGTCGACGTTTCGAGAAAAGATGGGGAGTCCTTTTTACCTGCCTCACCGTACGGCCCTCACATATCGACGTCGTGAACTCGTTGTCGACAACGGCGTGCAACTTTCATTAAATCGGTTAAAGAGATGGAAGCGACTGCATTATCGAGTACGATGTCTAAGGCAAAATTGACAACGATATGGCGGCGTCCATTTATTACGTAACGCTCGAAGGGGTGGGGAGGGGATTCCCTCTAGCGTTGTGATTTGTTACAGAGGGGGAGAAGGGGGTCAAATTTGTGTTACGTAACATAAATTAACAATATTGTCAATGACCTCAAACCTGGGTGAATTTTTGATTTTTCGTCATAATTTTTTAAAAAATTTTGGGACGAATTCAAAAATCATTGGGAAGCTGTTAAAAAACCATAGGACGAATTCAAAAATTTCTGGGACGCGTTCAAAAGATTATGGGACAGATTCAAAAATTCTGGGAAGCGTTCAAAAGATTATGGGACGAAATAAAAAAAATATGGGAAGCGTTCAAAAGATTTTGGGACGAAATCAAAATTTTCCGGGAAGCGTTCAAAAGATTATGCGACGAAATCAAAAATTTATGGGGTGTGTTCAAAAGATTGTGGGACGAAATCAAAAATATATGGGAAAGTGTCAAAAAATTGCGGGATACCCTGTAAGAACCACAGACATGCACTTGACGTCATTTTCGGACAATAAGGCGCTCACCTTGCGCCTTTGTCTCCCAAATTTATCGCAAGGAAATAAAAGTGGAGTTTGGCAAATGAGGCCACATATATTAACAACAGAAAATGTAGATGAGTTTAAAAGTAAATGGAATAATTGGACAAAACAGAGAAAAAAATTCAAGTCATGGATAGAATGGTGGATAGAATTTGCCTAACCTCGGATTAAATCATTCTTCCGATGGAAAACAAACCAAAAATACTCCGAGTTCCATTTGCATTACAACATGTTATACCAGGAATTAAAATCATCCTATGAAAGATATTTGAAAAACCCCGAAGTATTGGTAAATATAAATAGAATAAAAGCAAAACTGCTTCTCCTCCAGAGGCGTTCTGCTGATATCTAATATTGTAACTCACCATGAGAGTCTTGAAGAAGATGAGAGAATCTCTCGGTATGCCACTGAACACTTCAGGAGTATATTTAGTGCTGAGCCGACCAATATAGAAAATTCGTTTACCTGCAGACGCGTAATCCCTGAAGACTGTGAAATCAACAACCGATGCATGGACGAATTTACGTATGAAGAAATTTTTCATGCAATCAAAAAATCGGCATCTCGAAAGTCTCCTGGTCCAGATGGTATTCCCATCGAGTTCTATAGACGTACGATTGGGATCATACGACGAGAAATTACTTTGATTCTCAACGAAGCCCTTAGTGGGAATATACCACAATATTTTGTCGATGGGGTCATTGTGCTTGTGAAGAAAAAAGGAGCTGGAGACATGATTACCGGCTATCGGCCGCTATCTCTCCTTAACACAGATTATAAGGTATTTTCAAGGATGTTAAAACTGCGTTTGAATAGTATTATCAGTAAAAGGGATATACTACCTGCAGCTCAAAAATGCAGCAATAAGCCACGAAATATATTTCAAGCTGTGTTCTCTGTTAAGGAGAGAATTATGGAGCTTAAGTCAAAAAAGATGGCCGGTAAGCTTGTCTCATTTGATCTCTCACAGGCCTTTGATCGAGTCGAGAAAAAAAATATGCTGGCGACTATGAACTCCCTGGGCTTCAGTTCGGGACTACTGAGACTTTTACAGATAGTTGATGAGCAATCTTATTCCCGAATCCTTGTAAATGGTACACTTTCCCCACCCTCTCCCATCCAGAGATCAGTCTGTCAGGGTGACCCACTTTCAATGCATTTGTTTTTCCTCTATATCCTGCCCCTCATCACCAGACCAGAAAGCGTGTGCTGTGATCTGGTTAATCTGGTCATTGCATATGCTGATGATATGCTCGGTGATGACTACCTCCTCATCCAAAATAGAAGCTGTGAGATAGATCTTTGAAGCTTTCGGATTATGTTCAGGAGCAAAATTGAACGTGGAAAAGACATTCGCTTTAAACATAGAAGTATGTATCTCGTCCAACCAGAGAAACATTCAGTGGCTAAGGACTGAAGAACATCTTCGACTACTAGGTATATTGTTTGTACCTTTGTATTGAACAATGTAAGGGAATCTATGACGCAAAACTGGATTATAGTGATTTATAGCGCAAGGTCGTTGTAGGGAAACAAGGACGTGGCTATGTTTTTACTCTTGGATTCCGTCTAGTGGGAAACGTTCTACTTTATTTTCATTTTCGCCACACGACGGAGTATTATAAGGTGGTATTACACTACAAGGGGACGAACCCCCACACAAGAACGATTCTCGCAGTAAACCATCGGCTTATATACTGTCGGTGCCGCGTGCCGAACCTATATCGATCCCACTCAGGATCTTACTGTCGTGGTCCCACAATTCCCACCTAACCTTTTTTATCCTGGTGCGCAGATTACGTACTAGGGGGCGCCAGGGTCGCCACAGATTCAAAATTTTCACCATCTGGTGAAGGTACACAGAATAAGAGACCTTAATCAAATACAAAAAGTGATATTATTAAATATGTTTTTGCTTAAATTTGTTTTTGTTAGGGGCGGCCCGGTGGTACATGTGAAAAACGGCGCCCGTCCACACGGCAGGGACCGGGTTCAAATCCCATCCGGACCGTCTCCCCGTAGCATGGACTGACTATCCTGCTACGTGGTAAAATAAGTCTTGATACGGCCAGGCCGTTCTAACCGAGCAAAAAATAAAATATGTTTTTGCTTCCTAAACTATGGTTTGTTGCTTTAGTTTGTGGAGCACGAAATAGCGACATTCCACAGAAAGCATCCAATAATGGGGCACATCACGGTTTAAGTTAGAAACCTTAAGCTGTAAGCCGGCATCTGTCAGATAATTGAGCAGATATCGAGCGGTGAAAAGGTACCGGGTTGTATCATTAAGAACAACATAAGGTATTTTTTACTGAACCAAAATACGAGGAAAATAAATTTGAGTTTGACTGTTTCATGACATTGTTTTAAAGTGATGCCTTTATTAATTTTCAAATTATTAATTTATTTAAGTTTTCAAATAATTTTAATCAAATAAATTCAAATAAATTTAATACAATTTTTTCATATTCATAGAAAAATCGCTATATAAATTCTACTCGTGCAGTAACGCAGCGTTACTGCAGTGTTGGCATACCGGTTTTTCTAAGCCACTGTTGTAAAACTTTAATTTGCCCAATATGAAAGCTCAATCAACAAACCCTGCATGTTCACTAGATTGGTGTCGTTTTTTGGTTGTTGTACAGGATCTAAGCCTACTTCAACTTATAGAAATGTGAATTTATTATACCAAACGATGTTTTACGGTAGGACGATGCTAAATATTTCGAAGTAGGCTGGCTCAACAAATAGTACAAGTGGTGCGGCTTAAAGAGTGTGTGTTGGCCAAGTGAAAATAAGCAAAAGTTCAAGAAAGCAAAATTAACTACATTTTAACAGCAGAATATTAGTTTGAAGCAATTCAACGAAGATTTGTCATTTTCTAATTGCTGAGCGGGAATTGCTGAATGGTAGTGGCGCGGGTTTGTACACCACAGAACGGGCGATCCAATCCCTTCCGGGCTAAACTTACGTACGCAGGACAGACTGTCTCGCTACGGGTTAATAAAGCCAAGGAAAGTTAGCAATGGCTGGCCAAGACCTCTTCAAGTTGTAGTGAATTTAAAAAAAAAGAAGGAGAGTAAATGGTGATGCCCATACAGGAGAAAAGGAATAGCTGGTGAAGATGGTGATAATATTACCAGGACCGGGCAACCGGTCCACCGGACCACCATTGACTACAGCAAATTTTGAAAAACAGTGAAAACATCCATTAATATACTGCGTTAAACAGATCTGATTTGCAGTCGGTAAGGGGTAGGGAATTTTTGAATTTGATTAGACATTTTATTCAACAATTTTCTATTTTTAATGATTGTAGAAAAAGGAAAACATGTCATACGCTCCGAAAATATTTCTTTTCTGTGGTCGATCCTACAATGGCACATCATGAAACCAAAACTGGAGAGACCCGATGTGCATCTTGAACGGAATTTTCTAAGCCTTCCATGAACGTCTTCAATGTTTGGATTTTCCCTGTTTCGGCGATTGTAGCAGAAGTATTGTAAAGAAATTCTGACGGAGCCAAGATAGTAAATTGAACATTTTAGATGGTTAAAAAGAAGCAATTAAAAACCACGATGGCCGGGCTGACATTGGCCTTGACCAACTTTGAAATCCTCAAAACGAACGAGTAATTCTCAAATCGGTTATTAGGAGCTCGCGGTGAAGGGTAAGGAATCATTCGATTTGATGAAAAATTGTTTCACAGGTTATTTTTCCTTTTGGTTGTAGCAGATGAAATTCACCTAACGTTCGAAGCAAATTGGCATGTTCAGTCTGTAAGGCTGGATTTCACTGTAGCGTAGTATCGCCAACGTAAGCCGTAATTATATCAGAACATTTTCAGCATGATAAAAAAAAACTTCTACTAGATGTGACGAAAACTCCTTAGAACATACATCGGCATTACGTAGATCTGTTGTGTAGGCATGTAACCGGGCCTATTCTCTCTCTCTCTTCTTGGCTTTAACGACCTTACAGGTCACGCCGGCCATTTCTGGCTTACTAGACTTATTTTGTACCACGTAGCCGGATAGTCAGTCTTTGCTACGGGGGGACGGTCCGGATGGGATTTGAACCCGGTCCGGTCGTGTGGACTGGCGTTTATCACATGCACCACCGGGCATATTAACTAGTATTGTAAAAAATGCATTCTAAACATCTTGTACACAATATTTCTTAACCATTAATTTTCACGGCATGTCTTGTAATGAAATTAGAAGCGGAACACTCTTTGAAGAATAATAAAAATTCTTCGTTAATTATAACTCTGTGAATTGAATCGTCGAAACAAGGAAAGCAGATTGATCCTATTCAGTACCACCATGTTCTTCATTCAATTAGTTTTTTATTTCACATTACAGAGCAAATATCGAATTGAGTTATAAAAAAAACCTAACCAATCTGTCTAATCGACTTTGGTCGCAAAGAAAGGGTAACCATGGTAACAAAAATGCGTGGGTGAGCAGATAATGCATCTTAAGGGCGTCCAAACGTCACATGAAATTCAAAATGGCGGCAAAACAGATCTTGAGTTAAACTAAGAAATCAAAAACTCAAACTGACGCTGTAAACTAACCGACCAGATGAAAAAATAAATCAAAGCGTCATATTTTACTCATTCGCTCAAAAACTGTGATCTTTGCAACGTCAATTCTGTGATCTAGCGACAAGATGTAAGTTAAAGTATTTTTTTTTTTTAATTTATTCTTTAACACAATGGTTGTCTTCGCAATAATTTTTGATAGAATGTATCAGAATGTTTGTGAATTTGGTATACGAATCGTGTATCAAAATGTAAATCATAACATATGAAGATAACTTTCATTCAAGACAATGCTTGGCAGTCAACGTGTTTAAGGTAGTGTATATTTTCGAAAATTGATATATTTTTTTTAGGAACCGTAAACCAATAACAAAAAGAAACCAGTTCGGTAAACTGGTCGACCTGATGGAAGAACGACCAGATATTGCTAAGGGTTTTGCTAAAGGTAGCCAGAAATCCTTCTGGCAAACGCTTGCTTTAGAATTAAACATGTTTGGGCCGCCTTTTAAAAGTGCAGAGGAATGGACAACGGTAAGCAAAATAAATTGTTCTATGTACTACTTTGAAACTATTTTAATGCTTGTAATACAAACCCGTAGGTATGGAAAAACTTGAAATATAGCAGCAAGAAGAAATGGACCAAGTTTCAAAGAAATCTCACGGCATCGTGAGCATGCCCCTCGACTGCAGAGCCGTTAACCGCATTGGATGAGAGAATTGCTCTCCTCCTTTGCTTTAAAGACGATGACGAGGGCCATGCAGGAAACATATACGGCATAGATCACAATAGCAACCAGTTTCAACAAGACACAAATACACACAGTTCTTCATCCGCAACCATCTCTGACGCCAGTACCAGCAATAACAATTCCTCATTGGATCCACATCAACAGTCCAGCATTTTGATAACCGGTAGTGACGAAGAAAACCAGCCAAAAAAAAAACGCAGAAAAACAATAGAAATCAGAGATTTAGCCCAAAAACAGACGGAAATATTGACATCGATGGTGACAAAAATGGATAAATTAGCAGAAAACCAAACCCTCATCCTACAAAACTTCGAGAAATGAACCAAAACTTGAAACGCCAAAACTGAAGCCTTGTGATATAGTATAGTGCCTGTTATTTTTATTTAATTTCTTGTTTTTAATTTTCTTCATCTTAAATTCATATTATTCTATTTCACCTACTTTAGTAATACACACATATTTTTTCCTTAATTATATCTAAGTCATTCACTTTAAGCAATACTAGATGTAAATAGGGCTATTAGCTAAACATGTATTAGACGCTATGTTCTTCTTAAAACAGCCTTTTTATAAGTCCAGTTCGATTACCATGGTATGCATTCAATGCAATAGTTAAGCTTCAAAAATCTAGTTTATATAAACCAAAATAAAATCCTTTCCATCTTTTGTGATAACCAGAATGATTTTTTATTGATATTGAAATTAAGTGTCATATAACACTTTCTTTAAAATCAAGGAGTATAAATGGACACGAAATACAAGCAGAGTTTTCATGAAATGTTTTTCAATGAGGTGGTTGCTACGATACAAAAGCAAGTTCGTGTAAGTTCAATCACATGAGCATGAACGTGTCAGAAGATCCAAACATAGTGCACCAATCATTCATCGCGAAAAAGAAATCATTCTTCTTGGAGGTGCTGCGTGAAATGCTAGTGGAGGCTCCTTTACAAGTGTGTTCTTACACTCTGTCATTGTGTTGCATGTTCTAAGTAAGCAGATGTTGTGGACACGTCTTGTGTCACGCGACATCGTCATCTGGGCTTCTCACGACGTGCGACATCCTTAGATGACAAGAGATGTCATCCCAGCGATCCCACGTGCTAGGCTCGTGGGCGCAACCATGTTTCCCTCATTTTGGATTTTAGCAAGGACGTTGGCACGGGACGGCCTTTCGATCACCGGCCATTCGGGTTTGTAGCGTTCGATCATGCAGAGCTCGCGTCGTGTTAATATTGTCGTATTGAAATCAATAGTAATAGTTATTATCTATATATTTGGGTTCCGTGATTACCCATAAAACAATATCACAGCGCGTGAGAACACAAAACCAGATTTTCGAGGCCTCGAAAGGATGGGACGCCTTGCGGTTGTCTACTTCGCCCACCGTTAGATCCGCCACTGGCCAAGTGTAATGTTGTAACAATACAACTCGAACTAAATACGTTTTATTACGTTAAACGAAGCGATTCTGGCTGCACCATGTTTAGTCTATTTTACCAGTAGATACACGCAAGCACAGTGTGCTACCGATCTACGGATAAGGCAAAAGTTTACGATCTCATCACTCAACTAGTGACACAACCTTGCGACAGTCAAAGCTCTTCGTTCACACATCTCTGGTTTTTCCACATTTACTTGTCTATTGTTTTGTATCTCAATTTAGTTAGTAAAACACAAATAAACGACCATGATTTATTATGAATTTATTCCATGTTCGATGCACATGTTGTGAAGCGCACAACATACATTTACTATTTTAACACATTTGGAAGGTGTATATTGTAGCTCTCGTGTTCCGGCAAGACATCGAAATCTGCTTTTTAAAACTCCAAACGTTCGCTCAATTATAATACGTCCTGCAGTGTGTCGTTCGTTGTACTGAGCATCTGCAGAGCTCGGATTTGCATCTCTGACAGGTATGAGTAACCAGTCTTCTCTTGGATATGCTGAATCACCTATTAAACAACAGAATATATTAATAATTAATGTTAAAAACATAACATCTTCTTGGCGTAACGACTAATAAGGTCATGCCTGCCATTTCTGGCTTACTAAATTTATTTTACCACGTAGTGGGATAGAAAGTCCTTGCAACGTGGGATAAATCTGGATGGGATTTAATTGAATTAAAAATATAGTACCTAGCAACTTAAAGGCTGTGTTGCCGTTGCGATGCTTGGCCGCAAAAAAACTACGCGCAGGGCTCCGGTTCCATACATGCGCATCGTGTTTGGCTCCACCATATTTTGCATTTACAAATTTTATTCTTTGCTGGTGATCACATATCTGAAATATGGGTTCAACATTCAAACATTCAAATCAAGTTCAATGCACACACCATCAAAGCATTTGAAACTCCTTTACGATTGTAGTAGAAATGCTCATTCGTATTTGGGCGCTTTATTTTGATGTGTGTCCCATCTGCACACATAACTACGCCACTAATTCCAGATTTCTCGTTAAAATAGTGGTTTGCTGCTTCTGCGTCTGCTTCGGACATATCCAACATGATGTATTTTGAACATAGCTTCCGTTCCATACTGTTCAAAAAACCTTGGTCAACATAGTAGAAAACGTCGACTGTGCCATTGGTATGTGGAAATATTTTCCAACACCTTGTTGGAAGTGACCTGTAGCGAAAAACCGTAGAGCTGCAGCTAATTTTTGTTCGGCTGTTATACCAATCGATGTACCAGGAGTAAGGTCACCTTCAATTTCACGAAGAATTTCGACGAAAATATCATGTGAAACTCGGAAATTTTGTATAAAACTGAAATATAGTATGTATCAGAATTGTCATGTTTCAAAACCGAAGAGATAAGCAATATTTTATTACCTGTTGTGTGGGAGTTGAATCACGCTTCTGTTTAATCGAAGACACCTACGATAGCGTTGTTGATTCATCTTCTCTTCCCTTTGATCTTCCTCTTCAGCGAGTAAAATCAATGAAATCATATTGAAAAGTAAATCACTATCACGGCAACTAAAGTTGTAAAAAACAAAAACACGCTTTTTCACTAAATTGGGCTAAAATGATCGAACAGCTAATCGCGAGCACACAGGTAGAATAATTTCAGTGGTTTGACAGTTTGGAGATGGATGACGAAAACAGGATGGCGATTATACGAGGGACATTTTACCCCGTGTCGGATTTTCCGTGTTGTTTCAGTTTTACCCTGTTGTTTTGTTAAGATTTAAAAAATATGTAAATCTGTTCACTGAGGTTTTTTATTTTATTTTATTGTATAAGTCCATTATGACGGCATTTGCCGTATTGTCAGTACCATATATACTGATTTACAAATCATTACAAGGCATTTCCTACTTGCCTCACTGAGTTTTTATAGAAGGTGAAAACAAATTAACGAAATGTAAATCCCGGATTCGTCATCTATTCAACGAAGGGCAAAGCGTATTGTAATAGAGCGATCGTTTGGAATTTTCAAAGTCTAGCAACCTATCTTCTTCTTCTTCTTCGCATCGAATATTGAATAGATGTATTTTAAAAAACATGGTCGTTTATTTGCGGTAATTTACTCAGCTGATAGAGGTTCATAATTCTTGTTAATCCTAGCATGCTAATAGAACGTAATGTAACGAATTCCATGGAAACGACGTGAGCTTCAAAGTAGGCTGTGCAATTGGTATGCGATTCGAAATTAGTTAGATCTGGATCTGAATGGTAAACGCAACGGTATTAATCAAAGTAAAGTACTGCATGATGCACAAAAGGTTAGGTTGGATGCTGCTGTTGTATGATAAAGAATGAGAACACCTCTGAATTATACGTAGCAGTAGCCACAAAACAGTAGCATACAGTAGCGCAAAGGTTCGTAGTTTGAAGGCACAGTTTATATCATGTGTCGTTTAATACCGTTTTAATACATTTAATACCGTTGCGTTTACCATTTAGATCCTTATTTCAAATCCCATTCGGACCAAACCCCCGTGGCAAGGAATGACTATCCGGCTACGCGGTAAAAAATAAGTCAATATGGCCAGGCCGTTCTAACGAAAAAAAAAATTATTTAAATTAATTAATTTTAACAACACATTTATAGGCGTTAGATAATACAAAAAAAAGAACCACTGTCCAATTTTTTTATCTTTATCCACTACTTTATTTTCCGTCTGCTCTCTTGGACGGTTTCCACCAAAAGCCCGCTTGTTCCCTATTGTCATTTGACAGTTCACCTTTTCGACAGATTGGATCAACGCTCAACTGTCATTTGACGTTACCCATTATCCAGGCGCCTACACATTACATGTTGAAACGTGTTAAATTTATGTGCATTTATGGATATTTGTTGATTTGTTTACATTTTCAGCATATGGGTAACATGGCCTTACCCTGTTTTTAACTGCTTGCAAATTGGTTTGTTTACGTATTTGTCGAGCAGCTGATCGAGCTAATCGAGCAGTTTTCATTAGGAAAACTTTCTAATCCATATTTCCTGGGCTGAACTTGGCTGCCGATTTGTATGGGGAACTGACAGCGGATAAGCCTCGAAACGTCAAAACGCATACAAAAAAAAAAGCTTAAGCCGTGATCTGCCCCAATGTTGGATACTTTGGCAATGGTACTGGAGGAATACGAGTCCCACTACAACAGTTAGCGCTTCCTAAAAATCGAGGAGGACTTAATTTTCACATACCAGCCATCAAAACACAATCTCTTCTGACAAATAGATATCTTACAGAGAAAAGGTAACTCATAGTTAGCTCCGAACATGTTTCATGCTCTAATTATCCCCCGATGTAACGTCCATACCATCCACGTATCCTCGCCTGCGAACGTTGTTGCTACAATTAGCCTATATTCCGCCAAAACTGAAAAATAACGATTCTTCTCAAAAAATAAGTAAAATGTTGGTTGAAATATTACCGGATTCGAAAGTAATCATAGAGGGTACACATAAAAAGTGGAAACAGATTTGGAAAATATACATTGTCCTAAGTTGAACTCGGAACAAAGAACAGCTTTGTTCCTATTAGGAAATAAAAAAATTGCACATGGAGAACTATTCAAAAATATGGGACGCGCGACGAGTACGAAAGGTTGCAACTGCCAGCTAGACGAAAATTTAGAACATAAGTTTGTTAAATGTTCGCGAATCGAAGAAGCATGGAAGTTGTTTCGAGAAACCACAAAAGTGATAGTGCCAGGACATAGCCTTTCTTTTGACTGCTTTCGTTTCCCCGAATTAAACGGAATTAATACTAGCGAAAGGGAAAAGTTATTAAAATTATTTGCTAACTATATAATCCATATCGTTGGAAACAATGTTCTACCCTTGGACGTGAACCGTCCGATGAACATGTGGCCACGAGGGCGCGTGCTGTAAAGCATGGCATCGCGCGATCGAGTAGTTCGTTGGGTGGTTGTGAAAACAGCGGGAGGCACTGTTTTAGAGGGACCAGTCGTTGAACTAGTCGTCCTGCACGTCGAACCATCAGGAGTACAACAGAGTCGTTGCACGGGGCGTTGCAGTCTCCGCCTAGCCACCGTCGAGATCAGACGTGTTTTAGGCCGAGTGATACAAGTGATAAACAACAACAATAAGAGCTAAGCCATTGAACCCGATCGCTCGTTTTCGATAACGTATCTCGGTGTCACTATTGATGATCGGCTGACATGGGTTCCACACTTGACTTCTGCAGTAGAGAAAGCAACCCAATCGATGAACTCACTAGAATGATGCCGAATCATGCGGGTCCTCGTGCCAGTCGAAGGAGAGTGTTTGCTGTAGTGGTGGCAGCGCAGGTCCGACATGGTGCTGCTTTGTTCGCTCACCTTTTGACACCAAGAAGCACCGCCGGACCTTGAAGTCATTCTTCCGTAAGCTCGCTCAACGTGTTTGCAGCGCCTTTCGCATCTCCTCACATGATTCATGCCGTGTAGTGGCGGGAATGGTGCCACTACATCTTTTGATCGCAGAAGATGCTCGGTGTTGCCATCGTTGTCGTGAAACAGGCTACAATTATCAGGCGGCTAGAAAGGCGGAACGTTATACTACCGTACGGTTGTGGCAACAGGAATGAGAAACATCTGACCATGGTGCTTGGACTCGCCAACTCATCCCTCGGGTTTTGTGCTGGATCTCTCGTCGCTTTGGTGAGTTCCACACGACTCAGTTTTTAACGGCTTCTTCCAGGGACATCTGGAAAAGATGAAGCTTATCCAGGATGCTTACTGCCCAGAATGCGCAACTTTCACGGAGACACCAGAACACGTCATGTTTCGTCGCCAAATGAACATCCAAGTTGACACGGAGGTCACAGTGGAAAACATCACCGCCTTGATGTGTTCTAACCGCTGGAACTGGGCCAATATTGCTAAGGAAATCCGAAATATCCTTTCCCGCCTGCAACAAAGAAGAGTTCGCATTGAAACAAACGAGGTCAATTCGCACTAGAGCTGGTAAAGGTGCTCAATCCGTTAGCAGCCAAGAGAACCGTCTCATTAGCGGTAGCTCGGGCACTACACGACAACAATAGACAGCACTCTCCGAATAAGCACATGCTGGGATTTCACGCGATGGATCGTCGATGGAGGCTGGCAGGGTCTGATTAGCCCTGTAGACGGCCAGTGTGATTTTTGAAGCTGAGATGCCGGACTACACTAAACAAGTTGAACCAATCTGAAGTCGAGACGTTCTTGCAACTGAAAAAAGTCTACACCAGGTGTTAGAACGCCCAAGAAAAGCATTGAAGTGCTTTCTGCTGTATAGCAGATGCTAAGATGCTATAAACAGCTATGAAGAATCAAAGGGTAACGGCTGTCAAACGTGCTGAGGGAAAAAGGAGTGAGCAATCTACAGCGATAAAGTACAGACCGTTTTTGATTTTTTTTTTGCCTATGTGAAATAAAGAAATAAAAAAAATTACAAGGACCCCTTCTAACGCTTTGTGCAGTGAGGCTGCCGGAACACCAGGCATTCCCAAAGTAATACCCCAGATGGTAATCTGGAAGTGTCAGGTGAAGGCTCATGGAGATTTTAGTCATTAGAAGCCTGACTGTTGGTATAATATTATTGCGGAGATTGACAACCGGTTGTTGTTCTACCGGCTGTCATCGGGTGATCGAGTCGATCTAATCATTCAGGCTGGAGTCACGGTTGCGTCGCATGCGATTTAATCGGACCCCGACCAGCAATGTTAGCACTTTTTACATGCAAACCTTGGGGAAATGCTGTAAAACTCGTGTACAAACACGAATCCTTTGATTGTATGTGTAGGCTGACATCCAGCCATCATTGATAATGACGTAGTTTGCTGTGTGCTAAGTGCGGAGTGGACGTGTTGTGGGAGTTAGAAAATATTATATTCTTTTGTGCGTGAGTAATGCGTGGAAATTTGCAAATATCCGCGTTGTTTTGTGCAGTGCGATGTTAAAGTGAAGGTTGTGCTTTTCTTTCCGTGCCATAAATGTGTGGTGTTAGTTTTTCTCCTCCACTACGTGCTTGCTTCGGCAAGCACATTGAGTTTGTAGTGAGGATAAAAACTTTCGGTACATGTTATGGAAATTGCTTCGTTTTTTACACACCGATAAATACAATTGGTGTTATGTGTTGCGTGTGAAATAGTGATTAATTTTCTTGTTGATCTTGTGTCGTAAAATCAACAAGTCGCAAATTAGTTTGTGAATTGATTTTGTGTTCGTTTATTTATGCATCTTGGGTGCAGACTGCTGTCTGCTGCATGCTGAATTTTTTGACACTGCTGTCTGCTGCATGCTGAATTTTTTGACGCACCCTACACGGTGTCTGTTGGGTGTGGTGTTGGTGTCCATACAAAAAATCGCTGTTTGTTACCCGGGCGTGCTGTCAAAATTTTGTATGGGATTTGACGGATAACGTCACATGTACGATTTCGTCGTACGATGGAATCAAAATTTTTTGATTCCGTCGGATCATCGCATGCGACGAGATCTGTCAATCTCAATCTCGAGGTATAAACTTGAATTGGCGCTTTTTTGTTCACGAAATGATAACAACGTATGTAAACAACCATAACACGTTTGAAAGTCATGGCGAACCAACGCGTTGATGAAGAAAAGCTAATTGTGCTGGTAGAGCAGAAACGTTTTCTCTGGGATCTTCAAGATCCCAGATATAAGGATATACGGTTGAAAAAGTTAACCTGGGATTCCATAGGAGAAGAACTTTCCGTAACCGGTATGTATGTATATGTAACATCGTAAACTGCAAACGATCAAACGGCTTGCAATCGCAAACGATTTGCAATCGAGAAACGCATATAATTTTTATACTAATCCAGTGGGCTGAGGCCAAGGACTAGTTTTAAGAAAAACGATCTGGTCTCTAACGGTTTTGCTTATACGTTTTTGGCACGACTGTTTATTAAAACGAATTTAATATTAATCTTAATAGAGCTGTTTGATACACAAACGTTGCTTGTTAACATCCGAAAAAATTAATTACTTCAAGTAAGTTTGTTTGTAGAATGCAGTTAGTTTTTTTATTCTGTTATTAGCACATTGAGTTTGTTTATTATTATAAAATACTAGAAGATTTTTCATATCTATGACCCAAAGAGGATAACATAATGCTGGTTTACATGCAGTTCATACAGAAAGAAAATTTGAATATTTTTTAAGATTTATTTATTTATAACCAGTAGACCCAAACTACTGAAGTAGTGTTAAATTAATTCAATTTACCTATAGCATAAACCACTTGTTACGCAAATGATGTAATTATAGTTTATTAAATATATTAAATAAATAAAGCTGTATTGAACATACTTTTATTGAAATAGTTATTAGGAAAAAAATGAACAAAGAAATAATTGAGAAATCATGTACTAAAATGCTAAACTATATGGATGTCTGCTCTATCTGTTGAAAGCAGTTCTTTAACTATTGAAGCTAAACAAATAATTTTTGAAAAAATCTCTAACTTCTGTTGCCTGTTGAGATGAATGATTGTTACCACGATTATTAGTGCTGTTTGAAAGGGATGTGATTTGTTCCGGATTTGGAACTGTGTCCCTGAAATCAATACATCTCTCTCTTCTTGGCTTAACGACCTTACAGGTCACGCCGGCCATTTCTGGCTTATTAGACTTATTTTTACCACGTAGCCGGATAGTCAGTCCTTGCTACGGGGGGACGGTCCGGATGGGATTTGAACCCGGTCCGGCCGTGTGGACTGGCGCCGTTTATCACATGCACCATCGGGCCGCCCTGATCAATACATATCTCAATACATATCAATACATCAATAAATCAATACATATATTGTGCAATAAACACGCTGTTTGAACTATTTAAGTTGCATGGTCCGGAGTTACCTGGAGTTCGGTTTTTAAACAACGCCATTTGGCTACTAATACACCAAAGGCGCATTCAACACTGCGTCTTGCAATGCTTAGCATCTCATTGAAATGAAGTTTGGCTGGGATCTTCATTATCGGGATAGGGACGTAATAAAAATGTTTTAAGTTTATATCCCTGATCACCTATAAACCCGTGGGGCATATTTTGCGAAGTACCGGGTAGTGGTTTAGCAGCAGGGACATTAAGACTATTTGATTGTATCAGTTGAAATAATTTTGATGAATTAAATACGCCTCTATCACTTCGACTGCCGTATTCACCAATGTCTACAGCTATGAATTTACATTTTGCATCTGCTACTGCTTGTAAATGTAAGGAAAAATATTTTTTGTAATTGTAGTACAGCGTACCAGATTTTGCCGGCGATTTTATCCGTGTTTGTCATCGATAGCACCAATGCTATTAGGAAATTTCCATTTTTCACGAAATTCCTTTTCTACTCCCTCTAATAAAGCCGTCGTGGGAATAGGGATAAACTTTTCGTTTAGCATCTTCCAAATCGCTTCACATGTCTCGTAAACTATTTTTCCAACTGTGTTATGAGCGATACAAAATGAGAAGGACAATGATTTGAAGATTATTCCAGTAGAAAGAAATCTAAAAAAAGGGAAAACAAAAAAATAGGTTTTTTAGATCACTAATAGCATTACATGTAATGATAAAGGGATGATATTTCCAGGTTTTTTTATTTGGGAACGGTGTTTAATATTGGTGTTCGTTACAACACGTCTACACTTCTCGGCTGTTCATTTGCAACTCCTTACTCCTGTCATCGCGTTCTGTCACATCGGGTCCCCTCGTTTCATTTCACATGAACCGACGAACAAACAGAACGGTAGCCCGTTCATCTTTTTTCTAACCTATCCACATACATATCAACTACACTGCTAAAAATGGTTGCATGAAAATGTGAAACATGCGATGTAATTATAAATTTATATTGTATTACAGGAATCGTTGTCAAACAAAAGTGGAGAAATTTGCGAGACACTTTTGCTCGCAAAATTGCGGAACTAAACCAGCCGTCTGGGTTGGGGTATAAGCATTTCCGATGGAAATATTTTGAAAACATGAGTTTTCTTAAGGATACGCTTAAATCTCGACCCCGAATGGGAAATTTAGAAGCAGTGGAAGGTATGAATTCATATGTTTAAAATTTACACTTTCTGGTAACTAACAATATCCTTCTATGTATTTCTACATAGATAACGCTACAGAAATTGAGTTCCTTGACGATTACGATGGCAATGAAATCATGCCATCGCAAGCCACCATATCCAAGGAACCTCCAACAAAAAAAGGCGCCAAGATGGGCCTTCCTTGGAGGACCTGATTGAAATTGAAAAACAGCGAAACGAAATATTTAAAGAAAAAAAATAAAAAAGCAGCAATTATCATGTGATGGTCAGTTTGGTTCCTCTTCTGGATTCCTTGCCAGAAGAGAACCAAATGGATGCTCGCGAGGAAATCCTCGTTTATGCCCATAGGCTCATAAGGGAAAAAAAATAAATTTAAAAATAATAGCACTTAAGTTAGTAAATAGTTAGTTTTAGTTTAGTTAAGTTTAAGTATTATGAATTTAATTAGTATTAATTTTCCATGAATTTAATTTTTTTCATGAATTTTGTGATATTGGATTAACTAAATATGAATTGTTGAACTAAAATTGAACCAGTAACGATTTTCTTTTTTTTAACAATCATTGTAAAGATAATTGCAAATTCAAATTTAACATACCTGAGAGTAATCATCAAACGTTCTTCTGGACATATATATGGTCGGTGTCTGGGCAACTTCGAGATTACTGGTTCTATCTTTCTTAATATGAAGTAAAACGTTTCTTTCGACATCCTCATATATTCGAAAAATTTGGTATCTTGCTGTAAAAGCTTCGGAAATAAAACGTAGTATTGTCCATTTTCCTTGCGGTATTTCCAGATGTCGTTGATTGGCTTTCGCTTTTTCTTTAACAGCATGTAGCGCAAATAAATGCTTGAGCCTAACATAAGCTCTGTTTCAGAATCCGAGTCCATCAACAAGTACTACAAGTAAAGGAAAACAGTAGTGTATGTAGTGTAACATACTTTACATCGTTGTTCGCTTAAAAATCGCAACAACTGGCACAGCAAGTTAACCACTCAATCGGGATCACTTACAATACCGGTGATTGTGCTGATCGTGTATGAGAAGGGTATGCTGGTAGTTGATAGTGTCCATGGTGTACAATTATATGAGCGGTAACCGGGACAAAAATCATGTTGCAAAGATAAACAGTTATGACCCGTACGTTATGAGGATGAATCGCATGAAATGTTGTTAGCGGCTGTGTGTACTGTGTACGTTGTTTTCACATGTTTTAGCAGCTACATTAAAATAGAAAACATAAACTCACCGTGTTTTAACTAAAGACTTCACAAGTAACGTAAACCTGTAGATTTATTTTAGTGATCTACCCTATTATGAGATTTGTAACATATATCAATGAGCTTTATTTTGCAATAGACGTGCTTGTTTTGTTTTGATTTTCTTCATCTGTCAAACTCACCCAACAATCGTAATGCGAATCGCATGAACAGTGACTGCACTTGCGATTCGCATTGCGACGAAATCGCATGCGACGCAACCGTGACTCCAGCCTCACTCGATACATCCACGATTGTGCTACTGGGCGCTAGACGGCGCTAGTCTATGTAGTGAGCGAGAGATAAGAACTGCGTTAGAGCGAGTAGAGGGGATGCTCTAACGCAGGACGAACCAGAAGATAGGCCAATCAGGGCTACAAAGGTCAGGGGCGCCTGGCGCCAGGTCAGCTGATCGGTAAACGTTAGTAGCAAAGTAGACGCAAAGAGAATTCGTTTTAAAAGCGACCGAACTAGACCGACGAAAGCTAGATTGCGGTTAGCTAAATAAAATGCTCAAACTCGCGTATAAAACAAATTTTGTTACTCCGTTGCGCACGAAGCAACATTCTTTTAAAACTGTTTGACGTTAAATTCGCGAAAAATATCCAAAAATGCCGACAGTTAAAGGCAGTTGCGTGAAGTGTGATTTGCCGGACAATGTCGATGATATGGTGCAGTGCCACGCGTGTAAAAAGTGGTGTCACCTTTGCTGTGCCGGGGTAGGAGAAAGCATCTCAGAAGCTTTCTGGATGTGCGATGCGTGCGAAGGAAAAGGTTTGGAAACGGCGATAAAGACGCGACGCCCGAAGAGTGAAAGAGCGATGGCGATCGGTGAAAGCTCCGGCCAGCGCCGCGATCTTGCTAAAAGTGAAACAAGAACCCTGGCAGCGTTAGGTAAGAGAGACGAACAGCCAGCTAAGCCTCTGCAGGCCACCAGTGTTGCCGAACACAACCAACCGAAAGCCCTTTCTAAACGCGCCAACTCTACTTCTTTGCGGTTAATGGCACAAATGGCGCTACAGCGCTTGGAGAAAGAGAAAGAGCTTAAGAAGCAGATTGTGTTGGCGGAAAAGCGAAAGATGGAAGCGAACATCAGTGCAAGGATTGCTGAAACGGAGTTGCAGCATGAGACTATGCGCAATGCTCTGCAGGACGATTTGGAAAGCCACTATGGATTTTCGGTTGCCAGTAAAACCGATAGGACAATGGAATGGGTAAAGCAGCAGATGAGAAAGATTTTCCACCAAGGTGTCGTCAAATGGAAAGTGAAAAATTGCCGTTTGCCCCATGCAACGCGCTACACAAATCATCAACCCCAATGGAAGCTCCTACAACCACGGCAGCACAAAATGCGGCTCGCAAAATATGGCCGAAGAAACTGCCCTACTTTTCCGGCTGTCCCAAAGAATGGACGTTGTTTCTTAACTGCTATCGAGAAGCAACCATAGCGTGCGGGTTCTCCGATGGTGAGAACACTATGAGATTAGTGGAGTACTTAAAGGGTGCCGGTAGAGATGCCGTTGAATCAAAATTGATGCTGCCAAAGCCGTTGGAGACGCGTTACGGCCAACCTAACGAACCAATAGCAGTGAGGAGTGCCCTAAGTTGGGCTATCTACGGCCCCAATAACATGGCCGAACTGATGCAGCAAATGCGTGATCCGGCCACAATTGGTGGTGGCTCAGTGGGAGCATACCGTAAAGTATAGTCTCCTCCAGTGCGAATCCAAACGATCTCCAGAAGGCACTCCGCAACCAGGGGATCCATTCAACGCCGGCCTCGAATCTGAAGCTTACGGAAGTGCACAAGCGTGTTCCCTCCACCTTCATCGATGATGCGCTGCCCAAGTTCAAGGCGTACGATGCGGAGAAGCTACACCAGCAGCAGGAAGCCACACGCAAGCAAACCACACCGGTCGGTGAGGAATCGGCTACCAGCACGGAAGGTGAAACCCGGCGCAATGAGTCCGACAATAGAGGCGCGGAATCAACATCACTTGCACCGAACGATCCACCCGAAGTCTTCCAGAGTCGTCGTGTCAGTACGTTCGATATTCCTTCGAAGAAAATTGAGAATGGTACCGTGGTTGAAGGTAATGCATCCAGCAGTAGTAATGAACAGCCTAAAGTAGAAGAAAAGGTGCAGCAACAGAAGCTGCAAGAGCCGGAACAACCGAACCAGACAGCATCGGTGGCAGCTTCCACTCGAGAGTGTATTTCCGGTAAAGAAACAAAGTCACCAACAGCCCAAGATGAGGTTGCACCCGTTCGACGTGATCGTCCATCTTCGATTGGATCGATACCGGTGGTCGAACAGAACCGAACGATAGTGTTCTGGGATTGGGCAGACAAATTTGCGCCTGATCAGCCCAGACCGCAAACAGGTACTGCTGCACAAAGCGTTCCGCGATGTAGCCAGCTGGGTACATGGATACAAAAATGCCGATCTTTTCGGTATTATCTGCCAGGATGTGAACAACGATTGTTACATCGGGTACGTGTTCAACAGTCAGTCGGAACAGGTTGCAAATGATATTGTGCAGGCGATCTCGCTTGCCTTCACGGTCTGTTCGAAATAGAAGCAGAAGGATAAGGCAGCGGCTCATATATTCTCCTGCGAGCACTGTCCGATGTTGTGGTACCACAAGCTGTGCACCGATACCGAGGGACATAGCGACAAGACGACACAGTATATGTTCTTCAAGCGTATCGACACAACGCTCAACAAGCGTACGAAGTAGTAAGCTCGTTGCG
This sequence comes from Anopheles funestus, assembly GCF_943734845.2. Taxonomy (NCBI): domain Eukaryota; kingdom Metazoa; phylum Arthropoda; class Insecta; order Diptera; family Culicidae; genus Anopheles; species Anopheles funestus. The sequence goes on along the minus strand of NC_064597.1, from coordinate 19,520,008 downwards.
AACAGCTAAAAGTAGGCGATTTAGTGTTTGTCACTGAGGGTCCCAGGAAAGAGTGGTTACGAGCGATAGTCCAGGAAAGCTTTCCAGGAAGCGATGGGACAGTTAGACAGGCGGCGGTACGCACGGCTACAGGAAAAATATTGAGGCGCCCGACGGTGAAACTGGCGGTGATTAACGCGGAACTAGATGTGGAACAACAGAACGTCAATATTACCACAAAATTAGTGCACTAGATAGATAGTGAACAAGAAATTCGTGCAGGCAGATGTGTTCACGTGATGGGGAATGTTGGTATAATATTATTGCGGAGATTGACAACCGGTTGTTGTTCTCCGGCTGTCATCGGGTGATCGAGTCAATCTAATCATTCACTCGATACATCCACGATTGTGCTACTGGGCGCTAGACGGCGCTAGTCTATGTAGTGAGCGAGAGATAAGAACTGCGTTAGAGCGAGTAGAGGGGATGCTCTAACGCAGGACGAATCAGAAGATAGGCCAATCAGGGCTACAAAGGTCAGGGGCGCCTGGCGCCAGGTCAGCTGATCGGTAAACGTTAGTAGCAAAGTAGACGCAAAGAGAATAGGTTTTAAAAGCGACCCAAGCGAAAACCTATATCCAACCGAACTAGACCGACGAAAGCTAAATTGCGGTTAGCTAAATAAAATGCTCAAACTCGCATATAAAACAAATTTTGTTACTCCGTTGCGCACGAAGCAACACTGACAGTACCACAGGTGTGGTCCCTGCGGTCTCTGTTGCAGATTTACTCCATGTAAAAAAAAACGCCCAAAAGGGCAAAGACCGTCACAGTCACAAGCGACGAATCCAAACGGCTGGTAAACACACCAAAGATGAGCCCCACTTACAGCGCCCCAGCGACTGAACCTGAGCCGATAACAATCGACGAAATCCTTTAACTTGCGGAGCGCCTCAAACCTGGGAAAGTACCCGGTCCGGATGGTATCCCTAACGAGGCAGTGAAAGCAGCTATGGAAGCGTATCCGACAGTTTTCCAGGCAGTTTTTCAAAGCACCTTGTTGTCGGGCCAATTTACGCCGATATGGAAGAAGCCGAAGCTGGTGTTAATACCCAAGCCAGGAAAGCACCCAGGCAACTAGTCGTCCCTAAGCCCTTTGGGGTTGATAGATACCTTGGCTAAGGTTCTGGAGATGCCTATACAGGAGCGCCTGACAGCACACACGGATGGTCAGCATGGCCTGTCCGAACGACAGTTTGGTTTACGGAAAAAGCGCTCGACAGTCGACGCGATACAAGCAGTGCTGGAGAATGGTTATGCGGCATACCGACGGAAGAGGTGTGGAGGTCGTTTCTGCGCGGTCATTACCATCGACGTGAAAAACGCTTTCAACAGCGCCAATTGGAATGCGATTGCGATGGCACTGGTAAACATGAGGGTTCCCCCGGACTTGTTCAGAGTGCTGAGGAGCTATCTCGACGGACGCGTGTTGCAGTACGAGACGGATGAGGGGGTTAAGACGACCAGCATTACAGCAGGCGTCCTACAGGGATCAATACTTGGTCGCACTCTTTGGAACGTCATGTATGATGCCGTTCTAACACTCCCTCTGCCTCCAGGAGCACAACTCACCGGCTTTGCAGATGACATCGCCCTAACAGTCGCTGGCGAGTCCATCGAGGAAGTGAAAATGCTAGCCACGGACGCAGTTGGCGGGATCGACGAGTGGATTAAAGCTGTAAAGTTTGAGATTGCACACGCCAAAACATTGGAACATTGGCATCATTCACGCCAAACATAGGAGGGCCAAGCAGCAACACAAGGCGCCTCCATGCCAACGTCAGCATTGCGATATGGAGCACCAGTTTGGGCGCACATCTTATCAGTGAAGCAGCACCAAAACGCTGTGAGCAAGGTGCATAGACGGCTGGCCATGCGTGTTGCTAGTGCGTACCGCACCATCTCGTATGAAGCGATATGCGTGATTGCGGGCATGATGCCCATATGTATCACCCTAGAGGAAGACGCCAAGAACTACCGGAAAGCACATGCGGGGGAACCCTTCACCGCAGCCGAAAGGAAAGCCATCGGAGCTGCCTCAATGCAGAAATGGCAGACAACTTGGAGCAACGCATCAAACGGGAGGTGGACCTTCTCACTGATCCCCGATCTGTCAACGTGGCTGGGAAGGAGGCATGGCATCGTGGACTTCTTTGTCACGCAGTTTCTTTCCGGGCATGGTTGCTTAAGGAGCTACCTACGCAGGTTTCGGCACGCAACCTCACCCCGATGCCCATTGTGTATGGACCAAGACGAGACGGCGGAAAATGTTTTGTTCCACTGTCCAAGATTCGCCGAGGAGCGATGAAGTCTGGAGAGGCTTCAACAGATGTGGAGAGGACCAGCTAAATGGTTGTGTTCGAGTGTTTGTATGTGAGAATTTTGTGCACAGTGGCGTGTCGTACAGTGTGGTTCTAGTGTGTGTAAATGTTGGTAGTGCGAAATAAAGCGGACTAAGTGTCACAGCACTGCCCCTCCCATGAAGTAATACCGTGAGGTGATTCTGTGGGAGGGCGCAAAGAGGCCAAGGAGAGTTTTTTACTGGGTGGAAATCCCACGTCCCCCATAGTGGGTGTCTTTTGAAGATTTTAAACTCCTTCCAATGAAAAATTAAAAATAGACCTATTACCCCATTTACAACATCGAAAGGTCAATTCCAAATGAAACATCTACCTATGGGTTTAAAAACCAGTCCTTCGACATTTTCTAGATTGATGACAGTGGCGATGTCTGGTCTCAACCTTGAAAAATGTCTTGTGTACATAGACGACATAATTATGTTTGGTAAAACAATCGAAGAACACCACAATAATTTTATACAAGTGTTCGAAAAATTGCGGAAAGTTAACCTGCAATTAAATCCTAAGAAATGTAACTTTTTGCAGAGAGAGCTTGTATATTTAGGTCATTATATATCAAGTGAAGGTATTAAACCAGATCCACAAAAAGTGGAAATTATCCGTAATTGGCAACCCCCAACATCCGCCGAAGAAATCAAAAGATTCGTGACATTCGTCAACTATTACAGAAAACACATACCATTAATACCATAATTTTGCAGAAATTTGTATGCCGTTGAATATCCTAACTAGTGATGGGCACTCGGAATCGGAACTACCTGGTTCCGATTCCGTGTTTGGAATCGGTTCGGATTCCGACTCCGCTTCTGGAATCGATTCCGGAATCGGTTCCGATTCCGGAGTCGCTTCCGATTCCGGAATCGATTCCGGAGTCGGTTCCGATTCCGGAGTCGGTTCCGATTCCGGAATCGATACCGGAATCGATTCCGGAATCGGTTGCGGAATTTATTGTTTTTGTTTTCATTATTGTACATCATTCCATGCGCGCTTTAGTAATGTCGCTTCCAATGTTAATGTATGTGAGCATCAAAATCAAATTGTTGACAAGCGTTGTGGTAATAGTCCAGAAATAATCTGATTCAGCTAAGAATTTAATGGTATTAGTAATTTAAAGCCGAACCTAACTATATTTTTATCAATGGGAAATTAAATCATTTTAACTCAGATTTATAATGGTAAAATCTTTTATGATCTATTGTTGGTCACATACATAAACATTGGAAGCGACATTACTAAAGCGCGCATGGAATGATGTACAATAATGAAAACAAAAACAATCAATTCCGAAACCGATTCCGGAATCGGAACCGATTCCGATCCCGGAATCGACTCCGGAATCGGAACCGATTCCGATTGCGGAATCGACTCCGTAATCGGAACCGATTCCGGAATCGACTCCGGAATTGGAACCGATTCCGATTCCGGAATCGACTCCGGAATCGATTCCGTAACCGATTCCGGAAAGTGATTCCGGACCTACTTTCCGGAATCGATTCCGAAAATTTTCGGAGCTAGCCGGAATCGATTCCGGCGAAAAATTCATTTTTCCCATCACTAATCCTAACCCGTAAAGATACACCTTTCAAATGGAATTCAGATTGTCAAATAGCATTTGAAGCAAAAAAAACTAAATTCATTAATCCAACTTTACTCGATTTTTTCAATTTTAGCGAATCAAATAGTTTTAACTTACAAACAGACATTTCAGCCAGAGCCATAGGAGCTGTACTAAGCAATAGAAATGGGAAACCCCCCAACGGTCAAATTCTTCGTTAAGCGGGCTTCAGGACGTCAATCTGAAGCCCGGGTGAAGCCCGTCTGAAGCCCGTCTGAAGCCCGTCATCCGAAGAGCTTTTTTGCGCATGTGTTAGTGTGTAGCGCGGTAGCCGCGTAAGTATGGGTGCGTTATTGGCTATGCATAGTGGAAAGTTGTCATCAATTAAAAAGGACAAAACATGAAATGTTTTTTTGTTTAATTATTTTATTTTTTATTCACAAATTTCTCGCTTACACTTCACTTGATGAAAAATGCGGGCAAATGTGTTGGTCTGTAAACAGAAAATAGTTGAAATTAGCAGTTATTTCAATAAGTTTTCTGTAATATTTCGAAGTACTTACTTATGTGGTGTAAAATTTGGACCTCTCTGCGTGGTACTTTGTACACTGTGTTTGCGTGGTTTCCTGCGGTCCGTTCCAATATATTGTTTCGGATGTACCTGAAATTGTAAAAGCGTAATGTAAATTGCATGTAATTGATATAATTCGTTGCATTAAACGCCTTACCAGACTCTCAGCAGCCATGGAACAGTTTCAGCACCACTTTGTTCCGGAGGCACGCTGGTCAAGCATCCTCCCTATTTCCATGTGTTTTTTCACACCATATCCCTAACTAAACTATCCAATCACTTGAAAAACGCGTGCTCTTTTGACTCGAACCCATTTTTACTCTTTTATAGGCATTTTATGTCCCTGTTCTATGCAATAAACTAACCAAACCTTGCACTTCGAAAGCAAAACATAATATGACGGCCGAAGAATGACGGTGCTGTCAAAATGGTTTTCTTCACACACAAATATATTCCATGAGCTCGGTGTGTAAATACACAACGCGGAGCACGTCGAACTTCGGCAAAGTGTGAAAAGAGCGAGACAAGAACATGATTGACGAACGAAAAAACAGAGATAGCTTGTGTTGACACGCAAAAGATAGGCCAACGAGGGTTGGAAGGGAATGAAACGAGGTGAAACGCATGAAAGCTTGACCGCTGGGCCGTCGCTTACGCAAGCCGAGCTTTAAACAAAGAAGAGCTTAACTACGGCACTATAGAGAAGAAACTGTTAGCAATTGTGTGGGCCGTCAAACATTTTCGCCCATTTGTTTGGACGTTTGAACATTTGTTTGGAAAAGTGTTCGACAGATCACCGACCTTTAGATTATCTTTTCTCGATGCGCGATGAGTAGGTTGACTAAATTTTGTTTAACTTTAAAAGAATTAGATTGCATAGTTCATTCATTAAAAAAAGGGAAAGGTGGTAGCGGACGCGATATCACGTTTGAATTCCGATGAACTAAGAACTCTTTCTAGCAACGATTTTGTCACTACAGGAAGCCAAACGAAAGAAACAAAGAAAACCGGCACCAACACAGAAGGAACTGATCAGGCTGATGTAACGACCCGTTATATTGAATCGATAGTCGGTTCCGAAAATTCCTTTCAAAATAACTGATACTGCTAGTGAGCCAATGGAAAAAATATTCATTGACATTGTAGGTCCATTACTAAATACAAAAGAATATCAATACATCTGAACCACCCAGTGCGATCTGACTAAATTCATTATTGCTACACTTCAATTGGTGTTTAATTGGTTAATTGGTGTAAAAAAGTTGATACAGTGGCTAAAGCGTTTGCAAACAACTTTATTCTAAAATACGGCGTACCAAAATCTCTTTGTACGGATAAAGGAACCAAATTTTTATCGGAAGTGTTTTCGGAACTATGTAAACTGTTACAGATTGAAAAGTTACACTCAACAGCTTACCACCACTATACAATCGGTCCACTTGAAAACTCGCACAAAATGTTGGGATTTTTTTTTGCGAATATACTGCAACAAAGATCCACTAACATGGACACAAATGATAAAATTTTACGAATTTGCATATAACAATACTGTACACACTGCAACCGAATATACACCTTTTTACTTACTATACGGAAGGAGCTCATAAAAATCTAGAATTTGGAAGGTTGTATCAATACCCTTCGAACAGGATTATATGTTTCGCACAAAGAAGTTAGGGAACGGCTAGGGGAAAAGAAAATAAACGAGTTTACGACATACGCAGTAAATATATAGATTATAAAGTAGGAGATAGAATATTACTGAAAAAGGAAAATACCGGAAAGTAAGAAAAAAGTACAATGGTCCATATACTATATAGCGTCTTAAAAATGAGAATATCGAACTTCTTACTCCTATTGTCAATGACCGCCTACCTGGGTAAGTTTTGCACTTCTATTTCATAATATCTTTGTATAGGAAAGTCGCACAGACTTGAAATTTTTAAAATGCATAGAAACACGTGTTTTTCTTCATTTCGTATAACAAGAAAAAAATATGTTTACCATTTTTTAAATATCTATACCCCTTAAGCTCGGCGCACACGGAGCGCAAACGCCAAGCGCAAATCCAAGCGTTGTGTCAAAATCATTTTTTGGTTTTTCGGGCGCAAATTTCAAGCGCAAATTTTAGTAAACAAACCTTCAAGCGCAAATATATGTAAACATACAACATCTGTGACGAGCGAAGGAGGTATGTCCCAATAAAGAGATATTTTGTAATTACAATTTGGTAAAATATTCATGTTATTTTATTAATTACAGTTAAGAACATGGAGAAGAAAGTAATCCAAAAGTTGGTAAGTAGTATAATAAAAGTGGTCAACCGCTTTATCGATGGAAATACTCGATGGGTTAGCCGATCAGTCGGTTTGTCTACTCGCAGCGGCCAAGTTCCTAGCGACTTTATTGAAGCGGCGTTTGGATGAGACCGGTCTTCTTCATAACTGGAAGTGAAAATCCTACTCCATTTATCGGAAACAGAGTTGATCCTAGATATTTTGTCATTCCAAGCTCTACTATGAGTGTACCACCGGAACAAGCTGTCATTGTATGAAGCAAGGAGGTTGGGCTTGTGCTGTTACTTATGACCCGCCGTATACGTGATGCTGATTGTTTCTAAGTTCTGGCACTTCCTACTCCGTATACTTACTTACTCACTTTGTCGTACGTCGTCGTGTATATGTTCCGATTACAAAATATAATCACCACATTGTCAACTGCTAGCCCCATCGCACAAGCGTAGGGAAGGTTCAGTACCACCTGGACGACGATTATTTTATTTTCTTTCAATTTGATCAACAAGGCAATATTTATCAAAAAACTTTTCTATTTCTTTTAGTACATACAATTACTTGTTGAAGTCATAGTAGGAATACAATAAAATTAAATAAGTTGAACTCAATCGTTTTCACAAAAAACCAAATAACAAAATCATTTTTACAGTAGAAGGTACAATTAATAATAGGTCAGTTGCTAAAATCTAATATACAACATTTAATAAGAGAAATGAAAAAAATTGATGATTATCACAAATATGTAGCTAGGGACTTATCACACGTGAAGAATAAAGTTTAGCTTATAACTCTGTAGGAAGTATGCTCAATTTTTTTATGATTTTTCAGAACCACGAACAATGCCTTCACTTGATTGAAGCAGTTCGAAACGAAGCAGTTATTTGGAACAACAAAACAAACAAAAATTTTAAAAATAAGGCAGTCCAGAACACGGCATGGCGAAAAGTAGCGGCGGACTTAGAACTAACAACTGAACATGCTAAGCATGTATGGAAAGTGTTGTTGAGTTGCCACCGAACGTATCGTTCGAAAGTAAAGAAGAGCCAAGTAACTGGATCAGGTAAGGTGTTCAAGATTTATTATCTTAATTGATAAGCAAGTTTCTTCTTGGCTTTAACGACCTTACAGGTCACGCCGGCCATTTCTGGCTTACTAGACTTATTTTTACCACGTAGCCGGATAGTCAGTCCTTGCTACGGGGGGACGGTCTGGATGGGATTTGAACCCGGTCCGGCCGTGTGGACTGGCGCCGTTTTTCACATGCACCACCGGGCCGCCCGCGTGGGAAATAGCCCCATTCATTGAATTGCTGACCCAACGGATGCTCAAGAAACGAGATGAAGCCCACTTGGCAAAAGTCGTACGACATCGAGGCTTATTAGCCGGCTTATTAAAGGCTTACTAGCAACTTAGTAAGCCTCGTTCGTGGATCGTTCGCGGGGGTGGGGGAATCGTGTATAGGGGGCGGGGCGTATGCCGTATGTACGCTTGTATATAGCCCCCACTTGGCAGAAATCGCATGAGAGGGGGGAAATTTCTTCATTCTCGCTACCCCTGACCCTCACTTTCGAGCGATCGTGCGACAAACTCTCACTCCACCACCCTACCTCACTCACACACGCTCCCATATTCTATGTAAACCCTCACCGCAACCTGCGTCACCAACCCACCCCACACCTGAACGGTCCCATACTCGAAGTGTTAGACAATTTTGGTTCCACAATTTGAAGCCTGTCGAGGAGTGTGGCACTATATTGTTTTTGCTGTCTCCTTTCTTTTACTGCAAAATTGCTTTTGCCCTGTCTTTGGCGTATTCATACGAGTTTGGCCTTTGCTGGAGGCGGAGGTGTGTGCGCAAGCGTTATCGTGTTTTGTGAAGTGATTCTTTGCTCCGGTAAGTAATGTGAAAACTAGGGATTGTGATTAGCGAATTAATTCTAATCCTTGTGTTTTGTGCGTAGTGAATCTCATCGAGTCGATCAGCTGATGGAAAGAGTTTGGCCGTGAAGCGGAAAGGGTGAAGCCGGAGTTAAACCGCAGGATGGCAGGATAAATCACATCGAGAGAGAGTGCTGAATACTCGCCGTCTTGAGAGGTACGCATTTTAACACTCGAAATGAGTTAAAGAAAAAAAAAACAAAGTGTAAAGATTTCTCATGTCTCTCCGTTTTTTTTTCTTCTATATATTTACAGAAACCTCTGCCGAACATAGGAACCCCATCCCACCGTCCGCTTCGCAGAACGCAGGCAGTTTTTTTTACCTGTTCGTCGCATGATGAGCGTATGTGCAATAAAAAAAGGGATCGTATGTATTTCCTGGTAATTATTTCGTTCACGGTCGTGGTGTGTTCGGGACGAGGGTGTCCCGAATGCAGCAATAGGAAAGAAAGGGAAAGCGAGAAAGAAAAAAAGCGAAGGAAAGAACGGGACAAAAAAAACTAATTTAGCTTCCAAGGCTTCCCAATGAGCAATTCAACCACGCCTGCTAATAAATACTATTGCCGCTATGTTCTGGCCTACAGGCGAAGTGAGATAAAAAACGTGCACATACGCATATACACGGTACGCTGTCGATCCCAATTAGCCCATTCTCCCTCTACCTCACTAACGATCATCCTGCTAAAGCGAGAATGCGTGTTAGGATCGCGCGTCGATACACACTAACACATTCAAAGACACCATGTGTGTACACAGCGTACGAGCGCCTGCACGATCCTAGGGGCGTGACCCGGGTCGATGTGGAATCCATGTGGAACGCATCGAGACTGCTCGCAGCGTACGGGCGCATGCACGATCCTGGCGGATGAATATGGAAGCTTTCGAGTCCATGTGGAATCCTGTCGGAATCCATATGGAATCCTCACGGCGTCCATGTGGAAAGCAACGCTAGCCCTCGCAGTGTACGGGCGCTTGCACGATCCTTGCGGGTGAATGTTTAATGCCGGTGAATGAGTCCATGTGGAAAGCAACGCGTCCGCATCGTACGGGTGAATGATGAATCCTTATGGGTCAATGTGGAAAGCTACAAGACCGCTCGCAGCGGACGGTGTTTTGGTCGCGATGGTCGTAGCGTAGCGTGCAAAAGCGCGTTCAGTTTTCTTCATTTATTTGTATTAAAATTATTATTTATTTACAAACCACCGATTACAATATGTTGGCCACACTTTGGGCTAATAGTTGCAAGATTTTCCCGTGAGATATTTAAATAAAATAGTATTATATTTCAATTACAAAAACGAGGAATTTTTCACTACAATTCTATGCCTTGCTTTAGCTATTTCCTCGCGGCCGTCCGTAACGGCTTTGGTTTTTAGCGAATAACTAAAAAAGTTGAAGAGCTAGACGAAAATGATGTTCTACAAAGTTGTAAAGAATAACATTTTGCATCTTTTAAAGATTTTTGCAGATTTTTTTACAACTGATTAACCATGGTATTTTGATTAAATATGTCGGGGATTGCTTCAGCGTCACAAATTTAATTTTTAAATTCTTTCAAACATACGATTTGGATAAAAGTGTAAAGGACAGTGTTAACCTACTTATGAACAACTGTTTTGAAAAATTTAGGGCTTTTAAACAGCTTTTAAATTGATCGTTCACTGCCCCTAGTCCCATCGTGCGACACCTAATCGACGCATCCTTTTACATTCATATTCTTTACCTATGTTTAGCCGGTAAGCATTTCTTGGCCAAGCAATGGTTTGTGGTATGACTCAATTCTTGTCAGAGGTATTCGGTTTCCCCTAGTCGCACCTACATAGCATCCTGTGTTCATTACCTGCCTACAAGAACCAGTAACACCTTCCGCATGCATAGGCGCGTAGCGACAACGAACATTGCTAGTTACCTGTCGTCTGTCTGAACGCTCATGGGAAAAAATTAGCAGGTGTAGCAGCTACCTCGTATTACTGTGTGTTTAAAGAAATTTTCCATAAAGCCACACCTTGAGGGTAGTTAAAAAGGTCCAAACAGCGTCTAATATTTTTTATCGGAACGGCCGTATGGTAGGAAACAAACCTGTTATGCAATATTTTTCTCCAAAAATATCTAAAAGCACGAAAGAATTATTTTTTGCATCATACGTGCAGTGAAATCCATTCCCGTTCAGCTTCATTTATATACGGTACACAACGTACCCCCTCAACGGCTGGTCGGATGGCGCAAATGTAAGCATGACTTTCTTCTACACCAATTTCTAATCCAATGTTCTCTATCATTTCAGCAAAAGCTCCAAGGAAGTTGTATGGGGAAAAAAGATTCTCTCACGCTCTCACGAGAGAGTGAATTAGAGGAACCCCCCTGGCGTTTTTATTTTCTGGAATTCATTCATTTTTTTTGCTAAAATCCGGCGTAGGTCCACACGCTACGAACGCTCGCGGGCGACTGAAGCGGGCGTGGCTACGCGGGGCTTTATATACCAACCCGGTTTGAGTGTGTGCGTGTGGTCGCTAAATGTCTTCCTCCGGGACTCCGCGGTGGATTCCGAACAGACCCGTTAGGGGCCATGAGAACAAAAGAAACTCGACCGCATGAACTCGCTTTTGCATGACTGGGTTATTATACAAAAGCTTGCGAGCTTCCATGCTTGCAAGCTTGCATGCTCGTATGCAAGCGTACATACGCCCCGCCCCCTATACCCGATTCCCCCACCCCCGCGAACAATCCACGAACGAGGCTTACTAAGTTGCTAGTAAGCCTTTAATAAGCCGGCTAATAAGCCTCGATGTCGTACGACTTTTGCCAAGTGGGCCTGCACGCTTGCAGGCTAATTTATAATAAGCGTTGGTACCCACTTGGCAAAAGTCGTACGACATCGAGGCTTATTAGCCGGCTTATTAAAGGCTTACTAGCAACTTAGTAAGCCTCGTTCGTGGATCGTTCGCTGGGGTGGGGGAATCGGGTACAGGGGCGGGGCGTATGCCGTATGTACGCTTGTATATAGCCTGCAAGCTTGCAGGCTTATTTATAATAAGCGTTGGTAGCCTAATAAGCTTCAGTGTGTCCCGTTCTTTCCTTCGCTTTTTTTTCTTTCTCGCTTTCCCTTTCTTTCCTATTGCTGCATTCGGGACACCCTCGTCCCGAACTCACCACGACCGTGAACGAAATAATTACCAGGAAATACATACGATCCCTTTTTTTATTGCACATACGCTCATCATGCGACGAACAGGTAAAAAAACTGCCTGCGTTCTGCGAAGCGGATGTTGGGATGGGGTTCCTATGTTCGGCAGAGGTTTCTGTAAATATATAGAAGAAAAAAAAACGGAGAGACATGAGAAATCTTTACACTTTGTTTTTTTTCTTTAACTCATTTCGAGTGTTAAAATGCGTACCTCTCAAGACGTCGAATATTCAGCACTCTCTCCGATGTGATTTGTCCTGCCATCCTGCGGTTTAACTCCGGCTTCACCCTTTCCGCTTCACGGCCAAACTCTTTCCATCAGCTGATCGACTCGATGGAATTCACTACGCACAAAACACAAGGAATAGAATTAATTCACTTATCACAATCACTAGTTTTCACATTACTTACCGGAGCAAAGAATCACTTCACAAAACACGATAACGCTTGCGCACACACCTCCGCCTCCAGCAAAGGCCAAACTCATATGAATACGCCAAAGACAGGGCAAAGCAATTTTGCAGTGAAAGAAAGGAGACAGCGAAAAACAATATAGTGCCACACTCCTCGACAGGCTTCAAATTGTGGAACCAAAATTGTCTAACACTTCGAGTATGGGACCGTTCAGGTGTGGGGTGGGTTGGTGACGCAGGTTGCGGTGAGGGTTTACATAGAATATGGGAGCGTGTGTGAGTGAGGTAGGGTGGTGGAGTGAGAGTTTGTCGCACGATCGCTCGAAAGTGAGGGTCAGGGGTAGCGAGAATGAAGAAATTTCCCCCCTCTCATGCCCCAATGTGCAATTCAACCACGCCTGCTAATAAATACTATTGCCGCTATGTTCTGGCCTACAGGCGAAGTGAGATAAAAAACGTGCACATACGCATATACACGGTACGCTGTCGATCCCAATTAGCCCATTCTCCCTCTACCTCACTAACGATCATCCTGCTAAAGCGAGAATGCGTGTTAGGATCGCGCGTCGATACACACTAACACATTCAAAGACACCATGTGTGTACACAGCGTACGAGCGCCTGCACGATCCTAGGGGCGTGACCCGGGTCGATGTGGAATCCATGTGGAACGCATCGAGACTGCTCGCAGCGTACGGGCGCATGCACGATCCTGGCGGATGAATGTGGAAGCTTTCGAGTCCATGTGGAATCATTTCGGCCTCCATGTGGAATTCTCACGGCGTCCATGTGGAAAGCAACGCGTCTGCAGCGTCCGGGTGAATCCTTACAGGTCAATGTGGAAAGCTACAAGACCGCTCGCAGCGTACGGTGTTTTGGTCGCGGTGGTCGTAGCGTAGCGTGCAAAAGCGCGTTCAGTTTTCTTCATTTATTTGTATTAAAATTATTATTTATTGTATTTACAAACGACCGATTACAATATGTTGGCCACACTTTGGGCTGATAGTTGCAAGATTTTCCCATGAGATATTTAAATTAAATAGTATTATATTTCTATTACAAAAACGAGGTATTTTTCGCTACAATTCTATGCATTCCTTTAGCTATTTCCTTGCGGCCGCAAGTAACGGCTTTGGTTTTTAGCGAATAACTAAAAAAGTTGAAGAGCTAGACGAAAATGATGTTCTACAAAGTTGTAAAGAATAACATTTCGTATCTTTCAAAGATTTTTGCAGATTTTTATACAATTGATTAACCATGTTATTTTGATTAAATATATCGGGAATTCCTTTAGCGTCACAAATTTAATTTTCAAATTCTTTCAAACATACGATTTAGATAAAAGTGTAAAGGACAGTGTTGACCTACTTATGAACAACTGTTTTGAAAAATTTAGGGCTTCTGAACAGCTTTTAAATTGATCGTTCACTGCCCCTAGTCCCATCATGCGACACCTAATCGACGCATCCTTTTATATTCATATTCTTTACCTATGTACCCGAACGCATCACTGGTACGCGAGCCGGTGTTTAGCCGGTAACCATTTCTCGGCCAAGCAATGCTTTGTGGTATGACTCAATTCTCATCAGAGGTATTCGGTTTCCCCTAGTCGAACCTACATAGCATCCTGTGTTCATTACCTGCCTGCAACAACCAGTAACACCTTCCGCATGTATAGGCGCGTAGCGACAACGAACAGTGCTAGTTACCTGTCGTCTGTCTGAATGCTCATGGGAAAAAATTAGCACGTGTAGCAGCTACCTCGTATTTCTGTGTGTTTAAAGAAATTTTCCATTAAACCACACCTTGAGGGTAGTTAAAAAGGTCCAAACAGCGTCTAATATTTTTTATCGGAACGGCCGTATGGTAGGAAACAAACCTGTCATGCAATATTTTTCCCCAAAAATATTTAAAAGCACGAAAGAATTATTTTTTGCATCATACGTGCAGTGAAATCCATTCCCATTCAGCTTCATTTATATACGGTACACAACGTACCCCCTCAACGACTGGTCGGATGGCGCAAATGTAAGCATGACTTTCTTCTACACCAATTTCTAATCCAATGTTCTCTATCATTTCAGCAAAAGCTCCAAGGAAGTTGTATGGGGAAAAAAGATTCTCTCACGCTCTCACGAGAGAGTGAATTTGAGGAACCCCCTGGCGTTTTTATTTTCTGGAATTCATTCATTTTTTTGCAGATTTTTGCAGATTTTTTTACAACTGATTAACCATGGTATTTTGATTAAATATGTCGGGGATTGCTTCAGCGTCACAAATTTAATTTTTAAATTCTTTCAAACATACGATTTGGATAAAAGTGTAAAGGACAGTGTTAACCTACTTATGAACAACTGTTTTGAAAAATTTAGGGCTTTTAAACAGCTTTTAAATTGATCGTTCACTGCCCCTAGTCCCATCGTGCGACACCTAATCGACGCATCCTTTTACATTCATATTCTTTACCTATGTTTAGCCGGTAAGCATTTCTTGGCCAAGCAATGGTTTGTGGTATGACTCAATTCTTGTCAGAGATATTCGGTTTCCCCTAGTCGCACCTACATAGCATCCTGTGTTCATTACCTGCCTACAAGAACCAGTAACACCTTCCGCATGCATAGGCGCGTAGCGACAACGAACATTGCTAGTTACCTGTCGTCTGTCTGAACGCTCATGGGAAAAAATTAGCAGGTGTAGCAGCTACCTCGTATTACTGTGTGTTTAAAGAAATTTTCCATAAAGCCACACCTTGAGGGTAGTTAAAAAGGTCCAAACAGCGTCTAATATTTTTTATCGGAACGGCCGTATGGTAGGAAACAAACCTGTCATGCAATATTTTTCTCCAAAAATATCTAAAAGCACGAAAGAATTATTTTTTGCATCATACGTGCAGTGAAACCCATTCCCGTTCAGCTTCATTTATATACGGTACACAACGTACCCCCTCAACGGCTGGTCGGATGGCGCAAATGTAAGCATGACTTTCTTCTACACCAATTTCTAATCCAATGTTCTCTATCATTTCAGCAAAAGCTCCAAGGAAGTTGTATGGGGAAAAAAGATTCTCTCACGCTCTCACGAGAGAGTGAATTAGAGGAACCCCCCTGGCGTTTTTATTTTCTGGAATTCATTCATTTTTTTTGCTAAAATCCGGCGTAGGTCCACACGCTACGAACGCTCGCGGGCGACTGAAGCGGGCGTGGCTACGCGGGGCTTTATATACCAACCCGGTTTGAGTGTGTGCGTGTGGTCGCTAAATGTCTTCCTCCGGGACTCCGCGGTGGATTCCGAACAGACCCGTTAGGGGCCATGAGAACAAAAGAAACTCGACCGCATGAACTCGCTTTTGCATGACTGGGTTATTATACAAAAGCTTGCGAGCTTCCATGCTTGCAAGCTTGCATGCTCGTATGCAAGCGTACATACGCCCCGCCCCCTATACCCGATTCCCCCACCCCCGCGAACAATCCACGAACGAGGCTTACTAAGTTGCTAGTAAGCCTTTAATAAGCCGGCTAATAAGCCTCGATGTCGTACGACTTTTGCCAAGTGGGCCTGCACGCTTGCAGGCTAATTTATAATAAGCGTTGGTACCCACTTGGCAAAAGTCGTACGACATCGAGGCTTATTAGCCGGCTTATTAAAGGCTTACTAGCAACTTAGTAAGCCTCGTTCGTGGATCGTTCGCTGGGGTGGGGGAATCGGGTACAGGGGCGGGGCGTATGCCGTATGTACGCTTGTATATAGCCTGCAAGCTTGCAGGCTTATTTATAATAAGCGTTGGTAGCCTAATAAGCTTCAGTGTGTCCCGTTCTTTCCTTCGCTTTTTTTTTCTTTCTCGCTTTCCCTTTCTTTCCTATTGCTGCATTCGGGACACCCTCGTCCCGAACTCACCACGACCGTGAACGAAATAATTACCAGGAAATACATACGATCCCTTTTTTTATTGCACATACGCTCATCATGCGACGAACAGGTAAAAAAACTGCCTGCGTTCTGCGAAGCGGATGGTGGGATGGGGTTCCTATGTTCGGCAGAGGTTTCTGTAAATATATAGAAGAAAAAAAAACGGAGAGACATGAGAAATCTTTACACTTTGTTTTTTTTCTTTAACTCATTTCGAGTGTTAAAATGCGTACCTCTCAAGACGTCGAATATTCAGCACTCTCTCCGATGTGATTTGTCCTGCCATCCTGCGGTTTAACTCCGGCTTCACCCTTTCCGCTTCACGGCCAAACTCTTTCCATCAGCTGATCGACTCGATGGAATTCACTACGCACAAAACACAAGGAATAGAATTAATTCACTTATCACAATCACTAGTTTTCACATTACTTACCGGAGCAAAGAATCACTTCACAAAACACGATAACGCTTGCGCACACACCTCCGCCTCCAGCAAAGGCCAAACTCATATGAATACGCCAAAGACAGGGCAAAGCAATTTTGCAGTGAAAGAAAGGAGACAGCGAAAAACAATATAGTGCCACACTCCTCGACAGGCTTCAAATTGTGGAACCAAAATTGTCTAACACTTCGAGTATGGGACCGTTCAGGTGTGGGGTGGGTTGGTGACGCAGGTTGCGGTGAGGGTTTACATAGAATATGGGAGCGTGTGTGAGTGAGGTAGGGTGGTGGAGTGAGAGTTTGTCGCACGATCGCTCGAAAGTGAGGGTCAGGGGTAGCGAGAATGAAGAAATTTCCCCCCTCTCATGCCCCAATGTGCAATTCAACCACGCCTGCTAATAAATACTATTGCCGCTATGTTCTGGCCTACAGGCGAAGTGAGATAAAAAACGTGCACATACGCATATACACGGTACGCTGTCGATCCCAATTAGCCCTTTCTCCCTCTACCTCACTAACGATCATCCTGCTAAAGCGAGAATGCGTGTTAGGATCGCGCGTCGATACACACTAACACATTCAAAGACACCATGTGTGTACACAGCGTACGAGCGCCTGCACGATCCTAGGGGCGTGACCCGGGTCGATGTGGAATCCATGTGGAACGCATCGAGACTGCTCGCAGCGTACGGGCGCATGCACGATCCTGGCGGATGAATGTGGAAGCTTTCGAGTCCATGTGGAATCCTTTCGGCCTCCATGTGGAATTCTCACGGCGTCCATGTGGAAAGCAACGCGTCTGCAGCGTCCGGGTGAATCCTTACAGGTCAATGTGGAAAGCTACAAGACCGCTCGCAGCGTACGGTGTTTTGGTCGCGGTGGTCGTAGCGTAGCGTGCAAAAGCGCGTTCAGTTTTCTTCATTTATTTGTATTAAAATTATTATTTATTGTATTTACAAACGACCGATTACAATATGTTGGCCACACTTTGGGCTGATAGTTGCAAGATTTTCCCATGAGATATTTAAATTAAATAGTATTATATTTCTATTACAAAAACGAGGTATTTTTCGCTACAATTCTATGCATTCCTTTAGCTATTTCCTTGCGGCCGCCCGTAACGGCTTTGGTTTTTAGCGAATAACTAAAAAAGTTGAAGAGCTAGACGAAAATGATGTTCTACAAAGTTGTAAAGAATAACATTTCGTATCTTTCAAAGATTTTTGCAGATTTTTATACAATTGATTAACCATGTTATTTTGATTAAATATATCGGGAATTCCTTTAGCGTCACAAATTTAATTTTCAAATTCTTTCAAACATACGATTTAGATAAAAGTGTAAAGGACAGTGTTGACCTACTTATGAACAACTGTTTTGAAAAATTTAGGGCTTCTGAACAGCTTTTAAATTGATCGTTCACTGCCCCTAGTCCCATCATGCGACACCTAATCGACGCATCCTTTTATATTCATATTCTTTACCTATGTACCCGAACGCATCACTGGTACGCGAGCCGGTGTTTAGCCGGTAACCATTTCTCGGCCAAGCAATGCTTTGTGGTATGACTCAATTCTCATCAGAGGTATTCGGTTTCCCCTAGTCGAACCTACATAGCATCCTGTGTTCATTACCTGCCTGCAACAACCAGTAACACCTTCCGCATGTATAGGCGCGTAGCGACAACGAACAGTGCTAGTTACCTGTCGTCTGTCTGAATGCTCATGGGAAAAAATTAGCACGTGTAGCAGCTACCTCGTATTTCTGTGTGTTTAAAGAAATTTTCCATTAAACCACACCTTGAGGGTAGTTAAAAAGGTCCAAACAGCGTCTAATATTTTTTATCGGAACGGCCGTATGGTAGGAAACAAACCTGTCATGCAATATTTTTCCCCAAAAATATTTAAAAGCACGAAAGAATTATTTTTTGCATCATACGTGCAGTGAAATCCATTCCCATTCAGCTTCATTTATATACGGTACACAACGTACCCCCTCAACGACTGGTCGGATGGCGCAAATGTAAGCATGACTTTCTTCTACACCAATTTCTAATCCAATGTTCTCTATCATTTCAGCAAAAGCTCCAAGGAAGTTGTATGGGGAAAAAAGATTCTCTCACGCTCTCACGAGAGAGTGAATTTGAGGAACCCCCTGGCGTTTTTATTTTCTGGAATTCATTCATTTTTTTGCAGATTTTTGCAGATTTTTTTACAACTGATTAACCATGGTATTTTGATTAAATATGTCGGGGATTGCTTCAGCGTCACAAATTTAATTTTTAAATTCTTTCAAACATACGATTTGGATAAAAGTGTAAAGGACAGTGTTAACCTACTTATGAACAACTGTTTTGAAAAATTTAGGGCTTTTAAACAGCTTTTAAATTGATCGTTCACTGCCCCTAGTCCCATCGTGCGACACCTAATCGACGCATCCTTTTACATTCATATTCTTTACCTATGTTTAGCCGGTAAGCATTTCTTGGCCAAGCAATGGTTTGTGGTATGACTCAATTCTTGTCAGAGATATTCGGTTTCCCCTAGTCGCACCTACATAGCATCCTGTGTTCATTACCTGCCTACAAGAACCAGTAACACCTTCCGCATGCATAGGCGCGTAGCGACAACGAACATTGCTAGTTACCTGTCGTCTGTCTGAACGCTCATGGGAAAAAATTAGCAGGTGTAGCAGCTACCTCGTATTACTGTGTGTTTAAAGAAATTTTCCATAAAGCCACACCTTGAGGGTAGTTAAAAAGGTCCAAACAGCGTCTAATATTTTTTATCGGAACGGCCGTATGGTAGGAAACAAACCTGTCATGCAATATTTTTCTCCAAAAATATCTAAAAGCACGAAAGAATTATTTTTTGCATCATACGTGCAGTGAAACCCATTCCCGTTCAGCTTCATTTATATACGGTACACAACGTACCCCCTCAACGGCTGGTCGGATGGCGCAAATGTAAGCATGACTTTCTTCTACACCAATTTCTAATCCAATGTTCTCTATCATTTCAGCAAAAGCTCCAAGGAAGTTGTATGGGGAAAAAAGATTCTCTCACGCTCTCACGAGAGAGTGAATTAGAGGAACCCCCCTGGCGTTTTTATTTTCTGGAATTCATTCATTTTTTTTGCTAAAATCCGGCGTAGGTCCACACGCTACGAACGCTCGCGGGCGACTGAAGCGGGCGTGGCTACGCGGGGCTTTATATACCAACCCGGTTTGAGTGTGTGCGTGTGGTCGCTAAATGTCTTCCTCCGGGACTCCGCGGTGGATTCCGAACAGACCCGTTAGGGGCCATGAGAACAAAAGAAACTCGACCGCATGAACTCGCTTTTGCATGACTGGGTTATTATACAAAAGCTTGCGAGCTTCCATGCTTGCAAGCTTGCATGCTCGTATGCAAGCGTACATACGCCCCGCCCCCTATACCCGATTCCCCCACCCCCGCGAACAATCCACGAACGAGGCTTACTAAGTTGCTAGTAAGCCTTTAATAAGCCGGCTAATAAGCCTCGATGTCGTACGACTTTTGCCAAGTGGGCCTGCACGCTTGCAGGCTAATTTATAATAAGCGTTGGTACCCACTTGGCAAAAGTCGTACGACATCGAGGCTTATTAGCCGGCTTATTAAAGGCTTACTAGCAACTTAGTAAGCCTCGTTCGTGGATCGTTCGCTGGGGTGGGGGAATCGGGTACAGGGGCGGGGCGTATGCCGTATGTACGCTTGTATATAGCCTGCAAGCTTGCAGGCTTATTTATAATAAGCGTTGGTAGCCTAATAAGCTTCAGTGTGTCCCGTTCTTTCCTTCGCTTTTTTTTTCTTTCTCGCTTTCCCTTTCTTTCCTATTGCTGCATTCGGGACACCCTCGTCCCGAACTCACCACGACCGTGAACGAAATAATTACCAGGAAATACATACGATCCCTTTTTTTATTGCACATACGCTCATCATGCGACGAACAGGTAAAAAAACTGCCTGCGTTCTGCGAAGCGGATGGTGGGATGGGGTTCCTATGTTCGGCAGAGGTTTCTGTAAATATATAGAAGAAAAAAAAACGGAGAGACATGAGAAATCTTTACACTTTGTTTTTTTTCTTTAACTCATTTCGAGTGTTAAAATGCGTACCTCTCAAGACGTCGAATATTCAGCACTCTCTCCGATGTGATTTGTCCTGCCATCCTGCGGTTTAACTCCGGCTTCACCCTTTCCGCTTCACGGCCAAACTCTTTCCATCAGCTGATCGACTCGATGGAATTCACTACGCACAAAACACAAGGAATAGAATTAATTCACTTATCACAATCACTAGTTTTCACATTACTTACCGGAGCAAAGAATCACTTCACAAAACACGATAACGCTTGTGCACACACCTCCGCCTCCAGCAAAGGCCAAACTCATATGAATACGCCAAAGACAGGGCAAAGCAATTTTGCAGTGAAAGAAAGGAGACAGCGAAAAACAATATAGTGCCACACTCCTCGACAGGCTTCAAATTGTGGAACCAAAATTGTCTAACACTTCGAGTATGGGACCGTTCAGGTGTGGGGTGGGTTGGTGACGCAGGTTGCGGTGAGGGTTTACATAGAATATGGGAGCGTGTGTGAGTGAGGTAGGGTGGTGGAGTGAGAGTTTGTCGCACGATCGCTCGAAAGTGAGGGTCAGGGGTAGCGAGAATGAAGAAATTTCCCCCCTCTCATGCCCCAATGTGCAATTCAACCACGCCTGCTAATAAATACTATTGCCGCTATGTTCTGGCCTACAGGCGAAGTGAGATAAAAAACGTGCACATACGCATATACACGGTACGCTGTCGATCCCAATTAGCCCTTTCTCCCTCTACCTCACTAACGATCATCCTGCTAAAGCGAGAATGCGTGTTAGGATCGCGCGTCGATACACACTAACACATTCAAAGACACCATGTGTGTACACAGCGTACGAGCGCCTGCACGATCCTAGGGGCGTGACCCGGGTCGATGTGGAATCCATGTGGAACGCATCGAGACTGCTCGCAGCGTACGGGCGCATGCACGATCCTGGCGGATGAATGTGGAAGCTTTCGAGTCCATGTGGAATCCTTTCGGCCTCCATGTGGAATTCTCACGGCGTCCATGTGGAAAGCAACGCGTCTGCAGCGTCCGGGTGAATCCTTACAGGTCAATGTGGAAAGCTACAAGACCGCTCGCAGCGTACGGTGTTTTGGTCGCGGTGGTCGTAGCGTAGCGTGCAAAAGCGCGTTCAGTTTTCTTCATTTATTTGTATTAAAATTATTATTTATTGTATTTACAAACGACCGATTACAATATGTTGGCCACACTTTGGGCTGATAGTTGCAAGATTTTCCCATGAGATATTTAAATTAAATAGTATTATATTTCTATTACAAAAACGAGGTATTTTTCGCTACAATTCTATGCATTCCTTTAGCTATTTCCTTGCGGCCGCCCGTAACGGCTTTGGTTTTTAGCGAATAACTAAAAAAGTTGAAGAGCTAGACGAAAATGATGTTCTACAAAGTTGTAAAGAATAACATTTCGTATCTTTCAAAGATTTTTGCAGATTTTTATACAATTGATTAACCATGTTATTTTGATTAAATATATCGGGAATTCCTTTAGCGTCACAAATTTAATTTTCAAATTCTTTCAAACATACGATTTAGATAAAAGTGTAAAGGACAGTGTTGACCTACTTATGAACAACTGTTTTGAAAAATTTAGGGCTTCTGAACAGCTTTTAAATTGATCGTTCACTGCCCCTAGTCCCATCATGCGACACCTAATCGACGCATCCTTTTATATTCATATTCTTTACCTATGTACCCGAACGCATCACTGGTACGCGAGCCGGTGTTTAGCCGGTAACCATTTCTCGGCCAAGCAATGCTTTGTGGTATGACTCAATTCTCATCAGAGGTATTCGGTTTCCCCTAGTCGAACCTACATAGCATCCTGTGTTCATTACCTGCCTGCAACAACCAGTAACACCTTCCGCATGTATAGGCGCGTAGCGACAACGAACAGTGCTAGTTACCTGTCGTCTGTCTGAATGCTCATGGGAAAAAATTAGCACGTGTAGCAGCTACCTCGTATTTCTGTGTGTTTAAAGAAATTTTCCATTAAACCACACCTTGAGGGTAGTTAAAAAGGTCCAAACAGCGTCTAATATTTTTTATCGGAACGGCCGTATGGTAGGAAACAAACCTGTCATGCAATATTTTTCCCCAAAAATATTTAAAAGCACGAAAGAATTATTTTTTGCATCATACGTGCAGTGAAATCCATTCCCATTCAGCTTCATTTATATACGGTACACAACGTACCCCCTCAACGACTGGTCGGATGGCGCAAATGTAAGCATGACTTTCTTCTACACCAATTTCTAATCCAATGTTCTCTATCATTTCAGCAAAAGCTCCAAGGAAGTTGTATGGGGAAAAAAGATTCTCTCACGCTCTCACGAGAGAGTGAATTAGAGGAACCCCCCTGGCGTTTTTATTTTCTGGAATTCATTCATTTTTTTTGCTAAAATCCGGCGTAGGTCCACACGCTACGAACGCTCGCGGGCGACTGAAGCGGGCGTGGCTACGCGGGGCTTTATATACCAACCCGGTTTGAGTGTGTGCGTGTGGTCGCTAAATGTCTTCCTCCGGGACTCCGCGGTGGATTCCGAACAGACCCGTTAGGGGCCATGAGAACAAAAGAAACTCGACCGCATGAACTCGCTTTTGCATGACTGGGTTATTATACAAAAGCTTGCGAGCTTCCATGCTTGCAAGCTTGCATGCTCGTATGCAAGCGTACATACGCCCCGCCCCCTATACCCGATTCCCCCACCCCCGCGAACAATCCACGAACGAGGCTTACTAAGTTGCTAGTAAGCCTTTAATAAGCCGGCTAATAAGCCTCGATGTCGTACGACTTTTGCCAAGTGGGCCTGCACGCTTGCAGGCTAATTTATAATAAGCGTTGGTACCCACTTGGCAAAAGTCGTACGACATCGAGGCTTATTAGCCGGCTTATTAAAGGCTTACTAGCAACTTAGTAAGCCTCGTTCGTGGATCGTTCGCTGGGGTGGGGGAATCGGGTACAGGGGCGGGGCGTATGCCGTATGTACGCTTGTATATAGCCTGCAAGCTTGCAGGCTTATTTATAATAAGCGTTGGTAGCCTAATAAGCTTCAGTGTGTCCCGTTCTTTCCTTCGCTTTTTTTTTCTTTCTCGCTTTCCCTTTCTTTCCTATTGCTGCATTCGGGACACCCTCGTCCCGAACTCACCACGACCGTGAACGAAATAATTACCAGGAAATACATACGATCCCTTTTTTTATTGCACATACGCTCATCATGCGACGAACAGGTAAAAAAACTGCCTGCGTTCTGCGAAGCGGATGGTGGGATGGGGTTCCTATGTTCGGCAGAGGTTTCTGTAAATATATAGAAGAAAAAAAAACGGAGAGACATGAGAAATCTTTACACTTTGTTTTTTTTCTTTAACTCATTTCGAGTGTTAAAATGCGTACCTCTCAAGACGTCGAATATTCAGCACTCTCTCCGATGTGATTTGTCCTGCCATCCTGCGGTTTAACTCCGGCTTCACCCTTTCCGCTTCACGGCCAAACTCTTTCCATCAGCTGATCGACTCGATGGAATTCACTACGCACAAAACACAAGGAATAGAATTAATTCACTTATCACAATCACTAGTTTTCACATTACTTACCGGAGCAAAGAATCACTTCACAAAACACGATAACGCTTGCGCACACACCTCCGCCTCCAGCAAAGGCCAAACTCATATGAATACGCCAAAGACAGGGCAAAGCAATTTTGCAGTGAAAGAAAGGAGACAGCGAAAAACAATATAGTGCCACACTCCTCGACAGGCTTCAAATTGTGGAACCAAAATTGTCTAACACTTCGAGTATGGGACCGTTCAGGTGTGGGGTGGGTTGGTGACGCAGGTTGCGGTGAGGGTTTACATAGAATATGGGAGCGTGTGTGAGTGAGGTAGGGTGGTGGAGTGAGAGTTTGTCGCACGATCGCTCGAAAGTGAGGGTCAGGGGTAGCGAGAATGAAGAAATTTCCCCCCTCTCATGCCCCAATGTGCAATTCAACCACGCCTGCTAATAAATACTATTGCCGCTATGTTCTGGCCTACAGGCGAAGTGAGATAAAAAACGTGCACATACGCATATACACGGTACGCTGTCGATCCCAATTAGCCCTTTCTCCCTCTACCTCACTAACGATCATCCTGCTAAAGCGAGAATGCGTGTTAGGATCGCGCGTCGATACACACTAACACATTCAAAGACACCATGTGTGTACACAGCGTACGAGCGCCTGCACGATCCTAGGGGCGTGACCCGGGTCGATGTGGAATCCATGTGGAACGCATCGAGACTGCTCGCAGCGTACGGGCGCATGCACGATCCTGGCGGATGAATGTGGAAGCTTTCGAGTCCATGTGGAATCCTTTCGGCCTCCATGTGGAATTCTCACGGCGTCCATGTGGAAAGCAACGCGTCTGCAGCGTCCGGGTGAATCCTTACAGGTCAATGTGGAAAGCTACAAGACCGCTCGCAGCGTACGGTGTT
The DNA here is from genome assembly GCF_943734845.2 of Anopheles funestus. NCBI lineage: Eukaryota > Metazoa > Arthropoda > Insecta > Diptera > Culicidae > Anopheles > Anopheles funestus. The sequence continues at coordinate 19,494,699 of NC_064597.1, read as the reverse complement.
TTGGTCGCGGTGGTCGTAGCGTAGCGTGCAAAAGCGCGTTCAGTTTTCTTCATTTATTTGTATTAAAATTATTATTTATTGTATTTACAAACGACCGATTACAATATGTTGGCCACACTTTGGGCTGATAGTTGCAAGATTTTCCCATGAGATATTTAAATTAAATAGTATTATATTTCTATTACAAAAACGAGGTATTTTTCGCTACAATTCTATGCATTCCTTTAGCTATTTCCTTGCGGCCGCCCGTAACGGCTTTGGTTTTTAGCGAATAACTAAAAAAGTTGAAGAGCTAGACGAAAATGATGTTCTACAAAGTTGTAAAGAATAACATTTCGTATCTTTCAAAGATTTTTGCAGATTTTTATACAATTGATTAACCATGTTATTTTGATTAAATATATCGGGAATTCCTTTAGCGTCACAAATTTAATTTTCAAATTCTTTCAAACATACGATTTAGATAAAAGTGTAAAGGACAGTGTTGACCTACTTATGAACAACTGTTTTGAAAAATTTAGGGCTTCTGAACAGCTTTTAAATTGATCGTTCACTGCCCCTAGTCCCATCATGCGACACCTAATCGACGCATCCTTTTATATTCATATTCTTTACCTATGTACCCGAACGCATCACTGGTACGCGAGCCGGTGTTTAGCCGGTAACCATTTCTCGGCCAAGCAATGCTTTGTGGCATGACTCAATTCTCATCAGAGGTATTCGGTTTCCCCTAGTCGAACCTACATAGCATCCTGTGTTCATTACCTGCCTGCAACAACCAGTAACACCTTCCGCATGTATAGGCGCGTAGCGACAACGAACAGTGCTAGTTACCTGTCGTCTGTCTGAATGCTCATGGGAAAAAATTAGCACGTGTAGCAGCTACCTCGTATTTCTGTGTGTTTAAAGAAATTTTCCATTAAACCACACCTTGAGGGTAGTTAAAAAGGTCCAAACAGCGTCTAATATTTTTTATCGGAACGGCCGTATGGTAGGAAACAAACCTGTCATGCAATATTTTTCCCCAAAAATATTTAAAAGCACGAAAGAATTATTTTTTGCATCATACGTGCAGTGAAATCCATTCCCATTCAGCTTCATTTATATACGGTACACAACGTACCCCCTCAACGACTGGTCGGATGGCGCAAATGTAAGCATGACTTTCTTCTACACCAATTTCTAATCCAATGTTCTCTATCATTTCAGCAAAAGCTCCAAGGAAGTTGTATGGGGAAAAAAGATTCTCTCACGCTCTCACGAGAGAGTGAATTTGAGGAACCCCCTGGCGTTTTTATTTTCTGGAATTCATTCATTTTTTTGCAGATTTTTGCAGATTTTTTTACAACTGATTAACCATGGTATTTTGATTAAATATGTCGGGGATTGCTTCAGCGTCACAAATTTAATTTTTAAATTCTTTCAAACATACGATTTGGATAAAAGTGTAAAGGACAGTGTTAACCTACTTATGAACAACTGTTTTGAAAAATTTAGGGCTTTTAAACAGCTTTTAAATTGATCGTTCACTGCCCCTAGTCCCATCGTGCGACACCTAATCGACGCATCCTTTTACATTCATATTCTTTACCTATGTTTAGCCGGTAAGCATTTCTTGGCCAAGCAATGGTTTGTGGTATGACTCAATTCTTGTCAGAGGTATTCGGTTTCCCCTAGTCGCACCTACATAGCATCCTGTGTTCATTACCTGCCTACAAGAACCAGTAACACCTTCCGCATGCATAGGCGCGTAGCGACAACGAACATTGCTAGTTACCTGTCGTCTGTCTGAACGCTCATGGGAAAAAATTAGCAGGTGTAGCAGCTACCTCGTATTACTGTGTGTTTAAAGAAATTTTCCATAAAGCCACACCTTGAGGGTAGTTAAAAAGGTCCAAACAGCGTCTAATATTTTTTATCGGAACGGCCGTATGGTAGGAAACAAACCTGTAATGCAATATTTTTCTCCAAAAATATCTAAAAGCACGAAAGAATTATTTTTTGCATCATACGTGCAGTGAAACCCATTCCCGTTCAGCTTCATTTATATACGGTACACAACGTACCCCCTCAACGGCTGGTCGGATGGCGCAAATGTAAGCATGACTTTCTTCTACACCAATTTCTAATCCAATGTTCTCTATCATTTCAGCAAAAGCTCCAAGGAAGTTGTATGGGGAAAAAAGATTCTCTCACGCTCTCACGAGAGAGTGAATTAGAGGAACCCCCCTGGCGTTTTTATTTTCTGGAATTCATTCATTTTTTTTGCTAAAATCCGGCGTAGGTCCACACGCTACGAACGCTCGCGGGCGACTGAAGCGGGCGTGGCTACGCGGGGCTTTATATACCAACCCGGTTTGAGTGTGTGCGTGTGGTCGCTAAATGTCTTCCTCCGGGACTCCGCGGTGGATTCCGAACAGACCCGTTAGGGGCCATGAGAACAAAAGAAACTCGACCGCATGAACTCGCTTTTGCATGACTGGGTTATTATACAAAAGCTTGCGAGCTTCCATGCTTGCAAGCTTGCATGCTCGTATGCAAGCGTACATACGCCCCGCCCCCTATACCCGATTCCCCCACCCCCGCGAACAATCCACGAACGAGGCTTACTAAGTTGCTAGTAAGCCTTTAATAAGCCGGCTAATAAGCCTCGATGTCGTACGACTTTTGCCAAGTGGGCCTGCAAGCTTGCAGGCTAATTTATAATAAGCGTTGGTACCCACTTGGCAAAAGTCGTACGACATCGAGGCTTATTAGCCGGCTTATTAAAGGCTTACTAGCAACTTAGTAAGCCTCGTTCGTGGATCGTTCGCTGGGGTGGGGGAATCGGGTACAGGGGCGGGGCGTATGCCGTATGTACGCTTGTATATAGCCTGCAAGCTTGCAGGCTTATTTATAATAAGCGTTGGTAGCCTAATAAGCTTCAGTGTGTCCCGTTCTTTCCTTCGCTTTTTTTTTCTTTCTCGCTTTCCCTTTCTTTCCTATTGCTGCATTCGGGACACCCTCGTCCCGAACTCACCACGACCGTGAACGAAATAATTACCAGGAAATACATACGATCCCTTTTTTTATTGCACATACGCTCATCATGCGACGAACAGGTAAAAAAACTGCCTGCGTTCTGCGAAGCGGATGGTGGGATGGGGTTCCTATGTTCGGCAGAGGTTTCTGTAAATATATAGAAGAAAAAAAAACGGAGAGACATGAGAAATCTTTACACTTTGTTTTTTTTCTTTAACTCATTTCGAGTGTTAAAATGCGTACCTCTCAAGACGTCGAATATTCAGCACTCTCTCCGATGTGATTTGTCCTGCCATCCTGCGGTTTAACTCCGGCTTCACCCTTTCCGCTTCACGGCCAAACTCTTTCCATCAGCTGATCGACTCGATGGAATTCACTACGCACAAAACACAAGGAATAGAATTAATTCACTTATCACAATCACTAGTTTTCACATTACTTACCGGAGCAAAGAATCACTTCACAAAACACGATAACGCTTGCGCACACACCTCCGCCTCCAGCAAAGGCCAAACTCATATGAATACGCCAAAGACAGGGCAAAGCAATTTTGCAGTGAAAGAAAGGAGACAGCAAAAACAATATAGTGCCACACTCCTCGACAGGCTTCAAATTGTGGAACCAAAATTGTCTAACACTTCGAGTATGGGACCGTTTAGGTGTGGGGTGGGTTGGTGACGCAGGTTGCGGTGAGGGTTTACATAGAATATGGGAGCGTGTGTGAGTGAGGTAGGGTGGTGGAGTGAGAGTTTGTCGCACGATCGCTCGAAAGTGAGGGTCAGGGGTAGCGAGAATGAAGAAATTTCCCCCCTCTCATGCCCCAATGTGCAATTCAACCACGCCTGCTAATAAATACTATTGCCGCTATGTTCTGGCCTACAGGCGAAGTGAGATAAAAAACGTGCACATACGCATATACACGGTACGCTGTCGATCCCAATTAGCCCTTTCTCCCTCTACCTCACTAACGATCATCCTGCTAAAGCGAGAATGCGTGTTAGGATCGCGCGTCGATACACACTAACACATTCAAAGACACCATGTGTGTACACAGCGTACGAGCGCCTGCACGATCCTAGGGGCGTGACCCGGGTCGATGTGGAATCCATGTGGAACGCATCGAGACTGCTCGCAGCGTACGGGCGCATGCACGATCCTGGCGGATGAATGTGGAAGCTTTCGAGTCCATGTGGAATCCTTTCGGCCTCCATGTGGAATTCTCACGGCGTCCATGTGGAAAGCAACGCGTCTGCAGCGTCCGGGTGAATCCTTACAGGTCAATGTGGAAAGCTACAAGACCGCTCGCAGCGGACGGTGTTTTGGTCGCGGTGGTCGTAGCGTAGCGTGCAAAAGCGCGTTCAGTTTTCTTCATTTATTTGTATTAAAATTATTATTTATTGTATTTACAAACGACCGATTACAATATGTTGGCCACACTTTGGGCTGATAGTTGCAAGATTTTCCCATGAGATATTTAAATTAAATAGTATTATATTTCTATTACAAAAACGAGGTATTTTTCGCTACAATTCTATGCATTCCTTTAGCTATTTCCTTGCGGCCGCCCGTAACGGCTTTTGTTTTTAGCGAATAACTAAAAAAGTTGAAGAGCTAGACGAAAATGATGTTCTACAAAGTTGTAAAGAATAACATTTCGTATCTTTCAAAGATTTTTGCAGATTTTTATACAATTGATTAACCATGTTATTTTGATTAAATATATCGGGAATTCCTTTAGCGTCACAAATTTAATTTTCAAATTCTTTCAAACATACGATTTAGATAAAAGTGTAAAGGACAGTGTTGACCTACTTATGAACAACTGTTTTGAAAAATTTAGGGCTTCTGAACAGCTTTTAAATTGATCGTTCACTGCCCCTAGTCCCATCATGCGACACCTAATCGACGCATCCTTTTATATTCATATTCTTTACCTATGTACCCGAACGCATCACTGGTACGCGAGCCGGTGTTTAGCCGGTAACCATTTCTCGGCCAAGCAATGCTTTGTGGTATGACTCAATTCTCATCAGAGGTATTCGGTTTCCCCTAGTCGAACCTACATAGCATCCTGTGTTCATTACCTGCCTGCAACAACCAGTAACACCTTCCGCATGTATAGGCGCGTAGCGACAACGAACAGTGCTAGTTACCTGTCGTCTGGCTGAATGCTCATGGGAAAAAATTAGCACGTGTAGCAGCTACCTCGTATTTCTGTGTGTTTAAAGAAATTTTCCATTAAACCACACCTTGAGGGTAGTTAAAAAGGTCCAAACAGCGTCTAATATTTTTTATCGGAACGGCCGTATGGTAGGAAACAAACCTGTCATGCAATATTTTTCCCCAAAAATATTTAAAAGCACGAAAGAATTATTTTTTGCATCATACGTGCAGTGAAATCCATTCCCATTCAGCTTCATTTATATACGGTACACAACGTACCCCCTCAACGACTGGTCGGATGGCGCAAATGTAAGCATGACTTTCTTCTACACCAATTTCTAATCCAATGTTCTCTATCATTTCAGCAAAAGCTCCAAGGAAGTTGTATGGGGAAAAAAGATTCTCTCACGCTCTCACGAGAGAGTGAATTTGAGGAACCCCCCTGGCGTTTTTATTTTCTGGAATTCATTCATTTTTTTGCTAAAATCCGGCGTAGGTCCACACGCTACGAACGCTCGCGGGCGTGGCTACGCGGGGCTTTATATCCCAGTCATGCAAAAGCGAGTTCATGCGGTCGAGTTTCTTTTGTTCTCATGGCCCCTAACGGGTCTGTTCGGAATCCACCGCGGAGTCCCGGAGGAAGACATTTAGCGACCACACGCACACACTCAAACCGGGTTGGTATATAAAGCCCCGCGTAGCCACGCCCGCTTCAGTCGCCCGCGAGCGTTCGTAGCGTGTGGACCTACGCCGGATTTTAGCAAAAAAAATGAATGAATTCCAGAAAATAAAAACGCCAGGGGGGTTCCTCTAATTCACTCTCTCGTGAGAGCGTGAGAGAATCTTTTTTCCCCATACAACTTCCTTGGAGCTTTTGCTGAAATGATAGAGAACATTGGATTAGAAATTGGTGTAGAAGAAAGTCATGCTTACATTTGCGCCATCCGACCAGCCGTTGAGGGGGTACGTTGTGTACCGTATATAAATGAAGCTGAACGGGAATGGATTTCACTGCACGTATGATGCAAAAAATAATTCTTTCGTGCTTTTAGATATTTTTGGAGAAAAATATTGCATAACAGGTTTGTTTCCTACCATACGGCCGTTCCGATAAAAAATATTAGACGCTGTTTGGACCTTTTTAACTACCCTCAAGGTGTGGCTTTATGGAAAATTTCTTTAAACACACAGTAATACGAGGTAGCTGCTACACCTGCTAATTTTTTCCCATGAGCGTTCAGACAGACGACAGGTAACTAGCAATGTTCGTTGTCGCTACGCGCCTATGCATGCGGAAGGTGTTACTGGTTCTTGTAGGCAGGTAATGAACACAGGATGCTATGTAGGTGCGACTAGGGGAAACCGAATACCTCTGACAAGAATTGAGTCATACCACAAACCATTGCTTGGCCAAGAAATGCTTACCGGCTAAACATAGGTAAAGAATATGAATGTAAAAGGATGCGTCGATTAGGTGTCGCACGATGGGACTAGGGGCAGTGAACGATCAATTTAAAAGCTGTTTAAAAGCCCTAAATTTTTCAAAACAGTTGTTCATAAGTAGGTTAACACTGTCCTTTACACTTTTATCCAAATCGTATGTTTGAAAGAATTTAAAAATTAAATTTGTGACGCTGAAGCAATCCCCGACATATTTAATCAAAATACCATGGTTAATCAGTTGTAAAAAAATCTGCAAAAATCTTTAAAAGATGCAAAATGTTATTCTTTACAACTTTGTAGAACATCATTTTCGTCTAGCTCTTCAACTTTTTTAGTTATTCGCTAAAAACCAAAGCCGTTACGGACGGCCGCGAGGAAATAGCTAAAGCAAGGCATAGAATTGTAGTGAAAAATTCCTCGTTTTTGTAATTGAAATATAATACTATTTTATTTAAATATCTCACGGGAAAATCTTGCAACTATTAGCCCAAAGTGTGGCCAACATATTGTAATCGGTGGTTTGTAAATAAATAATAATTTTAATACAAATAAATGAAGAAAGCTGAACGCGCTTTTGCACGCTACGCTACGACCATCGCGACCAAAACACCGTCCGCTGCGAGCGGTCTTGTAGCTTTCCACATTGACCCATAAGGATTCATCATTCACCCGTACGATGCGGACGCGTTGCTTTCCACATGGACTCATTCACCGGCATTAAACATTCACCCGCAAGGATCGTGCAAGCGCCCGTACACTGCGAGGGCTAGCGTTGCTTTCCACATGGACGCCGTGAGGATTCCATATGGATTCCGACAGGATTCCACATGGACTCGAAAGCTTCCATATTCATCCGCCAGGATCGTGCATGCGCCCGTACGCTGCGAGCAGTCTCGATGCGTTCCACATGGATTCCACATCGACCCGGGTCACGCCCCTAGGATCGTGCAGGCGCTCGTACGCTGTGTACACACATGGTGTCTTTGAATGTGTTAGTGTGTATCGACGCGCGATCCTAACACGCATTCTCGCTTTAGCAGGATGATCGTTAGTGAGGTAGAGGGAGAATGGGCTAATTGGGATCGACAGCGTACCGTGTATATGCGTATGTGCACGTTTTTTATCTCACTTCGCCTGTAGGCCAGAACATAGCGGCAATAGTATTTATTAGCAGGCGTGGTTGAATTGCTCATTGGGATACCAACCCGGTTTGAGTGTGTGCGTGTGGTCGCTAAATGTCTTCCTCCGGGACTCCGCGGTGGATTCCGATCAGACCCGTTAGGGACCATGAGAACAAAAGAAACTCGACCGCATGAACTCGCTTTTGCATGACTGGGCTGTGTCATTCACAATTCCTAGATGCTTCCAACCAGATGCCACCGAGGAAAAAACGGGCCTCACTTCACCACAATGGTATTCCTAGGCATCTTTTACATGGCGCTCCAGAACCAATGAATGGAACTGTTTCACCATATTTCAGGACACGGCTGCAACGTACATATGGCCAGTTCCGCGTATATCAACAGGTGGTTTTAGGGCACTACCTTCCGGAGCAAGGGAATAAAATGCATCTTAAATCAGCCACGTTCAATCATCAATGTATGAATCTTGCCGTGACTTCTTAGATTGTGCACACCGTGAACTACTCAATATGAAATCAACTGGTCACTTTTCGCGCGCGTGTCTCAAACTTGCGTAGTCTCATTCATTTTTTTTTTTAATCAATCTTTTAAAATGCTAAAATCTTATCATCATCGTTAGATCATGATGACAACTGCAGTTATACAAAACATGGGACATCTACACATATAACACATTATACAGTTTGTTTAACATACGCCGCACACCCACGCTTGAATTCCTGCAAGCTACTCGCGTTCTTAATTTCTCTTTGCAATCTGTTGTACCGTTGAACCCCCTTGAAAAACAAAGAGTTTCTAGCACTGTGAGATAGTAAGTGCGGAATTCTGGGCTCATCTGATATATCTTCAATAATCGATATATATAAGCCATGGTCTGATACACAATCCTCTACAGACATCCATTGTAGGATATCTAGCATAACAGCAGACAATGTACGTCAACTACAACATAATATTAACTTAATAATACCGTTGAAGCCTAACCATTTGCCCTTTATTGCCAAGAAACAGAATGGACGAGCAGAAATCAAAGTATGGTGATACAAGTGATTTATAGACGTGAACTTTCCCGAAAAAATCAAGATCATTCCCCAACCTACTAATCTACTTCTTTGCCACTTTGGTGATGACCCAGTCTATGTGAGCGTGGAACTTCAACTTGTCGTCTAAAATAACCCCCAAGTATTTAACCTGGCGAGTTCTCTCGATTCGTTCCGTATTGATAACGATAGATGGTGGGTTGTACAATCCACCGACAGACATTACCATGTAGCTGGTCTTTGTTATGTTCAATGCCAGTTTTTTGTACTTTAACCAACCATCTAGAGCGTTTAAATCGAGATTAAGGAGAGACTCTGCTTGTTTGATGTCTTTATGCGCGATAAACATAACAGTATCGTCAGCAAAAAAATTGATCTCGCAAGAATTTAAAACATGTTTCATGTCATTGATATACATGATAAACAAAATTGGTCCAAGAACACTTTCTTGCGGAACTCCAATGGTGTTTTCTACAGCCTCTGATTTTGAGTTTCCAAAAAACGTTCTCTGAGTTCTGTCTTTTAAATAACTTTCGGACCAATTGAGCTCCTTCCCCACAATACCAAAACGCTTTAGTGTTGTTACAAAATAACGGCCTTGATATTGTCTCGTTATATGCTCGTTTAAGATCCAAAAAGACAGCAATTATTAGCCGGAATCGCCAAGCAGTTAACAGATTTTAACAGTCGTTAAAAATTCATTTTGGATGAACCGAATTCATTTGTTAAAAATTTCTGTTAGAATTAACGACTGTTAGAACAGTTAACGACTCGACGTCAAGGCCCATAAGAGACACGGGTAAAAGTTTCGAGCAGTTGAATAAACGACTGTTAATTTGTATCGCGTACGCTCGTGACGATCGTTTATTTAACTACGTGTCAGACCCAGTCGTTAAAATTAACAAATGAATTTATTGATTATTTTCTATCCAATACAACAAATAAATGGGACGAAACGGCTATGCAAACGACATTTTCGTTGAACTTAGTTTAAAAATGTGCTTTATGTCAGAATTCTGAGGAATGTGTAAATGTAATTATAATTACAATTACATATGCGTACAAAAAAATTATGCGTGTAATCATCTATCGGCCTAACGACCCCTTAGAGTTATGCCGACCATTTCTGGCTTACTAAAATTACTTTACAACGTAGCCGTATAGTCAGTCCATGCTACGAAGGGACCGGTCCAGCTGGGATTTGATACCCGATCCTGTGATACCCGGGCTGCCCCATGCACCGGGCTGGCTGCAGTCATATGCAAACCAGTGAACCATGGTGTCGAAAGAGGTGAATTTCATAGCCTTTCTGCAGCATGGAATATGTCCCTTCTGCACCTCTATATCGTTGTCGTTTCAGTCAAATGATTAGGAGCGACTATTTCCGAAAAATACGATATAACAAGAGAGCGTAAGATTGAAATAATTTTTATTATTTTTCGCACCCATATTTCATGCTTGTACGATCCATGCGGATCCTTCATGCGCATTAGCAGTCTCGGCTGCCACGAAGAGTGGTAAAATATTCATATTCACTTTGTTGTACGCAGCTTGTAACAAGCGCGCTCACTTTGTTGACAAATAAAATAACACATAGTGGAAGTTGGGGCAAGTGTGCCACATAGGTAAGTGATCCACAAAGCATTTTTGCAGTTAAAAGTTAGGACACGCTTAAGGTGGCACGCTTGCCCCATTTCCACTATATTCATATTTGACAGTTCCAAATCTACTCGACGTAAACGATCGCTTCACAGTTAACGACTATCAGTTCATCTGTTCGCGATACAAATGGCATGCAGTTTTTAACGACTTTTGTTTAATTCTAACGACTGTTACATTTTAACGACTTTCTTTCGCGATCCCGGCTATTGTTTCCTTCTGTTCCATCAACCCTTTCCACCTCGCTAGAACAAGATTCAAGATTCAGTTTCACAAGAGTGACCCTGCCGATATCCTGACTGCTCGCGAATTAATAACTCGTGTCCATTCAGAAATTGTACCAATTGTTCTTTGACTACAATTTCAACATTTTTTTTCGAGTATATGGAGCATGTTGATGGGACGAAAGTCCTCCGCTTTGACGGCTCCGTTCACTTCAAGTATAGGTATTAGCAATGACTCCTTCCATGCTTTAGGAACATAACCGCTTTTTAGCGATTCATTAATCACCATAAGAAGATTTTCTCCTATTACATGGAAGCAGTTGTGAATTGTATGAGAATTCACATTCCCTATACCTGCAGTTTTAGTCAGGTTGAAACAAATCGTTTTTAGCTTCTCAAGTGTAATCTTCTGAAAATTGAATAGGTGCTCTAGGGTTTTATTTCTCAATAAATAATCAGGCTCGCCGACAGAATTATTTTTTCATTTCAAAAAACGAGTTCAACTTGTTACTAATGATGGAATCATCCGATTCAATCAAGTTATCAAATCTAACAATATAAAAGCCTGATTGCTCTGGTTTAATCATAATTTTAAGTACTTTCCAGAGCTCTTTGCTGTTACCTTTGTGCTTAGATATCTCATTACAAAAGTATTCCCTACGTGTTGTTTTGAGACTCCTGCTGTATATGTTCCTAAGCCTCGTATAGTCAGACCAATCGTAAGCCGAGTTTGCTCTTATAAATTGCTTGTATGCCTTGTCTCTTTTCCGGTTAGCACGTGCAAGATCCAAAGTATACCATTTACTAGTCTAAGAATCTATCCAACCAATCTTCTAAAATTTCAACAAACCTTGAGTCACTTGCACTAGGAGAATGATATAAAATCCCGTTTTTATATCCTACTAGTCTACTCCGCGAAACTGCTACACCACGAAACCAATTGCCTTCCAATGATTCATTGAAAATCACTTTAATGGCAATGTCGCTTCTAGCATACACAGCAACTCCTCCTGTGTAGCGTGAATGTGATAAACACGATACCACCCTGTAACCTTTCAGATAAAATTGTTGGAATGCTTCTTCCTCAGTCACATGAGTTTCAGAGATCAAGACCAACAAGGGTTGGACTTTTTCTACCGTCTCACGAAACATTGCATAGTTGGATGACAGGCCGGCTACATTGAAATATAAAATCTCTCCCCGTCCTAAACCAACCGTGCCGTCCTAAACCATTCCCCCTTTGCTATTAAACTGCGGACAATTATAACTATTGGCCGCGTGTTTTATGTCCAGTTTAGTATTCCTGCTGGTGTTAGCCAACACACAGTTTACACATTTTAGGATAGACGATGTGCAATCCGACGTTCTATGTTCACCACTGCATTTTGAGCGCGCTTCCTTATTTTTGCAATCGGTGCTTTTATGGTTTTATGGAACGGTTCTGGATAATTTACATTTATCAAAACCAACATTGATCTTTTCTAGTTTTCAAAAAATCCAAGAACCTTGACCTGTTTCCAGGGAACTTCCTCATCTTGGGATTTCAAAAGATCTACTAGATTTGAGTCTGAGTATTTCTCACTCATTCACTCACTCATGTGCTGCAGCTTGGCTGGATCCCGTTCCATCGCTACTCGGGCTCCTTGCCACATCTGCCTCCGGATTTTGTAGCCTGGCCCGAATATCCGTGAGGCCCCAACTGTTCTGGAAGTTGATCGCCCTGCTCCTTCTTGCTCCGCTTGACCGCTTACTCCAGTGCTGCTCTAGCTGCTGTGTACGCCGGACGCCGATCCTGTTGCTGTTCTTGCGTTCGGGCTCGCCTGAGTCTTCTCCGCATCCTGATGTAAGTGCGACGTAACTGGGAAATCTCGTTATTCCACCAGTACACCGATCGTCGTCCTCCCCGTGATATTTTTTCCAACGAGCATATGGGATACAAAATACATAATGACAGGGAAAGCTTAAGCTTAAGGTCCTCACAAAAGGTAGGAATTTCATGAAACGGCATACTGATTCTCTGGTCCTGGATGCTCGAATCTCTTCAACCAAAACGCTTTCGCTTGGCCTGTTGATAGTTTGCGAATGTAGATGATGAAGGGGTAGAGGAATCCGACAAAGGACGTGGCCTTCGTACTGAACTTGAATGCTGTTCTAATCTAGGAGATGATTTAAGTTCTAGCAATCCATTTTGCACGATAGTTCCGGTGGCAGATTTTTTCCATTGCACCACACGAACAAAGCCTTTGCAGCCATCGATGTGGTTGCTAAAAAGTTTTCGCTTTATGCGTTCCTGGCAGATTGGACATAACATATCGCAGTCATCGCGAGTAAATGCAATCGATCGTTCAAACTGCTTAATAAATGCCTCCGCGGTTGTTGCGCGGCAATCTTCCGCATCGACGTTGACTGTGTCGACTGTGATGGTAGTAGTGGTTTTTGGTACATCGGAGGTCAGATCTATCGATACTTCTGCGGGCAGGGTTGATTTGAATCGGCAACGAATTAGACTGCGCTTCGGTACCATGTACTTGACATAACAGCGATAGTATATCGATACTTCGTCGCAAACTATCTTGCTCATCTCGTATATTTTGTAAAACGTGCCTCCACCATTGTCGGCATGCGTCTTCCACCATTCGTTTTGCAATCCGGGCGAACCGTCAATCGACCGTACGATTCCATAAAAAGGATCATAGTTGTGGCAAATACCAGTGCAGCGATACCACTGATTTCTGCAGGCAAGACTCGTGTTGAATGGTTTGTGATTGAACGAAATGTTCGTTAGTAGCATTTTGTTCAAAAATGTCATAATTTTACGAAAATTTTCACCGTACCCACCCACTTGGCAAAAGTCGTACGACATTGCGGCTTATTAGCCGGCTTATTAAAGGCTTACTAGCAACTTAGTAAGCCTCGTTCGTGGATCGTTCGCGGGGGTGGGGGAATCGGGTATAGGAGGCAGGGCGTATGTACGCTTGCATACGAGCATGCAAGCTTGCAAGCATGGAAGCTCCCAAGCTTATTTATAATAAGCCTGGAAGCCAAAAAATTAGCTTTATTTTGTCCCGTTCTTTCCTTCGCTTTTTTTCTTTCTCGCTTTCCCTTTCTTTCCTATTGCTGCATTCGGGACACCCTCGTCCCAAACACACCACGACCGTGAACGAAATAATTACCAGGAAATACATACGATCTCTTTTTTTATTGCACCTACGCTCATCATGCGCAAGCGGTCGCTGGACGAACAGGTAAAAAAAACTGCCGGCGTTCTGCGAAGCGGACGGTGGGATGGGGTGCCTATGTTTGGCAGAGGTTTCTGTAAATATATAGAAGAAAAAAAAAACGGAGAGACATGAGAAATCTTTACACTTTGTTTTTTTTTTCTTTAACTCATTTCGAGTGTTAAAATGCGTACCTCTCAAGACGTCGAGTATTCAGCACTCTCTCCGATGTGATTTGTCCTGCCATCCTGCGGTTTAACTCCGGCTTCACCCTTTCCGCTTCACGGCCAAACTCTTTCCATCATCTGATCGACTCGATGGGATTCACTACGCACAAAACACATGGATTAGATTCACTTATCACAATCATTAGTTTTCACATTACTTACCGGAGCAAAGAATCACTTCACAAAACACGATAACGCTTGCGCACACCTCCGCCTCCAGCAAAGGCCAAACTCATATGAATACGCCAAAGACAGGGCAAAAGCAATTTTGCAGTGAAAGAAAGGAGACAGCGAAAAACAATATAGTGCCACACTCCTCGACAGGCTTCAAAGTGTGTAACCAAAATTGTCTAACACTTCGAGTATGGGACCGTTCAGGTGTGGGGTGGGTTGGTGACGCAGGTTGCGGTGAGGGTTTACATAGAATATAGGAGCGTGTGTGAGTGAGGTAGGGTGGTGGAGTGAGAGTTTGTCGTACGATCGCTCGAAAGTGAGGGTCAGGGGTAGCGAGAATGAAGAAATTTCCCCCCTCTCATGCGATTTCTGCCAAGTGGGCACTGTTAGGTTCTTTTACGCCCTCTATTTTCAGTAATGCGTGTATCATCTCATGCAGAATAATACTGATGATTTCGATGCGGGGATGTAGTGTAAGCAGTGACCCATTCAATGCAATGGTATATCTACCTTCGTCGTCGTTAAATGGTGCAGGAGCTACCCATGCTATCGGACCAAACAATGGTCATTTTTTGTTCTTGAAACGAGACTGGAAGTATAATGCATCGAATTTGGTGAATATAGCTGCTATGTTGTCAGTGTATGTAGCCATACCGCACTGATATGGGTATGGATCCGAAGCCTCTCGAAGGATAATATAGGCACTCCATACCCTACTCCGACTCAATACGTCCCCGTCGTACAGAATGGTAACATATCTCTCCAAATATCTGAGCTTGGGTATACGGGGAAACCCAACCCCTTGGGAAGATGGGGTATATGGCTAAATTGAGCGGAGGGGGACAGCCAGCGTCTGTTCTCCATGTTAGGGGCGGCTGGATGTCCCTTCTGTCCTGGCACCCTACGGGACTTTAAACAGCTAGGATGCGTAGGCCCTCCGACGAGACAGGGGGTTGGGGGAGAGGCCTTGCAAGCCACCCCCAATACAAATGCAACGAAAGGAAACCAAGAATTTTCGAATCGGATTAACGGATACCGACCCACGCAACTGAACAAGGACTACGATTGGAAACTCGGGACATGGAACTGCAGATCCCTCACAGCACCCGGAAGTACCCGCATTCTTTCGGACGAGGTGAGGGCCCGCGGCTTCGGTATAGTAGCACTTCAGGAGGTGCGCTGGAAAGGAGTTACGGAGCGCCCCTACCGCAGTGATTGCATGATCTACCAGAGCGGTGGTGAAAAGCATGAACTCGGTACAGCGTTCCTGGTCATAGGTGCGATGCGAAAGAGGGTAATCGGTTGGTGGCCGATCAACGAACGGATGTGCAGGTTGAGGGTTCGTGGAAGGTTCTTCAACCTGAGCATTATTAACGTGCATAGTCCGCACCTTGGAAGCACCGATGACGATAAGGAGCTATTTTATACGCAGCTGGAGAGGGAGTACGACCGCTGCCCACAACACGACGTCAAGATCGTCATCGGAGACTTTAACGCTCAGGTCGGACGGGAGGAGGCATACAAACCCATGATAGGTAGTTTCAGCGCCCACCAGCTGACAAACGACAATGGGCTCCGCCTAATAAACTTCGCCTCCTCCAAGCACATGACCATTCGCAGCACCTTCTTCCAGCATGCACCACGCTTCAGCTACACCTGGAGATCACCACAGCAGACATATTCCCAGATTGACCACGTTCTCATCGATGGAAGGCACTTCTCGGACATTATCGACGTACGTACGACTGAGACGACTGAGAAGGCAGCAGACCCGACTCTTCCAGGACAAGAAGCGCAGCTTCGAAGAGTCGGATGAGCAACTGATGCAGCAGCTATCCCAGTCGGGGGAAACTCGTAAGTTCTACAGGATGCTGAATGCGGCACGAGGCGGTTTTACTCCCATAACCGCTATGTGCCGCAACGAGGAGGGAGATATCCTGTCGGACGAGCGAGAGGTGATCGAAAGGTGGAAGTGCTACTTCGACAGGCACCTGAACGGAGCAGATGCAGGGGAGACCTCTGCAGGAAGCAGAGGAGAGCAGTATTGCGACAGCCAGCAGGATGACGAAGTGCCCCCGCCATCCTTGGACGAAGTCATCAGTGCCATCAAACAGCTGAAACGTAACAAGTCAGCTGGCAGCGATGGGCTGGTGGCAGAATTGTTCAAGATGGGCCCGGAGAGGCTTGCCGCGCATATGCATCGGCTGATCGTAAGGATTTGGGACCAGGAAGAACTACCGGACGAGTGGAAGCTGGGTGTCATACACCCAGTGTACAAAAAGGGCGACAGACTGGACTGTGCTAACTTCCGAGCCATCACAGCCCTGAATGCTGCCTACAAGATCCTGTCCCGAATACTCTTCTGCAGACTTGCGCCCCTTGCCACAGATTTCGTCGGAAGCTACCAAGCTGGATTTGTTGGAGGCAAATCGACCACCGACCAAATCTTTACTCTACGGCAGATCCTCCAGAAATGCCGAGAGCATCAGACCCCCACGCACCACCTGTTCATTGACTTTAAGGCGGCCTACGATACCATAGATCGGACCGAACTATGGAACACCATGCAGCAGTACGGATTCCCTGGGAAGCTGGTATGGCTGTTGAAGGCCACGATGGATGGGGTGCAGTGCAAGGTGAGAGTATCGAACATGCTGTCGGAATCGTTCGAATCTCACCGGGGTCTGAGGCAAGGGGACGGACTCTCCTGTTTGCTGTTTAACATCGCTCTGGAAGGTGTCATGCGAAGCGCGGGCTTCGACATCCGGGGCACGATTTTCACCCGTTCTCTCCAATTTCTCGGCTTCGCAGATGACATCGACATCATTGGACGGACATCTGCGGCGGTGTGCGACGCGTACACCCGACTGAAACGCGAGGCCGACAGAATTGGATTGAGGATCAATGCGACGAAGACAAAGTACCTGCTTGCCGGAGGCTCTGACCGTGATAGAGCTCGAATCGGAAGCAGAGTATCAGTTGACGGCGACGATCTCGAGGTGGTAGAGGAGTTCTGCTACCTTGGTACGATCGTAACTTCGGACAACAACATGAGCAGCGAAATCCGAAGGCGCATTGTTCAGGGAAATCGTGCCTACTACGGGCTCCACAAACTCCTGCGATCCAGAAGGCTCCAGCAACACACGAAATGCACGATATATCGCACACTGATACGTCCGGTAGTCCTCTACGGATACGAGTCCTGGACCCTGCTAACGGAGGATGCCAATGCACTCGCTATTTTCGAACGGCGGGTGCTAAGGACTATCTTTGGCGGTGTGTGCGAGCAGGGCGTGTGGAGAAGGAGAATGAACCACGAGCTAGCTGAGCTGTTTGGCGGTGCAGATATCCTGACGGTGGTCAAAGCCGGAAGGATACGATGGCTGGGGCACGTGATGAGGATGCCGGACTCATGCCCCACCAGGAAGGTGCTCGTCAGCGATCCGTTCGGCACGAGGCAGAGAGGAGCACAGCGAGCTCGTTGGCTGGATCAGGTGGAGTCAAACCTGTCGGAGATCGGATGCAGCCGGGGGTGGAGGACTGCAGCACTGGACCGAGTTTCCTGGAAACGGATTAGCGACCAGGCCATGTCTACGCGACGTGCTCGACCATGAGCAGGCCAGAAAAGAAGAAGAAGAAGAAGAAGAAGAAGCTGCTATGTCCGGTAGAACGTCGATAAATTTCCACCCGAAGTTGTACTCCAGATTCACATACACTTGTAGCTCATCTATGAAAAATTCGTCGTTGTTCAGATCTCTGGGCTCTGCTTTGAACAGTTTGGGTTCTACTAAGGAATTATTGTTCATAAGTCTTTCCGCCACTGACGACCATTTCCGATGCTTGTAATATTACTTCATCATCACTATCGGAGAACAGTTCCACTGTCCCGGCCTGGTACTGTAAATGAATACGCACCGCCATTTGGTGATCCCGCTCAACAGAATCGACAATCAGCACATCTTCCTCACTGGAACTTACAGGGTTTTGAATCATATAAGGGAACAGTTCAATCACTTAGGGGAATGTTGCAAATCGGTAGGGGAGTGTTGCAAGCACTCTACGGAAATTTGCAATCATATAGGGGCATCTTTCAAGCAGTGGGGAATTTTGCAATCCGTAGGGGAATTTTAGCCGGGCTTCAATCCAACCCTGCAAATGTCAAGTGTCAGAAGATAGTTTGTTTACATTGCGTCGATGCCGGCTCATAAACACTCAATCAGGCGAAGGAAAAGGTAACTAATTACAATAATTTTATCAAATTCCCCGGTTTAATGTGCTTTTTTATTTCAGGCAAATGATTTCATTAGAAACAATCAATCAAAGATGCCGTCAAGAAAAAATATTTCACTGGAAGACAAACAAAAAATTGTAAAAATGTATCATGAGGAATACCGAATGACGGACATTGCTAGGATAATGGATCTGAACATCCAAACTGTTTCTCGAATTGTTCATAAGTTTTTGAAAGAAGGTGAGATTACAAACCATTCGAGCGAAAAAGGAGATCCACAAAACAAAAAACTCACTGCGGAGCAATTGGAAACCGTAAAATCGTGGGTGGACGAAGACTGCACAACGAGTCTGAAAAAGATTTCCGAAAAGTGTGCCCGTGAATTTGGGGTTAACGTTTGTATATTCACTATAAGAAATTATTTGAGCGATTTCAATTACACTTTAAAAAGAGTGCAACTATTGCCAGCGCGACGCAATGCTGCAGATAATGTTCAGGTGAGGAAGGAATATGCGTCGCTTTTTTTGGATTGGCAGTCAGACTTAAATGACTACAACTTCATGTTTGTGGATGAAGTAGGTTTTAACATCTCATTACGATGCAAAAGAGGGTGGTCGGTTTCCGGTAAACCTACAACACAAGTCGTGCCATCTATCAGAAGCCGAAATGTAACTATTTGTTGTTGCATGCCCCGAAATGGGATCATTGTTTATGACTCCACGAATGGGGCATTCAACCAAAATTTTTTTCTGGGATTTCTAGAAAAACTAAAGGAAAGCATGGCAACCAATAATATCACTGATCCAGTAATATTTTTAGACAATGTTGCATTGCCCAAAAAAAAAACTTAGTTAAACAATTTGCAGAAGAGAATAATATAAGATTAGAGTTCCTTCCTCCGTATTCACCCATCCTCAATCCTATAGAAAATATGTTTTCTAAGTGGAAGGAAATAGTACGAAGAGCTCGCCCAATAAACGAAGCAGAACTAATGAAAGCGATACGAGATGGCAGTGAGCTGATAACTAGACAGGATTGCGATGGATATTTTCGAAATATGCTTAAGTACATTCGCAAATGTATCAATGAGGAGGAAATTGTTGATTGATTAGTTTGCTGTTAGTGTTATTAGTACAAATGATTGAAGTTTTAGTTCCTGATAAATAAGATATGAGAATGAATAACTTAACCTAACATGAACTGTGATAGAACTATTTTAGACTTTTTGAATTCTTATGTAATTTTATTCAAAATCAAAACCAAACGAAAATGCTGTGAAAATAACTCTTATGAAATAAACAATTTTTACTGAATTGTCCATTGTTGAATTGTGTTCCACGATAGAAAAGCCCATTACTAAAACATGTATTGAGATATGACATACACATGCATGAAGCGGGCGTCAGCAGCATCGCAAATATGTTCTGTAGGACTACCGCTCTATTGATACCGTTGGTCCAACTGCAACCGTTAGACGCTTCTGTGACAGCTATTGTGCACAAATGCTGACCGTCTGGTTAGGTTCAATACCGAACGCGTAATGACGTGTCGGCATATATTATGTGTAGTATGGTTATACACGTTTTAAAACATTCATCGTTGTCTCTGATAGGTTTATAGTATCATTGGCTATAAGTGACCAGGAGAGTTGAGGTGATGATAAACGAGGAGAAATTGGGTACTATTTTTTCCTATCGAAGCGAAAGGTGACCAGGAGTACTGTCAGCTACGGGCCCTGCCGCCTATGGAACCCTATACTACAATGGAGCTCCTGACAAGATTCTAACGCCAACTCCACACACAGTAGTATATACATTTACATTACATTTTTGTTACATTTTTGTTTATAACTCGTGATTGCGTGGGCCTAGGAAAACAAGCAATATGTCATTCGACAGCTAAAAGTGTACGGAACAAGCAGCGAAAACATCCCGTGACAAAAAAATGCCAAAAAAGAGTAAATTGTGGAAGCGGATCACCTGCATCATGATGATCCGCGCCGGACGCGACAACCGCGACATCATGCAGTGCGTGCAGTGTTCGCTGAACACGGTGAAGGCGATCCGGAGTGAGCTGGGAGAAAACAGCGACGACGACGAAGCGGTGGCAGCACGAAAACCACATTCTCAGCGGCGGGATTGCGTGCGGACCGACGCTTTCCTGGCTGACCTCCAGGCGCGCGTGATGGAAAATCCGGGGATCGGAATTCGGCCGTTGGCACGTGAGCTGGGGGTGGCACCATCCACGATGAAAATGGCCCTGAATGACGACCTCCGGTACTTCTCTTACAAGCGCCGAAGAGGTCAGTTGTTGACAGAGAAGGGTCGCGAGCGTCGGTTGGGGAACGCCAAGAAGCTGCTGAACTTGCTAAAGCATCCCGTGGAGCCTGACACGCTGTGGTTTTTCTCTGATGAGAAAAACTTCTGCCAGGACCAAAAGGTTAACACCCAGAACAACCGGTGGCTGGCTTACTGCCCGGCGGACGTGCCACGGGTGCCGCAAACCAAGTTCCCCCAGACGGTGATGGTGTTTTCCTGCGTGTCATCGGAAGGGGACGTGATGCCGCCCCACTTTTTCGAGCAGGGGCTGAGGCTGAACGCGGACGGGTACATTTCCATGCTGGACACCGTCGTGAAGCCTTGGATCACGAAAGTGGCCAACGGCAAACCGTACGTGTTCCAGCAGGATTCCGCTCCGTGCCATACAGCCTCCAAAACGATAAAGTGGTTGGCGGCAAATTTCAACGACTTCACCGCGTCTATTCGTGACACACAGTTGAGGAAATTTAATACAGGCAACGGTATAAAGCCACAGTTTACAACGCCAAATTCTCCTCAGTCCAACGGCGTGGCAGAGCGCAAAAATTGATCAATTACTGAGATGACTACGTGTATGCTGATGGATTCGGGCATAAACAAACGATTCTGGGGTGAAGCGACGCTAACTGCAACTCATTTACAGAACCGTTTGCCGTCTAGGTCCGTTTCTAAGACACCGTACGAACTCTGGTGGAATCGAAACCCAGATTTGAGACACCTACGCATTTTTGGTAGCGATGCGTATGTGCATATTGCAAAGGTTAAAAGGAATAAATTAGACGAACGGGCGGTTAAACTGAAGCTGGTAGGATATTCTCATGAGCATAAGGCATACAGATTCGTAAACCCAGAAACAGATTGCATAATGATTAGTCGCGATGCCCGATTCGTGGAAAATGAAATTGGAACAAATTTCGTGGAAGTTCCAATGACCGAGACGCTTCGTAAGAAAGCTGACAATGAGAAGAATACATATAACGACAGATTCATTAACTGTAACAGAGCCATCATATAAGGGAAATGAAGATACAGGAATGGAGATAAATACGGAGGAAAATGGTCGTCCAGAAAGAAGATCAAAATTACCAACATATCTCGAGGATTATGTTATGGGAACCATTGAATGTTCAAAAAAGAAAAAGAAGTGCGTGAAGCGATGTCCTCAGAGATGCAGTCACATCGTAGCATTGGTACTTGTTCGATACGTCTGATAGGACGTATGGCTATAGGATCCCGATGGGTGTTCAAGATAAAGCGGAACGAGAAAGATCGGAAAGTCGTAAAGTATAAAGCTCGACTAGTAGCACAGGGGTATACACAGCGGTATGGAATCGACTATTGTGATGTACACGCCCCCGTGACTAATTACACAACGTTCAGAACTTTTCTCACAATAGCTGGGAAGCAAAAATTAACGGTTCAACATTTGGATGTGAAGACGGCGTATCTTAATGGTGTCATTGAAGAGGAAATCTACATGCGTCAACCACCCGGTTTCGCAGTGCAGGGACAGGAGGAGTTAGTTTGTCGGCTCAAACGGAGCATTTACGTTTTACACCAATCGGCTCGTTGTTGGTATCGAAAACTCAGCGAAGTACTGGCCAAACTAGCATTCAAGGCTTCAACGGCGGACCAGTGCTTGTATGTGAAGTCTGCAAATGGGAGATCGTTGTTCTTATTAGTGTATGTAGACGACATGCTCATAGCCACATCCACTCAAGCAGAAGCAAGCCAGATATGTGATGACCTAAACCAAGAATTCAGCATCACCTGTTTGGGAGAAATTAAGCATTTTCTCGGTATGGAAGCACAGCAAAGCGGTGGTTCCTACAAGATAAGGTTGAAGACTTTCATCGAAAGGCTTTTGGAAACGCATGGTATGAATGATGCAAAATGTGCCAATTCACCGATAGACCAGGGCATTATCTGAAGCAGCCAAGCGAAGCACAATTATTTGAAGATGTTACGAAGTACCGTAGTTTGGTGGGAGGTATACTCTATCTCGCAGTGACCGCTAGGCCGGACATAGCAGCCGCTACAGCTATACGCGGTAGAAGATTTACATCATTAACGCAAACGGACTGGACCGCAGCCAAACGTGTCCTGCGTTACTTGAAACGAAGGAAGGAGCAATTTTTACCACTAGGCAGGACGGATGCAGCACTGTGCGGATACTCGGACTCTGATTGGGCTGCACAGTGGGCAACGGCCATACAAATGCCGGGATGAAAATCAATGATATGAACCATGGTGGTTATTTTCTTCAAACATATTTCATATAACTAAAAAATGTGTAATTACATTATTGTTCATTATTTTTCTCAAATAATAGTGTTTTCAATAATGAATACAAATAGGAACTAGTATGTTTGACAGAAGCTAGTGGAGTTTGACTCCAATTAAGAAGCACCAAATTGAACAAACAAGGAACAAATTATGACGAAGATGTATTAGGTTCTAAACTTGAAAAAAGCAATTAATTATTAAAAAGTAACTAAATAAGTAATATTTAGTAAATTTTACGTATAATAATGAATAATCAATCAAAATCTTTTCGTTTAGAGAACGATGCCGCTATCATATCACCCCAGCTCTAAACGCTTAGCAATTGTCGCGTTTGCGAACGCGATTCAGAAAAATTTTGCGAAACTCCATATAAAAAAATTGTGAAAAGTCGCTATACGTGTATTTTCAGCGAAAAATCGCGATTCGAAGCGCGACTTGACGCCATGACAGTTAACTGTAATAACAAGGTAAACATGGCAATACCGAGGTAAACTAATACAAATTAAAAAATTAAATATTTTGAGTGTTATTAAATATTGTAAATTAAATTAATAAATCGAATGCTATTTATTTATTAAAAGTACATACGTGTTGTACATAATGATTGTGAATGTCAATATTAATGTTAAATAAAAAACATCGCTGTTAATTAAAAATATTCCCATATTGTGGACAAATGCATGGCTGCATGGTTTATGAAATTATTACTAGTATGTTGAACTTGCTTGAACAAGATAAATTAATTAATAATTAATTAATAATTAATTAAATTAATTAATTAGAAAAAATACTAGAGTTAAAAAATATTAGATAGTCCACAGCAAAGTGTTCGATCCCTTTTGGAAGCTGTGTTGGAATCGTGGTTATGAATACATGTATATTGATGGTAGTTTGCAAGCTGTGTTGGAATCGTGGTTATGAATACCTGTACATTGAGGGTACGGTGACGGTCATGAAATGAGAAAAAAGCCATACACGTTTGATTACCCGTATTCGAAGATTTTTACCTTCATGCTACTCGAAGCTGCCGATCCCAATTCTATTTTGCCCGGTGTATGACGCGGTGGGCAAACACATCTTCGTTCACCTATTTATCTTGTTACAATTCTTTCTGGCTACCGGAAAAAATTATAACAAGATTTTCCAGCGTCAAACACACAAGAAAACAAAACGGACAAATCTACGGTACTGTTAGCAACAGCCGTTATTTGTATCACAGGAGTCAGCAGCATCCTGCCACGAGCTTTCTTGATGGTTCGATGTTTTGAAACATCGTCACTAGGCTTTAAAAACTTGCCTTTCTCATCAACTTCATCAAAACAATAAATTTACTATTTATTATAATTTTCTTTGTTTAAATTAATTTAATTTAATTCGAAATTAATTTCCCGCTACCGGTAAGATTGAAAACATAAACAAACCTTGCACGAGAAAACCTAAACAACCTTGAAGTCGCGCCGAAAGTCGCAAATTTTTTTGGGAAAACTGTGCTACGATTGTCGCGTTCGCAAACGCGACAATTGCTAAGCATGTAGGCACGGGGTTACAACCCACTTGGCAGAAATCGCATGAGAGGGGGGAAATTTCTTCATTCTCGCTACCCCTGACCCTCACTTTCGAGCGATCGTACGACAAACTCTCACTCCACCACCTTACCTCACTCACACACGCTCCCATATTCTATGTAAACCCTCACCGCAACCTGCGTCACCAACCCACCCCACACCTGAACGGTCCCATACTCGAAGTGTTAGACAAATTTTGGTTCCACACTTCGAAGCCTGTCGAGGAGTGTGGCACTATATTGTTTTTCGCTGTCTCCTTTCTTTCACTGCAAAATTGCTTTTGCCCTGTCTTTGGCGTATTCATATGAGTTTGGCCTTTGCTGGAGGCGGAGGTGTGTGCGCAAGCGTTATCGTGTTTTGTGAAGTGATTCTTTGCTCCGGTAAGTAATGTGAAAACTAGTGATTGTGATTAGTGAATTAATTAATGGAATTAATGGATTATCATGTGTTTTGTGCGTAGTGAATCCCATAGAGTCGATCAGCTGATGGAAAGAGTTTGGCCGTGAAGCGGAAAGGGTGAAGCCGGAGTTAAACCGCAGGATGGCAGGACAAATCACATCGGAGAGAGTGCTGAATATTCGACGTCTTGAGAGGTACGCATTTTAACACTCGAAATGAGGTAAAGAAAAAAAACAAAGTGTAAAGATTTCTCATGTCTCTCCGTTTTTTTTTTCTTCTATATATTTACAGAAACCTCTGCCGAACATAGGAACCCCATCCCTCCGTCCGCTTCGCAGAACGCCGGCAGTTTTTTTACCTGTTCGTCCCATGATGAGCGTATGTGCAATAAAAAAAGGGATCGTATGTATTTCCTGGTAATTATTTCGTTCACGGTCGTGGTGTGTTCGGGACGAGGGTGTCCCGAATGCAGTAATAGGAAAGAAAGGGAAAGCGAGAAAGAACAAAAAAGCGAAGGAAAGAACAGGACACACTGAAGCTTATTAGGCTACCAACGCTTATTATAAATAAGCCTGCAAGCTTGCAGGCTATATACAAGCGTACATACGGCATACGCCCCGCCCCCTGTACCCGATTCCCCCACCCCCGCGAACGATCCACGAACGAGGCTTACTAAGTTGCTAGTAAGCCTTTAATAAGCCGGCTAATAAGCCGAAATGTCGTACGACTTTTGCCAAGTGGGAAGCTGCGTACAACTAAGTGAATATGAATAGTTTACCACTCTTCATGGCAGCCGAGACTGCTGATGCGCAAGTAGAATCTGCATGGATCGTACAAGCATGAAATATGCGTTCGTAAAATATTAAAAATTATTTTATTCTTACGCTCATCTTGTTGCACCGTGGTTTTCGGAAATAGTCGCTCCTAATCATTTGTCTGAAAAGACAACGATATAGAGGCGCAGAAGGGGACATATTCCATGCTGCAGAAAGGCTTTGAAATTCACCTCTTTCGACACCATGGTTAACTGGTTTGCATTTGACTGCAGCCATGCCGGTGCATGGGGCCGCCAATCGACAGGACCGGGTATCAAATCCCATCTGGTCCCTCCATAGGAAGGACTGATTATACGGCTACGTTGTAAAGTAAGTTTAGTAAGCCAGAAATGGTCGACATGACCTCTAAGGAGTCGTTAGGCCGATAGATGATTATACGCATAATTTTTGAGTTGATATGTAATTGTAATTGTAATTACATATGTAATTTTAATTATAATTACATTTACACATTCCTCAGAATTCTGACATAAAGCACATTTTTAAACTAAGTTCAACGAAAATGTCGTTTGCATAGCCGTTTCGTCCCATTTATTTGTTGTATTGGATAGAAAATAATCAATAAATTCATTTGTTAATTTTAACGACTGGGTCTGACACGTAGTTAAATAAACGATCGTCACGAGCGTACGCGATACAAATTAACAGTCGTTTATTCAACTGCTCGAAACTTTTACCCGTGTCTCTTATGGGCCTTGACGACTAGTCGTTAATTGTTCTAACAGTCGTTAATTCTAACAGAAATTTTTAACAAATGAATTCGGTTCTTGCAAAATGAATTTTTAACGACTGTTAAAATCTGTTAACTGCTTGGCGATTCCGGCAAGTATCAACAAAAGGTTCTCATCTAGCAGCCGACACGTACGGACGTGTTCTCTCTAGTGCGTAAAATAATATCCATCTAAAGTAGTGCAAACAGTGTGTACGGGTCATTCTGCTCCAGAATGACTAGACGTGGACGGAAGAAAAAGAGGGAAGATGAAGTTAGCCCCTCTGTGGTGAGCACGGGAGCTCCACCGAAAAAATCATGCTAACTACAGAACCAGAGAGCGAGAAATTAATCGAGGTTTGCTCTCGCAGAAGCCGTCACTCGAAACAAACAACTAGCCCGAGCATGCAGACGGATGCTGTACCTGCACGCGCGATAAACCACTACCAAGAGGATATTCTCTCGCAAGAAGGAACGATCGACACAGAAGATTGCTCTCATGGCAGCGGCCGTGCCAAAACGACCAACAAAGCAGGACCCCTTCTACTTGCTTCCTCCGCCGCGTCCAATCGTACGATCAGACCGGCACGCATACCACCAATCGTGGTCAACGCTCCGTACCATCAGCTACGAGCTGATCTAGCCGGCATACCTGGTATCGTGGTACATTTCAGGGGGGGGGGGGGGGGGGGGGGGGGAGCACTGTCACCCTAGCTGCCCTAAAATGCATTCGTACCATCGATTGCATACGAGTCTCTTGGGAGGCACACCGCGGCGGAAAAGGCCGAACTGTACAATGCCATCGTTGCCAAGCTTTTGGTCGTGGAACAAGAAATTGTTCTATGAAACAGCGATGCGAAAACTGCTCCAAAGAACATGCTACCGAAACATGCTCGATATTATCCCCAGAGGCTCCAAAATGTGCAAACTGCCAAGGTAGCCATCGTAGCAACGATCCGGATTGTCCCAGTCGACACCAATACCACCAGATGCGCCAAAAGGTTTCGTTCAGCAACCAAAGGCAACTTAAGCCCTCTCGCGCAAATCGTGCAGCGATGCCACCACCGCCTGCACCAACAAATTCGTCCTTCCCTCCGCTCAGGCGTTCGGGTTCACCTACACATGCTACTGTTGCTAACGCTGGTCCTGTCACAACGTTTGCTTCTGTTGTAAATGATTCTCTTCCTACCAACACTGCTTTACCACTAGCCTCTCCTCATCGTGCGGTTGCTGAATCCATCACTCGCACGCATACCATGCGTGCTAATACCATGCAAACCCCTGCCATCCGTGCTTCTACCCCACACCCAGCCTCTTCACCTGAAATGCTACCAGGGAACGAAGACGACTTCAGTATCGAAGAATGGGTCGAGATTTTACGAGTGATGACACAGCGCTTCCGTCTCTGTCGCACCCGTCAAGAAAAGTTTGCCGTTATTGCGGAGCTAGCCATTCGCTATGGATGCTAAGCTGTGCATTATAAATTGGAACGCGCGTTCAATCAGCGCGAAAAAAAACCCTGTTATGCTATTTGGGTATTTTTGAAATTGGTAGTTGGGAGCCAAGTATACCTCAGTCGTAAGGACACCTTGGCTTCCTGTAACGTGTGCACAAATACCAATATGAATAAAGCAGAGTGCAAGTATTGAACTTAGTGAAAGGACGTGTTTTTTTCTTTGCTCCCGAAATTCGTACTTGTGTCCTCTCTTGCAAAAATATACAGTCCACTCGAAGAACAGTTTGGTCCTACGGAACCGGATACGTTGAAAACCAGTGTGCGTTATCTGTGCCTTTTCGCGTAAAATCGGTTTATGGAACATCCACAGTCGGATGTTAGTGGCGTGACACGTGGTGCGTCGCTACCGAGCCAATAGAGTAGCACTATCCGAAAAACAAAGGACCGTAATTCGGAAAGTGTGATTCGTCGGATGTCAGCCCGAAGGCATTCCGATCGAAAAAAGTGCGTATTCAGTATAGAACCGCGTGCAACTTAGCTTGGCGTGGGTTTTGCCTAAAGCAAATGGCGGACCGGCGCAAGTGAAGTAGTGAGTGTGCATACGTAGTGTACAATGCAATCACCGTTTACACGGTCAAAGAAACTGAAACGAACACCAGAAAAACAATCGACATCTCATTCTCTAGAACCAACACAGCAACAACAGAAAGTAAAGAAAGATTCCAACAAAATGGATGCTCAGTTGAAGGTTTTAGTGAAGCAACGCGAGGCAGTGCGTCGAAAGCTAAGTCGTGTGAGTGCAGCCTTGTGTGATAGCGATGAACAACCCAACACCAACGTAAAAAACGTGCGCTTCCTTCAGCTCCAAGAAAAGGCTTTAGCAAACGTGTACAACGAATGCAATGAAGTGCAGAATAAAATCTACGAACTACCGCTCTCTGAAGCCGATGACGAAGAGCAGAACGATCAGTACATCGAGTTTGAGAAAGTGTTTAACGAAGTTTCGCTGAAGTTGAGCATGTGTTTAGATTCCGTGCCCAAAATGGAGGCAGCAGCTCCAGTTGTGCCATCGATCCTGCCGCAAGCTCAGCCCTACCTTCCACCGTTGAAAGTGCCCTTACCGACTTTCGATGGATCGTATGAGAAGTGGTACTCATTCAAGGCTATGTTTACTACCGTAATGAATCGATACCAGCAGGAAGAACCAGCCCTGAAATTGTTCCATCTCCGGAACAGTCGCTTCCCTCTCTGTCGCACCCGTCAAGAAAAGTTTGCCGTTATTGCGGAGCTAGCCATTCGCTATGGATGCTAAGCTGTGCATTATAAATTGGAACGCGCGTTCAATCAGCGCGAAAAAAAACCCTGTTATGCTATTTGGGTATTTTTGAAATTGGTAGTTGGGAGCCAAGTATACCTCAGTCGTAAGGACACCTTGGCTTCCTGTAACGTGTGCACAAATACCAATATGAATAAAGCAGAGTGCAAGTATTGAACTTAGTGAAAGGACGTGTTTTTTTCTTTGCTCCCGAAATTCGTACTTGTGTCCTCTCTTGCAAAAATATACAGTCCACTCGAAGAACAGTTTGGTCCTACGGAACCGGATACGTTGAAAACCAGTGTGCGTTATCTGTGCCTTTTCGCGTAAAATCGGTTTATGGAACATCCACAGTCGGATGTTAGTGGCGTGACACGTGGTGCGTCGCTACCGAGCCAATAGAGTAGCACTATCCGAAAAACAAAGGACCGTAATTCGGAAAGTGTGATTCGTCGGATGTCAGCCCGAAGGCATTCCGATCGAAAAAAGTGCGTATTCAGTATAGAACCGCGTGCAACTTAGCTTGGCGTGGGTTTTGCCTAAAGCAAATGGCGGACCGGCGCAAGTGAAGTAGTGAGTGTGCATACGTAGTGTACAATGCAATCACCGTTTACACGGTCAAAGAAACTGAAACGAACACCAGAAAAACAATCGACATCTCATTCTCTAGAACCAACACAGCAACAACAGAAAGTAAAGAAAGATTCCAACAAAATGGATGCTCAGTTGAAGGTTTTAGTGAAGCAACGCGAGGCAGTGCGTCGAAAGCTAAGTCGTGTGAGTGCAGCCTTGTGTGATAGCGATGAACAACCCAACACCAACGTAAAAAACGTGCGCTTCCTTCAGCTCCAAGAAAAGGCTTTAGCAAACGTGTACAACGAATGCAATGAAGTGCAGAATAAAATCTACGAACTACCGCTCTCTGAAGCCGATGACGAAGAGCAGAACGATCAGTACATCGAGTTTGAGGAAGTGTTTAACGAAGTTTCGCTGAAGTTGAGCATGTGTTTAGATTCCGTGCCCAAAATGGAGGCAGCAGCTCCAGTTGTGCCATCGATCCTGCCGCAAGCTCAGCCCTACCTTCCACCGTTGAAAGTGCCCTTACCGACTTTCGATGGATCGTATGAGAAGTGGTACTCATTCAAGGCTATGTTTACTACCGTAATGAATCGATACCAGCAGGAAGAACCAGCCCTGAAATTGTTCCATCTCCGGAACAGTCGCTTCCGTCTCTGTCGCACCCGTCAAGAAAAGTTTGCCGTTATTGCGGAGCTAGCCATTCGCTATGGATGCTAAGCTGTGCATTATAAATTGGAACGCGCGTTCAATCAGCGCGAAAAAAAACCCTGTTATGCTATTTGGGTATTTTTGAAATTGGTAGTTGGGAGCCAAGTATACCTCAGTCGTAAGGACACCTTGGCTTCCTGTAACGTGTGCACAAATACCAATATGAATAAAGCAGAGTGCAAGTATTGAACTTAGTGAAAGGACGTGTTTTTTTCTTTGCTCCCGAAATTCGTACTTGTGTCCTCTCTTGCAAAAATATACAGTCCACTCGAAGAACAGTTTGGTCCTACGGAACCGGATACGTTGAAAACCAGTGTGCGTTATCTGTGCCTTTTCGCGTAAAATCGGTTTATGGAACATCCACAGTCGGATGTTAGTGGCGTGACACGTGGTGCGTCGCTACCGAGCCAATAGAGTAGCACTATCCGAAAAACAAAGGACCGTAATTCGGAAAGTGTGATTCGTCGGATGTCAGCCCGAAGGCATTCCGATCGAAAAAAGTGCGTATTCAGTATAGAACCGCGTGCAACTTAGCTTGGCGTGGGTTTTGCCTAAAGCAAATGGCGGACCGGCGCAAGTGAAGTAGTGAGTGTGCATACGTAGTGTACAATGCAATCACCGTTTACACGGTCAAAGAAACTGAAACGAACACCAGAAAAACAATCGACATCTCATTCTCTAGAACCAACACAGCAACAACAGAAAGTAAAGAAAGATTCCAACAAAATGGATGCTCAGTTGAAGGTTTTAGTGAAGCAACGCGAGGCAGTGCGTCGAAAGCTAAGTCGTGTGAGTGCAGCCTTGTGTGATAGCGATGAACAACCCAACACCAACGTAAAAAACGTGCGCTTCCTTCAGCTCCAAGAAAAGGCTTTAGCAAACGTGTACAACGAATGCAATGAAGTGCAGAATAAAATCTACGAACTACCGCTCTCTGAAGCCGATGACGAAGAGCAGAACGATCAGTACATCGAGTTTGAGAAAGTGTTTAACGAAGTTTCGCTGAAGTTGAGCATGTGTTTAGATTCCGTGCCCAAAATGGAGGCAGCAGCTCCAGTTGTGCCATCGATCCTGCCGCAAGCTCAGCCCTACCTTCCACCGTTGAAAGTGCCCTTACCGACTTTCGATGGATCGTATGAGAAGTGGTACTCATTCAAGGCTATGTTTACTACCGTAATGAATCGATACCAGCAGGAAGAACCAGCCCTGAAATTGTTCCATCTCCGGAACAGTCGCTTCCCTCTCTGTCGCACCCGTCAAGAAAAGTTTGCCGTTATTGCGGAGCTAGCCATTCGCTATGGATGCTAAGCTGTGCATTATAAATTGGAACGCGCGTTCAATCAGCGCGAAAAAAAACCCTGTTATGCTATTTGGGTATTTTTGAAATTGGTAGTTGGGAGCCAAGTATACCTCAGTCGTAAGGACACCTTGGCTTCCTGTAACGTGTGCACAAATACCAATATGAATAAAGCAGAGTGCAAGTATTGAACTTAGTGAAAGGACGTGTTTTTTTCTTTGCTCCCGAAATTCGTACTTGTGTCCTCTCTTGCAAAAATATACAGTCCACTCGAAGAACAGTTTGGTCCTACGGAACCGGATACGTTGAAAACCAGTGTGCGTTATCTGTGCCTTTTCGCGTAAAATCGGTTTATGGAACATCCACAGTCGGATGTTAGTGGCGTGACACGTGGTGCGTCGCTACCGAGCCAATAGAGTAGCACTATCCGAAAAACAAAGGACCGTAATTCGGAAAGTGTGATTCGTCGGATGTCAGCCCGAAGGCATTCCGATCGAAAAAAGTGCGTATTCAGTATAGAACCGCGTGCAACTTAGCTTGGCGTGGGTTTTGCCTAAAGCAAATGGCGGACCGGCGCAAGTGAAGTAGTGAGTGTGCATACGTAGTGTACAATGCAATCACCGTTTACACGGTCAAAGAAACTGAAACGAACACCAGAAAAACAATCGACATCTCATTCTCTAGAACCAACACAGCAACAACAGAAAGTAAAGAAAGATTCCAACAAAATGGATGCTCAGTTGAAGGTTTTAGTGAAGCAACGCGAGGCAGTGCGTCGAAAGCTAAGTCGTGTGAGTGCAGCCTTGTGTGATAGCGATGAACAACCCAACACCAACGTAAAAAACGTGCGCTTCCTTCAGCTCCAAGAAAAGGCTTTAGCAAACGTGTACAACGAATGCAATGAAGTGCAGAATAAAATCTACGAACTACCGCTCTCTGAAGCCGATGACGAAGAGCAGAACGATCAGTACATCGAGTTTGAGAAAGTGTTTAACGAAGTTTCACTGAAGTTGAGCATGTGTTTAGATTCCGTGCCCAAAATGGAGGCAGCAGCTCCAGTTGTGCCATCGATCCTGCCGCAAGCTCAGCCCTACCTTCCACCGTTGAAAGTGCCCTTACCGACTTTCGATGGATCGTATGAGAAGTGGTACTCATTCAAGGCTATGTTTACTACCGTAATGAATCGATACCAGCAGGAAGAACCAGCCCTGAAATTGTTCCATCTCCGGAACAGTCTGGTCGGAAAGGCGGCAGGTATCATCGACGACGAGCTAGTAAACAACAACGATTATGAAGCAGCTTGGAAGATCCTTACGCAACGTTACGAGGATAAACGGATTGTCGTAGACAAACACATAGAGAACCTCTTTGGTCTAACCAAAGTCAGTCGCGACAATGCAGCAAACTTGCGTAAGGTGATCGACACCTGTACGAAAAACGTCGAGGCGTTGAAAAATCATAGTTTTCCGGTAGATGGTCTTGGTGAGCAAATGCTGGTAAACCTTATAGCCAACAAGTTGGATAAGAAACTAAGGGTCGCGTGGGAAACTAAACAAAAGAAAAACGTGTTTTCAACTTACGCTACATTGATCGAGTTTTTGGAGGAGCAATGTAGAATTTCAGAAAAGCTAGACACCGGCGTGAAACCTTCGACGGAAGCTGCGAAGCCAAGGGCAGTGGCAAAAACGCTAGTTGTCGGTGAATCTCAGCAACAGGAAAGGTGTCCAATATGCAGCGCCATGCATGAACTAAGACACTGTGAGCTTTTCAAGCAGAAGAGTGTCAGTGAAAGGCACGAAATAGTGAAACGGTGTGGCGCTTGCTTCAACTGTTTATCGAATGGTCACCGCATCCGAGCATGTCAGTCTGGTTCTTGCCGTCGATGTGGCAAGAAACATCACAGCTTACTCCACGAAGACAACCCTGTTCCCGTTGGCGCTACACCAACGTTCGTGCCTGCTGAAGCTCCGACCACCTTGTGTGCCAAAGAAGTGGACCCGGAAAGACAAACCGTGCTCTCGACCGCAGTTGTTTTAGTAGACGGTTTGTGCAGAACTCCATATCCGTGCCGAGCAATTTTGGATTCTGCATCACAGCTAAATTTTGTCACCGAACGATTTGCTAACCTTCTCTCGATAAAAATGGAAACCACGGACGTCATCGTAAGTAGTTTAAATGGTAATAAAACACGTTTAAACCGTAGGTTGCGCACGACGATCAGGTCTCGTGCCGGAGACATTGTTGCTGAACTGGATTTTCTAGTGACCCCACGAATCACTGGTGAACTTCCATCGAAGTCTTTTGACATATCACAGTGGCCCATCTCGAGCGAACAGGTGCTGGCCGACCCTACCTTCAACAGAAGAGGACCTGTCGATATGCTGATTGGCGCCGATTGTTTTTGGAATTTGATGCAAGATGGCCGATGCGAACTCGGTCCTAATCGACCTGTGCTGCGATACACGAAGCTAGGTTGGATAGCCGGCGGTGTGATTGCGAGTGATACGACGATCGTTGCGCGCACACTTTGCCATACTGCTGACGATGAGCCGCTCATCGATCTACTGAGGAACTTCTACAAGGTAGAATCCTGCGACGAGCCCCGCTCTTCTCCGAAGGCGGACGAAGAGGTGTGTCTGGAACATTTCCAACGCACTCACGAGCGAACTGCGGAGGGTCGGTATGTGGTTCGACATCCCTTCAACGAACGTAAGGGCGAGTTAGGAGACTCGCGTGAAACAGCGCTGCGACGTTTTCTGGCTCTGGAGAGAAAACTCGACAAGCAGCCGGACCTAAAGGAGCAATACTCGCAGTTCATCCGAGAGTACGAGAAACTCGGACACATGCGCGAGATTGTGGAAGCACCGAACGAGGATCCAGGGTCGGTGTTTTATCTACCTCATCACTGCGTGCTGAGGCCTTCAAGCACGACAACTAAACTCCGAGTCGTGTTTGACGGGTCGGCGAAGACGTCAACAGGTGTTTCGATAAACGACGTCTTGATGACTGGACCAACAGTCCAGAACGACCTCACTGCAATTTTGCTTCGTTTCAGAGGTTTTAGATACGTCTTCACACTCGATATTCCGAAGATGTTTCGTCAGGTGATCGTCCATCCGGAAGACACTAGGTACCAGCGAATCTTTTGGAGATACAATCGGACCGATCCACTTACAGTAAGAGAGCTGCTCACGGTTACGTATGGCTTGGGACCCTCTCCATTCCAAGCAACTATGGCGCTCAAACAAGCTGCAAACGATCATCAGGACGAGTTCCCGAGGGCTGCCGAGGTGGTCAACAGAGGAACATATATGGACGATACACTGACGGGCGCCAATACACTTGCGGAAGCATGCCAACTACAACGAGATGTGACAAAATTGCTAGCGAAAGCTTGTTTCAGCGCTCATAAGTGGTGTGCTAATCATTCCGATATCGTTGCAGGAGTAGCAGAAGAGTTACGAGGAAATTCTTTTGAGGTTACCGACAACACCTGCAAGACGACCGTTAAGACGTTAGGCATTACATGGAATCCGTTTGAGGATTGGTTTTCGGTATCCATTCCTGACTTCGACAACCTAGAAGGAATGACTCGTAGAAGACTTCTGAGTCAGCTGGCCAAGATTTTCGACCCGCTTGGATTCTTTGGGCCAGTAATTACATACGCTAAGCTGATACTACGAGAGGTCGGCGAACTGAAAATCGAATGGGATGACCCAGTCCCAACCGAAGTCAACGAGAAGTGGCAACACTTCCGAACCGAGATGACAGCGCTGAGGCAAGTCCGAGTTCCAAGATGGATTTCCTGGGAGGATGTGCTCAAGTTGGAACTGCAAGGGTTCGCTGACGCATCCGACCAAGCCTATGGTGTATGTTTGTACATACAGGGATCTTTTGCCAACGAGGAGTCCAGGATGCAACTGATTTGCAGTAAGTCCCGAATTCTACCGAAGAAGAGGAACCCGAAGGAGAAGGCCATTACGACCCCTCGAGCTGAACTATTGGCAGCACTGTTACTAGCAAGAATGGTCGTAAAGTTCCTGAATGCTACGGAGCTTCGAATTGAGTCTGTTCACCTATGGAGCGATTCAAAAATCGTCTTGTCTTGGCTTAAGAAACCCCCGGAGCTCCTGCAGACGTACGTTTCAAATCGGGTAAGGGAAATTCAACAACTCGACCAATCATTCCACTGGCATTATATTTCCACTTACGAGAATCCAGCCGATTTGATTTCCCGTGGAGTCACGCCTAAGAAATTGATTAGTTCAACGATGTGGTGGCAACCGTGGCCACTGCAACTCATCACCAAGAATGCGGACGAATTGGAAATACCAGACAACGAGCTACCAGAAATGCGATCTGGAGTGACGTTGACCATGACTGTACCTTTCGAACGTTTCGCGATGTTTGAGAGGTTGAGCAGTTTTACAAAAATGGTTAGGAGTATGGCCTACTTGGTGCGTTTTGCTAGGTTCATCAAGTCACGCAAAACGGAGCTGGTAAAGGGTCGACTCACAGCGATAGAGATGCGTACAGCGACGTACGTAATTGTGCGGATGGTTCAACGCGAAGCTTTCCAGCCAGAAATCCTCGCCCTGATGGACGGTGCAAACAAAAACCGTCGACTAAATGGACTGAAGGCGTTTTGGGATCCCGACGATGGCATTTTACGAGTAGGGGGTAGAATCAAGCGAGCTCTCATACCATACGATAGTCGTCACCAGATGCTGCTACCAGCTAAGCATCCTGTCACCGAGGCACTTATTCGTGAACTACACAACGACTACTTGCACATTGGACAAAGAGGTTTGCTTGCAGTTGTACGTCAACCATACTGGCCACTGAATGTGAAGAGTATCATCCGTAAGGTAATACGAAAATGTATCGTATGCTTCAAGGCAAATCCATTGAAGACGACGCAGCTAATGGGTGATTTGCCGTCGTATCGTGTTCAGCCAGCACCTGTCTTTGCGAATACAGGTGTGGATTACGCTGGTCCTTTCTTGATTAAGTCTTCCACAACTCGCAAGCCACAAATTACGAAGGCCTACGTCTGCTTGTTCGTATGCTTGCAAACTCGAGCCGTACACGTGGAATTGGTCTCGGACTTGACGACGGATGCCTTCCTTGCAAGCTTGCGACGATTCACCAGCCGTCGTGGATACCCGAAAACTATACGTTCTGACAATGCAACCAACTTTGCAGGGGCCAAAACGGAGTTGCATGAGCTTTGGCGTATGTTCCAGAACGAATGCGCCACGAAGAAGATCACCGATTATTGCACTGCCAAGGGTATTGACTGGTCGTTCATACCACCTCGAAGTCCGCACTTTGGTGGTATATGGGAGGCTGGCGTGAAGCAGGTCAAACACCACTTGAAACGAATTGTTGGTGAAAGAAAACTAACCTACGAGGAGCTCTACACGACGCTGACACAGATAGAAGCGGTATTAAATTCTCGACCTTTAATACCGAGCTCTGACGATCCATCCGATTACACTGCAATCACCCCAGCACATTTCCTGATAGGGAGGGAATTTCAACAGTTTGTCAAATTTCAACAAAATTCAACAGCCGGTGTTTAAATTCCCCATACCCGCTGATCCAAGGTCTCCCACAGATTAGGGATTAAGATTAAGTATAGGTTAGCGTAGGATTAAGGTATAGGATAGGAAAAAAAAACTACCGCCAGTCTTACAGGTCTACTGCTGATAGCTCACAGTTTCTAAATAACGCCAAAATTGGCTACATCTGCTCATTTTGTGAAACCAATTGGTTGGTCTTAATGTAATTATATATGGATGTATGGATTGTTCTCCAAATCTTCACTATGAATAAAATATATAAATTTATATATATATATGGTGACAGCATGAGTTTCTCTTCAGCGAAACGGCCAGGTCACAAAAAAAACACTTGAAATTGTATGCTTTGATGATAAATATGTTACGGTATTGCAAAAAACAAAAATTTCCCGGTCTTCCGGAGAAATTCCCGGTCATTTCCCGGTTTTCCCGGTTTAAAAAAATTCCCGGCTACCCAGCGGTCAAATTCTTCGTTAAGCGGGCTTCTTAGTGGCTTCTTAAGGACATTAAGAAGCCACTAAGAAGCCGCTTAACGAAGACCTTTTTTGCGCATGTGTTAGTGTGTAGTGCCGCGTAGGTATGGGTGCGTTATTGGCTATGCATAGTGGAAAGTTGTCATCAATTAAAAAGGACATAAAATGAAATGTTTTTTTTTTTATTATTATAATTTTATTCACCAAGTTCTCGCTTACACTTCACTTGCTGGAAAATGCGGGCAAATGTGTTGGTCTGTAAACAGAAAATAGTTGAAATTATCAGTTATTTCAATAAGTTTTCTGTAATATTTCGAAGTACTTACTTATGTGGTGTAAAATTTTGTCCTCTCTGCATGGTACTTTGTACACTTTGTTTGCATGGTTTTCTGCGGTCCGTGCCAATAAATTGTTTCGGATGTACCTGCAATTGTAAAAGCGTAATGTAAATAACATGTAATTCATATAATTCGTTGCATTAAACACCTTACCAGACTCTCAGCAGCCATGAAACTGGTTCAGCATCACCTTGTTCCGGAGGCACGCTGGTCAAGCATCTTCCCTATTTCCAAGTAGTTTTTCAACTTCACATCCCTAACTAAACTATCCAGTCACTTTAAAAAACGCGTGCTCTTTCGATTCGAAGCCATTTTTATCCTTTTATAACCATTTTATCTCCCTATTCTATGCAATAAACTAACCAAACCTTGCACTTCGAAAGCAACACAACATATGACGACCGAAGAATGACGGTGCTGTCAAAATGGTTTTCTACACACACAAAGATATTCCATGAGCTCGGTGTGTAAATACACAACGCGGAGCACGTCGAACTTCGGCAAAGTGTGAAAAGAGCGAGACAAGAACATGCTTGACGAACGAAAAAACAGAGATAGCTTGTGTTGACACGCAAAAGTATAGGCCAACGAGGGTTGGAAGGGGATGAAACGAGGTGAAACGCATGAAAGCTTGACCGCTGGGTAATTTCCGGTTTTCCCGATTTCCCGGTTGATTGGCCACCCTGTGCATAGCCTCCGAACCACCCTGTGCGAAAAATTGACACGCAAGTTAATCACCATACATTTGTCATTATATGTATTATAAGTATTATATGTATTCGTACTTCGTATTAGTAATCTGTTTCACGTTGTCCCACAGTGCATCACCAACACAAGCTAAAAGTGAAAAGATAATAAGCCAGCAGCAACAGAAAGACACATAAAGTGATACACAGATTCTAAAATACTCAGCCGATAAGTGCAATACACTATTTGTGACTGTTAACATAAGTGCACAGACTGAACCAGCATGAAACAGCAGCAGCACCTTTAAAACTCATCACGAAAACACTACGCGAGGAAAGCGTAAGGAACGAGAACACTACGCGAGGACAGCGTAACGAACGAGAATTACACGCTGAGCAGTAGTAGCAGTAAAGTAAAGCAGTAGCCGCCATTGCAGTATACACGTGAAGCTGCTGTCAAACAACACAGCGGGAATCCCGAAGGACACTTAAACGATAAGTATTAGGCCCTCTCCACATGGATCTGCGGACGCCGCGGTCCGCGGAAAACACGTATAACTTGTATACCAGTTGGGTCCGCTCGGCTGTCCGCGGTGGGCTGTCAAACCTCCCGCGGCGCCTGCTGTTCCGCAGATTTGTTGATGTTCAACAAAACTGTGTTTCCGCGGTACCGCGATTGATGACATTTTATTATTGTTTACATCTTGCTCGCTGGTAGTTCGTTGCTAGTGTGAAATATTAATTTTGTGTGTACTACTGGAACAAAATCATAAAATGGGTAAATATACAATAACTGCTAGATAATAAAGTTTGTGTTCATATTTGCTTTTATTTAGATTCCAGATCGGAGCCGAAAGTCAAGCGAAAGGTAAGTTGTGCCATGTTCTTGCTATGATGTAAAGAACTGTACTCGCTCCGGATGATTAGTTAGCTTGTTCCTCGAGATGGAAAGCCTGTACTAGAGTAATAAATGGAGACCGTACTTTGTTCAACATCAGCATCATGAAGTGGTGCTTGTGTGTTCTTCACGGTGGTCTCAAAATAGTGGAAAAAATTATTTTGTTCATTTGTTTTCAGACGGTTAACATGAGTGAGGAGGAAACATTGGTTTTCATTGATTTCATGTTCCGCCATTCCGCCTTATGGAACCGTCAGGATGAGCGGTATAAAAATTTAAACCGGCGACAGGATGATTGGGCACAAATTTCGGAGCAAATGGGGCATCCTACAAATCGGCTGAAAGAGAAGTGGACGTCTCTTCAGTCGATTTACAGAAAGTGCAGATCGGCGCACAATAAGAGCTTGATCACTGGTTCCGGTATGTATTATTAAATGTATGTATGTATTAAAAGATATTTCGAAGTGCATGTTAATGTTGTCATGTTTATTTGATATTTTCAGGTGCCGCTGAAATTTATCGCCCGACCTGGTTTGCTTACTGTGCTATGAGCTTCCTGGATTCAAGCACAGCGTGTGGAACAACCATCGATACCGTAAGTAAAAATATATTCTAGTTTCGTGTAAATCGACATTCTAGATGAAGTTCTAGTTCTAGTTTATGAAATCATTTTTATGCAATCTGAATGCATTTCGTCGGTAGGTTGCGATAATTAAATAATAAAGAAACGCAATATTTGTCTGCTCTCAATACAGTTTTTTTCAATTCATAATTGTAATTCATAATGTCACAGTAGTTTAATTTTAAATTAGCAGGGATATTTCAATGACTTAGGAGGAAGTCAGCAATGTGCATCCGAATATGTAGCATTTCGTTTCCGGAGCGATTTCGATTCGAGTTAAGGTTACGTAAATTCCCTTCGTCGTGAGTAGTGTTGAATCGTCTAGCATCTTGGCTTCACACATTTGCATTTCTACGAATGAAGTTATGTAAATATATTGCAGCCATTTTTACTTTCTTTGCATTTCCTTCTTCGAGCTCAATCGGTTTTTTTAACCCAAAATCGTCCACTCAGGATTCCGAAAGCAATTTCCACGCAGCGTCTAGCTTTAGAATGTCGCTCGTTGAAGTTTCGTTCGGTCGATCTCCTTTCCGTCAAACCACCAAAAGGGCGAAGGCAATATTGTGTTAGAGGAAATGCCTTATTACCTAAAAACATATAGGGAACCAAGATGTTTGACGATGGGCTTAACGGTGCTGGACATGGAAGGCTACACTCATTTCTCTCTAGCTTGTGATAGAGTAATGTATTTTTAAATACACCTCCATCAGAGATTCTTCCCCTGGAACCAACATCTGCAAATATGAAATTACTGTTGGAATCTACTACTCCCAATAGTACGACGCTGAAAAATTTCCTGTAGTTGTAGTAGTTGGTTCCACTGTTGGGGGGTGCTTTGATTCCTACGTGCTTGCCGTCCATAGCCCCGAGCCTATGAGGAAAGCTCCATTTATCCTCAAAGCCCTGTACGATTTTCATCCAATCGTCTAAACTTGAGGGTAGCTATGAAAATAATGAGAAAAAAGAATATTTCAAATTGGTTCCGCGTGATGTTCACATGTAACTTAATTATTTCATATTTATTATTTTTCATTCAGCAATCGTATTTAGAAATCGAGGCGTTGGATGAAGCGTTTATTTCATCTCCGCTACCATCCAGCCAGCAGCCAGAACCGTCCCGCGTATCATCGCCACTCCCGAGACCATCTCGAATCGGTTCACCGCTTCCCGAGCCATCTCGGATCACGTCGCCGCGTCCAGGACCATCTCGGATCATTTCGCCAACGCGCTATCCAACGCCTCCCCGACCAACTACACCGCCCAATGAAACTGTGCGGGCCAGAAAGCGACGACGTGAAGAAGTCAACATTGCCTACACTGAGGAGGTGATGAACTCTTTGCGTGTCGTTAGTACGGCCACGCAATCGTTGATTGAGCGAATGAGTATGCCGGAAGATCCGTTGGATAGTGTGCGAAACCTGATGCGAGGATGGTCTCCCGAACGTCAGGAGCGATGTTTGGCACGCGTGATTCGAATGGTCCAAGAAGAGAATCAGGACCGGTTCGAGCAACGCTGGGGTTACCGTCCATGAAAGGACAGAAGTGGCGTGATTGCCCTGGCCCTGGCCTAATACCAACAAGGGTTTGCGCCAAGGAGATGGGTTTGCTCGTCTTCATACATGCGCGTGCGGAACCTTCCAATGACACCGGATGACTCAGCCCGTTAAATCCTTTTAACTCGTCCACATGGAGAGATGAGTCGTGGTAGACCCAAACTGAGATGGAACGATGGCGTTGGGCTCCTACAGCAAAACAATCGGCTCTTTTCAGAGCCACCGAAAGATTTAGTAGATATCAGTTTACCTTAAAAAACACAACAACGTAGGACAAATTCTGGGCGGAACAACACCGTTATTAGGTAGTCTCAAGGCGATGCAGAGACTAACCTGGAAAAAGAGATGCGCAGCCTTTTATAGCGTGGTTATTGAAGTTCAACTATCGTTGAAACCACCAAGTTCAAGCGTTCGAATGCAATTTATGTTTTCAAAAATAGCACATTC
Organism: Anopheles funestus; assembly: GCF_943734845.2. Lineage (NCBI taxonomy): Eukaryota > Metazoa > Arthropoda > Insecta > Diptera > Culicidae > Anopheles > Anopheles funestus. The sequence continues at coordinate 19,452,087 of NC_064597.1, read as the reverse complement.
AATATGCATTTAATCCGATGGCCGCATCTTGGCTTGTCATGATATCGATATCACACATATCACATCGGATCGTGTGTGAGAGAAAATTTTATGCGTAATCTGTCCTGGTTTGTTGGCTATCAAAGGCGTCGTGTGATCGATCAACGGATCTAGTTCCAAATCCTTCAAATCTCATTCTTGTATCAACAATCGGTCAGAAAAGACCTGCTTGTTTACGATGACAGATAAAGATACGATAAAGATACGATAGATTAGGATACAAATATCTTCTGTGTGCTTCGCTGCACAGCTTCGTACTCGCAACAGTGGGTGTAAATCGTAGGTGCTAAACTAAGGCTCAGTTGCGGATTGCATTCTCTACCGGAGCCACTGTAGTTGTTTTTTTTCTGTGCTTCAATCGTTCCTCCGAAATCTCAGCGAAGACAATCTCGGTTAGTTTCCTATAGCCAGCGGGCGTGATCCTTTTCAGAAAGTGACTAAAATGATACATAAAATACATTTATGTTTTTACCTTTACGTAATCTCGCAACGTTTCAACGAGACAGTCGCACACTTCGGGAATAAAGCTGCTGATAGCTTGTGCTGAAATCTGTTAAATAGCATGATTTATTAAAATAAGATGCAAGTGTTTTATTAAAAAATAAAAAATAGGACTTGCCCGGAATGAATATTCCAGCGATTTATATTGATCGCCCGTTGCCAAATACCGCAAAGTCACAATGAGCTTTTCCTTAGCTGATAAGCTCTTGCGCATATTTGTATCTACTTTTTGAATGTTCGATTCAACAGCACGAAGCAGATAGTTGAAATCATTTCTGGATAGCCTCAAAAAATTAATTATGGTGCTATCCAGTTCTTCTTTCAAAATTGTGTCCATTAGTCGGCCAGCGTGGTCTTCTCTTTCGAGCAGCATGGGGGAAATTCGTCATTGCTTGTGTAATTTGCAGAACGGCTGCCGTTTTTTCGCGATTCATAATAGTTTCATTAAATCACAACAAATGCAAGGTTTATCCGGACACAATGCAACAACATGCAATGTTGTAGCAATGCAATGTTTATCAACACACTGTTTAAATACAATAAACAATCTGTCAAAGGCATCGGTTTATTATTCATTGTTGAAAGTTGGTATAACATAATTAATAACACAAGTTATACGTGTTTTCCGCGGACCGCGGCGTCCGCGGATCCATGAGGAGAGGGCCTTAGACAATCAGGTATTGGAAACAAATACTATGGGATTTATACATAAATATATGATCAAAATTTAAAAAAAATCACAAAAATTTTCATTGGACTATAGATATTAATTAATTGTTATTTGTTATTTTGTAAATATTATTTATTGGATTTATAACAACAACAACAAATAATAATAATTCATGAGTAAAATAGAAGATAAACTTTTCCATTTAAGAAGAACATAAGATAGAACATAAGTTACGGAATTTGCCAGAGAACTTCAGGTGTTGTACAATTAGTAAATACAGAATTTTGGCAACAGAACTTTTAACTTCAATACAAGGGGATTTGATTAAGGTCGAAGAGATCATAAGTGAAAGATATTTAATTAAAATTAATGGTAAAACTAACCAGTGCTTCTCTGCAATCGAGTTACTAATCAATAATTATCAAACATCAAATTTGAACGAATAACAAAAATCACATAAAACAGACAAAATGGCACATTTTGATATTAAAACTGCTACATGTCTTGTACAAATTTACAATGGATCACCAGAAAATCTTGACATATTTATAGATTTAGTAAATTTACTCAAAGAAATTACTCCAGCTGATAAAATGGTATTGCTAGTAAAATTCATCAAGACACGAATCACAGGAAAACCCAGAATAGGATTACCACCAGAAATAGGAAAAGTTGCTGAAATAATCGAAAACATCAAATCCAGATGTGAAGAAAAAACTAATCCAGAAAAAATGATCCAATTAAAAACCATACAAACAAGACAAACCACAAAAATTTGTGAAGAAGTCGAAATTTTAACGTGTAAATTGAAAGGGCTCTACCTGGAACAGAAAATTCCAGAAAAGGTAGCAAACGAAATGGCTGTTAAGGTAGGAGTTGATACACTTGTAGATAAAATAAACAACTCCGAAACAAAAATTTTATTGAAAGTCGGACAATATTCAACAATTTCAGCAGCCACACAGAAAGTTTTGGAAAATGAAACAAGCAGTAATAATTCTGCTCAAGTTTTATCATTTCAAAGAAATAACAGGTACCAAAGTTTTTCTTCAAATAATTATAGTAGATTTCCAAACAATAGATTCAATACCAGATTTCAAGCAAATAGAAATTTCCGTGGCAATAACAGATTCTTATCAAATACAAATACCTACAGGAATAATCGAAATACATACACTCCTAACAGAAATAGAAACAATAACAGTAACCTAAATCGAAATCCATGGCAACCTAACCAAGATAGGAGACAAAACACCCAATCCAATAATCAACGTGAACGTAGAATATTCACTGCCGAAACAGAAGAAGAAGAAGAAAATAATTTTTAGACCAATCCCGGCAGGATTGAAGCATCTGCCGGTTATGACATTGAATTTATCAGCCGAAAATTCAACTATTATCAAAGTAGAAAAAGCTAAAAGTACACATAGTACATTGTTTATAGATACTGGAGCAGCAGTATCATTATTTAAAATTGGAAAATCAAAACTCAACACGAAATAAACAACAGAAACAAAGTTAAACTTACAGGAATTACAAATAACTCATTGGTAACATATGGAACAATATGTTCAAATTTAATTTTTCAGAATGGAACAGTTAATCATACCTTTCACTTAATACCAGATGTAATAGAAATAGAAGCGGATGGAATTCTAGGAAGAGATTTCTTTACTAAATATAAATGTAAAATAGATTATGAATATTATTTGCTAAATTTTGAATTAAATGGAATTTCATTCTCTCATCCTATAGAAGATAATACATTTTAAGTCCCAGCAAGAAGTGAAATCATTCATAAGATTTCACCAAAAAATATACAAGTAGATTCAGTAGTCCATGCACAGGAAATAAAACCAGGAATATTTTGTGCCAATACAATAGTTTCTAAAGATATCCCTTACGTTAAATTTATTAATACTACTGAAATAGATACAATCATAAATATGAAATTTTTCAAGCCTATCATAGAACCAGTTGATAATTTTAACATTTATAATTTCTCAAGAAACAAGAATAGTAAACAAAGAGCACAAGAAATCCTAAGTAAAATAGAGTTAAGAAATTATTCAAATCCAATTAAAGAAGAAATAAGTAAGCTAGTTAACAAATATTCAGATTTATTTTGTCTAAGTGAAGATCCAATTACTACAAATAATTTTTATAAACAATCAATCATTCCTAAAGATAATATTCCTACATACATACCTAATTATAAACAAATACATTCTCAAGGTGAGGAAATATGTAGATAGACAAGTTAATAAAATGTTAGATAACAAAATTATCGAAAATTCAATTTCTCCCCATAATTCACCTATACCACTTGTCCCCAAAAGAATGGGCAATGATGAAAAGTGGAGATTAGTAGTTGATTTTAGACAATTAAATAAAAAGATACTTCCTGATAAATTTCCACTCCCCAGAATAGACACAATACTGGATCAGTTAGGAAACGCAAAATATTTTAGTACCCTAGATCTGATGTCTGGATTCCTTGGAAGCTTCTAGAAAATATACAGCATTTTCTACAACAAAGGGTCATTTTCAATTCACAAGATTGCCTTTCGGACTCAATATAAGTCCAAACAGTTTTCAACGTATGATGGTAATAGCCATGGCTGGCCTTACAGCTAAAATTGCATTCATTTACATAGACGATATTATCGTTATAGGAAGTTCAATGAAGAACCACATAGAAAATCTCACACAGGTATTTAACAGATTAAGAGATTACAACCTAAAATTAAATCCAGCAAAATGCAAATTCTTTAAATCAGAAGTCACATATTTAGGACAAAAAATTACAGACCAGGGAATATACCGTGATGAATCGAAGTTTGATACAGTAAGAAAATTCCCAGTACCAACAAATGCGGAAGAAGTGAGAAGGTTTGTTGCATTTTGCAACTATTACCGCAAATTCCTACAAAATTTCGCAAAAATAGCGAAACCCCTGAATGATCTATTGAAGAAAGGTACAACATTTGTATGAAAAAAAGAACAACAAATAGCGTTTGAGTCATTAAAGAAACATCTGTTATCTCCAACCATTCTTACAGGGTTTTCCAGCCCAGTTCAAATATATAATGGGAGGTTTCAAATTCGTAAAACGCAAAGTGAAAGAATCACGACAGTATTCAAGTCTGGAAAGCCAATTCAAAGTAGTAAGATAGCACCTCAAAATCGTAACACCAAATCTCAAATCCGACAGTTGTTTACCCCTACTGACGTTTTGGCGGTTCTTCGAAACTATGGGATAGAGGTAGCGATATTGAAGTCAAAATATTTTTTGTATATTAATTATGATAACTCTATCAACAAAATATGCATTTTTGTATGCCTATAGTACATCAGTATTTTCCAAAACATATTAAAATATCAATGACAGTTACAAGAGTACATAATAGGGCAAAACTGAATGGAAATTTATAAATATTTTTAGAATTTTTAATTAAGCACTTGAAATTTATTTAAAAAAAAATATTTTGACATACAGGGTTTCTCAGGCCAGCTCAACACCGTAACACCACTTTTCAACAACGTAAAATGTGTATCCGAAAATGTATATAGAATTCGAATCCGGTAACTCTTTTCAATATGGTAAAACTAGGTCTCTAATCCGTAAAATCATTACTCAACACTGGGAAATGCATGCTTGACGAACACGTCGCTGACTGAATGTTTATGCTGCCTATTTCGATACTATCAACATCCGTTACATTTCATTCGATATAATCAAATGATTATCATATTGTTTATAGATTATATCTTAAACAATTAATTCCCATAAACTATAACAATGATAAACATAAAAAATACTGAATTCCTCTTAACATTATATGCAACAAATGTAGGTAAATATGGGCTAAAAAACAAATTATTTTCTTAATTTTGCTTCACACGAACTAAAAGATCACTGAAAGGATGAAAGATAAATAAACAAATAAAATAAACAAATTCATAAATATTTTGTTTTCCAAATTAAAATTAGCTTCGATTGTAAAGCTTACGTTTAAATTTTCAAGCATTTGAACATCGATTACAATGGAGCATCGAAATACGTAGACTAAACAGGTTGCATGACAGATCTGCCGAATACGCATTTCCCAGTGTTGAGTAATGATTTTACGGATTCGAGACGTAGTTTTACCATGTTGAAAAGAGTTACCGGATTCGAATTCGATATACATTTTCGGATACACATTTTACGTTGTTGAAAAGTGGTGTTAAGGTGTTGAGCTGGCCTGAGAAACCCTGTAATTATCGCTATCTCTATCTCATAGTTTCGAAGAACCGCCAAAACGTCAGTAGGGGTAAACAACTGTCGGATTTGAGATTTGGTGTTACGATTTTGAGGTGCTATCTTACTACTTTGAATTGGCTTTCCAGACTTGAATACTGTCGTGATTCTTTCACTTTGCGTTTTACGAATTTGAAACCTCCCATTATATATTTGAACTGGGCTGGAAAACCCTGTAAGTACCCGGACTTCACAAAGGAATTTATAATAACTACGGACGCATCAAATTTTGCGTGCGGAGCAGTTATTTATCAGATCACAAATGGTAAAAATTTGCCAATTGCATTCGCCAGTAAAACATTCACTAAGGGCGAGAAAAATAAAAGCATTATAGAAAAGGAATTAGCAGCAATACACTGGGCAGTAAATCATTTCAAACCATACGTTTACGGTCGTAAATTTGTTATTAGAACAGACCATAGACCATTAGTATAACTTTTTGGTATGAAGAATCCATCATCAAAATTATCAAAATTAATAAGATTAGATCTCAAAGAATTCGATTTTACAATACAGTTTGTAGCAGGAAAAAGTGACGTCGCAGCAGACGCATTGTCAAGAATAGTTTACAATTCAGATGAATTAAAGGAATTAATTCCAAAAGTTAAAGATGAAGATATTCAGAAGATAAATAAAAATTCAATTTTGGTAGTAAATACACGATCAATGGTTAAGGCGCAAAAGAAGTCAAAGAATCAGCTGGAAATAATAAGGAAAAAGATGTTAAACAAGTATTTTGGAAAACGGATAGACCGTCAGAAGTTAATAAGATTTTGGAAAAAAAATCAGAAGTAAATAATAGAGAAATTGAAATAAAAGTATGTAGTCACAACTATAACAAACAACTTGGTAAACTTCGTGAAAAGTTTAAATGGAATAATATGAAGCAAGATATAAAGAGTTACGTACAGAAATGTGAAATTTGCAAAGTCAGCAAAGCTAACAGACATACAATAGAGAAGTCAGTTATAACATCAACACCAGCGAAACCATTCACAATAATATCAATTGACACAGTTGGACCATTAAATAAAACAGAAAGTAACAACAGATATGCAGTTACGATTCAGTGCGACCTGTCAAAATACATAGTGATCATACCAATTCAAAACAAAGAAGCAAACACTATTGCAAGAGCATTAGTTGAAAACTTTATCTTAACTTATGGAAGCTTTTTGGAGCTTAGATCAGATCAAGGCTTGGAATATAATAATGAAGTTTTAAGTAAAATAGCCGAAATTCTGAAAATCAAACAAACATTTGCAACACCGTATCAACCACAAACTCTCAACTCTGTCATGTTATCAACTCTGTCAGGAGTACTACAACACTGAAGTGCGTTCTACTTCGGAACGGTTCGGCCCTCACAGTCGGCCCGAGATTAGTAGCAAACCGGTTCCGAAGCCTCGTACTAATTTCTACCCAACCGCGGAAGCACAACCGAGAGAAGCAATTGGATTTGCCCCTCGCCCAGCGTCTCGGAGCGTACCAAATGTAGCATATGCGAAAAAATATCACCGCTATGAAACACCCACACAGATGGAAGTGGATGAAAGCGTGCGATTGGATAATAGATCAAGCACGAGACGGTTTTTCGATCAAAAACGTCCGAGAGCACCATCATCACAGATGAAAGATTTTAAAAGACAGGCAAATGCCATGTATAATGCTGCCGAATCAGAAACAAATGAGTACCAACATCATCGTAAGGAATACAATACAGGTTACGATCAGGATTGCAATGACCTATCACCAAAAAAATATTTTTTAGAGTGGGATCACAAATGGTAGAACCTACACTACCATTTGTGAAATTAATCACCAATATTGGTAAATTCCCTTTTCTCCTCGATACCAGAGCAAATATTAGTCTGATAGACCCAAAATTGGCTAATACTTGTAAAGAAAACAAACCGTACAAATTACCCGAGAGAAATATTGCAAGTGCTAGTGGTACATTCAATATATCAGCAGCAATAGATATAAATTTTTTCAATCCGAAAATTGACCGCATTTGCACATTTATCTTGCGTTCTTTTCATCCCTTTTTTCTTGGAATTATTGAGACAGACATTCTTCAAAATTTTAATGCTGTAATTGATTTAAATCAAAACATTTTGAAGTTAGCAAAAAATTCTCAAACCTTGAACATACCAATCCACTCATATACTTCACCCAAAATTTCATCCAACCCGATATTTAGAATCGATCATCTAAATGTAATTGAAAAAGATAAATTAAAACAAGTTCTGGATGCAAACATAAGTGTGTTTCATGAGCGTAAAATTAACCTAACATGTTCAACAAAAGTAGAGTGTACAATTAATACGACCGATGACGTCCCAATACATCAAAGGGTATACCCGTACCCAACATCCTATGCTGCAGAGGTCAATAAACAAATTAAAGAATTGTTAGATAACGGCATTATCAGGCCATCTCACTCTGCGCGGACAGCTTCTGTATGGATTGTCCCAAAAAAACGGATGCATCTGGCCAGAAAAAAAAATCGCATGGTCGTTGATTATCGAAAACTGAACCAGAAAACGATTGCAGATAGATATCCGATGCCAGAAATAAATTATGTTATCGATCAACTTAAAGGGCATAATTATTTCACAACCTTAGACCTGACATCAGGCTTTTATCAATTTCGCATGAGACCTAGTGATATTGAAAAAAAACTGCATTTGCCATTAAAATGGGAAATACGAATTTCTTAGAATGTCATTTGGGCTGAAGAACGGTCCAGCAATTTTTCAAAGAGCGATCGACGACGTGCTTCGTAGTGAAATAGGAAAAACATGCCCGAATTCTTGCATAATCCGAATCCGAATTCCTACATAATAAAATTGAATTTTTAGGTTATACAGCCGTTGCCACCAAATTTTAGTCGTAAGCCACCAATTTTTGTCTCATAGGCACCTATTTTTGACCTATTTTTGCTCATGAAATTTTGTGTGTAAAGCATCAATTTTTAACAGAGCGCATCAATTTTTGTCTCTAAAGCCAAGAACACATGATGCATACTTGTATGCGGCGACAACTGACAGCCACCGTTTTTCTAGGAATTTCTTTTGTTCTTGGCGAGGCGTCGCTCGTGTAGCTGTAGCTATCGTGTGGGGGGTGTCGCAGACGCAGACATGAACCATGTATCAAAAGAAGTTTCGTTGTGTTTATAATGGTGTTCATGGATTCGATGATGGTATCGATTTGTTAATATTTTTCAATAATTATGTTATAAATTATTAGTAAAACAAAATTTAACACATTCAGCACCATTAAATCGTGATTTAAACATTTTTGCGTAGCTAAAATCAAACATTAATATGCATGCAGAATATACAGCAAGATCCCGCAGTACGCAGTAGTCGATAAGTACAGGACTATGTAGTATGTGTATTATTAAAAGACAACAGTTTACATCTAGACAAATTTTTCCAAACGTTATACCCCCTTGAATACCGCATTGCTAAAGCAAAAAAAAAATAATTCGGATACATAACGGCTAAAATTTAAAACCAGGAGCTACCCTCGCATCGCTGTGATTCAACTCCCCAACTTATAAAGGTATAAACTCTGGCGATAGCCGAACGTCACCGCGTCGCCAGCTCGTAACCCAGATATATGGGTTACGAGCCGGCGACGAGAAATCAAAAAAATTTGGAGCTGTCAGTTGTCGCCACATACAAGTATGTTCCGTCTGTTTTTGGCTTAAGGCATCAATGTTTGCCAGTGCGCTCCAATTTTTGACTAGAACGCACCAATTTTTGACTTTAAGTCATCAATTTTTTTCACATGACAACTAGTTTGCTTCATTACTTGGTTTATAGTTAGCGTGTTCAAAGCTTGAAAACAAGAATCATGATGATGCATGTACGATTGAACGAGAAAAACAGAACAGAAAATTGTTTATTTTTAAGTTAATTATTTCGTAAATTTTAACGCAATTTCACTGTTACAAATCAACAGTCCTTAATTGTCCGGTAAGGCAGCGAATTGGTTTTGTTTTTAGTTCGTGTCAAAAATACGTGCATAAGGGACAAAAATATGTGCAGAGCAAAAATAACGCAGAGTCAAAAATTGGTGCGTTCTAGTCAAAAATTGGTTCACACTGACAAAAATTGATGCCTTAGAGACACTTAGAGACTTAGAGAAATTGATGCGCTCTGTCAAAAATTGATGCTTTACGGCCAAAATTTTGGTGGCAACGGCTGTTTAATTACGGCCGACGGCATTAAACCTAATTATAAAAAAATGGAAGGAATAAAAAAAATTCCTAAGCCAACTAATATTAAACAATTGCGTGGCTTTCTTGGAATGATTGGATATTACCGAAGGTTTGTAAAAGACTTCGCAAGAATAGGCAAACCTCTGACAAACCTATTGAGAGGCGATGAAAGCAAATCATCGAAAAACAAAATTGCCTTATCCATATCGGAAAAAGAATGTTTTCGAAAACTAAAAAATATACAGTCGTCGTTCTTATTTATCCTGACTATAACAAACCTTTTCTTACTTACAACAGACGCTTCTGACACAGCTATAGGTGCTGTGATATCACAAGGTCAAGTAGGCAAAGATAGACCGATTCACTTCGCATGTAGATTCTTGTCAAAGACGGAAGAAAAATATTCAGTGCCGGAAAAGGAAATGTTGGCCATATTTTGGGCCCTTAAAATTTTCCGTAATTACCTGTACGGTACTACATTCTAAGTTTTGACGGATCACCAGCCATTAACGTTTGCATTGTCAACAAAAAATACTAATGCTAAGCTGAAACGCTGGAAGTCATACTTGGAGGAGCACGACTTTGAAATTGTCTACAAACCGGGAAAAACTAATGTTGTGGCTGACGCCTTAAGTTAGAAACGTGTGTTCCATGACCGGCACCCGACATTCGGCAGAAAACTCGGATGATTTCTATATAATCAGCACAGAATCACCTGTTAACGTTTTTAAACACCAAGTAATTATAAAAAATGTTGCGATAGTATGCAATATAAACAAATATTTGGATCGCATGAAAGAATAACGATATCTATCAATGACATTAACGAATTTTCTATATTACAGGTTCTGAAAAAATACTTTGACCCATCGAAAATTAATGGATTATTTACATCAGAAGAGATCCTGGGCAAAATACAAGAGGTTTTTCGACAACATTTTGGCAATGACAAAACGTTGAAAATTCGATTCACCCAAAGTATAGTACAGGATATTGAAGATAAAGAAGAGCAGTGGGAAATCGTCCATACTGAGCACAACCGAGTTCGTAGATGTGAAGAAGAAAATACCCAGCAGATTCTAAGAAGATTTTGCTTTTCCAAAATCAGATACAAATCCAAACAGCTGGTAAAAGAGTGCCAGACATGTCACGAAAATAAGTATAATCGAAAACTGATAAATTTTCCATCACAAAAAACACCAATACCATCTCATCCATTTGAAATACTCACATAGATATACTCTTTTTGGAAAATAGTATTTTTCTTACTTACATTGATAAGTTTTCTAAATTTGCTCAGGTCAAACTTATACAATCAAGAGCTGCCGTAGACATATTACCAGCAGTGAAAGAACTTACTACAAAATATTATCCCCCTAAAACACTAGTGATGGATGGAGAAAAATCTTTCTGTTCGCGAGAATTACAATTATTTTATAAAGCTTATAATATTGAAACATATATACAATATGTAACGGCAACAGGTAGAAGCGAGATGAATGGGATCGTTGAAAGGTTCCATTCCACTTTATTAGAAATTTATCGCATAACCAAAAAAGAAAATTCCTCCTTTCCATTACTGGATCTTGTAGAACTTGCAGATATCATAAATCAAGTACACATAAATCTTATTTCAAAACAGACCCAAGACTTGATGTTTCATAACAAAAACAGAAAATTGATAGAAATAGACACACATAACGATGCTTATGAAAAAACAAGAGCAAGACTGAAGCACAAGTCAAGGTACAAAAAGAAAAAAATAGTGAATATCAACAAAAGTACAATCATATTAGAAGGAAACAGAGAAGTGCATAAAAATGACTTGAAAATCGTATGAATTCGATATAAATAAATAAGCTAAGTTTTAGATATAATTTATTACTTATTCTATTGATGTTTGTTGTATGTATATTAAGGTTTACATGTTCTCTGTTAGGTTAGGTAAAAAGTATTAGTTTTGATTATTTTGATACAAAGCAAAGGATTCATAACGATTTGAAAACAAAACGTAGAACTGTCCTTTTTTCTTTTTCTTTTTTATATAAAATAGATTATAGAATATAACATAAATCCGTATAGTAATAAGGTGTGCTGTGTGACAATATGCGGAGATTCACTAAGAGAAATGGTGGATTGTTATGAAAAGGGATGTAATACAAAAAAACTAGTTGAGATATAATCAGGAAACATCTTTGGTGATTAATATGAAATATGCTGTATGAAGCAAAAACAATCACCCGTGGAAGATGTTACTAAGTGGCGGATGGTACTGTAAGCGGCGCCGTCCTCCCAACGGATAGAACCGCTATCAGATCTCATCTGAACCACTCTCCCGTAGTACGGAATGACTATCCGACTACGTGGTAAAGCAAGTCAAATATGCCAGTAGCGGCATTAAACTCTTTTCTTCTCAACACATAGTTAAAATAGACGAGGACGTCTATTCTTTGTAGCCCCCGAGTAGTTAACCACCATACATTTGTCATTATATGAATTATATGTATTATATGTATTCGTACTTCGTATTAGTAATCTGTTTCACGTTGTCCCACACATACTTTTATAAGCCAGATTAGATTTAAGATCAAATAATAAAATAGAGTCAGTCGGAATTAGGAACTCATCGTGTGAACAACTCTTTTCCATCCGAAATATATTAACTCGCAGATGAGTGACCGTGACAGGGGGTGCTTAGTTCAGACTTTAGCCGATTTATATTTTATTTATTTTTATGTTATTTCTACTAGCTTTTAAGTTATAATTTTTATGAATATGAATTGTTAAGACCGGACTGAAATATATTTTGCATTCTTTAGAACTGTCGTATCTGAAAAACAGTTACATAAAACAGTTTGTTACACAGCTTTACCGAAAATTTGAAGTCATTTCAATAGCTAAAAGCGGTGGCCATAAAAATGTATGACGTACCCTGGTAAGTGGTTATAGAAGAAAATGGTATAACAAGTTTAAGTGAAAGAAAATATATGAAAAGGAATTTTTTAAATTCTTTTTTTTTTAAAGCATAGAAAATAGTATTTTCCACCTTCACAGAAAATTTGAAATCATTTCAATGGTTTAAACCAGAGATATACACGATTAACTGCGTAGAAACGCAAACTCCCATACAAAATGTATGACCTACCCGGGTAGGTGGTTATAGAAGTATGGGGTACAAATCGAATACTGAGCTAAAAGTATATTTAAAAAATTGCAAAAATCTGATTTTTACGCATATGTTAGAGAACATTTTTTCCTATGCATTCCTAAAGTTTCAAAGCGATAGCTTCATTATTAGATGCTCAGTGAAATGAAGGTTAATATTAATTCGTTTTCAACTTACCTTCAGATAACCCCTTCAGTGTTTTCTTTGCAAGCTCACATATTTTACAATATTACTCACTGTTAGCTGGGAACCCTAAAATATTGAAGTACATATTACAATCTTAATCCACTATTTAATTATCTACGTTTACAACATTAAAACGCATAAGGTACTCACAAATCCTGCAGGCAGGTGAACATCGCATTAAAAGTAATGCGATTACATCCATTTTCCATGCCGCTTGCAACTGCAAACGAATTTTTAGTAAAATGTTAATATTTTAAACAATTATTCGAAAATATATCAAGCTTAGATTGCGAGACAAAATTAGATTGTGCCAACTTCTTTCATGTATCACATGTTATATCAGGCTTCCTTTCATTTTTATAAAACAACGAAGTACAAATTAAACAATAAATGCATAAACTATAAACTATACTATACTTTTAACTATAAACGCATTCAGACCTAACATGATATATAAGATAATCAAAATAATAAATTAATAATAAAAAAAGGGTTCGAAACTTTTTACTGACGTTTCGAAACGTATTTCGCAGAAATGGAGTATCGACGCATAAATGGAGTATAGGATGGCGAGAGTATTTGATATATAATTTAATATATATAAAAGCGCATTTAATATCTACACATTTAATGATTCCCAAAACACATTTGCGAATGTGCAAATGTGCGCAATAGATAGTATTATTGAACCAATCCATGCGTTGTTGTTGTTGTTTGAATGTTTTAGAGAGGCTTTGATTCCTTAGGAATTCTTTCGTCTCTAGCGTACCAATCCATGCGTGAAACTCGCTAACCTTACTTTCTCGCATTCTACAGAAACGATACTACACACACAGCTAAAGCACAAGCAGAACAAAAGAATATATGGACATGTATGTTCCCAGAGATGTACACTGTAGCCGAAACACCAACCCCACGAAACAAAACTACATCAAATACGCACACTACACAACACAAAAGACGACATGCGATACGGTACCGTTTTCCAGCCTTGACACTGTTAACTTACACTTTACAGTCCTATCCCGCACTATTTAGGCGAATTCGAACTATTATTAACACTGATAACTACGTTAACTTCACTAAAATGACCTTCACTGCACTTTTACTGACATTTTTAATGAAAAACTAAAGAATTACCAGAACTGCACATTTTCCAACACACAAACCGCCATGACACATACGCTTCTAACAAAATATTAACATAAGGTTAAACGTTTGGTAAAAAGAAAGAAGGAGTCCTACTCCTTCCCTTGACAGCTATGAACGCTTTAAGTGATTAAGGCCACTGTACACGACAATTTCCGTGTTTATTTCAAATAATTTATTTTACGGAACCACTGGACCTATCTATGTTTACGGGTCGGCCCGAACCCGCTGCACCCACGGGTCGGAGTCGATTCCGATTTTGTCGCACCCGACTCCGGGTCGAGCCACGAAATGCATCGTATGACCCATCACTAGTGTGTATATGCAAAGCTTTCAACAAATTTCCTTCTGTTTTCCATACAGGCTACATATCGCTTTTTTACCTTTAAGGGCCGATTACATTATGTACTTTTGCTTGGTTTTTACCATGGTTTTGAAAACCATGTGAAAACGAGAAGCATCACAACAAAATGAACAGAATCCGAAGGGTGTGACGTCACAAAAAATTATTACATGAGTGCGAGCCAGCAAGACATACAAATTAGAGCAGGGTACACGCTATTTTGTTCATTTTAGCCCCACTCGGTTTGCTTGGGGTGACCGTGAAAGGGAGGGTCTTTATTTCAGACTTAGGCTGGAGTCACGGTGGCGTCGCATACGATTTCGTCGCAATGCGTATCGCAAGTGCAGTCACTGTTCATGCAATTCGCATTTCGATTTTTGTATGCGTTTGACAGGTGAAAAAAACAAAACAAACAAATGGATTGCAAAATAAAACTCATTTCTTCATAAAACAAATTTCTTCATAGAGTTTTTAAATATAATCTGCTAGTTAATAAACCAAGCTGGTTTATGTTATTTGTGACCTCTTTAGTAAAAATACGATGAGTTTAAAATAAATTCAAATTGACAGATCTCGTCGCATGCGACGATCCGACGGAATCAAAAATTTTGATTCCATCGTACGACGAAATCGTACGTCCGACGTTATCCGTCAAACCCCATACAAAATTTTGACAGCACGTCCGATTAAATCGCATGCGACGCAGCCGTGACTCCAGCCTTAAGCCTTTTTTTGCCCTCCTTGTAAAAAAGTCGTAAAATAAATTATTTGAAATAAACACGGAAAATGTCGTGTACAGTGGCCTTAATCACTTAAAGCGTTCATAGCTGTCAAGGGAAGGAGTAGGACTCCTCTTTCTTTCTACCAAACGTTTAACCACATGTTAATATTTTGTTAGAAGCGTATGTGTCATGGCGGTTTGTGTGTTGGAAAATGTGCAGTTCTGGTAATTCTTTAGTTTTTCATTAAAAATGTCAGTAAAAGTGCAGTGAAGGTCATTTTAGTGAAGTAAACGTAGTTATCAGTGTTAATAATAGTTCGAATTCGCCTAAATAGTGCGGGATAGGACTGTAAAGTGTAAGTTAACAGTGTCAAGGCTGGAAAACGGTACCGTATCGCATGTCGTCTTTTGTGTTGTGTAGTGTGCGTATTTGATGTAGTTTTGTTTCGTGGGGTTGGTGTTTCGGCTACAGCGTACATCTCTTGGAACATACATGTCCATATATTCTTTTGTTCTGCTTGTGCTTTAGCTGTGTGTGTAGTATCGTTTCTGTAGAATTCGAGAAAGTAAGGTTAGCGAGTTTCACGCATGGATTGGTTCAATAATACAGTAGATCCCCGCAGTACGCTAATGTTTGGGACCGAACGCTATAGCGTATATCGAGTTTTCGCGTATTGCGGATTCCCTCTGACATATCGTTTATACTTAAAATTGAAGAGTCGAAATATAAACATGCACATGGGGTTCGAATAAACTATGTAAACAAGTCAAGCTAGGTGTTCGTTTCACACGTACAGTAGATCCCCGCAGTACGCTAATGTTTGGGACCGAACGCTATAGCGTATATCGAGTTTTCGCGTATTGCGGATTCCCTCTGACATATCGTTTATACTTAAAATTGAAGAGTCGAAATATAAACATGCACATGGGGTTCGAATAAACTATGTAAACAAGTCAAGCTAGGTGTTCGTTTCACACGTATAGCGTCTAATCGTAACCATAAATCAAAATATGTTCATATAATAAAAATTGTAAACTAAAAACACATTCAATTAAGAATTCATAATCCGGTATATTTGATTCACAAATGTTTCATTATATATGATGAAAACATTACAATTTTTGTACAAAACTGTCCATTGATAACTGTCTTTTGATGACTTTCTTGTCATTATAAATATTTTTGTAAACCGCTATTTCCTTTCTAACTCGATCGCTTACATTCGCGGACCTTTCTTCGTCTTCATCCATCGCTTGAAATTCAGATAATGCTTTCTCTATGTTTTCGAAAGCAGCCTCCAATCTTTTTGAGCTGAATCTTTTTTGAATAGGTTCTAGATCTTCTTCGTCGTACTCCTCGTTGTATTCATCCAATACTTCTAAAGTATCTGCTTCAATTAGCTCATTGTTCGTTAGAGGTTCTTCTTGTAAAAAGATAAATTGGCGTATATCTTCAGCATCTATTTCCAATGGTAACACATTAGCTGCAGACACACATTCTTCTATTAGAAGTTGAATTTGTTCATCTTCATCAGTTGATGTCGTATCATGTGTAAAAAAAGCAGGGCATATTTTTTTCCAACACTCATTAATGGTACTCGATTTAACCTCATGCCATGCAGCAGATATGTTACGTATGGTAGAAAGAATGTCGTAATTTTTCCAGGCATCAGTTATGTTGAATGTTGGATTTTGCTCTATTGTATGAAGAATGCGAGTGAATGTTCTGCGAAGATAGTACGATTTTAATGTTGCAATTACTCCCTGGTCCATAGGCTGTAACAATGATGTAGTTCTAGGTGGCAGGAAAACGACTTCAACATTAGGGTGCAGTTCGTTGAGCTCTATTGGATGGCCTGGAGCATTATCAACTAACAAAAGGATCTTAAATGGAATGCCTTTATCTCTACAATACTTTTCTACCTCTGGTACAAAGTTTTGAAGAAACCATTCATTGAAAATGGAACGAGTCACCCATGCTTTTTTGTTGGATTTCCAAACCACTGGCAAGGACTGAACTTGAACATGCTTAAATGCTCTTGGTTTTTGTGAAAGGTATACTGCCAAGGGTTTTAATTTTAAATCACCCGTCATGTTACTTCCAACCATGATGGTAATTCTTTCCTTATTTAATTTTATTCCAGGTATTGGTATCATATTGCCGAAAACATAACTTTTTGTGGGCATCTTTTTCCAAAAAAGTGCAGTTTCATCAACATTTATAATCTGTTCCGGAAGAAACCCCTTTTCTACTATTATCTTTTCCAACAAGCCAGGAAAGTTTTCTGCTGCTTCTTCATCTGCACTTCCAGCCTCACCATGCATCTTCATGTTCTTTAGGTTAGTACGATTTTTAAATCTGTTGAACCATCCCGAACTGGCTTTGAAAGAGTTTACAGTACATTCCGTAATTCCAGTGGAGCTTTCTATATCTTGATACAAAGATTTTGCCTTAGTTTGGATAATTTGTAAACTGAGAGGAATTCGCTTATTTAACAAATCTTCTATCCAAATCACTAACAAGCGTTCCATTTCTTCTATTATCTCATTACGTTTCCGAGTGGCCATTGAATCTCCTTTCGCAAAATTCAGTAAATTATCTTTGCGTTGGATGATGGTCCGCACTGTTGATTGTGGTCGTTTTATTTGCCGGGCTATTGCTGCATAACTTTTTCCTTTTTCAAACAACTTGATCATTTCCAACTTTTCTGACATTGTTATAGCACACTTCTTCCGACTATTTTTATAATTTGATTCCATATTTATCGCTTCGAGATTAAAGCGCAGCCCAAAGAAACAAGAACCAACGTGTAGTGATTGTGAAAACAAGTGAAAATTTTCTGGAAATTTAGGCCGTTGCAGCCATGTGGACAAAATCGTACTGCTTTCTCGTTCTGCCTAACTAACAACAAAACTTGCCAAAGCAGGAGAACATGATGATTTTGTCCGCTTGGCCTTTAACGACTGTTTAAAACTGCGTGTTAAAAACTTCATTCTATCGAAGCAGAGAAAAATTGTACTGCAAAATATCAACGAAAATGACAAAGCAAACTATCAAGAGTTTAAACCACAACGATAAACGCAATGAACTGTCATTTTTCAAAAAATCGCGTACTGCGAAATCGCGTATATCGAGTATAGCGTACTGCGGGGATCAACTGTACTATCTATTGCGCACATTTGCATTCGGTTCTAAAGCCTGCAATATCTTCGTAATTTTTTCATGCCTTCATCATCATCACCATCATATCATGCCTTACGAAATTGAATTTATAAAAATGTGTTTTGGGAATCATTAAATGTGTAGATATTAAATGCGCTTTTAGATATATTAAATTATATATCAAATACTCTCGCCATCCTATACTCCATTTATGCGTCGATACTCAATTTCTGCGAAATACGTTCGTCTAATTTGCAATCTACGTATTTGCAGTGCAAATGAATTATCAACTGATTTAAATGTTCATTAAATGTCCTTTTCATTTTTCTAGAACTATGTCGTAAAGGGAGAGCAGCGTCATCGCAAAAAAAGGAAAAACTTTCTGGTTTGATTGGTGTGTTAATATTAGTCTATTATTTCTGAATTAACGTAAGTTATGTTTTTATCTCTTAATTAATGCAACGGATATAAGCCAAATCCAAAGTAATTTGTTACCTTTTTTCGTTTAGCAGTCTAGGGACATTGCTATTGTGCTAATCGAATTAATCTAGAATGTCATAATGTATGTAACGAAGAATACGTATGTAACGAACATTACATAAGAATGTAACGCGCTACGTTGGGCAACGTCAATCTAAAAAAAAGTATTTTTGCTACCCAAATTCTGTTTTCTTATTTGACGTTTTCAAATTGATCGCGTGAGTCGCGTTACTAGAGTTTCTTGTACAAAATCGTTACCGAAAAGGTCAACGGCGAGATTATAGCTTTTTAGGAGCGAAAAGGAAGAAAATCGCGGATCTGGTATCTGCCGTTGCAATGGTACAACGAAATATGCGTGATGTTATCATGGCAGAAAAAGCATTACGTTTTACACCATTGACGCGGGTGACGTTCACTACTCTGCAGTGTTTGTAAGTAGCTACTGTTTTAAATATTGTTAACGTAAAGTTTAAAACAGCGGATCAAGACTGTAATACTTATTTTTGTTTTAGGTTGCTAAGCAAACATTGAGTAATATTGCACTTGTCACCCTTAAGGAGTTATTAAGGTAAGTTGAAAAACAAATATATAATTATGTATTACGTTGAATGCACTTTATTACATACATGTTAGAGTTGGTAAAGTTCCTATTTTCATGTGAACTTGAGCGAACTGCTTCGTTCATTTTGAAGAACTGAACGAACGGTACAGGTTTTACGTTCATTTTCCGAGGTAATGACAATCATAACACCACAAATTATTATATTTTTACATTTATATTAATTTTAAATTTTCATTTTCTTAATTTTTAGACGAGTTCATTTCAGGCAGTTCATATTTAAAGTTCATATAACATTTGTAAAATTTAAAGTTCATGTAAAGTTTAAAGTTCATATAACATTTGTAAAGTTTAAAGTTCATGTAAAGTTTAAAGTTCATGTAAAGTTTAAAGTTCATATAACATTTGTAAAGTTTAAAGTTCATGTAAAGTTTAAAGTTCATATAACATTTGTTATTAGTTTTGCTGAAGGAAAAGCATTTCTTTTATCTTTTTTGCTTGAAGCCTTGATCTTTTATCATTATAAATTTGGCCTGCCTTGGAAAAAACTCTTTCGCATGGCACTGAGCTACCAGGAATACATAAAATATTTTGGGCAATTGTATTTAAAGTTGGAAATCTTTTTTCATTTTCTTTCCACCAAAGCAGTGGATCTTCGTTAATTTCTATTGCTCTATTATTTATAAACTCTTCAATTTCTTTTATGGCTAGTTGTTTCTGGCTTACGGACTCAAAATAATCTGCTTCTCTGTAATCATCTAAATCGCCAAACAACATCTCAAGGTCTTCGTTTTTTGAAGATTTTGTAGCTACAATTGAACTTGTTGAAGCTTGCAATGGTATCAGATCCGCCAATATTTTTTTATATATTGCATTATACTTTGCAACTTCGTTGTGAAAACCTAGTTTTTTTATTCTTGGATCTAAAAACATTGCTTTGCATACTACATCACTTTCGCGGTAAACTGACAGTCTTTCTTTTAATCCACCAACGATCAAAGAAATTAAGTTTCTGACCTCATCAGTAACAGTTGAGTTCTTAAACAATTCTGACGTTTTGCGCACTAGTGTAGAGCTCAAAAGACCGACGTGTGATATAGTAATGAACTTTTCACCTGATACTAATTTAGTGGCCGAATTCAGATATTTTAATGCTTCCAAAGATTGTTCGATTACATCCCATTCGTGGTTTTGTAGAGTTATTTTAAATTTTAAAGAATCTATACAAGAAAGTAATGCAATTTTGTTTTTCAAAAATCTTTGCAACATGTCGAACGTGGAATTCCATCTAGTTGGAACTTCTTGTTTTAACTTTAGTTCTTCTAAGTTTAATTGTTTTTGAACCGCAGTTAATAATTGAGTAGCTTTGGAACTTTTTTTAAAGAACATTACTATCCTTTTCACTTCATCCACAACGTTTTTGATGCTATTTTTTACGGCGTCTTGTGCAACCAAATTAATCGTGTGAGCGAAACAAGGAATGTGGGTAAGGTTTAGCTCAGTGGTCGCAAGCTTCATATTAGCTGCATTGTCCGTTGTTATGGCTACTACTTTTCCCTGAATATTATAAGTTTCTTCACATTCTTTAATCGAATTGGCAATATTTTTCGCGGTGTGCGCTGTAGACAATTCGGAACATTCTAATAAATTGGATTGTAGTTTGAAATTCGAATCCATGTAATGCCCAGTTAATGCCATAAATTGTAAATTGTTCGAATTACTCCATCCGTCGCAAGTGAGTGCAACAGCCTTCGCAGAAATCAGTTTTTGATTAAGCAGCTCTTGTTTTTCGGTATAAACGCTTAAATAATAAAGCGTAATAAAGGTAATAAAGCGTTCGAAATGGTTTTCCGACATGGAATATTATAATTAGGGTTTAACTTGTTGATAAATTTCTTAAAAAATTCGCTCTCTACTAATCTAAACGGAAGACATTCCTTGCATATCATATTTAATAACAATTCATCCAACTCTCTTTTTGCATGCGCACTCATTGGTTTTTTCAAAAAGTTTTCCATGCTAGCTGTGTTAAGTGTTGTACGGTCGGGTTGTGTGGATGGTCCAGGTTCGGGATCTTCGTCTATGTTGATTGAAGTACTAGTTGTTGTTTTGGTTATTTTATAAGGAACTGTTTTGTGTACTGTGGTTAAATGACGTTTTAAGTTGGAGGTTGAACTTTTGGAATATGAATATATTTTCAGGCAGTAGCGGCATTTAGCTCCTTTTTCGTGTTGAAAAAAATGAGTCCAGATAGCACTAGTAAGACCATTGACAGGAGCCATTCTTCCTACAAGTATATATGTATATTTTAATTTTTTTTATACATAAGAAGTATTACAAGAAATTACCTTTGTCTGCCTCAGAAAACTCCAGAGCTATGCTTTAATTTTAAAGAAATAGATTTATATTTACGAATATTCTATCACTTCACACTTTCTATAATGCACTTTCGTTGTGTGTCGAAACGGAAGAATGTGTCCGAGAGGAACATGAAAGAACGTTCACGATGAGCCATCTGTCACGACAGCCACTGTGAACGATCAACATTGCAATGCTGACTAAAATTAGCAAAAAAATTTGTTTTTTTTTTTAACAACATTCTTCATCCATAATGTTATAAACACAAAAGATTATTTTGAAACATAGGCATCATAAACAAAATAATTATGAAAATTATTCATATAAGCATTTTGGTTCAACCACAAAAAAATTAAGTAAAAAAGATCTTTAATTTCTTTTTGGAATTTATTTGCGCATGGAATATTATCAATAATATGCTTCTTCTTATTTATGAAAAATTCATTACTTATCATCTACAAGAAATAATCCAGCAGTATGCACTAATTCATGATGTTTCACCAAAATAATCAGTATTTAAATTTAATCGATCATGACTATGACGAAATTTGAATGTGCATATCTCAGTGTGAGCGTACTTTTCCCGCCTCTTTTTTAACTGTTTTTCCAATATTTGGCGGTTGAAAATTCGACTTTTTTAAATTTAAATATTATTTGCCTATAAGAGAGGGTCTCTCGTTTGTCAACTTATCTCACTCCGTGAATGTAATGGATGTTGTGTAAAATTTTCACAATTACTCACACGTATGCGTAGCATACCGTTCGTTCTACCTGTCGTTACAGTTCGCTCGCGACTTTGGACGTGCTATTCGTTCTAATTGTCGTTACAGTTCGCTCGCGATTTTGAACGTGCTATTCGTTCTACCTGTCGTTACAGTTCGCTCGCGACTTAGGACGTGCTATTCGTTCTACCTGTCGTTACAGTTCGCTCGCGATTTTGGACGTGCTATTCGTTCTACCTGTCGTTACAGTTCGCTCGCGATTTTGAACGTGCAGTTCGCTCGAACTGTATTCACAGTTTTTGACGAACGCAGTTCGTTCGTTCATTTGATTGAACTGAACGAACTGTACAGTTACCGTTCTTTCAACCCAACTCTAATACATGTGTTCTAGTCGGCGGTTGGATACAAAGAGAGCGATTCGCTGTACGGTTTGCGTTGACGTTTCAACGCAATCGTTCTGCCAGTTGTATTGTAGTTCGCTGTTTGTCTATAGTCGCTAGTTGTGTTCTATGAGCTATGAGGACATAGTGATAATACAACTATAATTTCTCCGAGGGGGGAAGAAGACGAACGTCCTCGGTCGTTTCCTATGTGCGTTTTTGTGTTCATAGTATTCTTTTTTTTCATATGACGTTATAATATTTAAAGCTTAATACTAGCCCTATCTATTCCCTAACTATAAAATCTAACACTAACATTATTTACCTAATTCATATTTCGCAATGCATTCATGTTAAATTCTTTGCATGTTCTTCAGCCTTTCAACTTTTTAATTTTACATTTATGACGTTTGATTCCTCTTGTATCTTCAAAAGTTTTTTCCTTAATATTTTTTGCCGTTGCTTTTATTGCGCGTGGTTGTGTTTTCGTTCTAATGTTTGGGATTACGAAAACATCAGTATCTTCGTTTAAAATTGGTGCTGCTTTCTTGATATCATTTTTGCTCAACTGTCGTTTTACAGTGGTTTTTTAAATTTCTTCTTGCTGCCAGAAATAGTTCATTTGAATTTTCCAAAATTTGTGCTGGGTTTTGATTTGTTTGATTAAACGTTAACTCGTTTGGCGTAAACTTAGTGGCGGAGTGAACAGTCTCATTGTATAAAGCTACTGCTATTCTTATCATTGATTTCGTATCGTAGTTTTCATATTTGTGTTTGTTCGTGTTGTATATTTCTGTTATTGTACTATGTGTCTTTTCTATTTGACCGTTTGACTCTGAGCATGAGGCATAATTTAATGCGATACCCATCGAAGCTAAATAGTTCCTTAGTTGCGTGGATCGGAAGGTTGTTTCTTGATCTGTGATTATTTCTCTTGGTATACCGTATTGAGAGAAATAATGAGTTAGCTTTCTTTGAACTTGTATTACGTTTTTGTTTTTGATGTGCAGCATTTGCAAGTGTTTGGAAAAAGAGTCAATTAACGACAGAAAACTGTAGTTATTAATAATATAAATGTCCATGTGTATTCGTTCTAACGGTTTCATTGTAATTGGGCGGGGAGATATTTTTATATTATATGGTTTGCGTTCATACTTATGCACGCTGCATATTTCACAACTGTTAATGAACTATTTTACTTTCTTTTGCATGTTCGGGAAGAAGTAAGAACGTCGAGTTTCTGTTCGACTTCCGATATCCCTCGATGGGCTCTATTGTGCTCGGTAGATATTAGGAAATCTTGTTTATCTTGATCGACTACATCCTCTACTACTGTTTTCGTCATTACAAAGTGACCTTTCACCGAAAAATTGTTTTCTAAGACATCATGTAAAAGTTGTGTAAGGTTTTCCGGAGCCAGAATTGCAGATTGTTTGCCGTTGTGAAATTTTCCTAAGTGCCTTACTACATCCGTCTCGTCAAAGCTGCTTTGAGTTATAGTCACTCTGTTGAAATTTGGGAATGGCATTTCTTTAGCGATTGTTGCGTTATTTGACATTTTGAAAATTATTTGATTTCGGTAGTAATTTATCGGCTTTTTTGTAATGTGGATAAAGTAATTGACCTGAATTTCTTGGTGTTGTTTTCTACTGAGTGCGTCTGCAACGACATTGGTTTTTCCCTCCCTGTATTTAACTTCGTACTCATAGTTTTCCAATTCCAGTCGCCAGCGCAGTATTTTAGAGTTCTTAGTTGACGATTTGATGAATATTAGTGGCTTATGATCAGTGACGAGCGTAAATTTCCTTCCGTATAGGTAAGGCTTGTATTTTCCTACAGCCCATACTATGGCCAATGCTTCTTTTTCTGTGGTTGAGTATTTTGATTCCGTTTCGTTAAGAGTTCTGCTGCCAAACGCTATTGGTTTTTCTTTTCCTTCTTGCATTTGAGACAAAACTGCTCCAAGAGCGAAATCACTAGCATCAGTTGTTAAAATGAACGCTTGTGTGAAGTCCGGATATGCCAATACTTGGTCTGATGGAATAATGTTTTTGAGTTCGTTGAAACTTTTCTTATATTCATCATTTTCAAAATCTACGATTGATTCTTTTTTCAAATACCTTGCTAGGGGTTTGGTGATTTTTGAGTAATCCCTAATAAATCTACGGTAGTACCCTGCTAATCCAAGAAATTGTTTAATTTCTTTTTTTGTTTTTGGTATTTGCCAATCCAGTATTTTGTTAATCTTGTCCGGGTTTGGTTTTATACCTTCGTTTGTTATGACGTGCCCTAAGAATTCTGTTTCTCTTCGTAAAAATTCACATTTGTCCAACTGAATTTTTAGGTTGAACTTAGCTAAACGGTTATGGACTTGTGAGAGATTTTTTAAATGTGTTTCTAGATCTTTACTTATGACAATTATATCGTCCAAATAAACGAAGCAACTTTTTCCTATCAGTTCGTTCAAAACGCCATTTATTGCCCGCTGGAAAGTAGCTGGAGCATTTTTAAGTCCGAATGGCATTCTATTAAATTCATAGTGTTCATTCGTGGTACTGAAGGCGGTTTTTTCTCGGTGTGCAGGGTCCATTTCGATTTGCAGGGCTGTTACAGCTAGCGCGGATTTTGCGTTTCGCGCGGATTTCGCGCGTTTTTTACCCTTTATCGGCGCGGATTTTGCGTAAATGTACAAAATAACGTCTAAAATCGTCATTATTTTTACTTCAGAGCAAATCTCCTCATAATCAAAATCGAAAAATTGCCCATTTTATCAATTCTGAATGTAGTGGACGTAATGGGAAAGCATACTCATTTTGTTTGTAGGACATACGATGCAAAAAATGATTAAATGTTTTGAACACCTATTTTCATCTTTGCCACTCACAAAAAAGTTTCGCGCTGAAATTTTCCAATATGATTGAGTGTGTCATACTTCTCGCTCTGGCCAACTTCTCGCTCTGCCACATATGATTTCAAGCAAATAAAGCGAGAAAGCGTAGCGGATTTGTTGATAGTTTGGTGGATTGAAGAATTTCATTCGTACGGAGAAGCAGCAGGATGAAACGAATTTACGAATTTTTAATTGTATGATTATAGTGTGTAGCAACCTTTTCAGTGAGTATTTTTTTCTTAAATTTTTTTTTAACATTGAACTAAGCTATTGAATTAGGCTTCATGAAATTCCAGCATATTGGTAGTGCCAGGCACAGAATATGGAATAACTATTAGTTTTGCATAGTACGTAATGATGAACTTTTACCAAATATTTTGGTAAAAGTTAATAAGTTAATAAAACTTTGTGGATTCTAGAAATTGGCAGTGTTAGAAAATTTCGTTTTTCGGAAATTTGCTAACTAATAAGATTTTTTTTTTTGCCGAACACTGATTAACAGACGTGGCTCGCAGGTGGCAAAAAAAAGATATTTTTTTATCTCCGCAGGCGTTGCCTGCGACTTTTATGCATTTTTTCCAAACTTCTTATTTTTATCCTTCTTTTCTCCTGCTTGTGACAGGTCGTTGTGGCATTGTCTCCCTGGGAAATACAAGGTGTAGACTTAACAATTTGTTGCATCATAGGCAAAGCGGTTATTCAATGAATCATCATAGAGGGTTAATTAACTACATTTTGTTTCAAATCTTCCAACATCGGGTAAAAATAAAACTATAGATTTTATTCTATACTAATGAGTAGGTTTTTTTTAATTATCAATACCTTGATTCAATAATTCTATGAGTTACTTTCGTATTGGCGCGGATTTGAAAATCTGGCGCGGATTGCAAATGGGTTGGCGCGGATTTCGCGGTTTTAAAATAGAGACTTCTGTAACAGCCCTGGGGTTGGTGGAACCCTGATTTTAAATCTAATGTGGAAAAATACGTCGATTTTCCTAGGTTATCTAGTATTTCCTCTATTTGGGGCATGGGATATTTGTCGTTAACTGTTTTGTCATTCAATTTGCGGTAGTCGATCACGACTCTAATTTTTTTTTTCCTGAGGCATCCATTTTTTTAGGCACTACCCATATGGGTGATGAGTATGGACTACAAGATGGGGCAATGATGCCACTATCTAACATTTCTTTAATTTGTTCTTCTACGTCGTGTTTCAGATGATGTGGGTATCTATAGCTTTTTGTATACGTGGGTTCCTCATCTTTTGTTACTATTTTGTGTTTTACCACATTTGTAGCTGTTAAGTTTTCATTTGTTCGTAATAAAACTTCTTGGTTTTCAAAAATTATTTTCAAAAGGTTTACTATTTAAAGTTCTGATAAATGATCAGAACGTATAATTTTTCTTATATCTTTTGTTTCTAATTTTTCATCTGAACTTAAAGGAATCGGAGATATCGTTTCGAAATTGTTGACGTTCAAACCGAACCAACCTAAATCATTAGGGGGTTTTGATGATTTACTTATTACTCTGATAACTGATTTATTATTTCTGGAACTGTATAATCCAGGCTCTATTATTATTCCATCAGTCAATTTGTGATCGCATGGAACAAACCAATCGCCTTCACATAGGGTATTGATGGCTATACCTTTACCTTTACCACCACATGGTAAACATGAGCTTGAGGATGATATTTATGGTATGAGAATGCACAATCTTTGAAGCAAACTGTCTCATTTTCAAAGTCTATTTTTGCTGCTGTTTCTGCCATGTATTCGGCTCCAATAAGCCCATCAAAAAATTTATGGAACTGTATTTCGTGGTAAATTTGTGCAGGTAAGTTATTTCCAAGTAAGTTTGCTTTTCCTTCCTTTTCTATCGTGAAGGACCCATTTATGTTGTTTATCTCGGATGTATTCGATTTTGGGATCATTTTAATAATACTCGGTCTCAAGAGGTTTTTGTTTGCACCTGAATCTATCAATAATTTTATAATTTTACCAGATTTGGTGTTTTTGCACTCGATGTAAGGGATATAATTTACTAGTTTGGTTTGGGCTTCTCGTAACCCTCCCCAAATTTACCAACAGTTCTTCATCTTCTGTGTTGGAAATTATTTCATTGTTATGAAGTATTCCTTTGTTACGGGTTAATCTGCTCTTAGTTGATTCCACTTCCATTGGTTCTATTTTATTTGTATCGGAATTAGCTTTAAAGTGAGCTAACCCTTGCGTTTTTATCACTTTATCGTTTGAAGTGTTATTGATCCTAATTGAACCTGTACTTGTATTCAAATGCCTATTACTCTCGTTTGAAGTAAACTTACAAAGGAAAGCATGAGCTTCTTCTATATTTTTAGGGCGAGCAGCTTGTGCGTACCCAAAATATGGTTTTTTTAAACCACTTATGTACGCCGCTAGACTGTATTCGTCTATGAACTCATTTATTGTGTCCCACTGAGCGTTGTATTTTGCATTTTGTTTTGCTAAAGATTTTATATTAAACACTATTTGTTTGGTTTTCTTATAGTGTTCCTCAATACTACCTTCCATGCGATTATGCCACAATTGGCAATTGTATGATGATAATTCCTTCTTATCACCCAATGCTTCGGTCAGTATTTCTTTAACTTCACTAAAGTTCGAGGGGTTACCATTCACGCACAAGATGTCCTTTGCATATCCTTCTATTTTATTTAACACGGCTGTGAAGTACATTCGAAAAATGTGTGCTGGCACGACATTTTCAAAAATTCCAAGCGTTTCTTCTGCTGTGTTCAACCAACAAGCTAACTGTTTCTTATTACCGTTAAATACCGCTACCGCGGGTAGCATTTTAATAGGATCAGGAATTTTAAACATGCTTCCGAAATCGCTTAATTGTCCCACATTTGTATTAGGGGGTTCTTTATTTAGAACGGGTGTAATATTATTTAACAACACCTCGTGTTGTTCTAATTTTTCACCTATCTGGCAAATCACACCAGTTAAATTTTTTATCTGCTCTGTAAGCTCTTTTACATCCGCCATTTTATTTTCTAACAGAAGATTGTCGAACGGTAAGTCGAAAGAGATAGGCTCGTAGGACAATGAACCCGAGGATAATTCTTCTGAAGAATTGTCTGAAATTGCCGCTTCTGACTTATTGCTTCTCTACATTAGGAGCGAACAGTTGATCTGTTCGGCTCTTTGTCCACTTTTGCACGCGTATAGTGTACGTGTTAGTTTACCTTGCCTCGTGGAACACTTGTGACATGTGCGTTAGGTCGTTGACGTCTGGACGCGGAACGGCGGTATCACAAATCGCCCTAGTTTTAACAATTACTAGGAGACGGAACAAATTCCGGATACACTTATTGTGAGATTTTCACTTCTCTTCACTTGCACTGTTATATTTCCTTTTTAAACCAGACTACTACCGGCTGCGCCAATTACGTAATACGTTGAATGCACTTTATTACATACATGTGTTCCAGTCGGCGGTTGGATACAAAGAGAGCGATTCGCTGTACGGTTTGCGTTGACGTCTCAACGCAATCGTTCTGCCAGTTGTATTGTAGTTCGCTGTTTGTCTATAGTCGCTAGTTGTGTTCTATGAGCTATGAGGACATAGTGATAATACAACTATAATTATATAGTTATGTATTCTTTCTCGATGATCAATAGGTAAACGCGAGACAGGCGAATTATAATTAATGCTAACTTTATTTGCACCTTGCTCACGATGATCCGAACCGGCTGCTTGGTGTAGGTCGACTGCTCGCTGGTTGGCTAGAAATTCCTCACGTTCGCTGCTGGACCCTTAGCACCTTGTTGTATGGTGGCATTCCAAGAGTATCAGGTTTTATGCTGATGCTCGGAAGCCACGTGCAACGCGGGACCAAGGTGTCGAATGCATCTCGGCGTGGGAACATTCCGCACATAACTCCTCTCCCCTTAAGCGTGGAGCGTCCTCGATCGACTGTTTATTTGGTCAGCAAGATTTCGGATAGCGAGGCTGAGATGTTGACCATGGGTATCAGGGTTTGCAGTGGCATCAGATTGGGGTTTTCTGCATATTTTGACATATGCATAGGTTGATATTGCCCCTATCAGTACGATCATGCTTAGTATCATGTGGCTGATGTGGATTTTGTGTAACTGCAAGTGAGTGTCGCTAATTTTTTCTAGGTTTGTTATTTTTCTATCAACCTGGTCTTCTTCCGAGTCGTTTGATGTCATTAGTGATTTCCCATTTACTGGAATTAAATATTCCTGCTGAATATTGGTGACTGTGCCGGTGAAGGTGTAGCTTTTAATTTGCACTGTGCAGTTTTCCACTTCTATTAGCATTGGTACTGTTATTGTTTTAGATTCACCACATGAATCATATATTGGTATCCCTGTTTGTGTGTCAACAAGTGTAACACCTTTCAGTACTCCCTTGACTGACCATGTATTGCTTGTTTTAATAAAAGGGCATTTCGGAGTTTTGTGTACGAGAATGTTGAAGATACATTCATCTTCTATGGGTATGGTTGCATCGCAAATGTTGCATACAGCAGTTTGATAATATGCTCGATTTCCTAGCTTAGAGACATATTTTATGTGCGTGTTGATTCTTGAGTTGTTGACGAACATTGTATGTAATTCTAACAGATCAAATGGGTCCTTTTCCAAAATGGGTACTTTGACGAGTATGGCGGCTTCTTCGTTGGTGACTGCAAGGGTGCCCGTACAATAGTTGAAAATTTCGTCGACATAGCTTAGTTGAATACCTTGTGATTTAAACATATTTTGAATAAGCTGCTTTTCGGCTAAGGGTAATAAGTCCCTATGGAAAACGTTCAAATTAGCCAATTCTATTTGTTCTTCTAAAAACGTTAAAATTTTAAGGATATCGTTGACGCTAAATATCATGTTCACGAGTTCAAAGTCATCGGTTACAGTTGTTCCTAATTTTAAAAGTTTCAACATTTGTTTGCTTATCGTGCCAATTATGTTTTGCATTTGTTGTTGGAAAAGTTAATTAATTTCGTATTACTTGTTAATGTTCCTGCTAATTTCATTTTCTTGCTTTTCTAGCAAACCTAGACTATGGTATATTGTCTGAAGATCATCATTGTCCGGGTTTCCGGTAATAAATTTGATAGCTGTACCGAGTCCATCAATAAGTCCTCTTTTTTGTCTTATTGGCGTTAGAACAATCAACTTATTTTTAGATTTAAGTAGTTTGGATTCTAAAGTTTGTTTCAGCGAGCTAGTTGTATTTATCAATTTTAAAAGTTTTTCAATATATTCTTCGTTTTGCTGAAGATTTCTTAGATTTACTTTATGAATTATTCTATTGAAACCTATTCTAGTTCTAGCGGATTGTAGTTGTTATGGCAACTAATCCGTTGTTCTTCAATATTTCCTGAAATATTGTCGCTTTCAATAGACTGATAGTCATAAGAGTAATGATAAGTTTTATAATAAACATATTTAAAGTGGCTGAGAAAAACAAATTGTTTTTTTTTCAAGGTTTTCCTTTCAAAGGACCTGTAACGAAGTTAAGAAGAAGAAAATTACGTTTCAGTTTTAAGTTTACGTTTTAGTTTAGCTTTATGATTTTTTTCTTCCTCGATCGTCAATGATATTCGTTTCTTTGTTTTCCAGTACTTTTATTGCGTTATACCGTTCTTGATGTTTCAGGTTGTTACTCAGTGTGGCCACTCAACCGGGAAATCGGGAAAACCGGGAATTAGCCGGGATTTATTTTAAGTCGGGAAAAACCGGGAAATAACCGGGAATTTCTCCGAAAAACCGGGAAAATTTTATTTTTTGCAGTACCGTATTTATCATCAAAGCATACAATTTGAAGTGTTTTTTTTTTTTAATTTTTTATACTGAACGGCCTGGCCGTTTTGCTGAAGAGTATGTCACCATGATTTGTTGTTTACTATTCGGGTTTGGTGTGCCTACGCCTTCTTCCTAGCACACATCTTTTCTTTTTCTGGCTCCTTACGTTGGGAGGTACGAATAATGTGTACACGTCCAGCTGCCTGCGTTTCCTTAGATGAGTGCAATTTAGAATAGTTCATCAACAGATACGAAGAGAAAACATTTCACGACGCTTGTGACATAGCTGTGACCATTACGTAGGCGCTGTTGTTGTGACCCATAGCCATGCCCCAGTGTTCTGACATTTTATGTTTTGTTGCTATTGTTTATTATTATCGTTATACCTTGTCCGCCACTTTGGGTTCACAAGATGGAAGCACGTTACAATGGATATGACTTATGCACTAACTGATTTGAAAACGAAGAATTTCACTCATCCTGTTTATGGATTGGTTAAAGTTAAAATCTGCATATTTTTTATTAAAACTGCGTTTTATTGCCGGTCGCAACTATTTTATCACCTGGTAGTAGAACAAAATCATCCGTTTTCATAAGTCAATAGTTAATGCAATAATTAAGTCACATCCGCAATAGTTTTTTTTTATAAGTATCATTTACTTTTTGTATACAGTAGAGACACAGTACTGATTATAAATATAACATGATTTTAGCGTTTTTACGGTTTTTACGGATCCTAGTCCATGTCAGCAACTTTATGGCATACCTCCTAGTATCTTTGGATTTTTTCGATTCTTTTGATGCATCGTTCGTTACATGGGCACCCTACGATAGATCCAAACTGAAGGATAGGACGGACTAGACTAACAAACAGAATTTTTATACAAACAGGATCATTTATCATTTCAGGATCATTTTCGTTAGTCATTTTACGAACTAAATCAAAAGTCCTATCGGTCTTACTTATTATGTTTTCATAGTGATTTCGAAAAGTAAACTTGTCATCTAATAGGACGCCAAGATCACAGGTCCTATCAGCACCTTGTATCGCTAGTCCATTTATGTTGTATGAATACTAATGCCCATTTTGCCCCATAGCTCGGTTAATTTAGCCCATAGCTCTGTCCATTTAGCTCAACTTGACAAATAAGCATCACGTGAAACATCCGTGACTTTTAAATATAGTATATATTTATAATTATATTTAGTTGATGGTTGTTAATACGGCGTTTAGGAACATCATATTAAATTAAATTCATAGATAACCAGGACAATCAAAGTATATTTTGATATCTATTATATTATATTATTATGGATATTGTTGTGTTTAATTGTGAATTAAAAAAGTTTTGACTAATCTTCTTAAAATGGCCGTTGTTGCTACATTCCCATTTATTTTTTTTAAATGGTGTCATCTTTGAAACACTAAAACAGGACGGCAGCGGCTTGTACTAACTTGAAACTAGAACAGTGTATTAAAATTTTTTTAAGAATAATGCATCGAAATTGAATCACGTAGTAAAAAGTTACAGGCCTACCCAAGTATCCATTTGCATGAAATTGGGTTAAAAAATGTTATATGATAAATAACTTCGGCATTAAAGTACCGCGTAATGTTTATTTACAACCGAGAAACTAAGTGTAATGAACCGTCAAAAACCGGGAAAAACTTGGAAAAAACCGGGAGAAAACCGCGAAAAAACCGGGAATCCAAAATCCTGATTTGAGTGGCCACCCTGTGTTACGCTTCCTTTCGTAAACTGTATCGTTATTTGAAAAATTTGTAACATCTTCCCTGTTCTGATTTATTTTTTCCATTTGTTTTTCTTTGCGTTTTTGTATTGTTCGGGTAAACTCTCTAAATAGTTTTTCTTTTTCGCGAATTCTTTCGTTTAAATCTGTTGGTACTGTATCATTGTTTTTTTTACCATGAAATAATTCTCTAGGGGTTACATTTGTTTGGGTATGGATTGAGTCGTTATAAATTGCTACTGCTAGATTCATTTTTGAGTTTTCTGACAATATTTTGGTAGATTCCTTCTGTGATAAGATATTGTGTAATTCACGTAACGTTCGATGAATTATTTCTATTGGGCCGTTTGAAGAAGATTGTCCTACGCTTGTATAATGGTACTGAATTTGATTTTCTTCGAGGAAACTTTGTATTGTTGATGATTTAAAAGTGGGTTCTTGGTCCATTACGATTAATTCGGGTTTTCCTAAATTTGATAAATATATAATATAATATAATATAATGATAAATATAATATAAAGATTGTAAATGCTTTCAATACATGGATTGCATTTCTGGTACGAATAGGTATTAGTATTGGGAATTTAGCTGAAAAAAAGGATCGGAACGGAACTTGCGAAAATTGCAAAAGGAACGGAACGCAAACCTGAGATGCAAAAGAACCGGTTTTTATTTTAAAAATTCTAGAAATGCGAAACGACGGGGGTGGGGTGGTTTGAACAACGTGAAAAATGGTAACAATGTTACTTCTTGTGACCTTGCATTGCGTTGAAAACGGTCCAAATTTTGAAAACTTTGTCCTCAACTATCAACACTTTTTTAAACAACATTATTTCGAATTTCTTAGTTAAAGTTCGGTATTGTGTATTTCAGGATATGCATTTTTTTTTTTTACAACATATTTTCTATTTAAGAAGACATTATTCAGAACTCTTCTTCATATCTATTATTATTGGTATAATTATGTGCCACAAATATTAGTTCCTCAATTTTCTTCGGGGCCAATCTATTCCGTTTTTCTGTGCAGATTTCTCCCGTCTTTGAAAAGATTCGTTCGCATGGAACTGAGCTAGCCGGTACATTTAATACAGTTTCTGCTATTTTGTACAAAGTAGGAAACTGCATTTTGTTCTGTTTCCACCAAGCGATTGGATCCCTTCGCCTTTCTATACATGGTTCTTTCAGATACCTGTCCAACTCACGCATTGCTAAATTTCTAGGCGTTGTATGCGTTTGTCTTTTACGTATTTCTTGTTCGTAATCTCCCCATAACCGTTCTTCTGATTCATCATCCATCGACTCTACATTTTCTATCTCAACTTCTACTGGATTTTCTTGGAGGCTCAATAAATCCATTACTATCTTCTCATAACAATCTAAATATGAATTTGTGTCGTTCATAAACCCCTGTTCTTTGTATCTTGGGTCAAGCAATACTGCCTTACTTGCCAACTCTATTTTTTGGATAGGTTGTAATTTTTCTTGTATGCCTTGTCTTAAATGTCGTGCCAGAGCTTCAACTTCTGTCATATTCCCACTTTTTTCTTCTATTTTTTTTACATGGTTTAACAAAACCTTATACAGAACAACTGCTTTTGACAAGGTAACTGTCTTCTCTGCACTTACACTGTTAGTAGCCGAGTTAAAAGTCTAATAATTCAATTGCTTGTTCAATTATGGCCCAATCTTTTTCTAACAAATTAGATTGAAATTGCATCATGCCGATACATGACATCAACGGCTCTCTCATTTTTGATATTCTTTGAAGCATTTCGAACGTAGAATTCCAACGCGTAGCAACATCTTGCTTCAATTTTAGAATTGGAAAGTTTAGATTTTTCTGCATATCTGTTAGTTTCTGTGATGCAGTGGAACTTTTTTTGAAATGCTGTACGATAGGTTTTGTTTATTCAACTGTGGCTTTTATACTTTTTTAATAGCGTTTTGCACTACTAGGTTTAATAAATGAGCAAAGCATGGAATATTTATGATGTTAAGTTTTGTAATAGCCAATTTCATATTGGAAGCATTGTCCGAAACTATGGCATTAACTTTGTTTCCTATCTCGAATCGAATCATTACTTTATTTATCCATGCTGAAATATTTTCTCCTGTATGATTCATTGGAAACTCTGAACACTCCAGCAAATAAGAGCATAAAACTCCGTTTACATCGATAAAATGGGCGGTTATGGCATAAAAACTCACACAATTTAAATTAGTCCACCCATCTGTAGTCAAGGCAATTGACCTTGCTTGGCGTAGCTTTTCTTGGACATTTTGTAATGTACTTTGGTACATAGCAGGAAACTGTTTTTCTACTTGGTACCTCGTAATTTGAGTTCAGTAGTTTTAAAAGGTTTATGAACTCTTTTTCTTCTACTGTACAAAACGAATGATATCCTCTGCAAACGAATAGGGCCAATTGCAAATCTATCTTCCGTTTAAAAGTAGATGAGATTGGACGCAACATAAAAAAATCTATATTCGCATCTCGATGTTTTGGTGTGCTGCTTTGGTGTACTATCCTGCTGCTGCTACAAGCTACATTTAACGAAGGTGTAATTTGCGGCTGGTGTTGTACTTTGAACGACGTAGACGCCAAAGTATTTGGATTTTTCCAACCAAAAGGAACAGTGGGATGTATCCTTTCCAAGTGCCTCTTCAAATTTGCTGTACATCCACTGCCATAAGCAAAATCTATAAGGCAGTATCGACATCTTGCTTTCGAATCCTTCGGCTCAAAATGGTCCCAAATGCAAGATTTGCTTTTTTGTTAGAATCCGCCAAGTATGATCGCTGTATGAACGCTGAAAGTTTTGAATTAAATTCAATTTAGATTTTTTTGTAGTTGTATAGTTTGATGATCAATAAATAACAAATAATCGATTTTTTTTAATTAAAAAATGGAATAATAATTGGTTTTTATTAGTGTTGGGTAAATCTGATTCAAATTCATGAATCTGAATGAATCTTTGAACTGAATGAATGATTCTGAATCTGAATGTCAAAGATTCATGAATTTTCGAAGATTCATGAAACTTCGAAGATTCATGAATCCTCAACGATTCATGAATCCTCAACGATTCATGAATCCTCAAAGATTCATGAATCCTCAAAAATTCATGAATCCTCAAAGATTCATGAATCCTCAAAGATTCATGAATCCTCAAAGATTCATGAATCCTCAAAGATTCATGAATCCTCGAAGATTCATGAGTCTTCGACGATTTATGAATCCTCAAAGATTCATGATTTTGCGTATTCTTTACGCATCTTGACTTCAATTGTAACCATTTTGTGAATGAAAGTCGGTTTGCATTTTTTATGATTATTTTTCCCAGGTTGTTAGCAGGTGGGAAAGTTTAGAGCAAATTATTTAATGCGGTAGTGTAGCTGCGCCTTGCTGCGCCTTTGGGCGGCCCGATGGTGTATGTGATAAACGGCGCCGGTACACACTGCATGACTGGGTATCAAATCCCATCCGGACCGTCTCCCCGTAGACTGACTATCCTGCTACGTGGTAAAATAAGTCTTGATACGGCCAGGCCGTTCTAACCGAACAAGAAGAAGAAGTCAATATGCGCAAAGAATACGCAAAATCGTGAATCTTTAAGGATTCATAAATCATCGAGGACCCATGGACCTTCAAGGATTCATGAATCTTCGGAGATTCATGAATCTTTGAGGATTCATGAATCTTTGAGGATTCATGAATCTTTGAGGATTCATGAATCTTCGAGGATTCATGAATCTTTGAGGATTCATGAATCTTTGAGGATTCATGAATCTTTGAGGATTCATGAATCTTTGAGGATTCATGAATCTTCGAAGATTCATGAATCTGTTGGGAGTCGACTCATGAATTGAATGATTCTTCACTGAAGATTCATATGAATGACTCTATTCAGAAGATTCATTAAGCGCAACACTAGTTTTTATGATTGATCTCTTAACATGTTGGTATTTCTATCCACTATCTATTCCTAAGAATATATTCTATTCCTAAGAATATATAAATATTTATTTTTAAATCTAAAATAACTTTCTTTTAGTTTTGGAATAAATTTTTTTTTCATTTTTTCACAAGTCATTTTATAATTGCATTGCACTTTTTGCACTCTCAATCACTGGAAATTTAGCTTGCAATCAATATTGGTATTCAAGATTCAGAAAATTCGATTCGGATCAATTTGATTAGTTACGGTTTCGAATACAACTCTAAGAATGGCACTCGATTTAAAGACTCCACCCCGGTCATGCAATTCAGAATTATGTATCTTAAGGAAATTAATAAATTAATAACAAATACGAACAAAAAAACTCTAGATTGGATATTTTCAACTACAAAAAGGATTTTTATATTAAACAACAAATATAAATTCACATAAAAAAACGTAACAGAATAAGTAAACATAACTTTTACGTTTGGTTAATAGTCTATAACAAAAAGTAATCTACTGCCTAGCTTTTGAAAATCTCTTGTATTGAAATATCTTTGAGAAATATCAAAGCAACACTATGCCAAGAATCAGAAAATCACAACAACAAAACATTAGTGATATACTTTATCAAAATTGGTCTAGCGTTTTAGCTTATGCTTTACTGTTCTGAAATCGGCGAAATATAATTTCGTTAACAGTATGCCAAAAATAATTTACAAATAATTGAGAGTAAAAAAACCTAACAATATATTAAATTGAGTTCAAAATTGAAGAATACTATGATATTTACACACACAATTTAACTTAAACTGCTAATGTTAAGACAAAACAATATTTCACTTCACTGTTGTTACACTTTTAAACTCAAATTACTTACCAGTAATTTATCAGGTTAACACCACGATAGCAGAGCTACTATAATATATAAACACTTTTAACTTTTACTTAGACGATCTCTACGATTCACTCTTAAACAGATCGGACAAACTTGTGCACCTCTACGAATTGTTGGTTGCTATTGACGTGTTACTCCTTAACCGTATTTATACTAAAAATGATGTTTTGCACTACCATCAACTTTGTTTCAACTGTATGAGTCTGTTCTCAGGAATATTTTTACCAAATTCAGTGAGGTCGCATTTTTTTCTTTTTTTTTCGTCAATCTTCGGATTTTAGGATGTCTCATCATCTTCCATAGAAAATCTTCTTGGAACATTGAACATGTAGTGAACCGAGTTCTATATCTGTAGGGGTACTGAGGTTTTACAAATTTTTGTTTTTGTTTCGGTGGGTTTACTTTTGTATACCAATCCATTTCATTAGCCACCTGTGGAACATTGTTACCAATTTCTAGGTGGGGTCGGTTGGAGTGTTGAGCAAGCTGTGCATCACGTCAGCACCGGCATTTGATTTTTCCAATAAGTCTGGGTATTGTATTCATTTCACTTTGGTCAAAATAATGACATCTCTGCTTTATGAAATCTCGGGACATTTTTATTTTGCACCAGCAATGGGTGGACACCATGCATCCGAATAAGAAAAATTACCGTTTCCAGCAAGCCAATGTCATAAGGTACCAAATCTTTTCACGTGAAATGTGAAAAAGACATAAACAAGTCCATTGTGCCTTCTACAGTGGAACCATTTCTGTAAATGCTGTACTTGTTGTAAAATACACCACAGATAGTCTTCGAGATAAATTATTGCAGCGCAGAAATCCCAAAGAATCGTAATGTATTAAAATCGCTTGAAAGACGATTTTTTGACGGTAAACATACGACAAAATTTATTGAAAAATTGTCCGAAATAGAAAAAAAACTAAACGAAATTTTATCCTATTTGCTCAATATTTAAAATCCGAGCATGTGCATATAACAGGTACCCTGTATCTCGGGGACAACCTGTACTCAAATCATTTGTACGATAGAGTTATTTTTCTTCTTTTTTTAATGCTCCTATTACAACACTCTCCCTTTGAAACACACAACTCGGTTGGTCCGTTAGTACAGTCAGGCACAAAAATAAATAAACAATTTTGTTCATAATATTTTGTTTAAAATCTAATTTAGACAAAACTTCAAAGTGATAACGATTAACATGAATAAAATGTTTAAAAAAACAGACAACATATATCACAATAAAGTAAAACTAATTTCAGAATACAAAACAATTAAATACGTGCTATAACATTGTTTTTGTCACGTAATGTATCTGGTATATACCTAGTGCAAAAAACGTTCATACCGAAAATACACCATCTCAACTAGTCAAATCAGCATCAGAAAGTCGTTTTTTTTTTTTAAAGAACGGAAACGACAAAACATGCTGAACCTTGCATTGAATGTTGCATCAAAACGCGTGGAACGCTACGAAAGTATCGGAACGGTACGAAAGTATCGGAACGGTACAAAAGTATCGGAACGGTACGAAAGTATCGGAACGGTACAAAAGTATCGGAACGGTACGAAAGTATCGGAACGGTACAAAAGTATCGGAACGGTACGAAAGTATCGGAACGGAACGATTTTGAAAAAAGGATCGGAACGGAACGGCCTTCAAAAGGATCGGAACTTTTTTGCTAGGTTCGTACCGGAACGGCCAACACTAGTATGTTCCTATTCGCAGAGTGCTGTCTATTGTTGTCGTGTAGTGCCCGAGCTACCGCCAATGAGACGGTTCTCTTGGCTGCTAACGGATTGAACACCTTTACCAGCTCTAGTGCGAATTGACCTCGTCTCTTTCAATGTGAACTCTGCTTTGTCGCAGGCGGGAAAGGATATTTCGGATTACCTTAGCAATATTGGCCCAGTTCTTGCGGTTAGAACACATCAAGGCGGTGATGTTTTCCACTGTGACCTCCGTGCCAACTTGGATATTCATTTGGCGACGAACAGTGTTGAACCGCGGGCAAGATTGCATCATCTTAGTGATTGTGTAAAACGGTTTGAAGGCCTCCTCATATTATTTAATTATGCTCCATAACTCAAATCCATGATAACTGGGTAGGAAAAAAAATAAAATAATTTTATTTACAAATAAACAAATCGATGTTTATTAAAAAAATTACCTGATTGCAGATAACCCGCACCATATTATATTTGCCACCCCAACGCGTAGGCGATCACAGAGGAGGACGTTTTTATTTGTGGTACTCGAAAAAGGGATTGTATTTAACTTTTTTGCATTGCTTGACAAATGTTAGTAATAGATTTTATAAATGTGTCATCATTACTAACAACATCATTCAAGGCAAGCTGCAGAGTATGAATGGCGCTACGGATGATGGAAAACTGTTCGGTCCGCTCTGATATTAAGGTTTCCATGAAATGGTTTTCTGTTGTGGTATCATCATCGTCGGTTGTTCCATTTTCCAACTGTGTCTGAACAATTACAAACTGCTGTTGCAATTATTTGGCAGCAACCATTAATCGTTCGTTGATTAATCGTTTTACGATTAATTGTTAACCTTAGTTAGTTTTCGGATGCCTATTTGAATATGTACCTATTTTG
Organism: Anopheles funestus; assembly: GCF_943734845.2. Classification (NCBI taxonomy): domain Eukaryota; kingdom Metazoa; phylum Arthropoda; class Insecta; order Diptera; family Culicidae; genus Anopheles; species Anopheles funestus. Next base: position 19,411,195 of record NC_064597.1, on the reverse strand, counting down.
AACGCTATTGTATTCTTTTTACAACGTTAAAATTCTCGTGTATTCGCACACGGTCCGAAAGCTAATGACCGTAATTATTTCAATCAGGACCATATAAGGTCATATCTTCCTAACATCTCTTGGCTCGCGATTGGTCCTTGCCTTCTTTCTGCCGAGAGAGGATTATCAGCCACGCGCCCTCTGGTGGCTGCTGGCTATACGTCATTGGCCCTAATCACCTTCTTACTCCTCCTACTGTACAGGGCTGTCGAATCCTTCTACTTATTGTTGACACAGCATGTTTGCGCCATTATCAGTTGTAATTGATAATATTTGTTCCACTTAGGGCATGGAAGCAACATGATCCACCACCAGGAAAATAGTCAAGTCAGTAGTAGTAAACAAAATCCCCGAAAAAAAATGTTTCTACTTGTTTTGATTTTTTGCACGTGTCAGAAAATGGCCTCATATGAAGTTCTTTTGAAATACTTTTTTTTTAAATATAGAGATGATTTTGTTTACTTATATTTATACACACCCTGATTATTTGAGTTCTTCCAATCTAATATTTAAATAGCTACTCAGAAGTACTATGCGTGCTAAGAACTTTGTAGAAGAAATTAGCTCCATAAAGTAACATTCAAAAATAATTGGGAAACTGTTAAAAAACCATGGGACGAAATCAAAAATCTCTGGGAAAGTGTCAAAAGATTATGGGACGAAATCAAAAATCTCTGGGAAAGTGTCAAAAGATTATGGGACGAAATCAAAAATCTCTGGGAAAATGTCAAAAGATTATGAGACGAAATCAAAAATCTCTGGGAAACGTTCAAAAGATTATGGGACGAAATCAAAAATCTCTGGGAAACGTTCAAAAGATTTTGGGAAAGTGTCAAAAAATTGCGGGATACCCTGTAAATCAAGCCAAGGAAAGGTACCTTCCGTTGAAGTTGTAGTGCCCCAAGAGAAGAAGTAGAGTAATAACACACTTTTATTCGACCTTATTAAGTGGTTTGAAACACAAAAGAGTGAGTCACTACATCACATGTAGAATGAGTGAGGAAAAGTAAAGAAATTAGTGTAGTGTACTATTTTTCACAAACCCAGAAGAATTGATAAAAGACTTAAATTGTTACAATCATTCTTCTACTCTGCTTCAAATTGTTATTAATGTTAATGAAAAGATTTATTATTCTCACCTCTAGTACAGAATGTGGCCAGAAGTACGAAGAATGGATGACAACATTTATACTTTATTTGTTTGTTTATTACGGTGCTTGTCTGCAACAATGCTTCACAAACATGAACTTAAAGTTAGTACCCTAACACTAATGACGGTGAAAAAAAATTAAAAAAAAGAAAAGAAAACGACTAACGGTACTTAGGCTACTACAGAAAAGAAGGAAGTATATGGAGTAGTCTAAAGAAAGGATCCAAGACGAGAACGATAGGATGACAGAGGAAGGTGAAAATCAAACAGATGGCAGGAGGAGTTAAACACATACATGTAATAACTGATCTTCGGGTTAGAGTTCGAACGATACTGCTTTATTTCTAAACGGTTTCCATCGTTTTATAATTTCGCCAGTGAGAGCCGTGAGTGACCGTCACTCTTCTCAGGGGTTAACAACTTATTTCTTACATTCGGCCGTCCTGCCAGCTTTTACGCCTCGGAAAAGTTATAAGTTTTCTTCCCCACTCTCTGTTACCTCTAGCTCCATTTCGTCTTGATTATACGCGACATATCTCCATAACTTCATGTTTGTCGCATTTGTGGTTGTGATATTGAGTCCTTCTCCGTTACCTATCCTTTTCACTTTGTATCTTTCATTCCGATTAACCTTAATAACTTCGTAGGGGCCCAGAAATTCACTTGCCAGTTTTTTGCCTGCAGTAAACTGAGTTCTCTTAATGGCTACTAAATCGCCTAATCCGTACGTATGTTCCGTTTTACATTTTTTATCGTACTGTTTCTTATAACAGGCCTGTGCCTTCTCTATTGCTTCACGAGCTTCCATTCTCATTTGAATTCGTTCCATATCGTAACTGTTTTGCATTTCATCCTCTAGTATTTGTTTCAGTTGCTCGCTAGGCCTATTGTACATGGTGGTTCCGAACATTAGTTCGAACGGTGATTTACCTGTGGATGTTCGATTATGTGAATTTATCGCTCTTTGTATCTTTCCAACCACTTTGAACCACTTCGATGGTTCCTCGGCAGATAATTTGGCAATTATAGCCAATATAATTCTATTCATTCGTTCGGCTTGCCCATTTCCTTGTGGCACCCCAGTCGTACAAACTACATGTTCAATTCCTTCGGTTTTAGCATAATCCATGAACAGGTTGGAAGTGAACGCTGTTCCTCGATCCGTAACAATGCGAGTAGGATTACCAAAAATCGTTGACCATATCTGTAATTTTCTTAAAGTCTCCTCAGAATTTGTGGTCCTTGTAGGAAAGAGCCACACGAATTTTGAAAACGCATTTACCACTGTTAAAATGTATCGATATTGTTTGGATGTTGCGTCCATCGGTCCTACATGGTCTATATGCAAAGTGTGCAACGGCTTATCGCCTTTATCAATACAATGCAAATACCCTTCTTTTTTACCCAGCTTTTTGTTGAATAATATGCACTGTATGCAGTTATTACCGACCTGCCTAACCTTCTGCTCCAAATGAGGGATATAAAATTTTTGTTTGATATCATGCAACGTTTTGTTTACCGAATAGTGACCGTTATTATGAGCTTCTTGAATTATCTCTCTTTCCATACTTCTTGGAATTACAACCAACTCATTTCCTTCCACCACCTTGTAAATAACGCCACTTTTCATCGTGTAACCGCAACACGATCCTTTTGCGATCAACTCTCCAATGGGTACCATCGTCTCATCTTGTTATTGTGCCTGCTTAATACGGATGGTAACATCGGCAGCAATATTCATCACTTCATACGGGTATCGGCTCAAACAATCGACGTGCTGCAACTTACGTCCTGCTCGGTGTTCAACCCTAAAAGTAAAATCTTGCAAAAACATTACCCATGCCGCTACTTCTCGGGGAACTTCCTTCTTCTGAAGTGTTTGCTTGAAGGCAATGCAGTCCGTCACCAGCTTAAAGTTGATGCCCAACAGGTAACGCCGGAACCTTTTCACCGCCAAAAATATCGCCTTCGCCTCCAGAATGTAGCTGTGCTGCTTAGCTTCACCTTCCGTTGCTTTTTTGCTCCAGTACATCACTGGATGCAGCTTTCCATCGGCCTTTTGCAGCAATACCGCTCCAAATCCCTCCTTCGACGCGTCGGTGTGAATCTCCGTTTCAGCATCTCTATTGTAGATTCGCAATACCGGTTCCGTTATCAGCAGCTGCTTCAGGGTTTCGAACGAATTGATCTCTCGCTCACCCATTTCGAATTCCTCGTTCTTTTGCAATAGATCGGTCAGTGGTCTAGCGATCAGTGAGTATCCTTCCACGAACTTTCGGAAAAAGCCCGTAAGTCCAAGAAACGATTGTACCGCCTTCACATTCTTAGGCCTGGGGAAGTGCCTGATAGCTTTTGTTTTCTCTGCTCCGGGTGAAATCGTACCCTTGCACACGTTATGTCCGAGGAAATGCACTGATCTCTGCATGAATTTACACTTCTTCCATTTTATCGCTAAACCACTTGCAGCCGCTACCGTCAACACTCTTTCAGTTTTCTCTAAACACTCTTTATCCGTTTCGCCGTGTATTACAATGTCGTCCATATACAGGTCCATCACATTTTCACTCACCAAAGTTTTGAATTTATCGTTCACAAAACGTATGAACACAGCGGGTGAGTTACAAAACCCGAAAGGTGCGCGATTAAACTCGTACAAGCCTCGTTTCGTCACGAACGCGGTATCTTCTTCTTCTTCTTGGCTTAACGACCTTACAGGTCACGCCGGCCATTTCTGGCTTACTAGACTTATTTTAACCACGTAGCCGGATAGTCAGTCCTTGCTACGGGGGAACGGTCCGGATGGGATTTGAACCCGGTCCGGCCGTGTGGACTGGCGCCGTTTATCACATGCACCACCGGGCCGCCCCCAACAAAGCAGTTAATTCCAGCCTATGATATCAGCTTATGAATATTTTAATATCTGGTTGATGTTCCTTTACTTTTGATTACTTCTCGCAACCTGTTTGGCATACTATTTACAAGTTTTTGGCAAAAAGAAGCATCAATTGAATTCCATTCTCCTTGAATTAAAACTTATATCGGCACTGTTCACTACGTTAATTTCACTTCATCTGCAACCTGCATCTTTACTGATACTAAATTCCATGGAAAATTAGAATATAATCGCAGCTGCATCATTTAAAATATTTTACACAACGAGTGCATCTTTACTGATACTAAATTCAATGGAAAATTAGAATATAATCGCAGCTGCATCATTTTTTTTACCCAACGAGTACAAAAAATTGGAATTCGTGGCATTTTTAGTAAATTTGTAAAACTTGAGGCCCTGGCCCTTAGCCGTACATTTTGTATGGAACTTTGCTATCAGCCGTATCGGGGAAATCGATCGTTCCGGAAAGGTCGCCGCGATGCACTCATTTACACTCATTTCATCTCACAGCACCGCTCATTTACACTCATTCATACCAAAAGCGCCTACTAGATTGAAGCAAACGCAATATGTTTGAAAACAAGTGTTATACACGGCGACGACCGTTCCCGTTTGTATGGAGGGAAATCCGCAACTTTTTGAGCAGCGGATTTGGGGTGCATTTTGCTTATGGTTATGTTTAAATATTTCTCATGATGTTATAGAACATGAATGTTGTGGCAAGTTTTATGGCCATTCAAAATTCAGCAAAAATATGATTTAATTGCGAATTTTTACATATTTTACTTAAACCCACGAAACTAAATTTCGTATTTTAGTTTTGAAATTTATGTAGCTTGAGAACAACACACAGGTTTTTTGTTTTCAGTACACTAATGAAATTAAAAGGTATATCAATTCACAACGAAACTGCCTTTCAACTCAGTGTATAACTGTTTGTTCAAATACTATCATATAGCTGTGCTACAAAATGAGTTACACCCTGCGGCGACCTTTCCGGAACGATCGATTTCCCCGATACGGCCGTATTGATCGAAGTTTAACTATTTTAACTTGTTCATCAAAGAAATCATGTTATTGCTATCTAACTAAAGGATACAGTTGAGAATTGTAAAATTCATATTCATTTTGTTGTACCTCTCTATTTGGTACTCTTCACATCTATAATCGCCTATTAGTGTAAGCCATACATTTTGCATAGGAGTTTGCATTTGACTGAAGTGTGAAGACTAATTGTTCCATTCATTGAATTAATGTTAAATTTTCATTGTAACTTTTGTGTTTTTCTTTATTTCTTACACTTCATTTCAATAACTTTATTCATGAAAATATGGGATCGGATTACACTACACTGGTTCATCAAAAAAGGCGCGAACAACTGCGCATCAGTTATCACGGTGACACATGAATGTCAAAATCGAGAGTCCGCGGCTACACTCAAAGCTTTACATACGCTGTGGTTCCACATACATAATAGTAACGTACAAAATGTATTGTCAAAACAACCTCAGAATACTTAGGAATTAAACATATAGAAAGAAGCATATAAACAGTACGAGAAGTGGGTATTATTGCGCCTGTGCCAGAAGCAGCAAACAAATGAGAACGCTCGCACCAAGAAGCAGCCCCAACGTCGTACGTCGTCGGTTAGCACCTGCTAACCGTAACAATCTGGAAGCAAAGATACATCTACCGAACCGATCCGTTCTCTGCGCAACTCCGAATACAACTGGTTACAGTCGCTTCACATCATTCAACTCAAAAGAAATTGCTTGATGTAGAAGTCAATGGCTCCCTGAATATGGAATTGGACACCGGAGCGCCATGCGGCATTATCAGTGAAGTCACATTGCAGAAGACTCTACCGGTATATTCGCTTGAAACGTCCGATAGGCAATTTTCACGCGTTCAGGTATCCGTCGGTACCGCCTCTCATAAGCTTTTTTTGTATATTGTAGCTATCAACTATGATTCTTTATTCGGACGAGAATCCTGTTTTCGCTAAGGCCCGAGAGGTGCCACTCGCCTTACGCGATCGCTACGCTGCAGAAATAGAGAAGAAAATCGCCTCATCACAGATCACAAGCCACTTACACAAATTCTGCACCCCGATAAGTCTTTGCCATTAGTCGAATGGCCAATTACGCCGATAACCTGGCACACCTCAATTTTGACATCATCTATAAGCACACCATTCAAGATATACAGGGCTATTATGAAACGCAAACGGAAATTTCGCAAACGGAAGTCACAATTCAAACGGAAAGCAAATTTGCATTATGGTTGCTCGTTGGAGTCGATGAAAGCTTCATCGACTTTTTTCTTGGATCAATCAATCTGTCAAGATGAAAACCATAAACAAAATTCAAAATGGCAGTTCGTCGAGAGAAGCAACTGTATGATTTTTTAACAAAATTTGAGTTTTGAAGTCGCAAATCTCATCACCACTGTTGTATTTCGTGTGAATAATGAGTTACAAAAGAAGTGGACACCTCCGTATTCACTTTTTTATAATCAATTCTCAAGAAAATTGTACTTTCCGTTGCTTTCGGCTGACGGAAAATTTTCTCTCTAACGGGGTTTCCGTTTGGCACAGGTAATGCAAATTTTTTACTTTCCGTTTGTCATCAAGTTATCATTGATTTTTGAAACGTCTGATGTGCCAAACGGAGAGCCAAACGGAAAGTCATAATACGAAAGGCAACTTTGTGTGACGTTTGAAAAGATGTTTGCGTTTCATAATAGCCCTGATAAATGCAGATTATTGCTCAAGAATTCCGCAATCGCCAACTGAAAACAAGATAAAAAAGGTATCCTTCCACAAGGGAGGAAATGCGGCGGACAAATACGAACAGTTTGTTCTCATACTTTTCCAACAACTTACAGTCCATGCTGAGCAGATTGCCCGCGAAACGCGCAAAGATACTAATCTTGGAAAGATAGTCCAACAACTCGAATGGGTTGGAATCTAGCACAATGGGGCTACAAAGCGCCGGAAGCAAAATACACCCTAGTTGCTAATTGTCTGATGTTCGAGCATCGAGTGCTAATACCGCCTTCCCTGCGACAAATCATACTAAACGATTTACATGCAGCGCACATTGACATTGTGAAAAAGAAACTCCTTCATTCTTTGTATCTTAGGATGCTTGATGTGTAGTTCGCAAGACATCGTTGTTGAAGACTTCTTGGTATCACAACTCTCTTCCCAAACAAGATGCATCCCTCGATCTCGGAAAAACTTTCCTTGAAAACGCTTGAAAACGAGCAAATTCACCACTGAAGAAACTGTTCTGAGTTCACCATTCTCCGAGATACTAAAGTATTTTTGCTAGTGTGGTAACCGTCATTATTTCTTGCGCAACATCTTTAAAATTTATTGGGTATTCAGACAATGCATTTATGCCCAATGCACTAATGTTATTTTTCAGATTGATGCGGGCAATAGTGTAGTCCTCGTTTTGCTTGGCATGCTGCTTTATTAAACGCAAGAGAATATCAGCGTTCCCGAATTTTTCGGTGGAAATATACTCAAGAACAACATCATATAGGTTACGTTGTTCAATATTATCAATATCAGCATTGCGTGTTACCTTAAAAACACATTCACAGCCATTTACCCTTTTGACACAAAGCAGGACAATGACTCATCCTTACGGAGCATCTTCTCCGAATTGAAACGTTTTCCATCATCAACCGCCATGGAAATTGGGCACGGGTCGATGATGCTCAATTACACCAAGGCTGTAAAAACACTTGAGCTGCAACGGAATGAGTTGTATGTTGATGGTAAACCCTTGTTTTGGAAAATGCGAAAAGGCAGCAAGTAAAAAAAAGCAAATCCACAAAATAGTATACAACCTACACACGTTTTAATTTTTCGGAAGTGTTGCATATACCTGAAGACATGCAGAAACGTGAACCAGATAAGAGACGGTGGTGGAAGCCTTTGCTACCTAAAGTAATTTATTGTGCATAAATTATGGCCACACTGCATCAGCACTAGACTCCGTTGAGATGCATAATGAATGTATGCATTTCCACTTACTCTGCGCGCGCTTCTTGTGAGAAGTGAGTTTTTCTCACCTTACGCATCTTACTCACTCATATCACTCATCTCACTCATCTTGTGGCCAGTAGGCCAAAATCTCGTCTCCATCATCCAACTCGAGGGATGCCACGGTGTCATTTTCTTCTATTAGAAGTCCATCGAATTCAAACAACGCCCACCAGACCCAAACGATCGCAATACGCCTTCATTAGCCTGTGGAGTGGTGTGCGCTTAACCGTTCCTCCGATCGACGCGTTAGACGCATCGCTATCCGTTTCGTCGTCGTTTTTGCGCTTACCTTTAATATCAGGATCTGGCTTTGAGGAAGAAGGGATGGGAGAGGGAGCTCGAGGCACTTTGAAAGCATGCGTAGAGAGTGCGTTCTCACTCTCCACTGCACGGTTTGTTGGTGTTGGTGCGGTGCTCAGAGCCACTGTTGCTGCACTCGTAGCCTTCACTGACACGGCCGGAGCCATCGGTGCTGCAGTCGAAGCCTTCGGTGCTACGGCCGGAGCCTTTTGTGCTGCCGCCGGTGCCTTCGGTGTTGGCGCTTTCACTGGTGGTGCTACCGGTGCTTTAGGTGCTGTTACAGGCTTTGATTTAGTTTTTGGTGTTGGTGCTGTTGGAGCCGCCTTCATCACTCCTGCGTAGGATGCCCCTGCTTTACCAAGCTTCGCTTGCTCTGCATGCATCCCATGCCCGTGTGCTCAGGCATTAAACAGTATCGGCAGTAAGGATTTTGTCCACTGTAGGTAACAGTGGTACGTTCCTTTCCTACCAAAATAGTTGGTCCGAGCTGCAGTGTTGGTGTCCCGAGAATATTTTTGATGAGGCATATGCCAGTCTTAGTTCCCGAGACCTTACTGTCTGGTCCATATTCTGTTTCCGTTACCGTAAGCACTTCACCAAAACAAACAAGCGCTGCTTTGATTTCGGCTTCGGTGACGTACGGGGTAGCTCATGCAGCCGCATCTCCGTTGCTCCGTCCTCCAATAGAATTGGCAGTGGGTAAGCCGGCCCGTCGATTTGCAGGAAGTGCTTTCCGTGGTGCTCCTGTACCACTTTCAGCGCCTGCGTAAGCGTCTCCGTTTCCACGAACAACCGCAGTAGACGTGCACATCTGTATCCGTGTCACGATCTCCCCGGCCTTCAGTGTATCGACTATAAAGTCGATCACTTCTGATCGAGAAGGGCGTTTTGGGATCCGTTCGTACACGATCTTAAAGGTTTTGTCCCTAATGGGCCTCACTCCTGTTGTCTCCATGGCTCGTCTTGTTTTTAATTGTATTTGTAATGACTTGTACTCTTGCTGATAGAAAACACGTCTGATCTACTCGACAGTCAAGAGCAAACTACCCTTGCTTCCTCTTGCTTGGTTGCTCGTACCCACAAGTGCCCGGTTGAGTACACGAATTTACGCTTGCACTAATCGCAACTAATTTTTTTTCGCTTCAACGTTTTTGCATTCTTACTTTTCTGGCCGGGCTATTGCAGAACATTTTGCAATGGTTGAGTATTTTGCGTGAGCGTTTGTGTCAAGGCATCAATTTCATTTGTTTTCTTCTTTTCAACCATCGTGCACTGCCGGTTTGCTAGCGAAATTATATATGAATAATGGTTTAAAAAAAACGGTCGGAAATATGAATCCTTAGAATTTAAATGATTTCTTACCTTTGTGTTTTGTGGCGTTACAAATTACAAGTACGCTTTTCTCTGACTAAGCACGCTGGGCTTTGCAGACACGACTGACACGTGTAACTCGTACGCTACGAATAATTTTGGACTGGCCAAGTTTAGTGTCAGTAAAGCACCGGGGGAAAAAATCTATGGTCACTACGATTGTCAGGTTGCCATAGACACGTGTTGAGTCTGTTCTCGCGCCTCGCTATACCTGGCTTGATTGTTGTTTAAGAGGCCTGGAATTAAGAATGGCTGTAATTTGGTACAATAGCGTCTGTAGTTCTACCAAATATAGTTGTGCTCCTCTGGCGGTTGACTTAAAAAGTCGTTTAGCCACTTTGATGTTTGCTTTCCAAAGTCCTCCAAAGTTTGGGCTTCGCGGTGGGATGAAAGAGAAACGTATTCCCTTTTCAGCAGCCAGCTCCACTAGGTTGCCCTGGAAGGCACGGTTGTTATGAATTTGGCGAAGTAAACTCAACTCCTTGGCAGCGCCTACGAAGTTTCGTCCGTTGTCTGAGTATATTGTGTCAGGTCGACCACGTAGTGACACAAAACGCATGAGTGCTGATATGAAAGCAGACGTGGACTGGTTTTCCACAACCTCCAAATGTACCGCTTTGGTGGAAAAGCAAACGAAGATACACACGTAGACCGTCTCTCGTCGTTTTGATCGGCCGTTCGCGATAACATCAAATGGTCCACACAGATCAACTCCCGTGTACGTGAAGGCGGGTGAGGCATTGGCGCGTGCTGCAGGAAGTTGTCCCATTCTTTGCGTCAATCGCTTAGGTCGCGCTCGGGCACATATCACGCATCGTGATATCACACCACGAGTAGTACGTCGTAGGTCCCGCATGCAGAATTTCGTTCGAAATTTCGCCATGACCAATTCTGTTCCCGCATGGAAGTTATATTCGTGGAGATGTCGGATTATCGTGCGCGCGAATGGTTGCGATTTGGGCACTAGTATTGGGAGCTTTTCGTCATCCGCCATCTCAGCATTCCCCAATCGTCCTTGCACGTAGATTAGGTTATTCATAACGATTGGGTGCAGGTGCTGCAGGCATCCTTTTGCAGGAACGTATCCGGAGTCCTGCATTTCTTGTACCTCGTTGGGAAATGCCGTAGTTTGCATTATCCGTAGTGATAGTTGGAGGCCATACTCCAACTCGTATAGCTGTAAACGACCAAATCTTCATTCCCCGTAGGTCGTCTTGAAGTTATGGATTGCCCTGCCGAGCAAAATGTCGTCTCGCCTTGCTGAATGAATTGTGATACTTGTATTGCGCCAACAAGTCGTCACAATTAGATTCGACCATCGCAGTTAGCAGTAGAGGTGACGCCTCGATTTCTTCTAATACGACCACATCATCGCAATTAGATTGCGGCTTTTCATGGGTGATGATGAAGTCAGGCCCTTCTAGCAAAAGCTTCATGAATTCACTGCTCACTAGTTTGTTGGCGGGAACTCCTCTAGATATGATATCTGCCGGGTTCAATTTCGTTGGCACGTAATGCCAATCCAGTAGGTTTGTTGCTACTTGGATTTTGGTCACCCGATTTTTTACAAAGACGTCCCATTTTGTGTTGTCGGAACGTATCCATGCTAACACGACATGGGAATCAGTCCACCAACTGAGCCTTTTGATGCGGATGCCAAAGATGGCTTTTATTTTTTCGTATAGCTCCGCCAATAATAAAGCAGCTTGAAATTCCAACTTGGGCAGAGTCAGTTTTTTCAGCGGCGCTACTCTTGACTTGGAACATAGTAATCGGGATTGTCGATTCCCGTTGTCGTCTTGATGGCGCACCCGTAGACTTTAATCGATGCATCGCAAAAACCATACACAACTGCGTTGTCTGTCGTCGATGATTAGTTGGAACGTGTCTTCCGTAGGACACCATGCTAGTCCCAACATTTTTATGGCCTGCTTGTCGCCAATCTGCACCGTGGCATCAAGGTGTTCTTCTGGAACGTTTGCTACTACCTCAGCAACATTAGATGCCCATTTCCGCAAGGGCATACCTCTTCGAATGAGCGCCTTTTCAACGCCAGATCGAATAACCCGTAGTTTTTCTGGAGTTGCAGCGCCTAAAGACAAGTTGTCTACGTAAAATGATCGTTGAATGGCATCAGCGATCTCGGGCTGTGACAAGCACACTACTTCGCCAACTTCGTAAAGTGCCCGGCAGGCAAGGTATGATGAGGATGCCTCGCCGTACGTAACGGTGCGCAATCTGTACATTTGTGCGGATTCCTCCGAATTGTCACGCCACAAAATACACTGCATCCAGGTATCGGGCTCTGATACCCATACTTGACGGTACATTTTGGCGATATCTGCCGTCACCACCACCGTTTCTGTACGGAAAGAAAGCCAAACGTGCATCAAATCGGGTTGTATTACTGGTCCAATGGCTTGCATGTCGTTAAGCGAATACCCGCTGGTAGTTTTCGCACTCGCGTCAAATACTACCCGAAATTTGGTAGTGGTGGAGTCTGGTTTTATCACACACGAGTGTGGGATCACGTAGCGGCTATTGCAGAACATTTTGCCATGGTAGAGTATTTTACGCGAGAGTTTGTGTCAAGGCATCAATTTCAATTTTTTTCTTCTTTTCAACCATCGTGCACTGCCGGCTTGCTTGCGAAATCATATACGAATAATGGTTTAAAAAAACGGTCGGAAATATGAATCCTTAGAATTTAAATGATTTCTTACCTTTGTGTTTTGTGGCGTTACAAATTACAAGTACGCTTTTCTCTGACTAAGCACGCTGGGCTTTGCAGACACGACTGACACGTGTAACTCGTACGCTACGAATAATTTTGGACTGGCCAAGTTTAGTGTCAGCAAAGCACCGGGGGAAAAAATCTATGGTCACTACGATTGTCAGGTTGCCATAGACACGTGTTGAGTCTGTTCTCGCGCCTTGATTTACCTGGTTTGATTGTTGTTTAGAAAGAGCGAGAAAGCATGAACGTTGATTTGGCTAGTTGGTATTTGGTACCTGTTTCGATATGAAGCATCAATCGTTTACAATTTAAAGATGAAAAATTTAAAACATCTGTTCAACACAAGACAAACAGGCACCGGCATATGAAAAGGAAGACTCGGTTGGGAACCACTGTACGCCTACTACGATTGTTTGGTTTCTATTGATTCTGCAAATAGACGTGCAAATAGACGTAGAGAGACATTTCTCGCGCGACATTTCTCGTCAATATTCGATGAAATGCGATGAAAAGTCCATATATAAAAAACAGCATCGAAACGTCATTTCCATAGAAACACATAGAAATATTTCAACGAAGTAGCCACAGAAATGTCTCGCCGAGCGATTTGCTTTGTTTGCAGAATTGAGCTACTTTTGAGAAATGTCGCGCTACGTCTATTTGCAATGATACACCTGCATCTAACCACGTTCAAAGCGTTTAGGACTTGGCACTCGAATCGTGAACCGCTTACTTTGAATCACTCGTTGGTACCACCGAATGCGTTGCTAACGTTGAAATCTCCTGTTTGATCTATGCAGATTGCAGTGGTAACTGCGACGATTTGAAACTACATGCATGTGACTACAACGCTAACAATATGGAACAACCAAATATACGGTGCATCACATTCAAAACACATTCATTTACCGTCGCAGCGAGAACAAGTGTGCTCAAACGGTTTTCTGTTGATCTATTGCTACAGGTTGTTGGTAATAGGAAGTATGATTGGAAGCGCAGTTTATGTTGTCGTCAGATGTTAAGCAGTGCATGAATATTAAGGTAAGTGGCGGATGGCCTACGCGATCAGGATAGCAACAAATCACACTACTTTGCGGAATAACTAAATCCACGAGTTGCGCGAAGAAGAATGAAAACTCTTCCTTCTTCCGTGCGACATGTAGCGACTACATGCAGAAATCGAAAGCAATCGAATGGAGCATATAAAAACGATCAAGATACGCGTGAAAATAATGTACGTCAATGCCATTAAAGCGAAGGGCAGTAACGAAGGATATTTTAGGAAGAGTGCGAAGAGTATTAGCAAAGCATGTGCAATCATTCCACTCGCGCTATCGCGGCATTGGAAGAACAAAATGTTGCAGATACATAGATCGTACAAAAGAAAACATAACACATACTCAAGCATGTGTTCAGAGGTGTTCATATTTTAATACCAAACGGCACTGCACGATCCTTGATTGCTGTGGACCCAATATCACCCATTTTATTACGAAAGGTGAATCTCGAATGTAACAAAATGGCTAGACCCTGCACACAAAATACCGGAACCAAAGGAAAACAACAATCATTCTCATCAATGTAAAGGAGTGCATAACGCATAAAAGGTTAGTAACCGTTGATTGCGCAGGTTTGATGTGGGTCAGTTGAGGTATAACAGACTTAAAGCCACATGAATTGAAACGCAATGATACAAAAAACATTACAACGTTTCAATGTTAAAGACAAAAGCGTGGCTATCGCATCATCAACAATCGGTACTCTACCACACTTGAGGGAATCGACCGGAGAGCGACTCATACAGCGCAGACTTACGGAGCATCTGGATGCTACGGGCGGTCTCGCTGATGCCCAATACGGATTCAGGAAAGGACGTTCAACCATGGATGCCATCAACAGGGTGATTGCCAACGGAAGGGTTGCGCTCGACAAGAAGCGCAGGGGCGATCGACTGTGTGCGATGGTGACAATCGACGTGAAGAACGCCTTCAACACGGCCAACTGGACAGCGATCGGAGCAGCTCTGCAGCGAAGGAACACGCCACCGTACCTCCAGGCGTTGCTGCGGAACTACTTCACGAATCGCACGCTCCACTACGAAACGGATGAAGGAATGGTTTCGCTACCAGTATCGGCAGGTGTCCCGCAGGGTTCGGTTCTAGGGCCAACACTGTGGAATGTTATGTACGATGACCTTCTTCGTTTGGAGCTGTTCGGAAAGCGTGCGGACATTATAGGGTTTGCTGACGATGTGGCGTTCACCCTTATCGGGAGGGACCCGCAGGAAATCAGCAACCTTGCTACGAGGAATCTGGAGATGATCGAGCGTTGGATGGATGGAGTGGGATTGAAGCTGGCCCATCAAAAGACCGGCTACATGATCTTCTGCACTCATCACAACCCGCAGGTAGGTCAACTACGTGCGGGGGGACACACGATCGTATCCACGGAATCGCTCAAGTACCTGGGGGTCGAGCTCTGCCGCAAACAGCACCACGGTCGGCATTTGGAGAAGGTTTGCAGCAAGGCATCACGTATCACGAATGTCTTGACCACTCTGATGCCGAATAAGTGTGGCCCAAAAAGCAGCAGAAGGAGACCCTTGGTTAACGTTGGGAATAGCATTGTCCGTTACGCGGCACCATCGTGGGGACGGACGCTTCTTCAGAAGGACGTTCACCGGACCACGGTTCAGAGGGCGCACCGCACAGGAGTTCTTCGAGTGGCCAGTGCCTTCCAAACGGTCTCCTACGATGCCGCTTGCGTGGTCGCAAGCACTATCCCGTTAGTCCTTCTCCTAGAGGAGGACATCCGCTGCCACGACGAAAAGGTAGCGAGGGGAAGTCCAGGACCAGACATACGAAAGCGGCAAAGGGAAGAGACCATGGGACGCTGGCAACAACAATGGACAGCCGGAGCGGGGCAGCCGAGATCGCCGGGGATGAGGACGAGGAGAATTATCCCGGACATTATGTCCTGGGTAAATCGCAAGCACGGAGAAATTGATTTTTATCTCTCTCAACTCTTTACAGGGCATGGGTTTCTCCGGAGCTACTTCGTCGACAAAGGCATCCTCGACGGCTCGCCAAACTGCCCGGTGTGTGAACACCAAGTGGAAGATGTCGACCACGTAATGTTCCACTGTCCACGGTTTGCTCGAACCCAACACGAGATGCAGCAGCAGAGCCGCACCCGCTTGACGATAGAAAATCTTGCAGCGGAAATGTGTGCCAACAGCAACACATGGGAAGCAGTCCGGACCGCCGCAAGGACCATCTTCAGAAACCTCCAAGTGAGATGGAATGAGGAAAGTCCACCTACGGCCAGACGGAGACGACAACAACGACGGCGGAACACGGAACAAACGGGACAGCAACAGCTGCCGCCGTGACCGCACCAAAGGATGACGACAACGGAAGCAGCAGCAGCAGCAACGAGTAACCAGAGCAGCAGCAGGAGCTAGATCCCACCGGAAGTAGCGGCTACGGACGGGCGGAATTAAGCAGCAGCAGCGGAAGGAAGGCACGAAGCAGCAGCAGCAGCTGAGACAACTAGGACGGACGACGCAGTAGCAGCATTGGAAAGCAGCAGCGCGTCAACAGGATGGGTGCATCGCACAAACGTTCCTGCATGGAGTACTACGCACATCAAGCGCATCGGCAGGGTTCGGATCAGGTCGAGGAGTGGTTTAGTTAGGGTCCCATCGGCTGCCGGGTCCGCTTCACGGGCCCAGCGTCACGATGAATCCCACATAACCCATCTCGGAGGGATTGGTTTGTAGCCGCAAGCCGCCCTTCGAGGTGGGTACCTTTTGAAGGTTCCCTCCCCGTTAACAAAAAAAAAAAAAAAAAAAAAAAAAAAAAAAAAAAAAAAAAAAAAAGGGAATCGACCGGAGAACGCCAAGCTCCAGGCAACCAAGCGCTTAATATTAGCATCGACTGCACCGGAGGATTGCGAATCAAAAAGACAATTTACTGAATAATATTTCCGTTTTCAGTGAGCTTCTCGTTTTATGAATATGTTGTCTATTTTTAAAACGATGAATTGTTTTTTTAATTAAAGCTTGTGCGTAGCTGGAAACGATGCTCTTATGGATTTATCAATTTTATGTAAGTGGATTACACTATTTAATACAAGAAAAATGATCGACCATGTTTGTTTAAAAGAGTATTCCATGTTCAATGCACATATTGTGAAGTGCAGAACATACATTTATTATTTGCACACATTTTTCCGGTGTATAAAGCAGCTCTCTTGTTGTACTAAGACAACGAAATCTGCTTTTCAAATCTCCAAACGTTCGCTCAATTATAATTCGTTCTGCAGTATGGCGAATGTTGAAATCTGCTTCAACGGAACCTGGATCTGCATCCCTATATGGTATGATCAACCAATCCTCCCTGGGGTATGCTGAATCACCTTTAAACAACAAAAGAAATGATTAATAAAAGTTATAAACATAACAGTTCCCAAGTTTATTACCCAACAACTTGAATGCAGTGTGTCCATTATGATGCTTTGCTGCAAAAAATCTGCCAACCGGGCTGCGATTCCATACATGAGCATCATGATTAGCACCACCGAATTTAGCATTAACGAATCTAATTCTTTGCATATGATCACAGACCTGAAAGATGAGAAACAATGTTACTTACAAAACACTCCATAACATATCATTCAACACACACTCACCATTAAAGCATTAATGCTGAAAAATCCCTTACGATTGTAATACAAATGCTCATTCGTTTTCGGTCGCTTTACTTTAATGTGTGTTCCATCTAAACACATGACTATACCGTTGATTAAACTCTTCTCAAAAAAGTAATGGTTTGCTGCTTGCATATCTGCATTGGACACGTCCAACTTTATATATAATTATGTGGTATAGTCGTATGTGACTGCCCTATAACGTTACTGTTATACTGCTGGTATCACTGCCACCAGCAACGTTATACTGGCAGCAGCAGCGTTGAAAGGTGCGCGCCTTGAACGGAAGCGGCATCGTGTAGACTCGCTCTTCTTCCTCAATACGCCAACAAGACAGGACGTGGTTTATAATTTGTGAAAGCTTAGTTAGGTTAAAGTTAGGTTAAAATCAGGTTAAAGTTAGATTAATTTAGGAATAATAAAAATGTTATAAGAGTATAACATAATTATATTTTGGACATAGTTTCCTCTCCATGCTATTCAAAACGGTGGTCAAAATCCGGGAAAATGTTGACTGTGCCATTGGTATGTGAAAATTTTTTCCTACACCATGCTGAAAGTGACCTTCAGCGAAAAAACGTAACACTGCTGCTAGTTTATGTTCTGCTGTTATCCCATATGATGTCATAGGCGAAAGGTCGTCCTGAATTTGATCAAGAATTTCCATGAAAATATCATGAGAAATTCTGAAATTTTTGATGAATCTGAAATAAGTTAAGTTATAGAATCATCGCATTCTGAAGCCATTAGAGGCAAGCTGTGTTTAATTACCTGTTATGAGGAAGATCATGAACGTTTCTTTTTATCCGGAGACTCCTACGGTAGCGTTGTTCCTTCACTTTATCTTGCTGTTGAGGGGTGGACCTTCCTAGATGTAGGCCTCGCGAAGGTTAGGCCTTTCCTCACCTTAGGCCCTACACGACTCAACCGTTTTAGCACTAATTTCCGCACAACCCGTTAGTGGTCCTCTCTTTCGGGATTCTATACCGCAGTTTGGGGAAATTAGCACTGATCGGATACTAACCCGTTAGTGGTCCTCTCTCTCGGGACTCTATACTGCAGTTAGTAAAACCTTTAGAATTTTTCGGATTCAAAGCAACGACTCAAACGATTGCTGATTAAGGCGCACGATTGTTGCGTGCGCCTTTGGATGCTGGGCTCGGATGATCGATGACGTCATGATTCCCCCTAGGCGTGGACTCTCGCTGGACTCAGAATTGGTGGGCGGTGCTTACGCCGAGCTCTCCTAGTAAACCCGCGTGTAGTTTTGGGTACGCGGCTCACTGTGTCAATATTACGTACGCACATTTCACTGTATGCGACAGTGACGCAACATCCTCCCCCCGTAATCCAACCCGGATTACCTTATGGTGTATTAGTTGTATGTGATGAAAGTAAATCCATAGCACACAAGCATGGTCTGATTCGGTCCTTTGCCTTTGGTTTGCATTTAATCGGGGCAACGTGGGAATCCTTAGGATGCGGTCGTTTGGGTGCAGTTTTCCTTGAAGAGTGCATTAAAGAGTGTTCTTTTTGTTCCACGTTTATTACCGCTACTCGTACTGCCGGTCTTTTTAGAATCGAGTTGCCGGCTTTGATCTTGACGACTGTGTCTCCCTTTTTGATAGGTTCTATTGCAGCTGTCCATTTGTTCCTTTTAATCAACGTCGGCAAGTATTCCTTTTTCCATTTATCCCAGTAGATCTTTGAATGATGCTCTACCAGTTTCCATTGCTTCCGATCTGCCGGAGTTGTGAAGTTGATTTCAGGTGGCGCACACTCTAATCCTCGAATCCTCGGAAATGATATGGAGTCAAGATTTCTTCTTCTTCTGTGCTGATCGGAATGTGAGTCAAAGGTCGAGAATTCATCATCGATTCGATTTTTATCAGCGTGGCTCTTATTGTCTCGGGCGTTGGTTTTCGGTTGCTCCATTCGTTGATGCAGAATCTTAGGGCCTTCTTTATGGACTGAATTAGCCTTTCCCAAGATCCACCGAAATGAGGCGCTGCTGGGGGGTTGAATTTCCAATCGATTCCATACTTCAGAGCTGCTTCCTTACCCATACGTACGTCGATGTCTTTTGTAAGTTGCTTTGGTTCTTTCTCTGCTCCGATGAAGTTGGTTCCGTTGTCACTGTAGAGACAACTTATTTTCCCGCGTCGATGTTGCAAATTCTTCAAGCAGACTGTCCGGGTGCAAATTTTCGGCCAACTCGATATGTACGGCTCGTGTTGACATACAGGTAAATATTGTCTTTTTTCAATGGAGCGTTTTACGGTGACTTCTATGGGACCGAAATAATCCACACCGATGTGCGTGAATGGGGGATTGTATGGGTTGGCTCGAAATTCCGGAAAAGATGCCATCAATGGGACCTTTGGTGCAGCCGTTCGTAAAATGCACTTTTGGCAACAGTTTTTCACATTTTTTAGCACACCGCCCGCAGGTTTAATATCCAGTATGTTTGTCTTAACGCTCCAATCACGACGTTGTCAGCTTGATGAAGATTTTGGTCGTGAAAGTTCCCCACGAGTAGTTTCACTACGCGCGGTTTTTGGGGAAGCAGGATTGGTGTTCTTGTACTCTACGGAATAGTTACAATTTTTTCCAATCGTCCCCGAGATCTTAATACGCCTTCCGAGTCGATGAATGGCATCAATTTATTAAGAGGTCTGCATTTTGGTACTACCTCGCCTTTACTCAGCACGTTCAATTCTTCCGGAAATGTTTCCCATTGCGCTTGTCGGTATAACATGTTACGAGCGACTTGCACATCCTGTGGTTTTATACAGCGCGTAAATGATTTCCGATTATTGATGTAATCGACGAATTTCTTGAGGATTGTTATGTGCTTGAGCAGTTTAGTCCATGAAGAGTAATCCTCTGTGGGGAATTCATATCCCTTGGCTGTATGAACTCCTATCATTCGACGTTCTTCGTCTGTATCAGGGATCGAGGTTTTTTTGTGGCCATGTGCTTTCATCTTGTAGCAAAAAGGTAGGTCCGTGTAATTCTAACTTTGGAATTGATAATGGATTGATGGGCGCGACTCGTGCTTTTCCAGCAATCAATCTTATGAAAGCTGTTCCTCCGGCGTTTGTAGGAGCATAGACACAACAGGCAAACGCATTTTCCGACGCATCGACGAAAGTTTGCAAATCCAACGGTGAGTCTGGCGATCGCACTAGTTGTCTTGGTATTTGAAGATTCTCAACTCCTTCTATCTGCTGTAGACATTCGTTCCATGTTGTTATCAACTCGTCCGGAATCAACGCATCCCAATCATCAGTGGCAATGTGGATGCCCTCATTAATATCCGACCATGAATAGTTATGTGACTAATGAGTCCTAGAGGATCATATACACTCATTATAAAACTTAAAACTTCTCTTTTGGTCGGTGTTCTGCTGGTCTTAAATGCGCTCTTTTTACACGATAACTGGAGTGATGGGATATGGTGTTCCATTGTATGCCGAGGATTTTTTCTTAGTTTTCATTTTTTCCTCTATTGCAACTACTGAATCCTTTTTCTGCCATCTTTCACTCGGAATGGTTCGTAATAGCTCCCCCGATAGGAGGTGAAACTTCTAATATGAAACCCCGCGTTGTCACGTACTTGGATGACCTGTTCGATTGTTCGCACCGCGTCCTCGAGACTGAAGAAGCTGTCTAGGTAATCATCTACGTAATGTTGACGGATAATTGGGTCCACGGCTAAGGGATGTGTTTCTGCATGTGCCATTACGTTTGTGTTTGTTACTGCTTGTGCGCAGGCTGGCGAGCACGTTGCCCCAAAAGTCATGACCTGCATTACAAATACGCCCGGTTGACGTTGTTCGCAGTCTCTCCAAAGAACGCGCTGGGCATCTTGGTCTTCTTGACGTATCCTTACGCGGTGGAACATTTCCTGAATGTCCCCTGTTACGCAGATGTTTCCTTCTCTGAACCGCACCATCACTCCAAACAGTGATGCCATTTCGTCCGGTCCAGATAACAGCTGCGATTTGAGGGATACTCCATCGATTGCTGCGGCTGCGTCGAACATTAGTCGTGGTTTCGGTGTTGTCTTATTCTTGTTAACTATGAACTATGATTCGACTATGAAGAGCGGGAGGTAATATGTCCTAGATGTCACGGTACTCACTTCCGTGTTCGTCAGTTTCCGCAGATATTCTTTTTTATCGTAATCGTTGAACGTTGCTTTAGCCCAAGATTGTTGTTCTGGATTCTTTCTCAGCTGGTTTTCCAGGCTCTGCAGACGATTCATTGCGTTTGTGTAGCTATTAAGGAATATTACGGCATCTTGTTTCCAGAGCAGTCCTACTTCGTAGTATCCGTTTCCCTTTTTTAAGGTTCTTTTAATTATTTCGCTGGCCTTTTCGTTATCTGCAGTGGAAGGCTGTTTTGATATTTTTACTCCAAAATCTTCTGTGGTGAAATATCTGTGGATCATTTCGTTCAACAGCTCTTCATTTTTATGAACCATAAAATGATCTTTCCTGGTATTTGGTGTTTCCTGATCGCTGCCGAAAATCATCCACCCTAGTTTCGTTTTAATAGCCATGGGCTCTTGTGGTTTTCCCATTCTGCGCTGTAGAGGCATCAGCTGACTGTGGCTTAGCCCGATAAGAATGGTTGGCCGCGCATTCACGTACGATTTTACAGGAACGTTCTTCAGGTGTGTGTACTCTCGACGCATTTGATACGCGTTTATCGATTGTTTCGGTAGCTGCGGATCGTTTCCTGTGCGTATATTGCTCAGCAGATATTCGTTTCCTTCGGTGCTAATCATCAGACATTCTACGCGTCTGCTGTCATCCTGTTCCACTGATAGATTTTGGGTCCAAGTCATGATCAGTGGGTCTTTCTTTCCTTGTAACCCCAACTTCTTCGCAATTTCCTCCTCCATTAGGGTAAGTGAGGACCAGGCGTCCAGGAACGCGTATGTATCTAATGATTCGTCGTCATTTCGAGCCATTTCGAGGGTAACAGGCACGATTTGGAAATAAACCAGACCATCGTTTTTGTGATAGTTTAATGGTTGGGATGATGCCAACGCTTGCAATCATTCACTCCACACTCTTTTGCCGACTTACAATCACGTTGGAAATGACCACTCGTAGCAATGCATGCTAAGCATAAACGCTGTTATTTAGCCACGTTGAACCGTTCTTTGGCGCTCATTTCCAGAAATTTACTGCAGTCCGGTAGCTTATGTTGTCCTTTGCAAAGCGTGCATGTAAAAATAGGCGCTGCAGTGTAGCCCTTCGTACCATCTCGGTATGGTAAATGATTTTGTTTAGTTGTTATTCTGCTGTTTTTGTGAACATTTGCCGTGTTTCGACTTTTTTCTGCTCTCTCTGGTTTTTTAGGTAGACTTCGTAATCTCTTGGCAATTGGAAGCAACCAATCATTGAAATGTTCTAATGTCACTAGCTTCTTTGCTTTTTCCGGCTCTTCTTTTTGTTGCATCCACTCTAGCTGTTTTCCTGTTTTGAGCTTGCTCACAAGTTCATCAATTAGCCTGGAATCGTATAAGTACGATTGTTTGTCCATTACCTTGACATTAGTAATGAGGTTATTCAGCGCATCCGATAATTCCGGAATCTTAAATTGACCGTCGATCTTGATTTTCAATACCTCCTTAAGCATTTTGTTCGACAGCTCGCAACTTAGATAATATTTCGGATCGTTCGGGATCACTGATTCGTCCGGGGATTACATTAAGACTAATTTACATTTATTTTCAGGTACTCTATTATACTCACTAACTTATAAACTATGCACTAATACTAACGTAAACTGTAATCCGTAATTCTTTCTTTCCTAATGCACGTGTTGCGTGTTGCCTACGCATAGGCGCAAACATTCCCGACCACCTAAAAATTCTTAATTTTTACTCAATTCCGCAATCTATTCCAAATTCAATAATTCATTACTTAGGTGACCTTATTTACAGTCTTACTTATTCAAATGGGTAAATTCCGATTCCTAATTCTATCTGAAATTCCCGACGAACTTATATAAGTATACTGATTACATGAAATTCAAATCAAACTCTTCTACTACAGCTCAGATTTTACTCCTAATATTTCATTTCACTTCTGCCTAACACAGTATACGTACATAATTTTCCTCTGAGTGTAAAGACCAATTTCAAATTTATAATACAAGTTATCAACCTAATTTTCACCTTCCTTCATCGGTAAAATGCATAATCTGACCGCTGGTCTCTGAACCTCCTTTCCATTCGCGGTTCGCACAGTTACAACTCGCACTACTCCGTCGTTACCAGGATGTACCTTTGAAACTCTAGCGAGTGGCCAACTTGTAGGTGGTACATTGTCCTCCCGTAATAAGACCAGCATACCTGGTACAATCGCTGTCGCTGGAATATTCCACTTCGTTCTCGCTTGGAGTTGTTGGAGGTACTCTGTCTTCCACCTGATCCAGAATTGCTGCACCCGTTTTCGTACCAGACGCCAATGGTTCAAACGGTTGTCTGGGACGTCCCTCAAGTTGATATCGACCACGTTTTGCAAATGCGATCCAGTTAGGAAATGCCCTGGTGTCAATGCCTCGAAATCTGACGGATCATCCGATAGTGGGGTAATTGGCCTCGAGTTCAA
Source organism: Anopheles funestus (assembly GCF_943734845.2). Lineage (NCBI taxonomy): Eukaryota > Metazoa > Arthropoda > Insecta > Diptera > Culicidae > Anopheles > Anopheles funestus. The sequence continues at coordinate 19,387,303 of NC_064597.1, read as the reverse complement.
GCACGCTTCGATTTCTGTAAGTAAAGTGGTCATGTCTTCGTAGGAAACAGAAGCCATTCCCAAAACTCTTATTAAATGAAACTTCATCGATTTTACGGCCGCTTCCCACAATCCTCCAAAATGAGGGGCCCTGGGTGGGATGAACTTCCAGCTGATCGCGTTTTCAGCGCTCCACGATGATACCTCTTCCTTATGCTTCGTTGATCGTAGAAGCTCATACAGATGACGTAACTCATTTGCAGCTCCCTTAAAGTTGGTGCCATTGTCGGAATGCAATTCTGTCACCAATCCTCGTCGTGCAACGAATCTCCGTAGTGCAGCCAAAAATGCAGGAGTGCTCAAATCTGACACTAACTCCAAATGGACGGCACGGGTTACGAAGCACACAAATACTGCAACAAACGCTTTGGTAGGAGCTCCCTTCCGATGTTGCGCCTTAATCCATACTGGTCCGCAGTAATCCACTCCTGAAACTGCAAACGGTCTAGCTTCTGTCACTCTATTTTCCGGCAAGTCGGCCATCGGTTGATTTATTCCTTTCGGTTTGCACTTGAAACATCTCACACATTTGTGGCAGACCTGCTTCACAATGGATCTTGCTCCAAATATCCAAAAACGTTGTCGAATCGCTGTTATAGTTGTTTGTGGTCCGGCGTGTAGAAGCTTGTGATGATAATATTCGACTAACATTCTTCCCAGTACGTGATCCTTAGGAACGGCTAAAGGATTTTTGGCATCCATTCCTAACTGCGAATGTTGAAGTCTTCCATTTAGTCGAATGACGCCTTCAGCATCTATGAATGGCTTAAAACCTCTCAATTGTGATGACCGCGGCAATTCCTTCCCACTGCTCAAACACTTAATCTCCCTGTCATAACACTGCTGTTGAGCTAACCGACACAATACGCGTTCTGATCGCAGCCGTTCTTCTGTGGTGAGAGTTAGCGTATCGTATTGAAAACCTGAAGATCCATGTTGTTCTGGCTCTTTCCTTAAGCGCATTCGCACACCATGTAGGTACCGTAAACAGTAACCCACTACTAGTCGAAGCTTGGTGAAAGATGAATAACGATCGAACAACCAGTCAACCAAGTTCTCTTCATTACAAGAAGAGATTATTAACTCCACCTTACGTTCCTCGCCTGTAGTTATTGCTCTGACTTCAGGCAATGCTGGCCATTTCTCTTCAGATTCTGTTAGCCATGTTGGCCCCGACCACCATAGTGCATTGTTTACTAATCGACTTGGTTCACAACCCCTCGACACTAAATCGGCTGGATTTTCAACACCTGGAACGTGTCGCCAATTGCAGTTTGTAGTTAATTCCTGGATCTTAGCCGTGCGGTTTCCGACAAACGTTTTCCAAAGATGGTGCGGGGACTGAATCCAATACCAGGTTGTCATAGAGTCAGTCCACAAGAAACAAGGGCTTTCCGGCAAACGACCCTTTCTTGCAAAATCCCATAATCGACTTCCTAGCAGCGCCGCACACAATTCCAGTCTAGCAATCGTTGTTCTCTTTGCCAATGGTGCAACCTTGGACCGAGAAATCAGCAGCTGTACCCTTGATTCTCCCGTTGGGAAGATACTCCGTATGTACATGCAAGCTCCATACCCTTTTTCAGAAGCATCACAAAATATGTGATACTGAATCACCTCTCCTGAACACACTAACCGTGGTAGTTTTATCTCTTGCAGTACATGAAGTTGTCTCACCAGAGCGGTCCATTCACTACACAGGCTCTCCGGCAATTCTTTGTCCCACGGCCAAGCCTGTCCATCGATATCTTTCAATCTCCACAATTGCTGCATGAAGATTTTTGCTACCATTTTAACCGGGTCCACAAATCCTAAAGGGTCGTAAATCCTTGCAATCGTGCCCATTACATTTCTCTTGGTAGTACTAGTAGACATTCTTATATTTGGCACTCGCACCCTTACTAAATCAGTTTTGGGCTCCCATATTACACCCAAAGTGGTAACCGACGTTCCTTCCATATTTAACTCGTGCATCTCTGTCGTCGCTAGTTCTTCTTCGGGCAGTCCTTCTAATGCAGCTGCTGTATTTGATGCCCATTTTCGAAGTTTGAATCCTGCCTTCGCCAACATTTCAATCACCTCATGACGGATCTCTTTGGCTCTCTCTGCTGTGTCTGCCCCCGAAATAAGATCATCAACGTAGAAATCTTCGTACCACTCTTTAGATGCTGGAAATTCGTTTCCTCCATCCTCGAAGACTCTTCTCAGGGTTCGTATGGCCAAATAAGGTGCACAGGCGGTACCATACGTTACAGTATTTAGTCGAAATATACTCACAGGCTCTGATTCACTGGACCTCCAAAAAATCCGCTGTAGGTCTCTATCTTTCTCATCGACTAATACCTGCCGGTACATTTTTTCCACATCGGCAACCATTGCTACCCTTTTCAATCGAAAGCGTAACAGAATAGAGACAAGGTCGTCTTGCAGTTGAGGTCCAGTTAACAATATATCATTCAAAGATTTCCCACTGTCTGTTCTACACGAAGCATCAAACACGACTCTGCATTTTGTAGTAGTGCTGTCTAGCTTCCATACTGCATGATGAGGTAGATAGTAATGTTTACCTTGGTTGTTCGTCTCATCTGCTACTCTTGTCATATGACCCAGCTTGATGTATTCGTTCATAAACTTATGGTATTCTTTACTCAACTCTGCATCTCTCTTCATTCGTCGTTCTACAGCTCCAAATCTTTTAAGCGAGATATCATATGATTCCCCAATTTCTCCTTCATAATCTGCTACTTTAGGCAGTTGTACCATATATCTGCCATCCTTATCTTGACGTGTTGTTTCTGAATACCATTTTTCACACAATTTCTCCTCTGTAGACATCAACTTGCCAGTCGGAATGTCTTCAAGCTGGACCAGCCTTTCCATTGCAGCGTTGAAGTTATCGTCAAACGCACAACCCACAAAGCTTTCACTGCTGCTTTCTTCATTGGCCTCCGACATCTTTCCGCTGACAATCCATCCAAACTTAGTTTCCAGCAATCTGGGCAAATGCGAAGCCAATTTCAAACTTCCTCTTTCTAACAATTCGGCAAACAATCCTGCTCCGATCAGGAGGTCGATTCGCTCTGGCTTGTTGAAAGCAGGATCTGCCAAAAGTATTCCGGGAGGAATGTTCCACTGGTTCACCTCTACCATTCGACTTGGATAATCCGAAGTGACTCGCGGTAATACTAAGCACTGCAGCGTTGTTTGGAAATTAGACACCCGTGATCTGATTCTCGTAGACACTAAACTGGTTGCCGTGACCGATATCGCACCAATTCCAGACAATGGTTTGGACATTCGCATTCTCTTTAATCTGAGTTGTTGCGCAAGACGTTCTGATATAAAATTGGATTGCGATCCTTGATCTAATAACGCCCTCGCCGGCATCTCTTCTCCATCCCTACTGCGAATCCACACCAGTGCAGTCGATAACCACACCATATTTCTCGTTCTACCGGAATCCCGGCTGGTAGCATTAATCGTTGCAGTGTTCTCTTCTTCCGGTGATGACTTGTCTAGTTGCGTTACGTTCGCTGGTGGCTGGGCCTCTCTACGTTTGCACAGCAGTGTATGGTGTCTTCCATTGCAATGACTGCACTTGCCAACGTTGCGACAGAACTTCATTTGATGGTTTCCTTTCAAGCAGCAAAAACATAATCTGTTGCTCCTCGCCAACCCTTCACGCTGCAGAATCGTCATACCTTCAAACGTAGAACATTTGTTTATTAGATGGTCTGCTTTGCAAGCTGGACAAACCTTCTTATCATTGAACGCTGCTTGCGCAGAACAAGTGACAGCGTAAGCGTGAGGTGATCTCTGCAACTTCTGGTCTGAGCCACGAATCCGCTGGATCGGTTTTGGAGCTGCCTTTGTCCCAATGACACCGGTATTGTGAAGTGCCGTGCTGTTCAAAATCCGAATTCGTTTTTCACAGAAGTCCATCAATTGGTCATAGCTGTCGGTCGCGTTTTCCACTGCAAATTGTTCCCAAGCCATTAATGTGGTTCTATCAAATTTATAAATTACCAATGTCGTAAGTGGTGTGTTCCAGTGCTGAATCGGTTCTTCAAGCCGCTTCATTCCTTGAACCAGTCGTCTGGCTTCGTTGACAATTCTGGACAGTTCCGTTGACGTTGCACCATTCATCGGCTCCAATTGCACCAAGGCTTTGAAGTACTCCCTTCGAAGTAATTTGTTGTCATCGTATCGCTGCAATAAGGTCTCCCACGTTGGAGCATAGCTCTTCTCTTCTAGTGGCACGTGCTCAAACTGCAATGCAGCTTCTCCCTTCAATGAAGCCAACAGGTACTGAAGTTTGGCCACTTCCGGTAGCTCCGGCACATCATGCACCAACGACATAAACCGGTCCTTATACGTCACCCACTGTGTAATGTTCCCATCAAATGATGGCAGTTCCAGCTTTGGTAAACGCAACTTAACACTCGCGCATGTCGTATTTGCCATCGTACTGTTGGCAATCGGATGGGCACTTTCGTCTCCTCGTTGTAAGTTCATAATGAAACCTTTCACTTTATGATAAGCTTTAAAAAAGTCCTTTCTTTCGATCCGCATTTGTGCCTCATCCGCATCCTCATCTTCCAACAGCAACTTTTCTCTGGCCTCCTCGAAAGCCCCCTTTGCTTCTTCTAATGCTTTCAGTTGACTCGCTAATTCAGCTCGATGCTCTGATTCTTTATAATTTGTAATAAACTCCACAAATTCTTCGATCCAAGACCGACGGTCTTTATATACTTTCGTAAGTTTTTTCACTTTACTGTCTGGCGGCATTATTTTTCCTACACAAAAAACCGAAGCCTACTTAACGCGCGCAGTGCACCAAAACGTAATGGCTGATTCTAGTTACGTTGTAATACGGACGATGACCGAGCCGACGCCAACTATCGCGCGTCACCAACACAAGTGCAATGGCTGATCCTATCTTCCTTTACTAAGGGCAATGACCAAGGACGACGCCAACTAATGTACGATTATCGCCACGCGCTAAGCTCGTAGTTAATTTCACTGTTCTTCACACGCGCTTCTCGAATACGTTTGTAACAGCGGTTTCACTCAATTGTTCAACATTCCAATTCTTAATTTGTTCACTTGAGTCTTAGATCCTGTAACCCGTTTCACCGATTCACTACTACGCGTAAAGCGATACGGACTCGTGAATTCACTCTTTAACCAACCGAACGATTTTCTACCGAAATAACATAAACGACAAACAAATAATCTTGAACGATTAACTCAATGTTAACTTCTCTTATCCGGTTCGAAGGACCAATGTTCGACAGCTCGCAACTTAGATAATATTTCGGATCGTTCGGGATCACTGATTCGTCCGGGGATTACATTAAGACTAATTTACATTTATTTTCAGGTACTCTATTATACTCACTAACTTATAAACTATGCACTAATACTAACGTAAACTGTAATCCGTAATTCTTTCTTTCCTAATGCACGTGTTGCGTGTTGCCTACGCATAGGCGCAAACAGCCCCTGTAATTGCTAACACATGAGCGATTGCCCTTTTTGAAAAATATAAACTTGATAAACTAGATCTGGCCTTCCGACCTGCTCTTCTAAGCGTGTTAAAATTGCTGGGACGTTCATTGAATCCAAGAGCAATGCTCTGACGGATCGCTCGGCTTCTCCTTTCCAGAATCTCTGGAGTCTGTTGAGATTCTCAAGCTGACTGAATCCAGCTTCCTTCGTGGATTCCTCGAATTTTTTATGAATCTAGGCCAATCTTTCGGTTTGCCAACGAAATACGGCAAATTGGCCAAAGTTATCTTCTTGCTCTGTCGCGTAGCTTCCAGACTATTGTTTTGTAGAACCATGGCGAGTTCTAAAATTCCTTGGTCTTACTTGACCGTTTTCTCCTTTTCTTGGATCTGGTCGTTAATAGCTTTGCATTTAATGCAAAGCCACTCTTCTTTCGCGCTTGGTGCGACAATTAAATTGTGCACACGCTAGGTGAATCCACCGATCGCATTCGTCGCATTGTACCAGTATTTCTTCTTCATCTGGTTCCGTACATAGCCGGCACGCTCCATTTTCGTTCTCGACGAAGTAGCTTAGTTTCTTTGTCGCCATTTTTAATAATAAGGTTCAAGATTTCGCTGCTTGGTGAACTAGATGCGCAATAACACGTACTTCCACAATGCTACTGGGGAACCAGCGTACTTCCACGACGCGACTTGGACAATCAGCGTACTGGGGGGCCAACGTACTTCAACGATGATACCAGCGCACTTCCACGACAATACCGGTGTATCGGGCCAGCGTCACCAGCGTGTCCGTTGAATACGCTCCTCTCTGAAGCCACCAATGTTGAGGGGTGGACCTTCCTAGATGCAGGCCTCGCGAAGGTTAGGCTTTTCCTCACCTTAGGCTCTACACGACTCAACCATTTTAGCACTAATTTCCGCACAACCCGTTAGTGGTCCTCTCTTTCGGGATTCTATACTGCAGTTAGTAAAACCTTTAGAATTTTTCGGATTCAAAGCAACGACTCAAACGATTGCTGATTAACTACTGATTTTATTCTACATTTTCATCTCCTTATATACTAATTACGCTTCCCAGTCACGCGTTTGAAATCGTCGGATTACGATTTCATGACCAAATATGGTCATAAAAATGCCACAAATTTCATCCTAATCACGTGATTCGATCCAGCGGGGGAGTGTCCTATCGTATGATGTTTGTATCCGCTGCGTTACACCAATACACCTGCAGCGGGAGCCGATCCGTATACTAAGCTGCGTGCGCTTTTGGATGCTGGACTCGGATGATCGATGACGTCATGATTCCCCCTAGGCGTGGACTCTCGCTGGACTCAGAATTGGTGGGCGGTGCTTACGCCGAGCTCTCCTAGTAAACCCGCGTGCGGTTTTGGGTACGCGGCTCACTGTGTCAATGTTACGTACGCACATTTCACTGTATACGACAGTGACGCAACACTTGCATTTCATCTCCCTCTATTTCTTGCGCGAGTAAGATCAATGGTATCATTTTGATTATTAATTCGCTTTCACAGACAATAAAGTTTATATAAATTAACGAAACACTTTTGTGACAAACGCAGGTAGCAATAAACAGGCTTATGGTAATCACGCGGGTAGAGTAAAACATTTCGAATTGATTTGACAGTTTCAAAATGAAAGAAGAAATTTAAGAGAGAGGGAGCGCCCGAAAATGCGGCGAATTGCAACTCTCGTGAAAAGTTTTTGAATACGTTCTAGTCTATTGATGTTAGCTTGGCTCGAAGGTGTCCAAATAACGACACTGGACTCTAATGTGGAGCGAACGAAGGAAAAGTAATGGACTCTCAGACAGGTCATTAAACTCACAGGAAGTGCGAATCAACAAACCGAGCGCTCGGCTAGCATTGTTAATGACGTGGTCAATATGAGAGGCAACCGAAAGATTTGGATCAAGAAGGATCCCGAGGTCCCGCACAGAATCAACCCGTTCAAGCTGTACATTCAAGATGGTATAAACAAACAAAAGAGGTGCACGTGAGCGAGAAAAAGATATAATAGAACATTTATTAGGACAAAGGCTTACTGGTTAGATAAACACCAAGAACAAAAGGAATCAAGAAATTACTGTAAGGAAAGACAATCAGATACTACAGAGATAGGAAGGAAAATTTTGATGTCATCAGCATATAGAAGGTGTCCATCGCTAAGGAGAATATCACAGACACCATTGATAAACAAGAGAAATAAGAAAGGGCTAAGTACACTCCCTTGCGGAACCCCAGAAGGGCAAAAAATACTATCAGACAAACAGGAATCTACAATGACACGACAGGAACGAGATGATAGAAATGACTCTAACCAAATAACGAGACTAGAGGAAAATCCAAACTTTTTTAGTTTAACAAGCAAGAGATGGTGTGAGAGAAGATCAAAAGCAGCCTTGAAATCGAAGTAGACAGCATCAACTTGTAGGTGTCTGTCGAAACATTGGTGAATAAATGAAACGAATTCCATCAGGTTGGAATTGGTGGAGCGACCAGACATAAACCCGTGCTGATTAGGACTAATCCAGTGCCGGCAGGCAGACGAAAAAGAAGAAAAAACTGCCATTTCAAAAGCTTTTGCAATGGCACATAAATGGACAATACCACGGTAATTAGAAATAGGGGCGCAGTTGCCTATTTTATGTACAGGAAAAAGCCAACTTTCTTCCCATAATGCGGGGAAAACACCGAGAGACAAAGACATTTGAAAGAGCCACGACAAGTAAGAGGCAAGGATGCTCCTACAGTTTATAAGGACAGAGGGATAGATACCATCAGGACCAGGAGTAAATGAGGGTTTGAGTTAAGCTAAAACATCCATAACTAGTTCAGTATCAATGGAGATATTATCAACACATACTACATTTTCACTCATTTTCGCTACACATACACATTTTCGCTCACGGAGTATGGGATGAAGAGAAGAGCTGACAAACATACTAGAAAAATGTTCGGAAAATAGTTTACAAATATCAGAAGGTGAGTAAATTGTAAACGTGCGTAAATTGAATGAGGAGCGGCAACGCTGGTAAATGCGAAAATAATGGTTTCGGTCTTTTTTAGAGAGCGCAGCAAGCGGTCAGACCATGGAGGTTTCATAGGAGTAGTTAGGGGTGGGGAGCAGGAGTGGAGAGCAAGGATAACATTGTTAATAAGGAATCTCTAATCGCGGCCTCGTCGACTGATGTACATGAGAACAAAAAACACCAGTCGACACGGGAAAGGATCGAACCCACCTCATCGTAGTCAGTTAAGCGAAAGTTGTATTGAACTATTGATGCAGGCGCAGGAACGGGTACAGGAGCATGAGCAGGAAAATCCGGAAGAGCTAATAACATCACTAGTGGGGAGTGATGGATATCAGGTGGTAGTATAGACAGCGGGGCTAACGAAACATCACAGCATAAAGCAGCGTTAAAGTTGCCCAGTACCAGGTTCAATTGGTGTTCTCTGAAGTTAGCGATACCACTAAGTTGGTAGAGTTCATGAAGACGAAGAACATCTAGGAAGCTCGAGTTGGTATTTGTTGCACTGGACCGAGGTTGATAGCAGATGGAGGAAGCAGGGCCATCAAGTGTATCGCTTGATAAAGTTGAAGCAGACCAGGAGAGTAACGGCTGGTTAAAGTCCCCGAACGACAGGAGATGATCATCAAAACTCATAAGAGAGATGATATCACCAATACATTCCGTGAGATCGTCCAATGTTGAGTGGTTAGAGCTCAGGTACGGTGGTAAGTAGACTGCACCAATATATAAGCGATGAGCGCCTAGGGAGACACGTATCCATGTGATCTCAAGCGAAGCGTGATGAGAGGGAACAGCAATAGAAGGAAGATGAGTGGAGCAGGCGATCAGCACACCACTACCAAAAGAGCATTCACTATTAAGAATAGTTCTGTCACAACGGTAAACGTGGTAAGCTACGTGATCAAATAAATGGCTGGAAGGTATTTCATCGTTAAGCCAGGTTTCCGTGAGCAGGATAACGTCACAATTAGCCTCGGAGGATGACAAGAGAAATTCAACTGTTTTTGAGCGGAGACTACGCACATTTTGATAGTAGAAGCAGAGCTGCTGCATGTTTAACGGAGTAGTGCTTCCATTGGGCTCAAACGGTTCAGCAGGACTATGCGATAACGATGGAAATAAATTTGGTGATATGGCTGATGTAATATTGTTGTGTAGCAGATTAGAATGTAGTGCATTGGAAGTGGCCAAATCAGAAGCTAGTGCTGGTCTAGGCTGCGTAACTGGTAGTTGCATGGTGCCGGGTGAGGTGGTGTAAGTGGAGGTGGTGAGTCCAAAAAAACTCGCGTGAGAGAGTCGAGTAACTCAGGTGAGTGCGTGGGTGTAACCAGTTGTGTTGATGGTAATAACGAGGACCCAGCGTGAGCTGGAGGGTCATGTAGGAGAGTGTCAGGAAAAGTACGTCGTCTGTCTGATCGATCATGCTCGCCAAAAGGCAACCCACGCACGGTTCGTTTGCTATCATTGAACACAATTTTTTTAAATAGCCTACCACACGGCCATGGCGAGGGCATCAGGGCAAGATTCGGCAACGATTTTGGCACCCCAACTTGAAAGGAAATAAAGTTGAGACGCTAGGGATCAATATTACGAGGAATGATCTTATACGCAACACAAGTGACGTTGCACAAACGTTGTTTCACGAACTCGCACATACCCTCTTCGGTTGTATGAGAAACGAAGAGCCAGGATTTAGGTTCTGGTATGTTGATAAAGGTGCTTTTATCAGCAGGTACCGAGATACCCTCAAGGAGGGGGGTGCTGGGAACAGTATCCGGTACAGAAGCGATAACATTCATATCAACATCAGCGATATGAGGAACGGGAGGCAAGGCGACAGTGTTGGACAACACTGTACTCATGTCTGTCGGTGTGAGCGTGCGAGCACCATCCGTGATGGACTGTGGGTCAGGATGAACGGAAGCATGTTGTGCAAGTGTTGTGGACTAGTGGCGCGTCATCGTAGTAGTGTAAAGATCATCTCTTAGTGCGGAATCTTCGGAAGCTAGCTCAACAGAGAGTTCAGCTTTGATTGTATTGAGCAGCGTGGCGATTTCGGCGTATGCGCCAAATCCGGCCTTGTTTCTGACATCCATGCATTTGGGGCATAAAAACAACAGGTGAGAGCCCGTGCGTAGTTCCTTTATGTAGTCTCTGGGTAAATCGATACAGCTCGGGTGGTATGAGATGCCACAGTAGCCGCGGCAAGGGATACCATCAGCGGTAATAGCAATGGAGCAGGAGCCACAATCCATGGAGCGCCTTGAAGGCGAAGTGTGGTGTAGAAGAGGATGGTAACGTGGAGCACTTAGTTGGTGAGAGTGTGACGCAGTGCTTGCAGTGGTGTCATACTGTGTATGAGCATAGAGGTAGTAGTGAACACCGAACAGCTGAGATGAATGGCGTCACACGGTGATCAGAGCGAGCAAATCAGTGCCCAAGAGCCCAAAAATCTCTGCTGAAGAATGTAGGAAAACTGGGAAGTCGCCGGAAGACGACAACAGCAGGCGCGAGCAGTCAAAATCACTAAACGAAAGAACTCGAATACTGCGACCGTAGACCATAAATGAACAGAAGTTCAAGCGATACCAGTTGGAGCGGCAGAGAACACGCCTGAACAGTGCGAACTTTTGCGCGAAAAAAAAATATCGACCCGGGATTGATGTTTTGCATCCCCTTCCGCTCGAAATTCAGGTTCACTCTGCACAGCGTCCTGATAGCGATCCGCTGTGGATATATCGAGCTCGGACAGCTTTGATTCGCTTTCCACTAGCAGACGCGCCATTTCTTCCTTCGTACCCGTCGCCGGTATTCCTCTTGACGCACAACGCTTTGTCAATCCGGCGCGTAAATTCCTCGACTAAGGATAAGACACGCTTTTCCTCCGTCGTTTCCGGTTCACTCACTTTAATGTTAAGTAGAAAACACACTCAACGATTCTATATACGCACGCACTCACGCGTTAACACACTACGCACTCAGCGTTTTCGAACGCGCATGCACTCAGCTTGCAACGTTTAACTACGACCTCAGCGTATGATTATTCGGACATCCCACTTCTGACACCAAATGCAAGATTGAGAATAATTTTGTGTTTATTTCGACAGTTCCTTTTATACCTTACCCTTTATCTATACCTACATTCCTACCTTCGGCTACTTTCTCTTTCGCATCACTTTCTCTTTCGCTCCTCAAGCTCGACTCTTTCGATCTACCACCGTTCTTACATATATATTTACATTTACACATTCCGCAGAATTCTAAAATAAAGCGTATTTCATTTTTTACTGCAGATCAGTAGTTATATTGACATATAATTATGTAGGCAACGCGTGTTCATTAGTTTAAAGTACAAAACTTTTTATTAATGACGACTCGTTGCTTACAGTTGAGTTGCTCGATACAAACTAAAATTCTAAGCTAATCCTACTTGTTGTGCCTAACCGATGAGCCGGTGTTTGGTGCAGCGTGGCATGATAGTGTCGGATGGCGAACGGGGTCCGGAACTGCTGAGTTGTCGTCTGGTTCGGTCTGGACGACAACCGTGGGAAATGTTGCCCTGTTCTAGGTGTCGTATGGCGGTTGTCATAGGCACATAACGATATGTCACATTTCAATGAAATTCACCTTCAATGAATGCAGCAAAATCTGTCTTTCCATCTGTCAAAAACTCGTGTTCGCTGCGCTGTGCATGTGTTTAGCGTGAAATAAAGTATGGTGTGAACAAATGTAGTTCAATAGTGAATTCAAAAGTACGAAATGGATGCCGACCTACAAATTATTTTGCTTTCGCTCAAAAACAGTGAAAACCTTGACCTGGAGGAGTTATCCTGTGAGTAAATATTCAGGTAAACAAGCTTAACACGGACATGTCCGTCCTCGCTTAGCCGAACTTTTCTGATTCGGGATGGACTTGTACGTCCTGAATGCTGTTAATTTAATGTAATGTTTCTATGTGTGTGACAGATTTCAAGTAACTAATAACATCGTGCAGCGGGACACGCTATGCTCTCCAGCGCCTAAAACAACAAACGTATGCGGTGATACAAACACGTTCTGGCTGAAAATCGCCCGTCAACAAGGTGTTAAATTTGTTGTGCCATCGAAAGACGCATTCATTGTTATTCAGGAAGATTGGAAAGAAACGGCTGGGATTCGAAAGGAACTTCAAAACAAGAAATAAAATGTGACTGTCACCATGATCGAAGTGTTTCCCATTTCAACAAAATTTTAAGGATATCTGGTATGTAAATATTTTTTAATACCAACTATATTCTTCATTCTAATATTGTATACATCACTCAGATCAACATGGATTTCGAACATGTGTTCCCGACTGAACGCATGTGTTCCCGCAAGCACAACGGTAACGATTGGATTCACATATAAAATGTATTTGTTTATTATTACTGTGCTTGTCTGCAACAATGCTTCACAAACATGAACTTAAAGCTAGAACCCTAACACTAATGTCGGTGAGAAAAGAAAAAGAAAAACGAAAAAGAAAAACGACTAACGGAACTTAGGCTACTACGGAAAAGAAGGAAGTATAGAGAGTAGTCTACAGGAAGGATCGAAGGCGAGCACGATAGGATGACAGAGGAAGGTGAAAATCAAACAGATGGCAGGAGGAGTTAAACACATACATGGCACGTAATAGAGGGTTGTTGCGGCCAACAGGAGTACGGAATAAGGGTATATGTAAAAGAGGGCGAGAACGGAGCGAACGAGAAGGAGTATACAGAGGAATAGCAGACAACAGATCAGGGGCATCAGTGCAGTCCAACAGGAGACCCGCAATCAGGGAAGATTGCGCAATAGAGCGGCGGGCTTCTAAAGTTTCTAGGCCCAAGGCAAGACATCTGGACTCATAGTCGGGCAGGACAGAGGAAGGTTCACCGGAGCGTATGCGCAAAACATATCTGGTGAAAGACCTCTGTACCTGTTCGACTCGCTTGATGTGAGTCCTCGCGGTCGGAGACCAGACAACTGAGCAGTACTCAAGCCTCGATCTGACCAGCGAGCAGAAGAGCACCCTGACACACCGGGGGTCATTAAAGTCGCGGGTAATGCGCTTTACTAGTCCGAGAATTTGACGAGCTGAGCTTACGACCGAATCGAGGTGGTGGCGAAAAGTGAGGCCACTGTCGAACCAAACGCCAAGGTCCTTAATTACAGAGACTCGAGACACACGCTGATCAGCGAGGGAATAGGAATGTACAATAGGATTACGGGAACGGGTAAACGAGATAACATTACATTTATCAGGACATAACGTAAGCAGATTACGTGCACACCAAGAAGAGAAGCGATCAAGAATGTTTTGTAGGGACATACAGTCATTGGAGGAACCAATAGGGAGGAAAATTTTTAGGTCGTCAGCATAACAGAGGAAACAGTTGGCTGGTAAGACTTCACAAACATCGTTAATGAACAAAACAAACAACAAAGGGCTAAGGACACTTCCTTGTGGAACACCGGCACCGGAGGAGAAGGAAGGGGATATTATGTCGTTGTGTTTGACATAGTAGGAACGATTGCTCAGAAAAGAACTAAACAAACGAATAAGGGAATTATTTAGACCGATGTTGTACAATTTATGCAACAACAAGGAATGGGGGACACGGTCAAATGCGGATTTGAAGTCGGTGTAAATGGCATCAACTTGAGGAAAGGAATCTAATTTTGAACAGAGGAAAGAGGTATAACACATAAGGTTTGAGGTTGTGGAGCGTTTAGGAAAGAATCCATGTTGCTGAGGAATGACAAGACGGTGCACCTGATTCAGGAGGAAGGAATGGAATATGATCTCAAATACCTTGGATAGAGCACACAGTAGTGCTATATCGCGGTATCTGGATACATCGGAAGGGTTACCTTTCTTAAGGATAGGAATAAGCCGGGCTAGCTTCCACAATTTAGGGTAGGTATGGGAATGTAAAGACAGACGAAAAAGTTTTACAATAATGGGAGCTAACACAGAAGCGCAACATTATAAAACAGAGGTAGGGATGCCATCAGGGCCAGGAGAGAACGAGTGCTTGAGTCTCCTTAAGGCAACAATGACATCATTGGAGTCGATTTGTAACGCGTTAGAGGAAGTGTAGGACTCCCGCGGTAGTGAGGATGCACCTCCACCAGCCGGTGCAGAAAAGAGGCTCGAGAAATGCTCAGCAAAAAGAGCACAGATGTCAGTGGCGTTATCCGCTGACCTTGAGCCTAGGAACATAGTTGAGGGGATGGAAGAGGACTTCCGCAGCCTATTGACATAAGCCCAGAAAGTACTAGGTTGATTATAGAAACGGGACTGAAGCCTGCCGAGGTATGAAGAGTACCTGGCTCGATTATAAATGCGGTAGGCCGTGGAAGCGTATTTAAAAAGCCGGCGATGGTACTCCGATGGGGCACGATGCAAATTGCGAAGCGTTCTAGCTCTGTCTTTACGAAGAGAACGAAGAGTACGATCGGACCAGGGAGGGGACAAGGATGGTTTCAAGCGAGGGCAACATAAAGGAAAAGCAGCCTTAACAATATTTGAGAATTGGTCTACTGCGACATCAACAGAACAGTAATTGTCTAGAAATGACCAGTCGGTCCTAGAGATCATTTCGCTAAACTTGACGTAGTCTAATTTGCGAAAATTGAAGCCTAGCCTAGGTTTAACAGTTTGAGCGCGCTGTGACGGAACGGATAGGGATAGCTCGAGAGGGGGGTGATAGTTGTCGATACGTAGGAGAGTCATGGATGCGTAGGAAACGGATGGGGCAGTGCGCATAGAAGATGCGTTTATAAAAAAGAGATCCAGTTGTCTGTTGAGATTATTAGTGATTCCGGATATTTGTTTGAGATCGAATTCGCTTAGTCCGTCTAAAAGGTAAGAGGAGGAGGGACTGGTGCGTGCGGGGATGTAATGAGCTTTGACTGGCGTCCAGGCCAGCCGAGGCTGATTAAAGTCGCCACAGAGCAACAGAATGTCGTTAGTGTTCAAACGAGATTGCACTGCTTCAATGGAACGGAATAGCGCATCAAAGACATCGGTACTAGTCCTAGCATTAGGCGGGATGTAAATAACACCTACGTAAAGGGACAACACATTTAACTTACTCTGTACCCAAACAAGTTCCAATGTAGAATGTTGCGTATGTACGATTGAAGCCTTAAGCCGGGAGGCACAGGCAATAAGAACCCCTCCGCCACGAGAGGCGTTACTATTAATCGAATCACGATCGCAACGAAAAATTGAATAATTGTTACCGGAGAAAACTGACGATGGTGTGGAATCGTCCAACCAGGTTTCCGTAAAAACTATGATGTCGTAGTTGATATCCGAGATAGCGAGCATGAAGTCGGTTAGCTTGGAATTTAGGCCGCGAACATTTTGGTAGTATACGGTGATAGGAACCTTGCAAACAGTAGATGTAGTTGTAGGAGACGCGCCAGGCGCTGATGACGACGGAGGGGAGGAGATGTGAGATGAGTTGACATACTGGCTCCGGTTAAGGTGTGCATCGTTTCGGTTACATTGGTGGTGCGTGAGAAATGGCTACTGATGTTGCTGTGATGGTGGTGGTGTCGCAGGACGTGGGCTATTATCCGTAGGAGTGTGATCGTTACAGATGGTATCGATGGTTGTAACAGGAACGGTGATGTTGTTGTTTATGCTGGGTTCAGTTGCAGTGATCGGGAACCGGTTTATAGGTGTTTTTATTGCGGCTTTAGATGCCTTGCGACGGTCGGTAAATTCCTTAAAGATTGTCCCAATCGGCCAAGAAGAACGAGACAGTGCTTTTTCCCGGTGCTCAGTCGACATACCAACTTTGAACGAAGTGAAAGTTAGAGTGCTGAGGTCTCGAACAGCAGGCACTAGTTTGATGGCAGTGACATCTTCGATGCCGATTTGCTCCTTCACAAATGCCTGGAGACCCTGGCTAGTGGCGGTCGGCTGAAAGCGCGACAAGTAGAGCCAGAATTTAGGCGATTCCGGGGGAAGCAATAACGCGGCATGAGATGATGTTGAGATTGGAGCCGTGCCAGTGAGGAGTGCGGGAGCAGTAGTCGCGGACGGTGGAGAGCGGTCGACAAGGCGTCTTTTTGCTGGATTGGTGACATCGGATGCTGTTGTAGTAGTTAGCGCCAGGGAACTAGTGGTTGTGCGGTGAGTTGCCAGTGAAGTGGTTGCGGCAGTGTGCGTTGTAGGTCGGATAACCAGGCGTTGATCGAGTGTAGATAAAACCGTGCGTTTAATGGTTTCAGTAGCAGCGGCAATGCGAGCGTCAAAATCAGCTGATAGCTGAGATTGGAGAGCCGTGAGTGCTGAAGAGAGCTCCTCTTTAACTAGTGTGCGTCCACTACGGCGAATCTCCGAACATTCCGGACACATCCAGAGGAAAAGAGATCCGGCCTTAGTGAGTTCTTTTACAGCTGCACTATTCCCTCCAAGGCAAGTGCGATGCGCCCAGCGCTTGCAGAATCCGTCGCAAGTGTATTTGTGATCCTCTGACGAAGGAGTGCGCGAGCAGGATAGGCACAGATCGGTCATGATGAGATGAGTGGGGGTCGGTGACCGAAGGATATTGCGCAAAATATAAATTGTCACTAGTCACTAGTCGCGAAACACTTTGAACTTTTCCTAACAAAGGAGGTGATAAACTGGTACAAATCGCCTAACAAAACGTGCAACTGTGAACACAGCTGATTAATAATGTTGACGTGACTGGAGGTAAGGAGGTTCAAGCTTGAATATAGTCGAAATGCGCAGAATAGCACGGAGCGTTTCAGGATTGCGTCTACTCAACGAGAAAGTGAATGAGTGAGAGGATTAATTTGGATCAATATTACAGGGCCTACGGGGCGCCCCGATGGTGCATGTGATAAACGGCGTCAGTCCACACGGCCGGACCGGGTTCAAATCCTATCCGGACCGTCCCACCGTAGCAAAGACTGACTATCCGGCTATGTGGTAAAAACTAGTCTAGTAAGCCAGAAATGGCTGGCGTGACCTGTAAGGTCGTTAAAGCCAAGAAGAGAGAGAGAGAGAAAGGGCCTTCAACTACCGTTATGGTGATGGAATAAAAATAAAAATTACATCAGTAATAAAACTTGCTGGCTTTTCAGTAAAACCAACATCTCAACTATTTCCTGAATATTCAGTAAAACGAAATTAGACATGGGACAAACGATTCTTTTAAAGGATTGAGTGCGGACCAGTTCGATCAGTGTTGTGAACTGAAGTTTAGTTTTACGGGGGCAGTACGGGCTTCGAACGACGAAAATCCGTTCGACGCTCACGAGGAAATGAACAGGACGGCATGTAGCTGCCAATGTTTCAATGTCGTTAATATCTACGATCAAAGGGTTGACAGATTCATGGCTAGTAGGGATTTTAAATTTTCTGCCGTTATTGATGTATTTGGCCTTAATGTAAATTTACTCAATGCAACATAAAACACAAATAAATTCAATTATACTTACATTTTACTTTTTGAAAGTGCTTATTAATGTTCATTGAAAATTAAAACTGTTAAATTTATGGAAAAAAATCCATTGCCAAACATATTCGTTTAAAATCCGCAGCTCAAAACCTCGCGGATTTCTCTCCATACAAACGGGAACGTTCGAATCCGCCAGGCCCAGTTCATTCTTCTCGCGCGCAATGTACGGTAACTCAATTGAACGTTATTTTAAAAATGAGTGTCTCGTGAACACTGACTGACACCGGCGGCGAACGGATTTTCGTCGTTCGAAGCCCGTACTGCCCTCGTTAGTCTTATTTCGGCTAAAGTCTGAAACACGACCTCCCCCCCACTCACGGTCACTCATCTGCGTGTCAATTTTTCGTACAGGGTGGTTCGGAGACTATGCAATGTGGCCTGAATTTGATTTTTTTTACAATTACTATTAAATTGTAAGGAGGTTTTCGCATAGTGAAAAGTGATTTATTCATCGAGGAACCAAGTTCCATGCGCTGTTTGTGAAACCGTAAAATTTTCCTCATTTTTGGCCCAACTTTGCCCCATAGCTCCGCCGGTATCCAAGATATCGCCAAACTTTCTTCTGGCCATGGCTAGATGGCACTTGTGGCTAGATTTCGTCCATGCACCACTAATCGCTACCATGTCTGTGGCCGGAGCTATTCGCGAAAGCTCCAACGGATCGATAGATGGCACCAATTGCTACATTTTCTTCTTCGACGACCATGCCCTCAGGTGTCTGTGTCTCGAAACATATTTAAAAAACACGCAACCGATTTCGAACCACCCTGCACGAAAGAAAGTCACTCAAATGAGTGCCCGTGAGTGGGGGGGGGTCGTGTTTCAGACTTTAGCCCTTATTTCAGACTTTAGCCCAATTTAATCGTAATTGTAAAACCTAATTTGACCGAAATCGTCTCGAGTTGCTGGTTGCGCAAGCGAAAAGGGCGGAAAAATGTTAAGTAAGGTCCATGATTAAAATGAATTTTAAAATCTCTCTCTTCTATTGGCTTTAACGACCTTAGAGGTCACGCCGGCCAGTGCTGGCTTACTAGACTTATTTTACCACGTATCCGGATAGTCAGTCCTTGCTACGGGGGGACGGTCCGGATGGGATTTGAACCCGATCCTTCCGTGTGCTATATGTATTAGTTTTATTTTTTTATACTTACAATCATGGTGTTGATACTGTAAAATGTTTTCCTGTTTAGGTAAAGCAGGGGGCGATCTTTCGGTTTCCTAACTTTTACATGAGTTCCATCTACGCACATAATTACGTCCTCAGTCCCGGTTTTCAAAAGAAAATAATCCTTAGCTTCTTGTCTCTCTTGTTCGTTCATAGCTAAGTTTATCCAATCCCCAACCAATGAGTGAAGTGGTTGTAATGTACTCCGAAATACCTTAGTAAAAGTTGTTTGCGCCATTGCTTTTTTTTCTTTTGTAATTCCATGTGCTCTTTGCGCATCAATCGAAAAATCGAGACCATCAAGCAAATCCATAAAAATAAATTTAGAAATCCGAAAGATATCAACGAATCTGCAATGTAATATCCAAGTATGTAATATACGGCAACACATTAAATAATCGTTTGCGTACGCTGTTTCAGTCAAAGCAAGAGGACTAGAGTTTTATCGAAGATTCCTCCTAAGTGTTCGTAGTTTCTGCTTCGACTCGTTTTCTGCATTAATGGAGTTATACAGGAACTTCTTTTGAAACCGAATATTTTCACTATCAGCAATTTACGAAAGGACCAAGTATAAACGATAGATAAACATATTTGAAAGCACAGACATACAAAACTAGAAATATCAGCACTTGAGCCGTGAAGTAAAGACGTGCTTTTAAATGTTTTTTTTTTTCAAATGTTTAGTATAGTATACTAGTACAAAGTGGTATATTTCTAATATTAATACATAATCTAGAAGTCTATAACTAACAGTTCTTTGCTTACATCTATTTCAGAGTTCTTGTTTAGCTCGTTTATTCGTAATATTCGCTCGTTCGTAATTTCTGAAACATTTTAAATGTACATAATTCCTTTGATTAGCTTCTGGACATAAAAATCCTTCCCAGCTTAGTTTTTTCTTTTTACTTATAGTTTTAGTCAGTTAGTTTACTCCCTTGCGCGCAATCTCTCGTAATTCCTTTCGATCATCTTGAAATTGTTTTTGGGATTCTTCCTGTAGCAATTGATTTATCTCGATATCGCCTTTTGTTCTCATTTTGGTACCTACCAACAACTCGAATGGTGTCATACGAATAGCTCTTTGCCAACTATTATTGATCGCTACTTGCACCCTATTAACATATTTGAACCATTCTTCCGGCTTTTCGACTGCCATTTTCGTCAATACTGGAATTATGATACGGCGTATTCTCTCAACTTGGCCATTTCCTCGTGGCACTCCTGTCACGATATGATGTGGCTCGATACTTCTGCCCTTACAATATTGTTCAAATGATCCTGAAGTAAACGCGGTACCTCTATCGCAAATTATTCTTCTCGGGTCGCCAAAAGTATTCGATATCATCTCTAACTTTCGTAGTACTTCATCAGTATTAGTCGTTTTAGTCGGGAATATCCACACAAATTTCGTGAATGCATCGACCACTGTAAGTATGTAATTATATGATTTTCTTGTTGATGGCATTGGCCCTAGATGATCGATATGAAATGTGTCTAACGGCGTATCTCCTTTCGGTATTGTCCTTAATTCTCCTTCGGGCTTCCCACGTTTGCGGTCGCTTTCGATACATCTTACACAATTCGCAATACAATCTTGAATTTTACTTTCAACATTGGGTATGTAATATTCAATCGATAAATTCTCCTACATCTATTTAAGTCCAAAATGACCCTACTCGTGTGATTCTCTTATGATTGATGATTCCATCGCCTTCGGTCACAACTATTTTTCTTTTACCACTCTCTTCTCTGTAAACTACCCCATTATGCGCAACAAATTTTTCTTTTTCTATTTCGCTTTCAATTGCATCCCTTATTGCTTAGAAATTTTCGTCTCGTGTTTGCCCTTTTATCAATCCATCATGTGTCGTGGCTGTGATCATCAAAATATTTGCCCTAGATAATGCATCAACGTGTTGCATTCTTTCTGCAGATCGATGTTCTATTTCGTACTCAAATTCTGATATTATGACCCACCATCTCGCAGCTCTAGCATTTATTGTTTTTGATGCTAATGCTTGTTTCAACGCAATGCAATCCGTTACAATCTTGAATTTGCATCCGAGCAAGTAACAACGAATTTTTTTACTATTTCGACTACTGCCAATTCTTCTAGTTCAAATGAGTGATAATTTTTTCCGCTGAGTTTGTTAGTCTACTATAGTAATAGCATGGGTGAGCTTTTTTATCTTTGTCATCGTATTGCATAAGTATTTCAGCTAACCCATCCTTACTAGCATCAGTATGTACTTCTGTCTCGCGTCCCTGCTTGTATATTAAAAGAATCGTATACTTACTCAACTTACTCTTCAACGTGGTGAAGGCGCGCAACGCTTCATCATTGAACATGAATTCTTTTCCTGCTTTTAATATGGTTGACAACGGTTGCATCATTAACGAAAAGCTTGGAATAAACTTACGAAAATAATTTGCTAATCCATAGAATCTCTGCAACTGCTTTGTTGTCTTCGAAACAGGAAAATTCTGCATCTTAGACACCTTCTGCGGAGTCGGTTCTATACGCCCATCCGTAGACCATGTAGCCCAAGTATTCCACTCGTCGCTGTAGAAAGACGCATTTCTTCCAGTTTAGCTGCAATCCTGCTGCCATCGCAACCTCCAGTACTCGTTTCAGGCGGTTTAATCCTTCCTCCTCATCACGGGATGGTATTATGATATCATCGACAAATATCATAATCACGCCTTCTTGTATCAAATCTCGCAACACCAATGAATCTTCCAAACGCACTGGCACTCACACATAAACCAAATGGCGTTCTGAGGAACTCATATTGCCCATCCATTGTTACGAACGCTGTGTAGCACCAACTTTTCTCCTCAAGCCCGACGTGAAAATGTGAATTTTTCAGGTCCAATGTTGTATATACACGTGCAAGCTGATTAATCTGATCCTCCAAGTTTGGCATCGGGTATTGATCCCTAATGATCTTTTTATTCACTTCACGATAGTCAATGCATACTCGGTAACTTCCATCTTTCTTTGGCACTACTACCACGGGACTTGCATACGGGCTGTACGACTGTTGAATTATTCCTTCTTCCAACCACTCATTTACTTGTTTCTTTACCACGTCTTTTTCCAACGGCGCTAATCGTCTTGGATTTGAACGCACTGGTATATCGTCCTTCATCGGAATACGTACGTACAGTAGCAGCCACTTTTTTTCCGGACACCTGCATTTCGGACACTTTTTTACCTTCACGCGTTTGCTAGTAGTTTTTAGAAAAACTTAGCGACATGAAACCTTCTCAGGTAGCTTCTTCTACCTCTCCTCAATGTAGAAATGAAAAAAAAAGAACAGAAAAAGACGTACTTTCGGAGAAAAATGGAACGAAACAGAAAAACAGCCTGATTTTGTCACGAGCATTCAAATACGGACAACTCCCTTCCTCTATGAAAGCTGATTTATTAACCGTTTTTAACAGCAAATAATTAACTACATCATTTATTTTAACCATTCTGTTATAGAAATTTATCATAATTTTATTATTCCATTCTATTCTAACTGATATTAATCCATCATAACCTAATATAATTTCATGAAGCTAGTGTGATGTTCAATTATACGATTCCAGTTTAATTTCTTTTATAATCCTATAGTAAAATTTAAAAAAATTCTTGGAAAAAGTAAAGTAAAAATTTTTGGAATAAATATATAATATTATCTTTAACATTATCTAACTCTTTTTTTCTAATAACGCGTTGCGTTTACCGTTCGCATCAATAACCGCTTTTAGTCGTCTGGGAATGCTGTTCACCAATTTGTAGCAAAACTCGGGTTCCAATTGTTCGCATTCTTGAAAAACCACGGTTTCCAAATTTTTTAAATTTGAAGGATTTCGTTTTGCCACTCTGTTTTTAAGCTCCCTCCATAAATGCTTAATGACATTTAAATCAGGTGACTGTGGAGGTGTGGCAAGCACTTTAGGACAATTATAGAGAAGCCACATTTTCGCCACCAACGATGTGTGCTTCGGATCGTTGTCTTGATAAAATGAAAAATTATTCGCTATGCCTAATTTTTCAACACTAGGTCGCACTGTTTCTTTTAGCATGTTCACATAGTATGTTTTATCCATATTTCCTCGAATTACATGCATGCTTCCTGTCCCTTGTGCAGCCATACATCCCCACATCATTATCGATCCACCACCATGCTTCACGGGTTTGATCGTAAATTTTCCATCCTATGTTTCGCCAGGTTGTCTCCATACGTATCGACGACCATCCGATCCAAAAAGGTTAATTTTGGTCTCATCAGTGAATAAAACCTGTTGAGAAATTGCATTTTCAGAGCATTCAATGCATTTGAGCAGATAAAAAATAACATACCTTAGACCAAAACTCAATGTCTTTATCCACGAATATGCTTTTGCAAATTCGAGTCTTAGTAATCGATTTTTTTCGAGATTGGAGATTCGAGATTCATTGCGTTGTTCTCCGAAATTATAACTTTTTGGACCTTTGTGCTTAAAGGACCGTGTATGAATTTCACTGATCGGGAAATCGGTATTATAGTGATATTTAGAAAAAGGATGTATTGCACGTTAGAGGGTCAGTTTGCTACTGTTTTTTATTCTGTCCGGTTACAAGTTATTCGTAGTTCATGCATTGAGTTCATTTTTCGTATCCCTATTCCTTACTTCGTGCGTCCGATTTATACTAATAGCTCCTAGTGTTGTCCTGTATCGTTACGTTGTAAAATTCAAAAAACGGAATTCAAATAATTTTCGTGCTATAACTATAAATTCCAACATTCCGGCCACCAAAAGAGAATTCTTTTAAATTCATGAAAATGCTATCCTAAATTCATGCCTTATTAGTATCCTAGAGTCTAGTATATACGGATGCTATGACATTTCGCTTTGTTCCGATTTGTTTACGTTCGTGTCCTTTGTTTACAAATAATCGATTGTCGGTGGTGTAACAATCCAAAAAACAAGAAAGGTGGTAACAACGGCGTGCTACAAAGCGACCACGCCACAAGCCACAAGCAAATAGCACCGACAACTGATGCTTCGCTGACAAAATCGCTGGATGTCTGCCTTCTTCTGGTAACTGTGCATTCCCGAGCCGACCACCGACGCGTAACGTCCCAGCATGGTCGATATATGGTGACAACCACTTCAATCGTGACTTTCCGGAAACCTTCTTCTCTTTCGCTAGGACGGCTAGCTCTTCCGCGAACGAATCCTGTTGAGCTAGTTCCAGCCTAGCGATCGAATGTGTGTTCGACAGTGACACGACTTTAGATTTCGCCGCCATCAATTGTACCGTAACCTTTGATTCCGCTCGCACATACCAGCATGCACCATATGCACTTTGAGAGGCATCAGCGAATATGTGCAATTGTAAGCTGGGCGTTTTCGGTTGGGAAACAAATCGCGGCACTCTTAATTCGCGTAGCGAATATAACGTTGAATGGAAGCTCCTCCACTCTTGTTGAAGCTCGCCTGGTAGTGCGCGATCCCAATCCCAAGCCTTTCCTCCTTCCTTTAAACTCCATAGCCGTTGGAGAAACATCTTAGCGATGATGATTGTCGGACCCAACAAACCAAGTGGGTCGAAAATGCTTGCCGTGTAGGACAAAACAAGGCTTCTCGTTAACACTTCTGCTGGTTGTGGAAGGTCAACCTTGAAGAAGAACGAATCGTTGACGGGTTCCCAAACCAGCCCTAACGTTGAAACTGCCTGACCATCCTTCCACTCGTGCATCGATTGAATCGCAAGATCTTCTCGTGCTACATCCAGTAGCGATTCCGGAACGTTTGATGCCCATTTCTTTAGTACGAAGCCAGCTGAATTAAGCATTGCCGTGATTTGTTTTCGCACTTCTATCGCTTGGGTTAGGTCTGTCGCTCCGGTCAGCAGGTCATCGACGTAAAAGTCATGTAAAACGCGATCAACGGCCATCGGATATTCGTTTTTGTAATCGTGAGCAACCTGGTGTATGGTTCGAGTAGCTAGGAATGGGGCTGACGCCGTACCGTAAGTAACGGTGTTCAGCTCGTAGGTTGATATCGGTTCCAGTGTGCTCTTTCGATACCTGATGCGCAACAGATTCCGATCGGGGATGCTTTGGAGAATCTGCCTGTACATCTTTTCAACATCAGCCACTATCGCGATTGCATACGTCCTAAAGCGCAAAATAATCGTAAGCAGATCCTCTTGTACAATTGGACCCACTAGTAATGTGTCGTTAAGGGAGTATCCCGAAGACGTTTTACAGGACGCATCAAACACGACCCGTACCTTGGTGGATGTACTTGATTCCTTCACCACCGCATGGTGAGGAATATAACAATGCGGTATACTATCGTCCACCAGTTCGGTAAGTTTACGCATGTGACCAAGTTCCTCATATTCGTGCATGAACCGTTTATATTTTGCCTCCATTTCAGGGTTATTACTCAAGCGTCGTTCCACACCAAGCAAGCGTCGATCAGCAATTTCCTTTGATGAGCCCAACACTACATCTGCACTGGGATTGCGAGGCAGGCATACAATATACCGTCCATGGTCATCACGTGTTGTAGTCGCAACGTAATGCTTCTCACAAGCGTCTTCTTCTAGCGACAGAGCGGGTCCATCCAGATTGCATTCGTTTTCCCAGAATCGTTGTAGTAATGCATCAAGTGACTTGTAGCTGGTAGTTGAGTTGCACGATACCTGCGTGGAGCCCAAATTGTGCGAAGTGTTTCCCGCAACTGTCCACCCAAATGGAGTCTCAACCAACCAAGGACCGCCTTTGACCAATAGTCGCTTCTTCCCAGTATGCAATTCCCAATACGCATCACTGCCGATGACTACATCGACGTTGGACGGCATGTGAAACGTCGGATCAGCCAGCGGAACGTTAGGGAAACTCCATGAAGTAACATCGATTAGGGCAGTTGGAATTCGAACACAGGGTGACTTCAAAATCACGAACTCCATCGGTGACGAAAATGATGCTGATTTCGACTGAACAGTGGCGATGATGGAATCTTTGGCTTGATTTACTGCACCGCCGATACCAGACAATGCAATATTGACCTTTAACCGCGTGGTCAACAGCTTCCGTGCAAATGATTCGGATACAATATTGCACATCGATCCTGAATCCAATAATGCTCGCGCCTCATGCCAAATACCATGGTCATCGACTAGCCACAGCATGACCGTCTCCAGAAACACCAACTCGTTGTTCGATCCCACGTTCATGGACACCTGGGAAGGTGAATTGTCGTGCAACAAGCTATGATGACGTCCGTTACACTTGTTACAACGGAAGACGGAATGGCACGATTTAACCTGATGGTTCGGATTTAAACAGTTGAAGCATAGCTTCTGCCTTGCTATCACCTCACGCCGGAATTTAACGTCTCCTTTCTGAAATTTCGGACAGCTTCGAAGGTTGTGCGGCTCAGCACACTCTAACGGGCATGACACTTGAAGATAGGTGCTAGCAGGCTTCCGCGTTGATACGGTATTCGCGACATATTTCACCCTTCCAGATTTTCTCTCTCCGCCAGCCACCGTTGTAGGAACAGTTTCAGCGACCTTGGTTAACGTCTGTGTCGACCGTAAAATTCGGATTCTATCCTGAAGAAAATCTATTAGCTCCGAATACTTATCTCGTTGTCTCCCTGATGAGTGCTTCCCCCAAGCCAGGATGGTTGAGGGGGCCAATTTGAAAAACATCATCGTTGTCAGCGGTGTGTCCCAAGTATCAACCGGCTCCTGCAGCTTCTTTAGTCCGTTTACGTGGCGCGTGAACTCGTCCACCAACTGCGCCAACTCATCAACCGACTCGGACTACACAGCAGGAAGGTGGTAGATTTTCCGATAGTAATCCCGAACTAACATCCGCGGATTGTCGTACCTCTTTAATAACGCGGCCCAAGTGGTCGCGTAATTGTCCGCAGTCAACGTCGTATGTTCGCACAGCAGTGCGGCATCACTCTTCAATGATGACAGCAGATATTGCAATTTTAAAATCGCTGGAATGTCTGCTGAAGAGTCAATCATTGCCACGAACCGATCACGAAACGTGAGCCACTTAGTTGAGTCACCGTCGAACGTTGGGAGACCAATTTTCGGTAGCCGAATATTAATCGAACCTAAATTTCCCGTTGTATTTAGAGTTGAATTTGCCTGCATGATCGACGCGTTAAGAGGATTGGCTTCACTTGGTAGTTTTTGTAACAGAAACCCTTTCACTCTGCAATATACACTGTCCATATCACATCGTTCTTGCAGCAATGTTTCTAACGCTTCCGGAGACTCTTCTAATTCCTCTAATTTCGACAACGCGGACAAGAAATCATCTCTATGCTGATCTAATTGTTCCAAACACACTGGTACTGCACTCACTTCACTCTCACTGTAATTGTTTTTAAATTGCCCTGTGGGCAATTTGAGAGAGACTCTCATACAAAATTTTGGCCTTGTTCTCGCTTTGTTCTGGCTTTAGAGGTACAACCAAAACAAGGCGAAATGAACTACACGATTGTGACGTCACTCGTTTTTTTTTTATACCCGAAGAACGCTCGATCCGACATGGATTATTTTTGATTCGAACCATCACCATGTGATATGTCAAAATAAAAATAACAAAAAAACGTGTTGTTTATACATTTGTAATACGCCGGTGTTATTGAATAATCTGTAAGTAAAGTTTAACGGAAAAAAGAGTATGATTATGAAATGTTAAAAGTAATTAACAAGGAATAACTTACGGATTTTGATTATTTTAGCTGTACGATGGACTCGCAGGATACTCCGATTGAATGCGGTGGTGCAGCAGGCGGTTGCCCATGCATGCACATTTCGAAAGAAGTGTGTAAGCAGGTGTACACGTTAACGAAAGCGGTAGCAGACCTAAAGAATAGCAGCCATACGAATACGAGCATGCTCCACCAACGCCAAACGTTTGTAGTACCATCTACGGGAAGAGATGAAGAGATTATTCCCCTCATTTCTTCCCTAGAAGCGTTTAACGGGTTGAACGAACAGTTGGCGTCGGTGGAGCACTACAACGTAGTGCTCAACAGACTGGCTACTAAAATTGAAGGCACCACAACGAAGCAGCGCATGCATGAGGCACTTTACCTCACATTTAATCGGGTATTTTTATCGGAGTGTAGTTGGAGCGGTAGAGGTGGTAAAGTGCAATTTAAAAAATATGGCAATGTTCTGCGGCTTTTTAGAGATGTAGGAGAAACGGCAGGGCAACCTGTTCAGAGTTTAGAATTGGAAAAAATTTTTAAGACTAAGCTACAAAACGCTAAATGCAGCGCAAACACTACTGGTGTAGTGAAAAGCGTTTGTAGAGGATCGTTTAAGCGTAAGCGCAAGGAGTAGTGTTTTTTTAGATTAGATTAGTTTAGGGTGTTGGGTTGTATATATTAAGTTTTCATGAGTTGTTAGTTTCGTAAGTGTTTAGTTTAGTGAATTTTTTGTTGCATGAGTTGTTAGTTTCGTAAGTGTTTAGTTTAGTGAATTTTTTGTTGCATGAGTTGTTAGTTTCGTAAGTGTTTAGTTTAGTGAATTTTTTGTTGCATGAGTTGTTAGTTTCGTAAGTGTTTAGTTTAGTAAATTTTTTGTTGCATGAGTTGTTAGTTTCGTAAGTGTTTAGTTTAGTCAATTTTTTTTAATTTTTTTTTGAAAGATGAATTTTTCAATGATTAAAGCATTTAATGAATTGTAGCTTATAATAAATGGCCTAGCCTGTTAAATTATTAAAAAATGATAATGAAGGTCCACCTCATTCCCACGCCCTATATTGAGATTGTTCGGGATAAATATAGCATAACAATTACGAGTGAGCAATACATGTATTGACTCACATTTACGCGCGCGTGTCTCAATATATGCGTTACCAATATGCAATTTTTTTAAACTAAATAGTTACAAACTAATATCATTTACTATTTTCATTTTTTTAATCAAATTTACTAACTTCATTATCATTTTTTTTGTAATATGATGAAAAATGTTAGTTTAATGTTAGTCTGTTAGTTTATTAGTACCAACCAGCCAACAATTATACCCAAACCAAACTACAGCATTTAATCAAACCCTAAACGTAGTGATCTCGAGGACACAGCGGCTCGCTAGTAAAAGGCTTACGGAAATGCGAGCATTGCAAAGCATGGGGGCCCGCATGGCAAACATAAAGCTATGTATCTGCAGTGGTCATTTTCCCTCCTCTTCGCTATATGATACACCTTACCTCCACTGAACTACCCATGTTATAAATATGCTTAACCTAAATGTCCACTGAGAGCTTTACAACGCACAAAGCGGTAAAAACGATCGTCCTACCATGAATCGGGCAACAAAATCCAGTCGAGTGATGGAAGTACAGCCTATTTTACTGGAAAATAAAAGTATTAGTCGAAAGTTAGATGAAAAATATTAGTTGGAGCTGAAATCTGTGTCAGTTTGAAAAGTGTGCAGAAGAGGAAACAAAGCGATAGTATCAGAATCTAAAGGAGGATTGGGAGGTCGTAGGGCAAGAGAGGAAGGAGGTAGATAGTACGATACAAGTTTACAAAATATCATATAATGCGGTACTTCCACTTTCCTGCGCGGAGAAGATTCTTTAATTTTATAAATGTTTAAGTCAGTAGACGACAGTTGGATAGCTGGATCGTCTACTGACAAACTAAACAACTCCGTGCAGTACTCGTACTGGATTCCAGTTATAACGTAAAGTAAAGAATCCAATTTCTTTACTTCCAAAAACTTCACAATGCCATGATCTTTGGTTAAGAACCATTGATCTTTGAAATTCGGCAGCAGGATAAAATCAGCGGCTACGAGTAGACCAGCACCATTTTCCTTCAACCGGGGATAAGTAAGAACAGTACGATTGGCAGCCACTTCAATAGATGCAATTTCTTGCATCCGGGCCGCCACCTGTGCTGCTACTCGTGTGCCCGATTTCACATACCGTTTGATTATCTGAAGATAATTTTCAAACGCATATGTGGAAAAATTATCAAGCGGTCCACAATTTGCAACATCTCCTGCCACGTGTATCAAATTGTGGACATTGCTAGTTAGATAGGCTCGACCGTAATACTTGCGAAACTCCTTCACAAAATGTGTAAGGAGCTTTTCAGCAAGAGGCCATAATCGCTGGTGTGCCGAGGACGAAAAAATCGTCACACCGCAGTAGTAGCACAAGAAGTGATTGTATTGTTGATTTGTAAAAAAATCCCTCCAGACCACAACACTAATATAATGAAGGAAGGACCGGTATTCGGTTGCCTTCCAAAAACGGACATATAGGAAAGACCGTACAGGACGGTTCACTTCCGAAGGAAGCCGAATCTGCACCATAAATTTAGATACAGCTTCCTTCTGTTGGGGTGACCATCTACAAAACTTTTTAAATTTGCGTTTTAAAAACCCTTGGACAAATAATCTGGTACACCCCAAATCAATCAGGTGAACGCGGTCGGCAACAACGAAACCGCGTATCATATCAAAATTGTCCACATCTTCGATTGGTGTCCGCCATTCTTTATGATGATCTTTGTCCACTCGTTGTCTTAAGCCGGCGTCCGTACGCAACTCGGCGTTCACGGAATCAAATATAACTTTGCGTTCCGGTTTGATGTATTCCCCAACAATGGAACACTTTAAACACCCATGCTTTGCATTAAACTTTGCAGTTGCTAAAAAGGAAAAAGGAAAAAAACAACATTAATATACACTTCAAATATGATAAAAATATGTCCTACCTTTAGCAAACGCTCGCGCTGGAGAATCGGCAACAAATATGCTTAAAGCGAAACGCACTAGCTTGTTGCCGAACTGCAAGCCTCTTTGTTGAAGATCATTGATCTCCAACACTAGTGGCCGAAAATATTCTTCCACCAGCTCCGGTTTTTCCAGTCCACTATAGAAACCGACAAGCATAACCGGAGCCTCTCGCAATTCTTCCACCCTTATCAGTATCGGCCACAGTTGCCGTTTTGAACTTCTGAAGAGTGGAAGCCCGTCGATAGACACTTGAATCGTAAAAAGGTCTTCTTCGGGAATGACATTCCTGTAATAAAAAGCAAAGAGGTACCAGTTAGTTGCAACATATGCAAACAAATTGTACAATTTATGCATAAGTACTTACCGAAAATGTTGTTGCAGGACCGTCTCAATCCCTTGATACCGCGAATCTTTTGGAACATCAATGTTGAAATGATGCCTTAAGATCGCCAGAAGCATATTAAGTGACGATCGTGGCAGGTTTCCCAAAATTGCTCAGTATCTTAGAGCTTCTGTCCCCGTCAATTTCTCTAAGAAACTGTAAGCAGTCCCCAAACCTGCTGTGATATTATCATCACCGTCACGATCGGCATCCAGGTGATCACTATCTATACCCAAACTACCTAAATTATCGTCTATGTTAGTACCAAAATCACCTTCCAAAAAATTGTTAGCACTTTCACCATCACCATTGTTAGTATTTACGGGTTCGTCTGAAATTAGAAGAAGAAAGAAATAATTAGATTCATTAAAGTTAAATCATAAACGAAAGATTGACAATTTGCTGTTACTTTCATCTATATTCAACGGACATATAGCAACTTACAACCTAAAATTTTTGTCAGGTTACATATAATAAACACAACTAAAATAAAACCACTAAATTCTAACTAACGAAATACAAGTTAAATATTTTTCAATATCACTATCTTATATTTTGTTGTGGTGTCTGGCTTGGCCTGTTCAATTACTAAACAACGATTTAGTCTATTCATATTTTCGTACAAAGAAATGAAAAATATTTTCCGGTATGAAGAAGGGAAAGCATCCCGCACATATTGTTCATTGATCGGAGCCAGCTGAAGAAGAAACGTTACTGAACTTTTCACTCATTGCAAACCGACCATTTTTTGAACATATTGAAAGCATTTAGCACAACCTAAAACTAAAAATATAGCCATTAATGTAACAACTTACCACTTGACATATTTGGCCAAGGAATTTCTATGGATCCATCTGGTCTGGTCTTAAATGATAGCTGGCTCCACTCAGCGTCGGTTTGCTGCTCCAATTCCTCCAAATTGCGCTTTCGTCGCCGGTAAATATTACTGTCATTGCTCGAAGACATTTTATATAAAACAAAATAAAACAAAAAAATCAAAAATAATGAAACAAATTTTCCAAAATAGCAATTAAACCGCTGTTGCAAAATTCCGTCACAGTCACTGCACAGAACAGAACTTGTTTACTTTTCACTTTCACTTGTTATCGCTAGATATCACTTGACATATGAAAAAGAACATTTCTCCATAATGTGGGTAAAACGGTTTGAAGAAGAAGCAGTGAGCAATATAATCCGTTCGTTTCAAATGCTAACACCCTGAAGAGGGAGCACGAGCATTTTTCAACTGAAGGAAAGACAGAGTCGACATGCTAAAATCGGATGAATTTGAGTAGCTTTGCCCACAGGGTGTTCAATATTTTTTACCAGCATTTGCGCTTGGCGTTTTTTAATTGCGCGGCTTTGATTTTTTTCTCCATTTTTTATCGTTTCACTTACGCGTCGTAAAGTTCAACGTTTTTCGTATCACTAACACTTTGATAAATGTTCTAACGGTTACGAAATTCAAACCCGAAATTGTTCACAACTTGCTGCATTGCATGCAAGTTTGGTAGGAGTGATGGCCGTTAAGATGGAATCACGTTTCGCAATGGCGCAATTTTTTACGAGGACGCTAAGCTGTGCGGGACGCTAAGCTTAGTTGCCACCTTAACACTTTGTTGACGGGTGACGGACATGTCCGTCCTCGCTCAGCCGAACGTTGTTGACGGGTGGACGGACATGTCCGTCCTCGCTTAGCCGACCTTTTCTGATTCGGGACGGACTTGTACGTCCCGAATGTTGTTAATGTGATGTAATGTTTCTATGTGTGTGACAGATTCCAAGTAACTAATAACATCATGCGGCGGGACACGCTATGCTCTCCAGCGCCTAAGACAACAAACGTATGCGGTGATACCAACACGTTCTGGCTGAAAATCGCCCGTCAACAAGGTGTTAAAGTTGCTGCGGAGCAACAACTTACACTCCACGAAAATATCACAAAACACGTAAGGGAAAACAAACAACGTTAATTGTGTCACGCGTACGTAATACACGGTTTTCACGAACTTCGCGCCAATATGCGGAGCAATATGCTGCGAAATGTTTGCTTTCTCACGAACACAATGATAGCAACGTTAATGATTATTGCAACAGCGTTTCACGTAGTGACTTTTTGTCAAACACGGTAAAACGATTTCACCAATCCGGTTCGAAGGACCAAATGTATGAATTTCACTGATCGGGAAATCGGTATTATAGTGATATTTAGAAAAAGGATGTGTTGCACGTTAGAGGGTCAGTTTGCTACTGTTTTTTATTTTGTCCGGTTACAAGTTCATTCGTAGTTCATGCATTGAGTTCATTTTTCGTATCCCTATTCCTTACTTCGTGCGTCCGATTTATACTAATAGCTCCTAGTGTTGTCCTGTATCGTCATGTCGTAAATTCAAAAAACGGAATTCAAATAATTTTCGTGCTATAACTATAAATTCCAACAGACCGCATTAAGCAAAGGCTGAGGTTAGAGTTGGTATCGCTAAATTTTTCAAAGAAATTCTATCATGCATGCAAAGGTGACAATGTTCCATCGATTTGAAAGTGTCCGGATTTGAATGCTCGTGACAAAATCAGGCTGGTTTTCTGTTTCGTTCCGTTTTTCTCCGAAAGTACGTCTTTTTCTGTTCTTTTTTTTCATTTCTACATTGAGGAGAGGTAGAAGAAGCTACCTGAGAAGGTTTCATGTCGCTAAGTTTTTCTAAAAACTACTAGCAAACGCGTGAAGGTAAAAAAGTGTCCGAAATGCAGGTGTCCGGAAATGAGTGGCTGCTACTGTACTTCCGATTTTATGTCGATTACGTTTGTAGTCTTAAAATTCTTGATCATTTGCTTCACCGATTCTACGTATCGCGGTGGTATTTGCAGTTCTTCTGATCCACCGGTGTCGATTGCCATCATTTAACTACATGCTTTTCGGGGAACAACTTTTATTCGTTCAAGAGTCACTTCGGCATCAAAGTACTTCAACGATTCCCTTCCAAGGATTACATCGTATCCCATGCATCCGTCGCTCACCACGTAAAACAAACAATCGTCGTAATTCTCGGTATCGATAGAAATATTCACTGTGAACTTTTCCTTGCTGACGGTAGCAGCATTCCTCCGAATCCACGAAAACGAACATTACTGCTAACCAAGTTTGGACAGCCTATTTTTTGGTACACCATTTCAGTTATTATGTTGTGTTCACTTCCACTGTCAAACAAAGCACTGAATTCGTTCTTCCCGATAACCAAAGGAATTGTACTGTCCTTTTGTGTTTCTGTAACGTGAACATTCGCGTTTTCGTTCTTCGCACTCCGTTTCGTACACTATTTGTCGATATGTCCATACTCACCACATGCGGAACATTTCATCTTTCATCTTTTTTCTTCGTATTTCGATTTTCTTTACACTCAGCAGCTCAGTGCCCTATGTCACCACACTGGAAACATTTTGGTCCTTTATTCTTCGTTGGACACGTCGCTAGTTTGTGTTCTGCGCTACCACAGTTAAAACAATTGTTCTTTTGACGCACACTATCGTTTTTGTATGATTCCTTCTTTCGCGCGCCCACTTTCTTATTGGCTCTTTCCATGAATTCAAGCTTGTTTTTCAACGTTTCTATGTCTTTCGCTTCGTATAACAACGCGCGCTCGCTTGTGTCTCTGGTCGCTCCATCCACGATGTACTCACACAAGCTCACTTCGTCCAACCGCACGACTTGGGCGATACGCTGCATTGCATATGTGTATTCTAACCCCGGCTCTAAACGCTTAGCAATTGTCGCGTTTGCGAACGCGAATCAGAAAAATTTTGCGAAACTCCATATAAAAAAAATTGTGAAAAGTCGCTATACGTGTATTTTCAGCGAAAAATCGCGATTCGAAGCGCGACTTGACGCCATGACAGTTTTCTGTAATAACAAGGTAAACATGGCAATACCAAGGTAAACTAATACAAATTAAAAAATTAAATATTTTGAGTGTTATTAAATATTGTAAATTAAATTAACAAATCGAGTGCTATTTATTTTTTAAAAGTACGCAGGATTTGTATATAATTATTGTGAATGTCAATATTATTTTTAAAACAGAAAAATCGTTGTTAATTCAAAACAAAAATCCCATATCGTGGACAAATGCTTCAAAAAATAGAAGAAGAAGAAGACAAATGCTTGGCTGCATTATTTATGAATTTATTACTTGTATGTTGAACTTGCTTGAACAATATAAATTAATTAAAAAATAATTAATAATTAATTAAATTAATTAATTAGCAAAAATATTAGAGTTAAAAAAATAGAGTTAAAAAATATTAGATAGTCCACAGCACAGTGTTCGATCCCTTTTGGAAGCTGTGTTGGAATCGTGGTTATGAATACCTGTATATTGATGGTAGTTTGGAAGCTGTGTTGGAATCGTGGTTATGAATACCTGTATATTGAGGGTACGGTGACGGTCATGAAATGAGAAAAAAGCCATACACGTTTGATTACCCGTATTCGAAGATTTTTACCTTTATGCTACTCGAAGCTGCCGATCCCAATTCTATTTTGCCCGTTGTATGACGCGGTGGGCAAACACATCTTCGTTCACCTATTTATCTTGTTACAATTCTTTCTGGCTACCGGAAAAAATTATAACAAGATTTTCCAGCGTCAAACACACAAGAAAACAAAACGGACAAATCTGCGGTACTGTTAGCAACAGCCGTTATTTGTATCACAGGAGTCAGCAGCATCCTGCCACGAGCTTTCTTGATGGTTCGTTGTTTTGAAACATCGTCATTAGGCTTAAAAAACTTGCCTTTCTCATCAACTTCATCAAAACAATAAATTTACTATTTATTATAATTTTCTTTGTTTAAATTAATTTAATTTAATTCTAAATTAATTTCCCGCTACCGGCCAGATTGAAAACATAAACAAACCTTGCACGAGAAAACTTAAACAACCTTGAAGTCGCGCCGAAAGTCGCAAAATTTTTTGGGAAAACTGTGCTACGATTGTCGCGTTCGCAAACGCGACAATTGCTAAGCATGTAGGCACGGGGTAACATTGTTTCATTCTCTCGCTTCCGCCTAGCGGCCAACTTTTGGTGCACATCACTAGCGCGTACGAGTTTCCCAAACTCACGAATCAACGCATTTCGCAACATGTCGTAACACGTTATTCCCTCCTGCGTTTGCACAAAACTACGCGCGGTTCCGATCAACTTCTTACGGCACATGACGAACTTTTGATCATCCGTCCATTTCACCATTTTGGCTATATCTTCGAATTCGCGAATCCACAATTTTACGTCCTTTTTCACGTCGTCCCCGTAGGAATCAATTGCTTCCTCGACGTCACGAAACGAATAAACACGCTTCTCCACACAAGATTCCGTTTTAACCATTGTCGTCACGGTCTTATCATCGGTTTCCACGTCCTCGAACATTGGCTTGTATCGCATAAGAATTCGATTACGATCGAAATCGAAATCCTGTCGAGAAGTGTTCATTTTGGTTGAACACAATTCATTTTGCTATCGTGAAAGGACGGAAGAGCCGATCGAAATCGAAATCGAAATGTCAGCTTCAGTCTGTTGACAAAATGTATGGGGCAAATCGAGCAGTCGACAGTTTTGTCGACAATTGATATCGCGAAAGCATCATTTCGATCGAGGTCGTTTCGACTGGGTGAGGGTATATCGAGAACTGTTAAACTATCTTTTCTTCAATACTTTTTGATTATTTTGTTGGTTATTAAAGATTACGTTTCATTTATATCACGGATATTATAAATAACGAAACTTCTTAATTAATTAAGACAAACATATGTTTTATATATAACGTTAAAAACTACATGAGAGTGTTGAGTTACCATAACATATTTTTGTGCGAACTGAAAAATAAAACGACATCATGGCAGAATAGGCAATCTTATATATTATAAATTTTCCAAAATCTGTACAGACACACTACAAATAATTCAAAGTTTTTCTTTTAGTTTGAAATATGTCAGTGTAGCAAGGAGATTTTGTTTTAAAAAATCAAATCGCTCATGCAAACATGCACTTCCCACTGACAACCAGATTCGCCAGATTATTTTATTTTTTATAGGTTTCTTCTTCCTGGCACAACAACCGTAGACGGTCAAGGCCTGCCTAAGCCACTATTGGGCTTGCTATCTGTGACTTATTGGTTACCCATAGCAGGATAGTCAGTCCTGCGTATGGGGAACCTCGGTCCATTCGGGAATTGAACCCATGACGGGCGTGCTATTAAGCCGTCGACTTGACAGCCGTACCACGAGACCGGCTCAACCGGCTTTTTTATAGGTAGGAACGCAAAAAAAAACTATCGGCTTCAGAGTGTTTTAACTCATCAACTGTAAGACTGCAGTATGTGCACATATTTGAATATAAACGAAAACACACAATATTTTTTAAAATAGTTTTTACTAAACACATTTGAAATGCTATAATCTGTATATAGTCGGTCCCCGAGAAACGCGGTACCTTTTCTGACTGATCTGACGTATAAACTGATATTTTTGAATTCATTATTTTAAAAAAATTTTGCAATATTTTAGCAGAAAATACTGGGGGCTGGGGCTGATCACTTTCAAATCTTGTATACAGAATTATCGGGCCCGATAAGTCTGGTCCGTGTATTTTCACCCGGACCCTTTTACACATACAACTGATTTCAAAAAGCGCCGAACTTTCAAATCGCGTGTCACACCTTTTGGCTAGTTGTCACATCGTTACATTACAAGACCTTGTTTCTACACTCAGCTTCATATAAAGATGCTTTTTCACTCTGTCCCATAAGCAACTTAAACGCCAAAGTGAAAAAGCATGATGATATTGTTAGCTGGGCACTAACCAACAGACTTCACACTCTAGTCTACAGTCTGTTAAAATAGAAGTAGGACTATTTTTAATGGGAGTTATTTTCCCAATTTTGACAATTTTTTACAGATGGCTTTTTATGGTATTGTGCAGTATTTATCGAATATATATTTTTTATAATTCACACTATTTCTGAACGAACAACTGTTGCAACAGTTGCGAAGAACCATTAAAGATTGAGTGAATAATTTGCTGTCCGTGTTTTACCTACATGCACTGTATGATTTCATCGGCGCGTCGCATGTTTTATCGTATTTGTCTTGCTTGTTTTTGCTAGACGACTTCATGAAATGATTCCACGAAATGAGCTGTATTCATAACATCACACAAGAGTGGTCGATCACACCTATTTGGTTTATTTTCTTTCTGAGTTTTGTGCACCTCAAACGTTAACAGCATAATGGAAAACGCTACCTCGCGTGTGACGAAAGACCAAATCGAGCATTTGGTACAAATAATGGAGAAAAACCCGAACGTTGCCAAAGGAGTTTGTACGAACCCTGCTTTATTTTGGCAGGAAGTAAGCGTGGAGCTAAATTGCTTAGGCCCAGCAAAAGACAAAAATTCATGGAAAAAGGTAAGATGAAATGATCAAATTTTGTTGATTGGTAACAAAATTGAATCATAATTGTCAAATGATTCTTCTTTTAGACATGGA
The DNA here is from genome assembly GCF_943734845.2 of Anopheles funestus. NCBI lineage: Eukaryota > Metazoa > Arthropoda > Insecta > Diptera > Culicidae > Anopheles > Anopheles funestus. The sequence goes on along the minus strand of NC_064597.1, from coordinate 19,348,343 downwards.
CTGACAAAAAATCAAACGTTAAGAAAAAGTACAGCCTTATGCGACGGGAACAATTGAAAACCGGCGGTGGTATTCCTGAGGCTATTTTTTTGAGTGAGATTGAGGAGCGAATTTTAAATGTTACAAACACGAGAGCCAATGTTGACGGTGTGAAAGATAGCGTTTGTATCGGAGCACCAGAACACCTTAACAAACAACCAGCGCAACTTCAACCAGATCCTGTGGCGTCTTGTTCTTCGGTTGAACAAGATCCTGTACCGTCTTGTTCTTCGGTTGTACAAGAATTTGTACCATCTTGTTCTTCGCTTGTAGAACCTGTACCGTGCCCAGAAACAATCAAAACAAATAGTGCGAAACCGTCCCAAAATACTGCAAAACCGTCCCAAAATAGTGCGAAACCGTCCCATAATATTACGAAATTGACCGAGTTGGAAAAGAACCAAACAAAATTAATTCAGCAAAATGAAATGATTGCTGATTCGCTAGCGGAGTTGGTAACGGCTTTTAAAATTTACGCTGAGAGTACCATGAATTTCCATAAAGAATTTTTAGAACATCTGAAAAAGAAGGAAAATTAGGAGTAATCTGAACGGTTTTTGTTCTGTTGAATCGTATGTGCTGGAAATGCGAAGTTAGAAGTTATTGTTAAATTGGATTGTTATATTGGAATAAAAACGTGAAATCATCGTTATATCAACAGTTCATATTTTTATTTTATTATATGTATTATACTTGTTACTAAATTTAGTACTCAACGGATTATGTGGTGCTGGGATTGAAAAGGCTGAAATTAATTCAAGATGAAGATGAAAAAAAATACAGCACACAAGAAGTGAACGTTGGATTCCATTTTTAATGATCACTTCATGATTCATGATTCAAATGATTCAAATTAAACAATTAAACAGTCCACAAAATGTGCTTGTTACAAATTTTTGGATTCGAATATATGTTTTGCTCGTATGCGAAGTGCTCGTCATTCGAGTTCAGTTATTCTATTAATAATACACAGGTTGTGTAAAGCACAACAAACATTTACAATTCGAACGCATTTTGTGGGAGTGTAGTGCAATTGTCTTTCTCCATTTATGCACCTAAATCTCCCTTTCAGCATACCAATAGTTTTTTCAATTATGACTCGTGCTTTAGCATGCTTGAAGTTATATTCAGCTTCCACACTATTGGGCTGGGAATTGGCAAAAGGTCGCAAGAGCCATGGTTTTGATGGGTATGCGGAATCACCTAAAATGATTCGTTTAAAGGAGCATTTAGATATATTCAATTATGTTAAACGTTCAACCTACCTAAAATCTTGCACTGCCTGTCCCCTTCCCTCCATCTTTCTTCAAAGAACAAGTTTGCTGGACTTTCTTCAAAAATGAACGCATCATGATTCGACCCGCTGTATTTCGCATTAACATAGCGTATTAGGTTACGATGATCGCATATCTGCAATTACATGAAATACACTTCATACATTTCATTATGATTGTGTAGTATTGTGTAGTTACCAAAAGTGCATTTAAGCTGTAAAAGCCTTTTCTATTGAAATACAGCACAGCATTTTCGTTTGGGGCTACCATCCTTATATGGGTTCCATCCGCTGCCATAACCACACCCGGGATGCCAGATTTGCTATAGAAGAATCTGCGTGCCTCCTGCTTTTCCAGTTCCGTCATCTCCAACGTTATGCACTCTTTGAGCTCACGTTCCATAACACGCACTGTTTCGTCAAATATTTCTGAAAAAGTTGATTGACCCATTGGTACGGTGAAATCATTTCCTACACCTTGTTGATAGGATCCTTGGGCCAAGAATTTTAATGTTGCTGCTAATTTTTGCTTCGCTGATAACCCTCGATTGTGCTTTGGAGTGATGAACGGAGCAATTTTTTCCAGTATATCCAAAAATATTTCCTTAGAAATTCGGAAATTTTTCCTAAAACTATAAAATCGTACTTTATTAAAACACAACCTTCTGCGGTGTAATCATTACTTACGCAGTATCTTCTAGCGCTAAAGGATCCAATTCCTTCCTTAGTTTTCTACGATATTTAGCGAGATCTTCCGTTTCAGTGGTGTAATTATCGAAAAGCAAGAAGGAAGCAATCATTTTTTCACTTTTATAGTAAATATTGGTGGTAAGATATGTATCGCGACACGTTTGTTCACCGCGCTCACAAATGTAAACAATCGAATGATTTGACAGAACACAAACTACTCGACCAATCGATCGAGCAGATTTACTCGATCATAATCGTAAACCCGTATACGATAGGTATTTCGATTCGATTTCGATTTCGATCGACAATTTTGCTTAGATCGAAATCGAATCGACTATTCTTATGCGATACGAGCCATTGTCTCGTTTGCATCCTCTGTCGAGTCATGCTCCACGATTCTCTTAGCGAGATCTTCTTTCATACCCACGATGGACAATCCACGTGATTCACATCGCTTCACGAGACCGGCTCGAGTGTACTCGTTCACTATTTCCGCGATCTTTTCCATCTGATCCATGGTGCGCTTTTTCGTAAACCTTTCTACTTATGATTTCCGACGATCGCACTTTACTAGCTTTACAACACAGCACAACTTTACAACGTCTTTGCAATAATAACTGCAACAACTTTACAACGTCTTTGCACAACGACGGATCATGTTAAGGTACATTACGAAGAGAAGCATGGATAGTGGGTCACCTTGTCGCACAGACCTTTGAATTTGGAATGCGTTCGATAGCGTTCCATTAATTAGTATTTTGGAGGACGATCTTTCTCCTATAATTTTCAGTATGTTTATAATATTTTTATTTAATCCATTTTCTTTGAGAGTTTTAAAAAGAAAGCTTCGGTTTACTCTGTCAAATGCTTGATTCAAGTCAAATGAAATTAGTTTTCCTGAAATTTTGTTTTGCTTTAATGTAACTATGTTGTCTTTTAACGAAATTATTGCTTGAAATATGTTGTTTTTTTTGTTATTGCATTTTTGAATAGGGTCAATGACATTATGGGTACTAATCACGTTTTCTATGCGGATTCTCATTATTCTACTAAATATTTTATAGTCAACATTCAGCAACGTAATTAGCCTAAACGAAGTTAATCCTTTTGAATTTATGAACTTTTTCTTAACTAATAAAATGGTACCCTTTAACAGACTAGACGGTATTTTGCAGTGCATAATATCGTTTAGGACTAGATTCAACTCCTTGTGAATTATATCAAAACATGCTTGATAGAATTCAATCGGAATTCCATCCGGGCCTGGTGTTCGGCCTTTGGCTGATAGTTTAATGGCTGACCAAATTTCTGTAGTCTCTAATTCTTTGTGCAAATGGTTATTGTTCTCGCTACTAGGCGGAATTGCTTTTTGAGATGAAAATGAATCAACCATCTCATTTGGTTCTTCTTTAAAAAGAGTGTCAAAGTGCTTAGTTATGTAGCTTTTGATTTCATCTGCGTCGCTCAACGTGATCCCATTTTCCGTAACCATTTCTGTAATGTTATTTACCTTTCTTTTGTTTCGTGCGTTTATATGGAAAATTGATATGTCTTCACCCTGTTCTCTTCTTTGATTTTAAAATCATTCTCCAGAAATTTCCTTTCCAATGTTAGAATCTTTGCTTTTATCTGGTTGATCATTACAATTTCTTCGGGACTTCTAAAGTAATTACCGTACGCTTGTTTTAGTTGATAGTGTAATCGATCATTTGAATACCTAAATTCTTTAATGTTTACGATACTTTTCCATTTGAAGAATGCAATGATTTTGGGTTTAGCAAGTGAAATCCACCAATCAATCCAGCTTGAATAATATCTTTTTTGTCTTGTTAAATAACTCCAACGCGCTTGAAATTCGATAATGTTTTTTTGGCTTAGCACGCTTTTCCGTATAGTCCAATGTATCCTTCTTGGATTATCCGTTATAAGGATTGGAAGGCTTACTCGCAAACTGTGTACTATATGGTCAGAAAAGGCATTTACATGGTATGCTGATGTGCGAATACCTTGTTTTAAACTTTCAGACACATATATTCTGTCAAGCCTGGACGCCGCATTAGAAGTTACATACGAAAACTCTACCTCGTTCCTATGCATCTCCCATGCATCTTTTACATTCATCGACTGTACTAAAACTTTTAGTGACTGGCAGATTCCACTATTTGATGTTGAATCTTTCTGCTTTATGACCGCGTTGAAATCAGCTGCCATAATAAGGTTTTGTTTGCTGTTTCTTAAGTAATATGGAATAGTGGTATTAAAGAAATTGTTCTCGCTTCTCAATACTGAATACTGTGTGCTCTCGCCGGGGTTTCAAGTTCGACTGTTTATTCCTTCGTCATTATTTCATTACAACTAAATTCATTATTTCATTACATTTCAATTCATTATTTTATAGTAGTTCTTATCCTATCCGTATGATATAAATTCCTATGTGCTATAATTCATTGCCATGCGTATTGCATATTGCTTGGCGTCAACAGAAATTGTTCCTGTATCTTAGGTTTTGCGATCCTGACGGAGCATATACGTTTCACAGTGTAATTTTGTCCTGCAAATCGCATTTAATTAGTCTTGAAACCAAGCTATGCTCTATGTTTGTTATTTTAAGATTGTTTTTAAAAGCTATTGCTGTTCCTCTTTTTGTGTGGTCTACGTTCGTGATTATATCGAAACCATTGATTGTTATGTTACTGTCTGCAACTTCCTGCATGCAAATAACATCTGCATCTAGAGATTTCATCAAAGTTAGAAAACTATCCATTTTAGTCTGGTTTTGGATCGTGTTCAGATTCACTGTTATTAGATTTAACGAAGCCATTTCTAGATCAATTTCTTCCTCTCTTGTTTCGTTCTCTCCGTTTTTCTAGGACGGCCACGACTTCGTTTTTATATGTATGCATATAACATGCATATAACACACATGTTTATATTTTTCCCTTTTTTTTCTTTCATACATCTTGCACCAACAACCACTTAAACTGGTATTCCTTAGCTTTATTTTCTCCTGGATATGTCAATAGATTGAGCACTGTACAATTTATAATACTTTTTTTTAAACATATTCCGAAAATTATTTGATTGTTGCATGTAAAATACGCAATGCATGTAAAATATGTAAAGGGGCGACCCTGTGATGTTTTTGATAAACGGTGCAGGTCCACACGGCAGGACCGGGGATCAAATCCCATCCGGGCTGTCCCCATGTAGCAAGGACTGACTATCCGGCTACGCGGTAAAAATAAGTCTAGTAAGCCAGAAATGGTCGGCGTGATCTGTAAGATCGTTGAAGCCAATAAGATAGAGATATAAAATACGCACTATCATAATTGGTCCCAGATATTCAAACAATTCAAATTTCGAGACAAATCATGTGTCAGGCTTACAACATTTCATTCCGCGATCACTGGCCCACGAGTTTACTGTACATTCAAAATTTACATATTGCTAATAATGAACAATTGTCTCAAACAACATCCACAAATACATCGACTATATCAGGGGTCAGCAGAGTTTTCACCACAAGGGTCAGGCAGAAAAAATACTCCAAATACCTGAATGATGTAAATACAGGGTTTACTACCCATGATACGGGTAGATAGATACGAAATAATTGGTGTTGATTTGAAATCACAGGACCAAATTAATCTGATATCGTGATAATTGGATATTTTTGTTCTCCGTGTGCCCCATAATTTTTTTTCGCGGATTGAATCAAATCTTCTAGCGAGCCGGACTTTGCCGACCCCTGGGCTATATCATGCTTTTCACGCTATTCAAAGTTAGTTAGGTCGATACCACTTCACCAAAGTTGGCCTATTCTTCTGTAAATATAATTTTCTTATGAAAATTTGTGCGACAAGATTCGCTTTGAACACGTGATAGCCAAAATTATCATGAAACTGCGGATGTTATGAACTGTCAATGTATTTTTTTCTATTGTTAAATTTCGATGAAATTTGTTTTAACCTGCGCATACCAATGCGGGTGACACAAGAAACACCTCGGTAAAGAGCTACTTACGCTATCTAACTCAGTTCCAGTTCAAACGTACATAAGGATAGTTCACTATGGAGAAAGGAGAAAACTCATCGCGTATAACGAAGGAGCAAATAGAACGTTTGGTGCAAATTATGGAAGCGAACCCAGAGGTTGCCAAAGGGGTTTGTATTAATCCCGCATCATTTTGGCACGATGTGAGCCTCGAACTTAATAGTTTAGGCCCTTCGAAGGATAAATTTTCATGGAAGAAGGTAAATTTTCTAATACATGCAATTTATACACATTCTTTATTAATATAGGCGTTAGATAATGCAAAAAATAGAACCACTGTCCAATTTTTTGATCTTTAGCCTCCACTTTATTTTACGTCTGCTCTCTTGGACGGTTTCCACAAAAAGCCCGCTTGTTCTCTACTGTCATTTGACAGTTCGCCTTTTCGCCAGGTTGGGTAACGCACAACTGTCATTTGACGTTCCCATTGTCCAGGCGCCTACATTAACTTATCTACTATATTTTTTATTCCGCAGACATGGACTGACAAAAAATCCAATGTCAAGAAAAAGTTCCAGCAAATTAAGGATGAGCAAACAAAAACCAGTGGAGGAACTTAAATACTTATCAGTTTGAATGATATTAAAGAGCGCGGCATTCTTAATGCGGCAAATATTAAAGTTACCGCGGATGGTGTAAAAAACAGTATATGTATTGGTGTACCAAATAATTATCAGGAAGACAAGACTCTACAAACAAACAACGATAATCCGTGTGTATCTGAGCCAGCCGAAGAAATCCATCAACTACACATTGAACCACTTTCTGCTACACCGAATCATATCACACGCACGAAGCCACAAAACAAAAACAACAACATGAAACAACAAATACGATTACGAATCCGCCCGTTCTGTACCAAAAAACGTTAATCGACCAGAACGAAACAATCGCAAATTCTCTTGCGGATATAGCGTCTACTTTAAAGATTTTCGTAACTGAAACAGTAAGTTTCCAGAAAGAAGTGTTGGAAATTCTAAAGAAAAAATAAAAAAGAAAGAATATAGAATCGACTAACGAATTGTTGGAATTTCATGTTTAATGTTTAAATTTCAGGAATGTTGTTTAATATACAAAGGTTATGCAAAGCGCAACATACATTAACCATTCTTGCGCATTTAGTGGGAGAATACCGCAATTGTCTTTCGCTATTAAGGCATCTAAATTTTGCTTTTAACATGCCAATAGTTTTTTCGATGATCACACGTGCTTGAGCATGCTTGATGTTAAATTCCGTGTCTGGATTGCCATGTTGAGCATTCGCAAATGGTTTCACAAGCCAAGGTTTGGTAGATAAGCAGAATCTCCTGAAATATGAAATGAGAGATCATTAAGTATAAGAAAAACAATGCTTATTTGTGTAATTTATTTTTAGTTATACAAACCTAACAGCTTGAAAACTTTATCATCATTCCTCCATTTCCTTTCAAAATATTCCATTGCTGGACTGGAATCAAATATAAATGCGTCGTGATTCGACCCGCTATATCTGGCAATCACGTATCGAATGAGGTTTCGATGGTCACATATCTATGTATAATAAAAACTATAGTAATGCACTATTCATTCTACATAACTTAAAAACATTTGCTTACCAATAATGCATTCAAGCTGTAAAAGCCTTTCCTATTGTAATACTATTCCTATTGTAATGTTCCGTCGAAAATTTTACTGAAAGGGGATTGTCCTATCGGCACCGTGAAATCATTCCCAACACCCCGTTGGTATGACCCTTGTGCTAAGAATTTTAAGGATGCTGCCGACTTTTGCTTAGCAGTCAGTCCTCGATTATGCTTGGGCTTTATTATTGGCTCAATTTTTTGTAGTATTTCTACGAATAACCTCTTCGAGACCCTGAAGTTGTTCCTAAAACTATAAAACAAACTTATGACAACACGGTTGAATACGGGTTACACAACATACAAACGAGGAATCATCTAAACACATAGGATCTAATTTCTTCCGCAAGTTTCGACGGTAATTCTTCAAGTCTACATCTGAATGATTATTTTCAGCTTCCGATAGCAAAATTGAAGCAATCATGACAATATATTTGTAGCGAGTAAACTTGCACCCCCCCTAGGCAAACAAGTGCTTGAAATCGTATGCAATCCCCTCATTTTGTGTCATCTTGTGTCGGCCCATATAAAATTGAGGGGATTTTTGTATGGGCCTGAGGGCAAAATGAGGGGATTCAGGTACGAGCTTTTGCGGTTGTGTGGGTGAGCTTTGACAGTGCAGCGGTATGCATGTATTAGTGAAATACGTAGGTAGGTATGCATGTAGTGGTAATAAATGGTTTCTTTCGCCTGACCGTTCAAAAATATTGTTAAAATCGTAATTAAAAAAATGAATGATTTTTATTCGTTCGATATAAGTAAGTGCGTAAAATAATGACGCGGCTGAAGATGCAGAACAACGTGCTGTACCATAAGGTAGACAATCGAACCGCAATGGAGCAATAATTGTTGATCCAAGTCGCCAACCTCAGCCAGCCACCGGATAACGCCAACCTCGGCCAGCCACAGGATTACGCCAATCTCAGCCAACCAAACCAACCAGGACCAGACTTCCGCGTTGTATAAAACTTAGAGCAACTGAATTGCCTGGAAGAGAAATCGGATAATATACATTAGTACGGGATGAGTTTGTGCAGTGGGTGAAAAACAAATGCAGATGGTGATAACAAACAACGCGCGTGTGTGATACGCTTAATAATTATAACTTACTTCATTCCCGAAACAATCCATTTTTTGCATCCTTCCGTAAAAGTTCACCGTTCAGGCTGTCGGTTCAGTTGAGTGGTAAATCCTCCATCAATCTCATGGGATTCGAAGCTACGATGGCCAACATGCGAAGCATTGCACTAGTAGATCACATCTGTGGATAAAGAAGGTAGAATTAGGTACTTGTAGTTGAGGTAAAACTAGTAATTGAGTGGACATTTTACATGATGAAAGGGATGTTCCCCACCAACCCTATTCTATTTTTTAACGGGGACAAGTATCTTAAAAACCGACCCACCATATGTGAGCAGTGGATTTCATCGATCGCAATCTACCGAATTCATAACACCCGGGATGTGAACACAATATTATAGTACCGGAAACATACTGCGAGTAAACGATTCTCGGATGGTTTGTGATTACCTTATGGCAACGGAAAATCACTTTCACATCACTTCATGATCACGTAAATCATAATAATAACAACAAAAAAGTGTCTTCGCTTCTTGTTATTGAAAGGCCAGGGAGTACACAGCATCCGCGGTGATTCTCGAAGCGAGATTTAAAACCGATTGTCCTTTCACATCCGTAACACCAAACTAAAGCTTCTTCCTGGCACTGTACAAAAACTCTACTGCTTATCATCCCCCTAGACATTTCGAGCAGTTTTACACACGGTTTTGTGATCGCACACAAGTTTTTATATACCCTTCTCTGTTACGCATATGACTGTGATCGTCTGTCCTACTCTCGAGACGCATAATCGTGCATTTTTGATCCAACTCGGAAGATATAAACGCTGCTGACCGTGTATGAACACACTGATTTTATATGTGCGCTTGTGTTGGTGCGCATGAGGCCTTGCTTGGTGAAATATTGACAAGTCCAACGAAGCCGGGTAAGTAAAACCAAAACAGAAGCCACCGAACATAACTAACATTTTGCATCTTTTTAGGAAACAAATTCTTCGGGTCAAATGGTCAACATGACACCGAACTCATCCCTGTATCGGATGCGCCGAAGCTATCAGGGCGAGCTTGGGAGACGGAAGTTTCCAAATATCTTCTGGTACCGGCATCAGCGAACAGGAGCTTTGGTATGTACAATCGTTTATCCATAATTAGTATAATTTAAGACAAAGTGAAAGTGAACAAGGATATCAACCAGTGTTCTGATAGCGTTGCCGGTTGTCGGTTAAATGACGGTTTCCGCCGCATCCTAACCATTTGGAGCAAAACGCTGTGTGTGGTATTCTGTGTAGGAATGTAAGGTTATGTGGAAGATCGCTCGTTTTTCAATATCGCTTCGGTTTTGGAATGATAAGCAGTAGAGTTTTTGTACAGTGCCAGGAAGAAGCTTTAGTTTGGTGTTACGGATGTGAAAGGACAATCGGTTTTAAATCTCGCTTAGAGAATCAGCGCGGATGCTGTGCACTCCCTGGCCTTTCAATAACAAGAAGCGAAGACACTTTTTTGTTGTTATTATTGTGATTTGCGTGATCATGGGAAAGTGATTTTCCGTTGCCATAAGGTTATCACATACCATCCGAGAATCGTTTACTCGCAGTATGTTTCCGGTATTATAATATTGTGTTCACATCCCGGGTGTTATGAATTCGGTAGATTGCGATCGATGAATCCCACTGCTCACGTATGGTGGGTCGGTTTTTAACATACTTGTCCCCGTTAAAAAATAGAATAGGATTGGTGGGGTACATCCCTTTCATCATGTAAAATGTCCACTCAATTATTAGTTTTACCTCAACTAAAAGTACCTAATTCTACCTTCTTTATCCACAGATGTGATCTACTAGTGCAATGCTTCGCATGTTGGCCATCGTAGCTTCGAATCCCATGAGATTGATGGAGGATTTACCACCCAACTGAACCGAGAGCCTGAACGGTGAACTTTCAACAACGGAAGGATTCAACAAATAGATTGTTTCGGGAATGAAGTAAGTTATAATTATTAAGCGTATCACACGCGCGTTGTTTGTTATCACCATCTGCATTTTGTTATCACGCACGGCACAAACTCATCCCGTACTAATTTATATTATCCGATTTCTCTTCCAGGCAATTCAGTTGCACAAAGTTTTCTACAACGCGGAAGTTTGGGCCTGGTTGGTTTCTTTGGCTGAGGTTGGCGTAATCCTGTGGCTGGCCGAGGTTGGCGTTATCCGATGGCTGGTTGAGGTTGACGATTTGGATCAACAATTATTGCATTATTGCATTATTGGTTCGCTTGTCTACCTTATTGTACAGCAAGTTGTTCTGCATCTTTAGCCGCGTCATTATTTTACGCACTTATTTATATCAAACGAATAAAAAATTCATTTATTTTTAATTACGATTTTAACAATATTTTTGAACGGTCAGGCGAAAGAAACCATTTATTACCACTACATGCATACCTACCAACCGCATCTCACCAATACATGCATACCGCTGGATTGTCAAAGCTCACCCACACAACCGCAAAAGCCCGTACCTGAATCCCCTATTTTTGCCCTAATTTCATACAACGAATCCCCTATTTTTTATATGGGCCGACGCAAGATGGGACAAAAATAGGGGATTGCATGCGATATCTAGCACTTGTTTGCCTAGGGGGATTCCAAAACCGAAGCGATATTGAAAAACGAGCGATCATCCACATAACCTTACATTCCTACACAGAATACCACACACAGCGTTTTGCTCCAAATGGATAGGATGCGGCGGAAACCGTAATTTAACGAACAATCTATCTGGCAACGCTATCAAAACACTGGTTGATAACCTTATCCACTTTCACTTTGTCTTAAATTATACTAATTATGGATAAACGATTGTACTTACCAAAGCTCCTGTTCGCTGATGCCGGCACCGAAAGATATCCGGAAACTTCCTTCTCTCAAGCTCGCCCTGATAGCTTCGGCGCATCCGACACAGTGATGATCTCGATGCCATGTTGGAACTTCGTCCGGGAACATTCTTTTTCTAAAATGATCCAAAATGTTAGAAATTTATGGTGGCTTCTGTTTTGGTTTTGCTTACCCGGCTTCGTTGCACTTGTCAATTTTTCACCAACACAAGCGCACATGTAAAATCAGTGTGTTCATACACGGTCAGCAGCGTTTATATCTTCCGAGTTGGATCGAAAATGGACGATTATGCGTCTCGAGAGTAGGACAGACGATCACAGTCATACGCGTAACAGAGAAGGGTATATAAAAACTTGTGTGCGATCACAAAACCGTGTGTGAAACTGCTCGAAATGTCTAGGGGGCCGTAAAACCTTCTACACTGTTAACAACGTAAACAAACATCCATTTGACAGATCGCAAACTGCTTGACAAGTCGACCGCGCGTGTCGTCTCGATCGAAATCGTAAAACCGTATGCGATACCAATTACGAGTCGATTTCGATTTCGATCGACAATTCTGATTCTATCCCAACCAGCATTTCGAGCAGTTTTCGAGTGAATTTTGAGGTCTGGTCGAACAGTGGCCGAATGGAAGTTAATCTTGCGAGATCCACGCAGCCCGGTTCATTCGTGGTCAAGGTGTATCTATATGTGAGATTCCAAATTAGAATTTTAAATTTTTTAATTTTATTAATTTTTTTTTATTTTAATTAAACTTTTTTTTTACAATTTCACTTATTACAAAGTTAATCCTAAAACTAAACGCTTGTATAATTAGAACAGATAGTAAATTTGTTAACAATAACTATTAGTAAGCCTTATTTATATTGTTATGGTCCAACCTTTCCTCGGTAGATCTGTCACCTAAACTCACCACTGACAGAAACGGTCAGTGGTTGATGTGTTAGTTAGATCTACCGAAAGGTCAGGGTTCGCGAGCGAAGGGTCACTTCGGGTCAGGGCTCCGGCGCGAAAAGATCGAAGAGCGTGGCTAGACAGAACCAAGGCGTGCGCGTCAAATGTAACGTAACGTGTGTAATATATATATATTTGTTAATTGTCTTAAATGTCCGTGTCGTGTTTAACGGTAATAGTCTTCTAAACGTGACGAAAGAAAAAGAACATAAAATATATTTATTTTATAATTCATGATTACGGCTCTTGCCGTATTGTAACATAAAATATATGTTAATTTACAAAATGCTTTTCGTACATTTGAAAATTAATTATAATTATTATAATTACAATAATAATTATAGTAATTATGATCATATTTATAATTAATTATTATAATTATTATAAAATAATTATTTATCAATTAATTAAAAAAATATTCATAGCGTTAGCAAAGCTCGTATTACATTTTGTATAAAATTTAATTTTAGTTCATTTAAAGCCATTGAACTAACAAAAAATAAAAAAAAAATAAACATAACTAAATCGCAGTCTGAACTGAAGTCTAATTAGTATGAGCTAACATTTAAACCAAAGAACACCAGAGAAGCTGGTACGGCTGTTGAAGGCCACTATGGACGGGGTGCAGTGCAAGGTGAGAGTATCGAACATGCTGTCGGAATCGTTCGAATCTCACCGGGGTCTGAGGCAAGGGGACGGAATCTCCTGTTTGTTTGTATCAGTTGACGGCGACGATCTCGAAGCGGTAGAGGAGTTCTGGTACCTTGGTACGATCGTAACTTCGGCCAACAACATTAGCAACGAAATCCGAAGACGCACATTTTAGGGAAATTGTGCCTACTATGGACTCTACAACCTCCTGCGATCCAGACGACTCCAGCAACACACGAAATGCACGTTATATCGCACACTAATACGTCCTGAAACATTGATGCAGTCCTCTACGGGTACGAGTCGTGGACTATGCTAACGGAGTACGCCAATGCACTCGCTATTTTCGAACGGTGGGTGCCACGGACTATCTTTGGTGGTGTGTGCGACCAGGGCTGAGCTCGAGCTAGCTGAGCTGTTTGGCGGTGCAGATATCCTGACGGTTGTCAAAGCCGGAAGGATAAGATGGCTGGGGCACGTGATGAGGATGCCGGACTCATGCCCCACCAGGAAGGTGCTCGTCAGCGATCCGTTCGGCACGATGCGGAGAGGAGCACAGCGAGCTCGTTGGCTTTGCTTCATTGTCTTCCAACTGGTTTCAACGCTGCAATTGAAATTAATATAAAATACCATTGAAGCTCAAATCGGATGGTGAATTTAGTTCGCATGTTACCTTTCAATTGACACGTGATCAACGTAAGTGCTAAAAGATAGTTGCCAAACGATTAGCTTCAAACAGAATTATTTTCCGCTTTAAGCAGAATCATGCCCAGTCCAGAAGTTGATCATTTGGAAAATCAAACACGAGCTTCGTTAAGCGAAGCGTTCCAGTCCAGTCACGCAGCTTCCTTTAACGTCGAGAGACAATTCCCATCTATAATTTTATTCTTTAATTATTAAGTTTGTCATACGTTTAACAATACCAAATATTACACTTGCCTTTGGAATTGTTCCTCTCGTTGAAACTTTGGTACTGGTATGGTAATGGTACTCCTTTTCTTGTTAGTCGATTTAGTGGCATGCATATTTCGGCTAAGTTTTTTATAAGCTTTCTATAGTAATTACCAAAAGCTACGAATCTTTTCGTTTCATCTGCAGATTTTGGGGGTTTTCAGTTTTTAATACACTCGAGTTTTTTTCGGATCAGGCTTAATTCCTGCCGCGGAAATATAGTGACCTAAATAGATTACTTCTTCATTTTAGAAAATGACACTTTTCCGGATTCAGTTTCAGGTTTATTTGTCTTAATTTTTCAAACACATTAATCAAATGTTGATTGTGTTGCTCCAATGTGTTTCCAAATACGATAATATCATCTAAATATGGGGTCTATGATACCTTAAGTTCGAAAGCTAAAATTTTTAGCCCGGATCTGTAAAAACATCGAGCAGAATCGAACGGGTAATTGTTGACAGGTAATATCATCATGCAAGGATTCCTCAAGGACCTAGCATTTTGACATAAAGAATTACATTAGGCTGCAGTTTTGTAGAACCGCGTTTTGACGAAACAGGAATTACAGCGTCGAAATGTAGTTCGAAATATAGGCATAGCACAAGTAAAAATTTGTATTATTTTTCATAAAAAGCTGAACATAAGTAATTTCGCTGTTGTTTTAAATCCAAATTCAATCAACATTCAGCCGAATCAAATATGGCCTAACCTGTTTCAGACCTGCTAGAAAAATGCCTTGTTTTGACATTTGTCGAGCAGCTGATCGAAACTAACATTAGAAAAATTTTCTAATCTGAAATACGCAGGCTTATTTTGCTGAGCTGTTTGTATGGAAAACATGCAGCAAATAAGCCGCCAAACGTCAAAGTCCTTATAACAAAACTAGTGGAAGGTATCATAGACCCCTATATTAGACATTGTTCCGTATCTAACCCTTACATGGCTACTGTCATCATTCGTGAAAATGTTGATTGACTTATTTTCAATCCCATCGGTAGCTTAGTCATCTGATATTGACCAGTGGGGGTTGTAAAAGCTGTAGTAGGTCTATCCTTTTTTCTTATTGGACATTAATAATATCCCTGTGATAAATCCAGATGTGAAAAGTATTTACATCCAGATAAGGTACCAATGACTTCGTCGATGTTAGGTAGAGGGAATTCATCGTCCTGCAATACCGTATTAACTCTTCGATAATCTATTACGAGTCTCCATTTTTTATTGTCATTAGCACTCTTTTTAGGGACCAATAATATTGGAGTATTCCATTCTGATTTTGTTTCTTCTATTATTTTATTTTTTATCATTTCAGTAATTTGTTTATCTTCTTCTGCTTTTTGGGAGTATGGTAGTCTGTAAGGTTTAGTATATAGTGGCATAGTATTATTCTTTACTTTCAAGGATGCTTCGTAAATTGAAGTTGTACTCAATGTATCATTTTTCAAACAAAATACATCATCATTAAGGGGCGGCCCGGTGGTGCATGTGATAAACGGCGCCAGTCCACACGGCCGGACCGGGTTCAAATCCCATCCGGACCGTCCCCCCGTAGCAAGGACTGACTATCCGGCTACGTGGTAAAATAAGTCTAGTAAGCCAGAAATGGCCGGCGTGACCTGTAAGGTCGTTAAGCCAAGAAGAAGAAGAAGACATCATTATATTTGAGGCAAATTTTTCCAACGACTGATTTGTCATATTCAGATAAATGAGATAAATTTAACTCTTTTAACAGTTGATTAGCGTGTTCAGTATCATGATGGGGGGTTTTAATTTTTAATATGGTATATTCTGAAGCAGGTTTTATAGTAGGGTTTAAATTTGATATGTTTACTGGTTTATTTTGAAAATTAGCTATTCTTATTGGAATTTTACCGTTATTAGGTTGAGCAATAGTGTTTGCAATATATACATTTGGTTGAAGTACATCGTTTAATACAACACAAGTATTTGTTTGAGTCGTTTCAAAATATGTGACTATCTCAGTTCTGGGGGGAATTATTAGATTTTCTGCATTATGATTTGCGGTGCAAGTTAGTTTCATGTTTTCGAAATTGATGTTTTTGTTTTTGCTTTATGTTTTTTCAGAAAGTTAGCTCCTAACAATCCTACAATATGAGAGGGTAATGTATCCACAATATGAAATACTGTTGGAAAGCAATATGAATCGATAGAAATAATGGTGTTAATAAAACCTAAAGATTTGGTTGGACCATTTATTCCATGCATGTTTAGCACGATTGTATTATCAATGCACTCTAGTGGTAGCATTGTTTCGACTGTTTGCGTTAGGTTGGGGATGATTATAGGAATAGTGTCTTCCTCTATATGGTCGTCGATTACTATTACTGGTATACCGGACTTGATTTTCACTGGTGAGTATGAGCCTCTATAGGATTGGTTGTAAAACGATCTATGGTGATATGAGTTCTGTGGGCGTCTGGTATAACGATGCGTGTAGCGTGGGGATGAACACCATAACGTCATTTCTCTATCCTTTGCAACATTTGTTCTAGGTTTACACTCTAATGCGTCGGATATGGCTCTATTTAGAGTGGAAGGGTTTCGGGCTTGTAAGAAAAATTTGGTATTAGGTTTGTTCAAACCTTGTACGACTGCGCGAATTGCTATAGGATTCACAATTTTATGAGCAGCATATTCCGTCTTTAAAGATCCACTAGGCACATGTGCAGCAGCAAGTTTAGTGGCCATTTTTTCCAACTCGTGTCCAAATTCAGATATCGTTTTGAACCTTGTGTTGGCGCCATGCAATATGCAATACGCATATTGATGAATTATTGTAATGAACTTTAGAAACTAGAATGAACTCGAGCTGACGTTAGAATAAACAGTTGCAAACTGGAAGCCTTTCTGTGCAAATAGACGTAGCGCGACATTTCTCAAAAGTAGCTCAATTTTGCAAACAAAGCAAATCGCTCGGCGAGACATTTCTGTGGCTACTTCGTTGAAATATTTCTATGTGTTTCTATGGAAATGACGTTTCGATACTGTTTTTTATATATGGATTTTTCATCGCATTTCATCGAATATTGACGAGAAATGTCGCGGCGAGAAATGCCGCTCTACGTCTATTTGCA
This sequence comes from Anopheles funestus, assembly GCF_943734845.2. NCBI lineage: Eukaryota > Metazoa > Arthropoda > Insecta > Diptera > Culicidae > Anopheles > Anopheles funestus. The sequence goes on along the minus strand of NC_064597.1, from coordinate 19,331,039 downwards.
CGGTTTGAAGTAACACGTATTCGTCTCCAATAGAATCCGAACCAGTCCGCTATCCCTTTTGCGCTCAACATATGGTCCTTCGAACCGGGTAAGCGTGCGCACGATTAAGTCACGAATAGTGTTATATCGTGTATTGAGTACATCGTGAATACGCTTAATCAGAGGAAAGTGTATCCTCTATTCCTGTTAGTGGTTGTGTTAACGTGTATAGCGAGGAAAGTGTATCCTGCTAGTGACGCCGTTAACGTTAAGCGAGGAAAGTGTATCCTCCGTTTGTTAGCAACACCGCGTATGTTTCTGTTGGAGAATAGAACGAGTACAGTGGGTCCTCGTGAACATTAGTGACACTGCGATTGTGAATAGTGTAGGGTCGAGTATAAGGATGAGAGACTAAAGAGTGAGTTGTGCAGGGTTGAGTATAAGTATGAGAGAATAAAGAGTCAGTTGAATAATAGCTGTCAAGCGAAACAGATGTCCGATCTCGTGTTTTGTTCGTGAAAGAAAAGATCGTGCTTTACAGTCACTACAAATAGTAGTCGTCATAAGCCAGGAAAGTGAATCCTGTATAAGTGTTAGGACAGGCGCATCATTTGGTCCGTGTGATTCAGTAGTAAGCGCCATTTCTTTGTATCAGATCTCAGTGCAAAGACCTTTTGCAGCGTAAGAGAGTAGGAAGCTCAAATAGAGTACGCTAAGAGTAGTAAAACACTCTAACGAGCACCAGTATCAGAGAGAGAGAGAGAGAGAGAGAGAGAGAGAGAGAGAGAGATTTGTTCTCTATCCTCATTAGTGCGTGAGTGCGTTTTCGAAAGTGTATAGTTAGCGCGAGAAGCAGAAAGGAGTGAACTTTGTGCGAAGTGATAGGCGTAGTGCGTATTGAGTACTACGCTTACTCATCGCTTGGTAGCGATATCGATACGAGATCCGGAGGGAGGAGATTTTAGATTAATACTCACACATATACTCATTGCTAGCTGAACGAAGAGAGCTGAGTGACCGAGTAGTGATGGCCGAAAAGAAGCTAACGACGCAGGTGCGTAAGCGCCAAATTGCGTTAAATATGCTTAAAGGATTAGAAAAGTTTCGTGAAACTTATAATCCAAGTGATGGTAGCGCAATCCATGAGGTAACGATCCGTCTTGAAATGGTGGAAAAGTGTAAAACGGATTTTGAAGCTACTATAACTAAAATAGCCGACTTAGATGAAGATCTAAAACCAGAGGTGTTAGAACCGTATTACGCGGAAGATGCAGACTTTTTCACTCGCTACTGCAAAGTAAAGGGCTTCTTGTTAAGCCTAGTGAAACAGGAACCCAACGATACACAAATGAACTTGTCAACTATGCTCGGTAGTACTGTGTGTGGAAATGGGCAAGGAAATCCTCATTTGCGTTTGCCGAAGATTGATTTGCCAGTGTTTGATGGAACAAGTGCGAAATGGTTAACGTTTCGCGATCGGTTTGTGTCCATGATTCATGGGTCTTCGGATATACCACCGGTCATGAAATTGCAATATTTGCTCTCGTCGCTTAAGGGCGAAGCAGCCAAACATTTTGAGCATACAGCTATAACGGCCGACAATTATGCAATTACATGGACAGCACTGAAACAAAAGTACGATGATAAGAGAAGTTTGGTGAGAGAGTATTTTCGGGCGCTACAGTGCTTACCAGCAATGAAAAAGGAATGTGTCGAGGACTTAGTGCAGTTAGTGGAAGAATTCATCTGTCACGTGAAGGGTCTCAAGAGACTTGGTGAGCCAACTGAGCACTGGGACACTCCACTAACTAATATGCTATACACTAGACTGCTCAATGCGACGTTATTAGCGAGGGAAATTCACTGAATTTCGGGAGTGAAAGTGATGTATACAATGAATTGGTAGACTTTCTGCAAGCGAGAATTAAGATTCTCCCATCGCGAATACGGCATCAATCAACCCGTGGAACTGATCCTGGCAAGGTGGCCGGAGAGCGGTTCGGTGTGAAAGGTCGTCCCATCAAGGGATATGTAGCGGCGCATACTAACAGCCAACTTAAGGCATACAAATGTTTAGTGTGCAGAGAAGATCATCCGATCTACAAGTGCCATCGGTTTTCAGCAGCAAGTGTGCAGGAACGGTACAACATAGCGATGGCCAATAAGCTATGTTTCAACTGTTTACATGGACGCCATGCCGCTCAAGGGTGCCGATCTAAAGTCATGTGGGGTAAATGCGGCAGACATCATCATACCATGCTGTGCCGAGGCAGAAAGGAAGAGACTGCAGAGTCTCCATCATCGTCATCAGCATCGATTGCCGTAACGTGCAGTTCTGCATCCGCAGAGTCACGATCCATACAGTGCAAGGAAACGACTGTATTCCTGTCAACAGTTCAGGTTTGGATTTTTGACCATCGGGGAAGGAGAATCCTTGCAAGAGGATTGCTCGATAGCGGATCTCAGGTCAAACTTATGTCTGAGAGGCTGTCGCAACAGTTGGGTTTGCCTCGTACTTCCGCAAATATACCAATTGGTGGTGTTGGCGGAGTGCAGACCAGAATACGAAATAAGATGTCAGCAACGTTTGACAAGGTAGGCAAGATAGACTTCATTCTTGGTGCTGAAGCTTTCTTTGCTTTTATTTTAGAAGGAAGGATCGCTCTGCCGAACAACCAACCGACACTCATTGATACGAAATTTGGCTGGATAATCAGTGGAACGAGCCCTGTTAACCCATCGCATGAGGTCGTGTGTGCGACCACACTAGGCGAAGACGAAGAAAGACTTGATGATCTGCTGAAAACATTCTTCCAAACAGAAGATGTCATCGATCAAGACATCTTAAGCACTGAGGAGAGAGAGTGTGAAGAGTACTATCGAGAGACTACTACTCGAGACGGTGATGGTAAATATGTAGTACGTTTACCATTGAAGAGCGACCCGACAGAGATGCTAGGAGAATCGAGATCAATCGCGTTACGTCGATTTCTGGCTGTCGAAAGGAGGTTAGACAAAGAACCGGAGACGCGTAGAGCCTGTGTGGCATTCAAGCAAGAATATGAGGAACTAGGACACATGACCAAAATATGCCCGAGCGATGAAAAGGGATAATACCTTCCCCATCACCCAGTGTTCAAAATGGAGAGCACAACGACGAAGTGTCGGGTAGTGTTCGATGCGTCGTGCAAAACCGCATCAGGGCGCTCGTTAAACGAAATCATGAAAGTATGACCTGGCGAGAGGGATGAAAATACGACAAGAAAGCTGAGACATCAAGTACAGGAGCTTTATGGAAAGTGTGGTTTCCAAGTTAGAAAGTGGGCGTCTAATGATTTAAAGGTTCTTGATGGTGTAGAGACACATAGCCTTGCGATACCGATTGCAGAAGCCGCATGTAACAAATCAATCATGACGCTAGGTCTGTTCTGGGAGCCAAAGTCAGATATGCTCCGCATTAAGGTGCATTTGGAGTCAGTTCATGGCAAAATAACAAAGAGAAAGATACTTTCATCCATAGCAAAGATACATGATCCAATAGGAGTTATAGATCCCATCAAAGCAACTGCTAAACAGATCATGCAAAAGGTCTGGAGCATGAAAAGAGAAGACGGTAGTAGTTGGAAATGGGATGAAGAATTGCCTTCAGGTCTGAGCGAAGAATGGCAAATATTTAACGAGCAACTTTCAGTTCTGGAAGTGTTGAAAATACCCAGATTTGTCATGACAAACCCGTATCAAGAAGTGGAAATGCACATATTTTGTGATGCATCTGAACAAGGATATGGTGCATGTTGTTATCTTAGAAGTGTCGGGGCAGAAAACGCTGTTTTCACATGTTTGCTTGCTTCGAAATCCAAGGTAGCATCATTATCGGTCAAGCACACAATAGCACGTCTGGAGCTATGTGGCGCGTATCTGGCAACAAGGCTGTACAAGGTGGTCAGTGCAGCACTAAGCTTTACACAACGGGTGGTGTTTTGAACAGATTCTACGACAGTACTGCATTGGTTAAACTCGTCACCGAACTCGTGCAAGACGTTTGTGGCGAATAGAGTGTCCAAAATCCAGCAAACTACAAAGAGAGAGCAATGGAGACATGTGCCTGGGACCTGCAATCTTGCTGATCTTGTGTCACGAGGCATTTAACCGAATGCTTTACTAGTAGAACAACTATGGTGGCATGGGCCGCAGTGGTTAAAACAATCTGAGGAGTTTTGGCCACAGACAGCTACATTGCGGAAGGATTGTGAAACCGCATCTTATGAGAGGAAGTCGAAGACAGTATGTGTGACTGTGAAACAAGAACCTCATAAGCTGTTCTTGTTATATTCATCATACAACAAACTTCGAAGAGTCGTAGCCGTGTGGATGAAATATTTTCGCAAGCTGCAAGGAAAGCCAACTGAAGGTTGGTGGCTTTCAACTGAAGATCTGAGGTCAGCTGACCGATCAATTTGCCGATTAGCACAGAGAGATGTCTTCCAAGCAGAGATACACGATCTACAAAAAGGAAGACAAGTGTTCAATTCATCAACCATGAAGTGGCTGAATCCCATACTGTATTCCGATGGAATTCGATATTCGGGTTGGAGGACGTTTGGAAAATTGGAAGAAACATCACGAAGTGAAGCATCCAGCTATCGTTCACGGCGCTCATCCTCTTGCGCGGTTACTTGCAACCCACTATCATCAAACGCTTCTACATGCTGGGCCACAACTTATGAATTGTGTGATGCGAAATAAGTATTGGGTAGTAGGAGGGCGACAAGTTTCGAGAAAGGTGTTTCACGCATGCGTTCATGCTTTCGTTTCCGATGTAAGCCAGTAACATTGGAACAACCGATGGCCGATTTACCAGCTGCGAGCGTGAATCAAGCTAGAGCTTTTAGTATTACCGGAGTCGACTATTGTGGTCCGATGTACGTTAAGGGTTCACATAGAAGAGCAGTCCCTAGAAAAACATTTGTTTCAGTTTTCGTTTGTTTCGTTACGCGAGCAATACATTTGGAATTAGTGTCGGATTTAACTACAGCTGCGTTCTTAGCTGCATTAAAACGATTTGTTGCGCGTCGAGGTTTAGTAAGTGAACTCCATTCGGATAATGGAACAAACTATAAAGGTGCGGCACATGAGCTAAACAAGGTATACGATCTTTTACATTCAAATGAGCATCAACAAGCGATATATTCTTGGACTAGTGAGAATGAGATTAAATGGAAGTTTATACCACCACGAGCTCCACATTTTGGTGGACTCTGGGAATCTGCAGTACGCTCGTTTAAGCATCATTTAGTTAGGGTCATAGGAGAGTCATCCATGACATTCGAAGATCTTACAACCTTATTAGCGGAAATCGAAGCATGCCTTAATTCACGACCATTGACTCAAATCACAGACGATCCGACATCGTATGAAGTACTCAAGCCAGGCCATTTCTTAACAGGCTCTCATTTACGAACTGTACCCGAGATAGATATGATAGATATACCACAGAATCGTTTAAATCATTGGCACGTTGTTCAACAAAAACTACAACATTTTTGGAAACGATGGAATGTGGAGTATTTACAACAACTGCAAACACGAACAAAATGGAAGAAGAAGGGCCTAAATATTGTGCCAGGCATGTTAGTATTTATTAAAGAAGATAATGTTAGTCCTTCTCGTTGGGCTATGGGACGCATTATTAAAATTCATCCTGGTAAAGACGGAGTTGTACGTGTAGTCACATTGCGCACAGCAACTCAACAGGAAATAGTAAGACCAATTGCAAAAATATGTTTACTTCCATGCAATACCGATATAGAATAGATTGGAACTCATTTAAACTTAAATTTTTTACATGAATTAATAGGATAAGTTGAACTCAACTGAATATGCATGAAATACTGAATTAGCTTATTAAAATACAACAGATTGTATTTTGGTGGCCGGAATGATGAATTATTGTAATGAACTTTACAAACTAGAATGAACTCGAGCTGACGTTAGAATAAACAGTTGCAAACTGGAAGCCTTTTGAGTAACACGTATTCGTCTCCAATAGAATCCGAACCAGTCCACTATCCCTTTTGCGCTCAACACATATCAAATGAATTATAGCATATAGGAATTTACAATAGCGGATAGGAACTACTATAGAATAATGAATATAGTTGTAATGAAATAATGACGAAGGAATAAACAGTTGAACTTGGAACCCCGACGAGAGTACACAGTATTTTAGCATTGAGAAGCGAGAACACCTTGTTTCAACGGTAAAATTTCTCTTTTCACGGCTATTGACGTTAAATTCACACTAAAGCGTGACCAGAAGATCAAAAGCTTAGTTAATTGAGCCCGCTGGGTCTATTACTCCCTGAGCAATACCGATTAAAATGGTTTTCACAAATATAAGAATATCCTTTCCATCTACTTCTTCAGCATAATCCATTAATAGCTCTATGCTTTCTAAATATGCGTTTAGTAATGTGGTGGTTCCATCGAAAGGTTTCACTTATTAAATCGTCAGTTGTATGTCTAACTTGGGAGCCATTTTGAGACTTGTGATCTTTTTACCATTTGTATTTCGTTAAGAAGAGGTTTACGAATAGTTCTCCTCATTCAGGTTAAAGAATGTGTGTGTAGGTAAAGTAAAGATTGATTTTTTTTGTTTAGATTCGAGCATGTATTAAAAGTTGTATAGGAGAAGTAAAAAATAAAATGAAATAAATTGCAGGTTTAATATCGAATGAATGATTAAACCACAACTGCAGGGTTTGTAATTAGACACGTGTATTTCGATTTACTTTTAACACAACCAAAATTTCAGTATTGATCACTCTAATACTGTGTAATATACAAGTTTATTTTTCGTTTTCACCACTAAGCGGACTTCGGATTTACACTTCGCCTTTTACTTTACTTACACTGTAAAGCTTCCTTCTTAAACGTTGGAGTCATCGAGGCCTTACCTTGGGTAGGGGGACTCTCGATGCTCTTGAAATAACAACACGAATAATTTGGTTTGGAATCCCAGTTTCGTATCTGATCCTTGACAACTGTCAACTCACGATCGATCACTGGGGACTGACCGCGTTCTAACAATTTTGGTTTATTTTATACTCTGAGTTGTGTAGGTGTACATGGTTTTTACATAAAGGCTTATGTATCGAATGCTTCTATTTCTGTGATTCTATTTTCCTGTAATAAATCCTAATGCACTTCTGTAATTTTCGGTTGATACGCATTAGCATATAAATCATGCATCGAGTTGGTCTTTGCGAAGGAGGGTGAAGGAATGGAAACTTAGGTAACCTTTTCAAGTGCAATTCACATCGTGAGAAAGTATTGCATATGCAACGTAATGAGTGGCCTTAGAATATGTCAACTTTCAGGTACTTGAAAGGGATAAAACAGATGCGTTTAAAAAAAGCGTTAAAACCCTAGCCATGTGTTTTATGTTATGTGTCAGAATGAGAATAGGAGAAAATAGGAAAGGACCAACGCGATTTTACTAACCGATTCTATACTTTGAATTTTAATGTGCTATTTGAGATTTCCAATATGTTAGTTATTTAATGTTTAGCAGATATGCTACACGTATACTGAAAAGCGTAGCGTTTCTCTATTCTGTTTCCTTTCATTTTCAATAGATAGTGTCTACACCACTAATCATGTCGTCCATGTAAAAGTCTGTCGCCAAGGATTGTGAAGCCACAGGGTGCGATTCCTTTGCCTCTTTTGATAATGCTTACAGACACTTGGTGGCCAAGTATGGAGCTGATGATGTTCCATATGTAATAGTTTTCAGTTGATACGTACGAATTCCACCATGTTCTGTATCTTCCCAAAGAATGCGTTGTAACGGACAGTCTGCTTCTGCTATCCATACTTTACGATACATCTTTTCGATGTCCGCCGTTAGCGCATATTTTAACATACAAAAACGCATTATAATGCTCAATAGATCTTCTTGAATTACCGGACCGACTAGCAAGGCATCATTTAATGATATTCCGGAATCCGTCGAACAAGAGGCATCGAAAATCACTCGTAGTTTCGTCGTGAGATTATCCGGTCGTACGATGCAATGATGCGGCATGTAATAAGCAATCTTTTCATTTTCTGGGTCAGGATCGATTTCTACCATGTGCCCTAATCGCAGATATTCATTCAAAAATTCCTGATATTGTGCCTTCAATTCAGAGTTGGCATTAAGCCGACGGCTCAACGAGTGGAGTCGTCGTTTGGCGATGGTGTACGAGGATCCTAGGTTCTTGATCTTAACTTAGTACGCCATCCATCAATATGTCATTGTATACTTCTCTGCCAAGGAGCATATCGATGTTACCAACTTCACCACAAGTCGGGTCGGCAAGCCTAATATTCTTCGGTATTTCCCAAAGCTGCTGATTTACTTTAGCTGGCGGAAGATTCCACATAATTTCCGACAGAACGTGCAACCTTGACGGATAACAAACATTAGTACCTTGCGAACGTATTATTACGTTTACCGAATGCGATGAAGTTTGGCTGCCTCTGCCCACAGCACCAATCGTTTGATGATCTCGTTGTTTGGTAACTCGTAGTCGCTGGACCAATCGTTCGGTGATTAGATTGATCTGTGCCCCACCGTCGAGTAGAGCTCGTGCAATTGTCTGGTTTCCATCAGGTGTCCAAACCGTAACTAGAACTGTCGGGAGTAAAAGAGCAATCGTGGTTACGGGTACGGCTTTCATCTCAGCTGGAGTTAGCATCACCGCCTGATTTCCGGTTTCCCTTTTCGATTCGACGGGTTGCGCAGGATCTCCATCAGCAGCAGCTACAGAAGTGTTCGGGTTGGGGGTTGTTTCGACTGGCGAGCTACACTGTGTCAAAAAATTGTCCGTACAGCTAAGCCATAGATAGAAAATAATTGATAAAACATATTTAATCTTTCAAAATAAATGTCGTATATATTTTTCCTACTACTTCAACGTATTCTTATTATTATCCAGCATTGATTTCAAGAAAAAATTAATTCTATCTGTCGATAAAAAATACAAATAATATTTTTTTTTTGTAAATGGACGAAAAAAAATTGTCCGTACAGCGATCAAATATACAGTTTATTAAACCCTATAGGTAAATTTAATACTTTGTATGTCCACCTTTAGATGCAATATCGCTCTGCAAACGCCTTTGCATTGAGAAAGCCAATTTTTTAGTTGTATCCGAGGAAATTTTCTCCCATTCGTGCATGAGAACCTCTTTCAGCTGGTTTTTATTCTGGATCGGGTGTTCTCGAATTTTTCGTTCAAGGTGATCCCACAAATTCTCTATAGGATTGAGATCTGGAGACTGGGGTGGATGCGGAAGTGTTGATTTGACATTTTGCTGCAACCATTCCTTGACCAACTTAGACGTGTGCTTCGGATCATTATCTTGGACAAGCTGAAAATTGGATCCATGTCCCAATTTTAACGCACTTGTTTTCAAGTTATTCTGCAGTATGTCCAAATACTTGAACCGATCCATTGTGGATTCAATGAATGTCAAGTTTCCGGTACCATTTGCACTGAAGGCACCCCAAACCATAACGTGGCCACCACCATGCTTCACAGTCGGGCGCAGATTTTCAGGATTCAATTGTGTGTTTGGTTTGCGCCACACTCTCACCAGTCCGTCTGACCCAAAAATATTAAATTTACTTTCATCCGTGAATATCACGTTCTGCCAAAACTCCTCCGGTTTGACTACATAGTTTTGGGCATACTCCAACCGCTTTTTCATGTTTTTGATTGAGATAAACGGCTTCTTCCTAGCAACGCAACCGCGATATCCTTCAGCATGGATAACATTCCGTACTGTATGGGAACTAACTTTAATATTTGTGTACCGCATCAGACTGTCCGCCAGTTTGGGGGCACTAATCTTAGGATTTTGTTTGATTTCGCGTAGTAAAATGCGTTTGTGACGTTCTGTAAGCTTCTGTTTGCGGCCTCTTCCGGGAGTGATTTCCAGGGATTTTGTCTGCTGGAAGTTGTCAATCACATATTGAACCGATGATCGCGAGCGATTTACTACGCCGGCAATTTCAGAGAGGCTTTTGCCTTCTTTCCTGAGATCAATGATCAGTTTTCGAATTTCAATCGCGATTTTTAAGTGAGAAACGGCCATTTTTCTTGGGTAGTACACTTAAAATATAATTTTATGAGGTAAGAAGTCGTAATAATGTTTTTAGTTCCGTTGAAAACACTTAGAAATGACCGCTAGCTTCACTTTTGACATTTCTGACGTAATCCAATTAACAAATAACTCTTTGCCCAAATAAAATTTTAAAAAATATTCACTGTACGGACAATTTTTTTGCACAGGTTTGGTGACATTTTTAAGAAAAACTCTTTTTGTCTAAATACGGGACTAACTTAATGCCATAACAAGCACTTACATACAAAAAGAAATAATTTAAGCACTGAAAGAAGGAACCATGAAAAGAATTTTACAAAACTTTAACCGTTTTTCAAATGATTATTTACAAAGATTTACAGTGTACGGACAATTTTTTGACACAGTGTATGTAACATGGTATGGTGCTTTTATTTGCACACTCGACACGTACTCGATGCACACTCCTTCACGCGATGGTCCGCTGCCAAACAATTGATTCAAAACCCTTTTGCCTTGATTAAGTTGTACCGTTCCATCACCGAAAGATTACGAAAAATCTGGCACTTAAACGCCGATTGATAATCTTGCGAACAAAAAACGCATTTTTCCGCAATCACGTTCAGGGTTGCACATGCCTGCCTTAGCTTTTGTCGTCCGTGGTTGGTGTGTGTGCTCGTTGATACCTGCTCCTTAGTCTGAGGCAATGCTTGTAACACTACTACATGCTGCTTCAAAAACTGCACTATTTCAGTGTATTCAGCCACTTCTACACTTCGGTGATGCGTTTCCCATTGCTTTCGAGTATTCGCGTCTAATCTATCGCACAACATATGCGCTAGAAGCACACTCCAGCCATTTGTAACAACACCAACCTTTTCGACCATTTTGATGGCTCGCTCGAAGCTATCCAGCAAATTGGTGAGAGACTCGAAGCTTTCACGCTTTGCTTTGAAGAGTTCCTCCAAAAAACGTCGCCCCAATACTTTCTTGTTCTCGTATCTACTCTTAAGTAGTTCACATGCGATGTTCCACTGTAGGCTGCTGTAGTTTCCACTGCTTCAATCACATGAGCTGCCTCCTTGGATACCACGCGTTTCAGGTAAATGAGCTTATCTACGTCGGATAAGCTCGGATGCTGGTCCATCAGGCTATCAAATGCGTCATGGAAAGTCGTCCACGCTTTCAACGTGCCTTCGAACTTAGGCAACGGAATTTCTGGTAAACGCACTTTCGTTTTGGGGTTTGACACTCCTGGCGAGTGCGTAACGTTCGCCGACGCACACAACGCCGCTTCGCGCCGTTTCAGTACTACAGACAACTCGAAGCGTCGCTGCTCAACCTCTGCAAATTGTCTCTCTTCCTCCTCTGTATTGATGGCATTTCTGCTTTCCATGATCGCCGTGTATTTGCTCTCAAAGGACGATGCGATGGATTTTAATCCTGCGCTGAATCCAAAGCCACTTTCAGCGATTCCAAACGGCGTAGTATATGTGCGTGATAACGCCCGATAATTCCCGCCATCGAGGCTTGCGTTTCGGCGTTACTTCCGGAATAGACATTTTATCCTTTTTTAAGACAACACAAACTTCTTAAAACGATTGCCAATTTATCAGTAACTAATGGTATCCGGTTCGAAGGACCAATTTTTATGTTAGCGAAAAAAGTAGGAGAGAAATTGAATTGTCGATCGTTTGGTTTCGTTTTATTACAATACTAATTTATTCTTAACTTCTATCTTAATTCGATTCATAACCCGATACGCACTCGGGATCGCTCGTGCGCGGCGTTTATCCTTTCTGCTTGACTCCTTCAGTGCTCAATGCTCAATCCTCAATACTTAACAAATATATTTAACATATCGATATCGGACTTTCTGTTTTTGCTTTTGAAATAACAAGGCAAAGGTATGTGCTGGAAACCCACTTGTGCAACTGATCTGGGTCTAACGGTTTTGTTTTACTTTATACTCAATGTGGTAATTGTACACATGGTTATACATAAGTTCTTGTTCGTGCAATCCACGAAAATGTCATCCAGGCGATTCCCCGTATGTTGCTACTATACATTTCAACCGGAGAAGAGTGACAGCATCACACGGGAAGAAGGATGACAGTAGAAAAAAGAAGTAGTAGTGGAATACCGCGTGGAACGATAAGGAGGAAAATCCAACGTTACAAAACCGAAAAATAAAGAAAATATCCACTGAGCACAATCGACAGTCTTATGCATCGAATGTTTTCAATTGCTAATCGTTACTAATGCATTTTATTTTTTGCAGCTGATCAAACATTTTGATAAGGATTGTTTTTGTTTACGCTCATTTTCTAGACTTTTATTTTATCTTAGGTCTATCTTAAGAAACTGTTTGCACGTTTTGATACTTCTTTTTCTGGTCCTTATGGACATATTTTGGCTGGTCTAATTATGTTGTCCGCACGACGGGATTTTTCGACGGTCCCTTCCGGCCTCTACTTGTATAAGGTTTGTTACAATTCACAAGAATTGCTATGCTGCACGAATCCTACAATCCTAAACAAACCCTTTTCACCTTTTAATGTATCATATTAAATAAATGTTAAGCAGACACGACAATTCTGTTCCTTCCATCGCCTTCAATAGCTATAAAATACAGTGCGCCTTGCTTCCTGTTCATCGTGTTGGAGGGACGCTGCAAGGAAAAGGGTAATGGATCATATAGTTGCATAGCGTATATGACTGCAAGTGCTATTGGTACAATCCTCTTTGTTCTGTAGGCAAAAGGTAAAGAACGCCAATTGATCGTACGGCATCAATCCTACTTAGTTGCATTGCACTTAGTTGCACTGTTCTATGCTATGAGATCGTACTATACAGCTGTGTACTTGAAAATAAACAAACAAACAGCAAAACATTCTTTCACCCGACCCAGTGGGTATACAATTGTTGGCCTTGATTTGCAACAATTGTAATCCAGCCAGCACCACGTGGAGGTTGAGGTCGGAGTTCTGAAATGTCTTATTCCAGCATTTGCTAGCCAACTGCCTGGGCCAGTTTTATAAGAATGGTTCAAAACAAATAAAAACAAAGCTTCTTGTTTCCTACTCTAATCCTAAGCTGGCCGTACTATGCTTTTAAGGCATTTATAATTGTCACAAACACATTTTCATTGTGTCTTTTAAATTCAAATTCCCTAACATAAGAGTCTATACTAGCTTTGTGTGTTCCCTTTCTCCTAAGGTATGGCTTAAGCTTACCCCAAAGGTTTCCTATACCCTGCCTATATATTTCCCTATCTCCTGGATCTACGAAATTTTGCGAATGGTTAATTGTTCTATGCTCATAAACATACGCCTCGAGCCCGTTGTACGCCTGCCAACAATCAGTGACAATGGTTCAGGCGCAACGTCCTCGAGTATTATATCATGGAGCGTGCCCCTATCTCTTTTTTCTACTAATTTAAAAAAAATATTTTATTTCCCTACAAATCTCACCTACAACCCATATTTCATTATTGGCCGATAGTCGGCCACGGTTGTACTTACGCTTTGTCAGGACGGACTCGTCGATCTCCACCGTCAATCTAGCTCCGCCCACGATGTCCCTATGCTCATTGTAGTGTATGTGAGATTAAGATAATATGTATGTATAAGTGTAGTAATAAGGATAGTTTGTAAGTAGTGCGTAAGGTCAGGTCAGTCGATTATTGTACGTCAAACAATAAAGATACGTCGGTCAAAACGCAACATAAATTTGGCGACGAGGAAAAAGCGAGTAAAATGTCCCAATTGATAGGAACAGTAGAGCCCTTCGTTTTGGGTGAATCGTTTAACGAATATTTGAGTAGAATCAATGTGTTGTTCGAAGTCAACGAGATAGAAGCGAAAAAGCAAACCGGATTGCTTCTTACGCTAGGCGGAGCGTCATTATACAAAGTCGCCAGCAAAGTGTGTGATCCGGAGGAACCTAAGTTGAAACCGTATGAAAAGTTATGCGAACTGTTGAAGGCGCATTTAAGTCCGGTTATAAGCGTGGTAGCGGAACGGTTTAAGTTCAGAAATTGTCTCCAGAAAAGCGAACAAGTGAACGAGTACGTTATCATGCTAAAGTCAGCGGCTCAGAAGTGCAAGTTTGGTGCATTTTTAAGTGAAGCGCTACGTGACCAAATAGTAGCGGGCATCAAAGACAACGAGTTAAGGAAGCAGTTATTGAGAGAAGAAGATATATCCTTCGAAAAAGCAACAGCAATCGCACGCACCTGGGAAGCCGCAAAAGAAGAAAATGAAGCCATGAAAGTAAAATCTCAAGTCGGAGAAATGGCAGCCGTACGTCGAGCAGTATTGGGCAATGGTGTTAGAAAGCAGCAGCAGCACCCACACTATAATCAACGTCAGCATCTGCAGCAAAGATTTGGAGATCGTGTGCGTAAGAGTGAAGCGCACTATGATCGTCAGCAGCAGAGATTCGGTGATCGTGTGCGTAAAGACGAAGCTTGTTATCGGTGTGGTAGATTACACGATCCGCACACATGTCCGGCTAAGGAGTGGACCTGTTTTGCATGTAAAAAGACAGGACATGTATCTACGTGCTGTAAGACCGTCAGGTTCAACGACAGGTCAAATCGGGTCAACCATGTGTCGAATGAAATGAACAGCAACGAAGCTGAGAGCGTCGAATTGGAGGTTAACGGAACCAAATTGTTGTTCGAAATAGATTGTGGTGCATGCGTTACAGTCATTCCGGAATATATTTATAAGAAGTATTTCAAAAAAGTGCAATTAGTGAGCACGACAGCGTCTTTTTTTTCGGCAAACGGAAAAAAAATTATTCCTCTTGGGAAAATAGCAGTAACAGTCAGCGTGAAGTCAAGCACAATACAAGAGGAATTAGAAATAATAGTGATACCCACGGATCAACGAGTGAATCCCTTGTTAGGAAGAAATGGATTGGATTTAATATTCCCTGGATGGAGAAGTACATTCGCATTAAGTCAAATAAGAAATTCGGTCGAAATAATTGATGAATTAAAAAATGAATTCCCGAAAATTTTAAGCGAAAATCGCAATAGTACAATTGAAGGATTTGAAGCAAATTTAGTATTAAAAGAAAATGCGTTACCAATATTTCATAAGGCTTATACGGTCCCATTCGCGCTTATAAAAAAGGTAGAAGAAAATTTGGAAGAATTAGTGAGACAAGGAATATTAGTGCATACGCGGTCATCGGAATGGGCTAGTCCAATAGTCGTAGTTAAAAAAAGCGATGGGTCGGTACGAATATGCTTGGATGGTAAAGCGACCATTAACAAGTACTTATCAATAGAACACTATCCCTTACCAAACATAGAAGATATATTGGCTAGTATTGCGAATTGGAAAGTTTTCTGTAAAATTGATTTAACGGGAGCGTACCTGCAGGTGAAATTGTCAGAAGTGTCGCAAAATATCTGTACAATCAATACGCATAAAGGGCTATATAAATTTACAAGAATGCCGTTCGGAGTGCATTCCGCCCCAGCTATATTTCAAGCAATAATGGATCAGATATTAATGAACACAAAAGGATTTGCGTATATGGACGATATAATCGTTGGAGAAAAAAATGAAGAAGATTGCAAACAAAATCTGTATGACATTTTGGCTAGGCTCGAGAAACACAATGTAAAAATTAATACGAAGAAGTCACAATTTTTTAAAACCCAAATTGATTACTTAGGATATACAATAACAGCAAGCGGTATTTGTTCAAATAAGTCTAAAGTGGATGCTATCGTCAAAGCACCAATTCCTGGAAACGTTGCGCAATTACAAGCATATTTAGGAATGCTAAACTATTATAGTCGTTTCTTACCAAATCTGTCTACAGAATTAAGGCCGTTATATACATTGTTAAGAAAGGAAACCAAGTTTATATGGTCAAACGAATGTCAAGATGCGTTTGAAAAAACCAAATCATTATTAGTTAAAAATAACGTTTTAGAGCCATACGATCCGGCAAAACCTATTATACTAGCAGTCGATGCGAGTCCGTACGGTGTAGGAGCTGTGCTGTCGCACTTAGTAAATAATGTAGAAAAACCAGTGTGTTTTGCATCTTCTACACTAACAGAAGCACAAAGGAACTATGCTCAAGTACAGAGAGAAGCATTAGCTGTAATATTTGGAGTGCAAAAGTTTCATAAGTATCTGTTTGGAGTTAAGTTTAAGCTTATTACGGATAACAGCGGCATAAAGGAAATTTTCAATCCTTCGAGAGGAACTTCTTCAATTTCCGTATCGAGATTGCATCGATGGGCGCTCATATTAGCAAATTATGAATATGATATTATACACCGACCTGGAAAGCTAATGAATCATGCAGATGCAATGAGTAGATTACCGTTAAAAGACGCCACTGAAATCGATGAAGCAGATGGAAATATAAATGCGATCGTAGAAAACAAAATCATAGACAGTGCAACGATAAGAAAATATCAAAAATTAGATAGAACATTGAAGGATGTATACGAGTGCGTTAAAAATGGTTGGACAAGAAGAAACGAAGCAATGTATAAGGAGTATTTTAAAATCAACAGTAATTTGGCAATTGAAGATGAAATATTGTATTTTGATGATCGAGTAGTCATACCTAATGCACTTAAACACAACATATTGGAACTGTGTCATTCTAATCATGAAGGAATAGTACGAATGAAAATGAAAGCAAGAAGATCAGTCTGGTGGAAACATATGGATAAAGATATAACAAGTTATGTGCAAGGTTGTGAAGTATGTCAGGTAACAAAACCTATTCCAAGGGAAGTAGTAAAAACAAAATGGCCAGAGTGTAGTCGTCCATTTCAAAGGATCCATCTTGATTTAATCCATTTTGATAATCAGAATTTACTCATAATAGTGGATAGTTTTTCAAAGTTTATTGATGTTAGAATTCTGAAAGGGTTGAAAACATTCGACATAGTAGAAAATGTGGAGTCCTTTTTCGCCTATTTTGGTTATGCAGAAGAAGTTGTAACAGACAACGGTCCCCCATTTAACTCAGAAAATTTTAAAACGTTTTTAGAATCGCATGGTACAAAAGTACGAAAGTCCCCACCATACCACCCTCAGTCTAACGGGTTGGCCGAGAGAGGAGTAAGGACAGTTAAGGAAGTTTTAAGAAAGTATCTAATTGATCAAAGATTTAAGGCTTTGCCCTTACAGAGAAAGGTTCATAAGTTCTTGATAAATTATAGGAACACGCCAAGTACAACTACTAATGCAACCCCTTCTGAGAAAATATTTTGTTATGTTCCACATACTCTCATAGGAAAAGTTAATCCAATTAAAGAAGAAATAGGAGAGAAAATTACAACAAAGAAAAAGAATAACAATACAGATTGGTATAAGAACACAGTAAAACAGATAGAATTTCTTGAAAATGAACAGGTGTTATACCGTAACCATTTCAAAGAGATTGTCAGGTGGATACCAGCAAAAATACTGAAAAAAATAAGTCCAGTAACATTTTTGATAAACCTAAATGGAGTAGTGCGACTCGCGCATCTCAATCAATTGAAGAAATTCGTAAAAACACAAATGGTACACTGGGATGAAAAGGCGATAGAACCCAGGAGGAAGAGAATGAGAAGTGAGTCAAGATCACCACCTCCTAGAAGGTCCGATAGGTTAAAAGGACAACCTAGATTAAAATACCCAAGATAAGTAATTAAAAGCAAAAATCGTAATATAAGTAGGTAAACGTTGTTTAGCGGGGAGAATGTAGTGTATGTGAGATTAAGATAATATGTATGTATAAGTGTAGTAATAAGGATAGTTTGTAAGTAGTGCGTAAGGTCAGGTCAGTCGATTATTGTACGCCAAACAATAAAGATACGTCGGTCAAAACGCAACACTCATCTAAATATGCTTTGCTTTTTGCCCTAAGTATCCTGAACCACTTGTTAACACCTGACTCGGCTTTGGTGCTGCTAACATGCGAGTCACGGAACCTCTCGAAGGTTAAACGAAGAAGTTGTGCTAGCGACAATTTCGAGTATCGGAACACACTTCCCTTGCGGATACTAATTGTTTCACCTGACTAAGGGCGCTCATTTTTCTTAATTTCTTTTTTAACTATTCGGCTCTATTTGGCTACTCTTTACTAATCTTCACAAATCTTCACTACACTTTATCTGCAATCGTTAAACAGTTAGCAGGAACAGTCCAGCACAGGAAAGATTTTTATCTTTCATAATACCGGGGGCGGCCCGGTGGTGCATGTGATAAACGGCGCCAGTCCACACGGCCGGACCGGGTTCAAATCCCATCTGGACCGTCCCCCCGTAGCAAGGACTGACTATCCGGCTACGTGGTAAAATAAGTCTAGTAAGCCAGAAATGGCCGGCGTGACCTGTAAGGTCGTTAAAGCCAAGAAGAGAGAATATCGCTTCAATCTTATCTTATGCACGGTATTGACACTTTTTGAGGTTATTGAATATCAGGCTGTTGCGAACGCGACATTTTATCATACATTTTAAAACTTTAAACGATACAACAATGTATACTACGGACTGGATTCGCAAGAAGACAATTTCATAAACAAATCAGATGATAAACAAAACAGACAAAGTAAGAATAGGATAGGATATAAAATGCGGAGAAAATATAGAATAAAGTTAGTTCATAATCTGTACTCAAGAACGACGGTGTTATTATTTTACGCGATCATCGTTTTATAACTCGCGCTCAGATCTTAAGCGTTAAGTATGTACGTTCTGACGAGAATCAAACGGTGCAAAATGCTGACAATGCAACGGTCATGCTCGCACCGATCACGCCGATCATGGTAATCATAACAATCTATAGCTGCGGGACCACGACAGTTGAGGATTCCCTCAGAACTCAAAACCTCAGGAACTCATGAGTGATTTTGAGGGATTTGTGTTTTGAGGAAAACCCGACCGATCAACAAGCTGCGGGGCCACGACAGTTGAGACTTTCCCTCAAACTTCCTCAGTCACTCAATTCCCTCAAAAAACGTCTCAAAACCAGTGTTGCCGTGGCCGTTTGAGGTTTTCCTCAAATTTGGACACACAAACAATCACTCATGCTGTCTCTCTTTTCGTCAGCGACAACAAACAGTGTTTGACAAATGCTACGTATTTCATGTAATTTTATTCTTTGTTCGAAGGTGTTTTTTGGGCTAAAGTCTGAAACACGACCCCCCCCCACTCACGGGCACTCATTTGAGTGACTTTTTTTCGTGCAGGGTGGTTCGAAATCGGTTGCGTGTTTTTTTAATTATGTTTCGAGACACAGACACCTGAGGGCATGGCCGTCGAAGAAGAAAATGTAGCAATTGGTGCCATCTATCGACCACAGGTCAAAGATTGGCGATCCGTTGGAGCTTTCGCGAATAGCTCCGGCCACAGACATGGTAGCGGTTAGTGGTGCATGGACGAAATGTAGCCACAAGTGCCATCTAGCCATGACCAGAAGAAAGTTTGGCGATATCTTGGATACCGGCGGAGCTATGGGGCAAATTCGGGTCAAAAATGAGGAAAATTTTACGGTTTCACAAACAGCGTATGGAACTTGGTTCCTCGATGAATAAATCACTTTTCACTATGCGAAAACCTCCTTACAATTTAATCGTAATTGTAAAAAAAATCAAATTCAGGCCACATTGCATAGTCTCCGAACCACCCTGTACGAAAAATTGACACGCAGATGAGTGACCGTGAGTGGGGGGGGGTCGTGTTTCAGACTTTAGCCGTTTTTTGATCAATTTAATGGAAAATATGGTCAATAAAAAATTGTTTTAGGGAAAAGAAATTATTTAAACATTTTATCAATCAAAAGAACGAGATTCAAGGGTAGTCTTTCGCATAGAAAGTTTAGCTTTTAAATTAAAACGAATACATAAATTGTGTCACACACTGTGCAACAAATGAACAATTTACAGTCGCAAAAAACAAAATAATAAACAAACAAATAAGGTGGTAAATTATAATTAATCTGAATTTTAGTTCTTCAGTAGGTATTTGCAATAACAATGGCACACGAAAAGTGTACTTTCGTTAAAAAAAACCCGCAAACATAAATTTGTTTTGTTTACATTCTTAACAGCTGAGGCATAGGAACTGTCAAAACGATTCCTCAAAAAAAGTCTCAAAAAGTTTTTGAGGTTTTTGTTGATCGGCCAGGTTTTCCTCAAAACGCAAATCCCTCAAAATCACTAATGAGTTCCTGAGGTTTTGAGTTCTGAGGGAATCCTCAACTGTCGTGGCCCCGCAGCTTGAGTTTTTTGTTGATCGGCCAGGTTTTCCTTAAAACGCAAATCCCTCAAAATCACTCATGAATTCCTGATGTTTTGAGTTCTGAGGGAATCAAAAACTTTTTGAGACTTTTTTTGAGGAATCGTTTTGACAGTTCCGATGCCTCAGCCGCAAGGTATTTTAATATAGGAGGTAGAGTTATCCAGAGCAAATAGACATTTCTCAACATGACAGAAGTGTTCCGTGGTCATTGTGGGTGGAAGTGAAGGAGATTGGTGGTGGTGGAAGTGTACATTCACGTTTGTGTCTACATTTCGAATCATAACGAGATCTCCTAGTTGGAATTGCACAGCTGGGCGGTGCCTTTTTGCAAACTGTTCTTCATTAATAACCTGCGATTGAATGATGTTTTCATGAGCTTTTTTTCGAATGGCTGCAAAATCTCTTTCGACGGGGTTCTTTGTTTCAAGAAATTCCGTAATCTCGTCTATTTTAGGGCCACGCTGGTCTGTTCCGAAAAGTAACGTTGAGGGTGTAAAATCTGTCGAAGAGTGTACTGTATTGTTTAAGGCATATTCAGCTGAACGTAATTTCTTGGTCCAATCGGAGTGATCGTAAGGATCTGATTCTTTACTTAGTATTGGACGTAATACTCTATTCACTCGTTCCACTTGACCATTAGCCTGTGGTGATGCTGTGGCCGTAAGGACATGACTAATACCACGACCCGACAAAAATCTATTAAATCCATTTGACGTGAAACATGTGCCTCGATCACTTATTCTTCTTATTGGGCGGCTATAACATGAAAAATACTGCTCCAGTGCGTTACAAACGCCGCGACTATTGGTTGATAATGCTGGGTAGAGTTTTGTGAACTTTGTGAATGAATCAATAACAACTAGAATATATTTTCTCTGTGATACTGTTGAAGATAGGGGACCCAAGTGTTCTATATCCCACATGACATTTTCCGAAGATTTCATATTGACCTCTCGCTCTTTCATCATTCCATCTCGCTATTTTTGAATGCTTTTTGCTGTTCGTGCTCTGTGGTGAGCGGTTTTGTCAATGTGTTGGTGTTGATCGTGCCGAGCGAGCGACCCGAGAGTGATTTTGACCTTTTTTTTTTCTTTTTCCAAACGATGCGATGTCGATTTCAGCAAAGACAAAAAAGCAAAAGTAGAAGTTGTGTGCTGAGATAGAATAACGAAGGAGCTTTTTGATGTGTTAGTGCATGTGGTATAGAAAGTTTACTAGAAATTGCAGTTGATTGTGTGACGGAACATATGTTATTCTTAAAACTAATTGCTACGCGTACAGGTACGTTCAAGTGAAGCAAGTTTGGTGAAAAAATATATCTTATAGGATATGTAGTTTGCATAAAGTGATCATATTTTTTGAATAATTATAGTGATTTAAAAATGAATCCAAAAATGCCAAACTTAAACGGACATTTCTATGCGAAATGTCGGCAAGAATTGTTGGAGCTGGACCGAGAATACGAGGAGGCACAGGAGCGGCACCGCCATGCAGGAAGTAGCGGAATGTTTAATTTGGTTCCTCTTCCGGACATTGGTAAGTTATTCTTAGTGGTTTGTGCGTAATATATATGTATAAAGTATAATAGTGTCTTCCGTGAAACGCGTGTCAATTTAAATATTAAGTAAAATATTGTGTGAAAAGTGCGTGTGTGTTTGGTGTAGTGGTTAGTGAAAAGTGTAGAAATTTAGCACAAGCCGTTCTGGGCTCATAAATGGTCCGTGTCCCCATACGCACCTATGGTAAAGTAGATTGTCACTACATGAGACCATGATACAAGTGTAGGTGCTCTTAAAGTGACAAAAAATTAAAAATAACCGTCTTTGCATCAAGACAAAAATTTTACGAAAATTCATAACTAACAAACAGCTCGTTGATCTGGCGTACATAGTAGTATCATCTGTCTTCATACGATAAGACCGGTACAAAAACCGGTATTAAAGTATAAAATATGACAAATTATTGATACATAGCATGTGTAGCGGTAGTGACTTAATCACGCAGGACTTAAGGCCTATAGCAACCGGTTTTTGAACCTATGAACCTGGGTTAGTGAATCCTAGCCACAACCACTAAGTTATACGGGATTGCCCAGGAAGCTGGATTCCTGTGTCGTATTATGGCGTTACCTCGACAAAGAAGAAGAAGCATTCTTTTTCCGGTACCAAATGCCTTCCGGTCCATGAATGATGTGAAATAATGTACGCAGGACTTCCGTTATACAGAAACAAAATCAAAGAAGGCCTGAAGTGGCATGCCAAAACATCGAGGCTCTGGTGATCGAAACAAGACAAAATTTATGAATTCTATTTGGTGTAGTATTGCAAAATGTATTTATGTTATTTAATTGGTGTCGGGGCGGCCCGATGGTGCATGTGATAAACGGCGCCAGTCCACACGGCCGGACCGGGTTCAAATCCCATCCGGACCGTCCCCCCGACTGACTATCCGGCTACGTGGTAAAAATAAGTCTAGTAAGCCAGAAATGGCCGGCGTGACCTGTAACGTCGTTAAAGCCAAAAAGAGAGAGAAACTATCAAAATTCTCGATAAGGCCAGGACGATCTTAAGAAGAAAAAAACTATCAAAATTATTTATTCAAAACTTTTTAAAATTTGAGCATAAGGTAACGGCTTGCCCGTATTATTCTTAATATCTAACAACACAATATTTATTTGTACTTGTAGCGCTACGGCTAATAAAACAGGACCTTACACAACAAAGTGGATTCAAACGACGGAAGAGGTGTCAAATATTATGTCATCAAAACGGGATGCTTTACTTGCGATGGGACTGAATACAAAAATTCCATTCGGATCGTTTTCCGCATGCAGTACTAATTATTCGGATAGAGGTAAATTCTTTTCTGAGCAGATGAAGTCCGATACAGGATTAAAGAGTAAAAAATGTTAGTTTTTTTTTTATTTCCCTTCGCTTGCTTTAGCTTTTCGCTAAAGTCAGCTCCTTTATTTTGGTTACGCATGTGCCTTTCTTTGGCATGAAACACTTTCAGTTTGAGAAGTTTTTCAAACTCTCTGGTTTCAGTTATCTTCATGCCGGTTACGCACCGCAACATTGTTTTAAGATTATTAAATTTTTTTAGTGGAATTTGGTTCCCGGTTTTGCCACCACCTAGCCAACTACATTTGGACAGGATTTCGCCACTCAACACGGTATACAGCGCCTCGCTTAATCTCCCCGAGGAATCACACGCAGACGCCATATCACCTAGCCGTTTCACGATGGTATGCATATTATCCATTTGACCTAGAAAGGTTTCTAACTTGTACAATTCTTCCTCGGTCTAAATAGGAACGAATCGTATATTTAAGTCAGTGTCACTAGTTGCGACAACGGAAACGGCTGTACGTTGGTGGTCCTGCTGTATCAGCTTTTTAGTAAGTTTGTATACATGAGCATTTATCGTCTGTATACCGTCGCTCATTGCGCGCATCTCGTTTCTCATTGCATGTATTTGCTTCAGAGCAATTTACCGGCTGAAAAGAGCAATCTACCGGAGGCAAAGAAGAATTTAACGGGGATATCGCTGGCGGCCTTGGCGACGGAACATCGTACCCGCCAGATCTGCCAGGGGAAGGAGAAGACTTCCGTGCCGTATTTGCTACTGGAATATCGCTGAAGTACAGTAGCGGCGGTGGAAAAAGGGGAGCATGGAGCTTTGGTGCATTTACACCGCAACTCGTCCCATGGATAGCGGTAGCAGACCGATTCCCTACTTTCCATGGCGATCGTAACGATCGAGAACCATGAACGGATATTGTGCGTTCGAGGCAGTAAGCGTCCGTTCGTTCGAGGCAGAAAGCGTCCGTTCGCTCGAAGCAGTAAGCGTCCGTTCGCTCGAGGCAGAAAGCATCGCCTCGCTAGAACAATGCATTGCACTGCAAGCGGAAATCTTTGATCCGGTGTGATCATTGTACACCGTTGAATTGTCCAACGGTGGTAAATATTGAATTGTGTAAGCAAATCCATCCCACTTTGCAGGGTTTTGTGTATCTTCAAAAAACGGGGGCGATTCCATGTTGACATAACCACAAGACTAATAAAAGTAACTAAGAAACATATTTCGCTCTACTACTTCTTTATTGTCTCCCATCTCACAAATACGAATGCAAAAAAGGTAAGCATGCATATTTATTAGTGTAGTCAATGGTAAGTATGTATTGGTGAAGACGAAAAGCACAATACATGCATGCATGCATGACGTCATGTGGGTGCGTTCGGGTCTTCGTCGTTCGGGAAACGAACTTCAATCACTCTCAAGTGTTCGCCCAATGAGAGTGCATTGAGTTTGGTTTGAGAGTGAAATTTGAGTTACTTTGAGTTACTCCTGCCAGATGGGATGTATTGTAAGGAAAGGAATTTGAGCTTTTGGTATACTGTGCAAGTTTCGCTGATTCTGTCGTGCATGCGCGGAATAAACAATACATTTTAGGCAATTTCGAATGAAATTCTCTACACGCGTTTTCATCAAAGGAAACCAATAGAGCTTACTTATCGTAGTACAGCAACTCCAAGGTGCCCTATCTTCTCATGAATACAACGAATAACATTGTTAATCATTTCGTTAGGAACCAGTAATTGAATCTTATTACCATATGGCTGTCTGTATACTACACTATCTTTCAATATATATCCTTGTACAGAACTGGATTCTAGTTTGGCCTTCAGTTGTTGTACATCATCATCTCGAGATTGTTCAATCTGTAACTGATAATCAATATTAAGAGTTTCGGTTGCAATCGCTGCCTGTTTACGACTCAATGCATCGACATGGCACATTGAATTTCCCGGCCGATGAATGACTGAGTAATCATAGTTTTCCAAGAACAACGACCAACGCGCTATCTTCGCTGAGGCATTACGATTCTTTAGTGTTTCGACTAATGAATTGCAATCAGTTACAATTTTAATGGGTATCCCATGGACATAAGTATGAAAACGCTTTAAGGCGTAAATTATTGATAGGGTCTCTAATTCATAACTATGTAGCTTGCCCTCGTCAACCGAAGCTGTCTTCGAAAAGTAAGCGACTGGATGGAGTTTATCATCACTTTGTCTTTGTAGCAACACTGATCCAAAACCCGTTGAACAGGCATCACAATGCAATTCAGTTTCGTTTGTCGGATCATACACAGATAGTACAGGGGCCTCAATCAATTTCTTCTTTAAAGTTTCAAATGAACTAACGCATTTTTCATCAAAATGAAACAATACGTTATCTTTCAATAGATTAGTCAATGGCTTAGCTATAACTGAAAAAGAAGGCACGAATCTTCTAAAAAATGAAAATAAACCTAAACATTGCTGCACCTGTTTTCTGTTTTGTGGTTGTGGGTAGTTTGTTATAGCCGTTAGATGTTGTTCACTTGGACGTATACCAGACACGTTTGCTCGATAGCCTAAATAATCAAGTTCGCTAAACCCGAACTTGTACTTATCCAACCGTAGTTGTAAACCGTTTTTTTTTAAGGTCTGCAAAACTGCTTTAACTATGCTGAGGTGTTCTTGGAACTCTTTTGAAGCTATAATAATATCATCTATGTAGACAACAAGGACTGCATTCTCGATAAAATCTCTTAGGATGTTGTTAATGAAGCGTTGGAATTCTGCAGGAGCATTTTTTTATCCAAATGGCATCCGTACATATTCATACTGCCCGTCAGGCGTGACGAATGCAGTATATTTTATAGAATTTTCGTCCATTTTGACTTGATGAAAGCCACTCTTTAAATCGAGTAGTGTAAAATAGCGTTAGTTTCCTAAGTGTTCGAGGCACGTTTCTATCAATGGCATAGGATAATTGTCCAGAATCGTGATCTTATTCAATGACCTATAATCCACACACTTACGGATTTCTCCATTTCTCTTTCTGACCAACACGAGAGCTGAGGCGTATGGCGAGTTGCTAGGACGTATGATCTTTTTTTCTAACAAATTTTTAACAATATCCTTAACCTGATTACGTTCAGCATAAGAAAGCCGTCGAGGTTTGCAAAATATTGGCGTGTCGTGTATTAAGTTAATTTTCATACTGTATTCATGCGGAGTTACTTCTTCTAATGGAAATTGATTGTAATTTTGTTCGACCACCTAGATCATCAATTGAGATTGTTCGTGAGTTAAATCTTTTCCTACCTCAAACTCATGTAAATCATTAGACACATCTATGGCACATATTTCGAGGAACGCATCTTCAATAGTATCAGATTTAGAAAGAGATGATTTTTCTTGGTTTCGAATTACTTTGCTCGCTTGGTCCTTTGAAATTCCCAAATTTTTTATCAGTTCTCCCAAATGTGGCTTTAATAAAGGAAGAGTTCTTGATTTAACGTTCATAAGTTCTATTTCATCATATTTATAAGTCTTAAACAACGCAAGGCTGACGTTTAGTTTAGGCTAAGCGTCTTCACCAATAATGAGTGACCACGTCAGGCTTTGTTTGGGCAATATAATAAATTCAACCGTTATTCGTGTATTTCTATACTTGATTCGACATTCGACTAGTCCCAGCGATAACAAGCTGCTATTTCCAAGTCCGTAATACCTTGAAAGAGCCGGCGTTGTTATGCAATGTTTGGGCACTAATTCCTCATTTATAAAACTCCTAGGGCTTCCTGAATCGAAAAGAGACACCAAACGTGGGATTTGACCAATTGGTTCATTCGAAAGCATAAAAGTTAAACCTACCTCCTGTATTGACTGAATCGGTTGAGCGCACTCTAATTCTCTCTCATCTTGCTGAACGGCTGCCGAAGTTGATGAGATACGACGTGGACAGTTACGATTGATATGTCCCATCTCATGGCACGCAAAACAGGAACCGGTCGGTCGACGTGGCGAAGGGCAGGAACTTTGGTAATGCCCATACTTTGAGCAATTGTAACATCTGATGGCTTGCTGGATAACATTTGTCTCTTTTCCGCCCTTATTTGGTTGGCGAATCGTTCCCGATGATGGTAACGCGGATGTAGCGACATCACGTGGCCGAATTTGCTCGTATTTCTTCAACAAGGCTTTCAGTTCCTCCACAGTTTTTGCGGCAAAACTGAAAGTAGCAGTATTGATAGGATCACCGATCCCATCAATAATTATGTTAATCAGCTCTTCCTCCGGTATCGGCGCTTCAAACGCCAATGCTTGCCTTTCCAACACGTATCTCGTCATGGATTCGTTTCGGTTCAATCGTCGTGTTCTTAATTGTTTGTACACTCCTTCAACAGAACGATTTTTACTGAAGGTTTTAATAAGCTCTGCCTTCAGTTCGTCGTACGACGTAACATCAATGGATCTAGCGTACACACCGGCCGTTCCCGTTAGCAACCGACGTGTATTATAGAGCATCGTTGCATCGTCCATTTTGTACGGGATAAAAGTCCGCTCCAATTGTGTGTACCAGCGTACAATATGGTCGGCTTCGTCGCCACTAAATTCCTCAAACATGATTTTTGCTGGCTGCCGAACTGTAGCGGTGGTCGGGTTTTCCAAGCTATAGATTCTTTACTTGAGTTCCAAAATCTCAAGCTTTTTCTTTAACAACTCCAACTCTTGGTCAAGCATGACCGTGGCATTTTCTTCACTGCTCGGAATACCAGCGCCATTTCCTTCGATTGTTGCGACTGTATGGCTAAACTCACACGTGACGCCCACGCCCTGCCCACGTCCACAAGTAACTTCGTAGAAAGCCGAAACAAACCCTCTATGCTTACTGCACGCTTAAGCAAAACAACGCTTTACCGAGTACTACCCCGAATCAGCGTACGTGGCATTCTATTGCGGATCGCAGGTATAATTTCCGAATCCTCTTTCACTTCGCGAAGATCCCAGGTACAATTCCCGGACCCTCTTTCGCTTCGCGATTAGTGGACGCGTCCAGGACAGGACCCAATTTTTTTGAAATTTTGTATGACTTCGGCTTTTTTGGACGTCTCATGAGCCGTCGTGTGTACGCAACCTAACGGTCGCACATTCGCCACGCGGTTCTTCAGGCGCAATTTTAACCTCACTCTTTGTTACACTTTCGTAAAGTTTGCGGATTTGCGCAATCGTGGCTGTTTCGGGCACAGGTACACTGGCGTCGTTTAGAACGCAAATCATTTCGTCCTTAGTCACCATTTTCACTATTATGATGGTAATCCCACTTCTGAGATGTAAACTTGATAATCCGTGCAATGTTCGCAAGGCCTAAGGCAAGGTTGTATTCTCTTCGCTTTACCAAACAGAAGTGATCTCTCTCTTTATTTTTCCAGGTTGGTCCACATTTTACCATTTGACATTTGTTGTGCACAGTGTGCTTGACCAAGATGTTTACATAACATTAATTATAATTTAACACCGTATTTGTGTGTATATTGTTTTTGTTTTTTTTTTCGACGGTAATGCCGTTATTAAACATGGCATTTTTGGCAAAGCGATTTTTTCGTCTATCCGTCGAAAAGAGCTCTGGCAGTGCGTTTGACAGATAAATGGCGTCCGCTCGTGTAATAACTCAAGATTCTGCAAAAATCTTTAAACGGTTTAAATTGACCGTTTCTCTTAAATGGAATCAAGTTAAAAATTGGAACAAATTCAAATAAAATTATATTGAACTCCTTACACTCGTTGAACCTGTTTACTTCGTGCTTATTCTGTGCATCCGAATCGTGTCAGCAATAGTAGAGACAAATCCAAATATTATCCATTTGCGTTCGGCCAACTTCGGACGAGTGATTGTCTGGCATCTCGAAGTCAAATGACCGTTGGGTTTTTGGTAATGTTGAGTAATTGGTACTGTTTTACCGGCTTGCATTGTAAATTTGATTTTTTTTTACAATATAGCCTAAAATGGATTTTTTTTTATTCATAAAGAACGGCCTGGGAAAATGGAATATTATTGTCTAAAAATGTTTAATTCATTCAATCTAAATGCAGAGGATAATGTAAATTGAATAAACAAAAAGGTTTAAAAATCATGGAATGTTTGTACTACAGTAACCAAGTTTATTCATACAAATTCATAAAAATTCACACTTGCGTTTTTGTCGAGCATGAACAATTAAGACGGTTGCAAACAGTTCCAATACCAGAGCCCATTCCGTTTTGTGTATTCGTTCGTTTTTTAAACAAAGAACGTCCATTTCACGATGCTGAGAATTTTAACGACGCTGCACTACGAAGTATAGGTATTGGTTTTATTGTGACATGGTACTGGTATTATGAGGAAATAGGACAATCCATATCTCAGTATTGCAACAAACATTAAAGTTTTCTTCGAGCTTCGACCTTCGATCATTTCAAAGTTTCGTTCGATGAAGTATGACGTGAACGTAAACTATGCCAAAAGACTATCATTTGACTTGTGATTTAA
Source organism: Anopheles funestus (assembly GCF_943734845.2). Lineage (NCBI taxonomy): Eukaryota > Metazoa > Arthropoda > Insecta > Diptera > Culicidae > Anopheles > Anopheles funestus. The sequence continues at coordinate 19,301,290 of NC_064597.1, read as the reverse complement.
TTGAGGCGTTCAAAACTAAACCCTGTCCGTGGGATAAAGAAGATGCTGATTTCAAAAATTTGCATTTGAATCAAGCAGCGTACGAAGAACTGCTTCGAGTTATGAAGCAACATAATCCGGGTGCAACGATAGCGGCAGTAAAAAAAACTTCAGTTTGGTCACTTTGAAAACAGGGTTCCATACGAAAAACTCTAAAGTTTCAATGGGAGCACGTAGTGGAGCAGGCAGCAGCGAGGTATATGTGCCAAAACTTTGGTATGACGACCAGCTAAGTTTCCTGCGAGCCAGTTGCGACGCGCCTCGTATGTCGAACGTGCAGAGTGATGAGGAGGTAGAGGTAAGTAAAATGTTATGTATTTAAAAACAATCAAAGTTTCGATAGTAACAACATTAACCAACATCTAATACTATCTGGACCGTGTTTGGAATATGATTTTGTTACATAACGTTCCTTCTTGAAACGGATATAAAATTCTATAATTGCGTCGCAACAAGTGTACTCGGAATTTTTGCACTCCGTTAATTGCACTTCGTTTTGAGTAAAAACGATCTTCACATTAGGCGATCTTTAGACAGATTTGTAATTTGTCCATCAAGCGGAGCAAACCACATTGTGCCATATTTTCGAGATAGTAACGATCAGTTGAGTGTAATGTTCCCAGATATATTTTGCAGCCAAACAATATTCAAATTTGATGAATATTATCTTATGTAACTAGCATATTGTTTATACAATTTCGTATACTACTATCAAACGTTTTAAGGATTCCATTTCGATACGCTGCAATGGAAGAAAACACTGAGACGATTAGCGCTTTTCATTGCAAATCCAGCGGTTTGTGTTATAAAGTCTCGTATGGGATCTGAAAGCCGAGCTCCTTTAACTACTACTACTAATTGCCTCCAATTGGATCCTTCCAGGACTTGCTCCTCATCTCGATTTAGTAACACGCGCAGGCTACGTACTCCTTCCGGTGGAAGATCCATAAATTTGTATTGCTGCTTTTTGTTGATCTAGCTTTGATTTTCGGTTCAGCATAAAAAATATCTACATTGTTTTATTCACTAATATAAAAATTGGAATGTATTAAACCAACACCCTTTTTGAATATGATAAGTTTGAAAAAAAAAAGAAAAATTCATGTATGTACCGTATGCGTGATAATGTTTGCACCATTGAGCAACGTCAAAATAAAAAAGGTTGTTAACATTTTCATGTTCAAGATTTTTTTTTAATTTAAAAGCAGAATGTTTCTTAGGGTCCCAAACTACGTTAATCATCGATCGAGTTTCCGTTTGCTACAATTATGGCCTCCACACGCTTCCGGAATGCACGGCAGGTTCTTATAATTATCCATTTCTCTCTAGGTATGGGTCAATGTTTGTATGAGGCTTCCTGTACTGGAGTGGCGTTTAGAACAGGCCTTGGCCTTCATAAAGCGCCATATAGAATAATCCAGCGGATTAAGATCTGGGCTGGATGGCGGCCACATATCCTTCGTCCAGAACGGAAGATGTTCCTGCAACCACTTCTGAGTGCGGATCGAGGTGTGACACGGGCCCCATCTTGTTGAAACACAACGTTTGGCTTCGGACCGTACTGTTCTATGATCCACGGAAGAACGTACTTTCTTAGAATGCCAATGTAGACTTCCGTGTTGACCTTGTCACCGTCTGTCAAATACACATTCTTATGCTTGTCGGCCACGTCTTTTACCGGAAGAGAACTAATATATCGGTCAGTTCTAGAATTTGATACCGGATCGACGGTAAACATGCTCTCGTCGGTGAACAAGATAACCGGATTTTTTCGCTTCAGAAAGTTCAAAATTTTCTTGCATCGTTCGACTCGCAGCTCCCGGATGCGGTTAGAAATTATGTGAGTCTTCTTCCGTGCCCTCGATTTCGCCCCGCAATCTTCCTTTACGATCTTCCGTGCCGTAAAGTCACTGATCCCATGTTCCTTCGCCATTTTTCTTATTGAGCGAACTGGATTTACCCGAATCTTCCTTTTTATAGCAGCAATATCCCTCGGAACCCGAGCTGACCTCGGACGACCTGTGGCCACCTTCGGGGATAGTTGTCCATTCTTTTCTCGATCTAAAATTCTTTTGACGGTCCACCGAGACACTCCCACGGTGGTCGAAATGTCTTTTTGTGACATTTGCGCGCGGGACAAATCACGAATACGCTGCCACTTCGTCATGGTACAACTGTCAAACTTAGTATTTGTTTTTTTTTGCATTTTGACACTTCGGTATAAACCAAAAAATATATGCTAGCAAATAAAACCAAGATATTTAGTGCATAGGTGAAACGGGGACCTTATTCGTACGATGGTGCAAACATTATCACGCATACGGTACTGCAACTTCTAGGATAACAACGTATTATCTTACTCACTACAACAACAAGAAAATAGCGGAAATGTCTTAACATCTATCTAACTAGCTATCAAAAAAAAAAAAAAATTAGCCATAAAAAGCGCTTTGCACGGCATCTTCTTGCCAATCCACGTGCCCATCACCTTTCACATAATCCACAAATTTCAGCCGGACTGCCTTTGCTTCTGAAATTGGATTAGTGAGATGGTTTTGGAGAATTGTGAAATTATTAACTGGAGTGTTACTACTAGTCTTAACATTAAGATACTTAAGATACTTAGCAACGAGCTAAAACTACACTATTAATGTGTTCAACATTTTTGATTTGTATAGGGGTTTGAAAAATTTGAAAACGTGCGGCCATGATTCCAAATACATTTTCAATTACCCTACGCGCTCGGGAGAGCCGATAGTTGAATACCCTCCTCGGGTGATCCAGTTGCCTCCGATTGAAGGGCTTTAAAAAATTCGTCCGCAAGCTAAATGCCTCATCACCAATGAAGACGAATGGCAAGGTCATCTCACTATTTGGTGGATTTTATGGTTCCGGCAGATGCAACTGATTCGACAGTAACTGCTGGTAGAACTTAGTGTTTTTTATACAGCCCCCATCCGAGTTGCTTCCCGGCGCTCCTACGTCGCACATTATACACGAGTAATTTGCATCCGCTGCAGCCATCACTATGATGCTGTGATAGTACTTGTAATTGTAGAATTTCGATCCGCTTCTTGATGGAGCGACAATCCGAACATGTTTACCGTCAACTGTGCCGAGACAGTTGGGAAATTGCCATCTGCGGTAGAACTTTTCGGCAACGTTTTTCCATTCTGTCTGGTTACGAGAAAGCTAAAATTAAAAACACATTCATTAATACACAGTAATACAATTTATTGTCGTGATATCCGTTTTTCTTATAAATCACGTCTAAAAGTTTGTTAGATTATCGAAGAGGAAATATTGGAAAGTGTGGAGAACGATGTAACTGCAGATGATTTCCCGACTCAATCGCAATCTCGAAAGAGAAATCGAGAGCCAGCCGATGAGCGAAACTTGCGCCATAAAGTCATGCGCATGATTGTGGAAAGGTTGGAGAATCCTCGATCAACCGACCAACCAAGCGCACAGCCAATACCGCAGTCTCCAACTTTCGGAATGTTTGTAGACATGGAGTTGAAGAATGTACCGCCCCATATGCTGCCTTTTACAAAAAAGCTCATCATGGATGCAATTTGGATGGGTCAAGCAGGAGTTTTGGATGTTACCTCACATATTTTATAATCATACATTTCTCATTAGTGTTATTTGTTATAAATATATTAAAATTATCATTATACGAATTTAAAAAGAATTGAATTTTACCTTCATGTAATCTTTTAGTGTTTTAATTACTGCGGTACAAGTTTCGGGGATAATCGCCGTCAGCGTTGGCTGAGAAATTAACGTATGGAACCGTAACCACCGGTAAGTACTGCCACTGATAAGAAAGCGCAACGTTGCGGTGAGACGTTCGTGAGGTGAAATAGCAGGTCGCATTGCCGTGTCCTCCTTAATTATCAGCGGTGTAATCTCTCTCAAGTAAGATTCTTCATCCATTCTTACAAAATTCATTCAGTCGGTGGGTTCCAGCCTTAGCTCCTCCATCAAATTTGTATGGGATAACGCGTTCCGCCTCAAATACATTCGTTTCACCCACTTTTTGCGTGACCTTCTCTCCGGCCGAAGAGCAAATAAAACTGCCACCGCCATCAAAACATCTTCTTCTATATCCATTATGAACTTTTTTCACAAATTTAACAGAAGTTTAAAGCAGCGTTCATATGAACGTGAACAACGCAAATATAAACAAACCGATACTTTGACAGATAGACGGCGGTCCGAAGCAAATCGGAATCGAACATGCTCGATACCGATTTTGAGACCGGCATCTATCAGCCAAACGCGATTTGACAGATAGACGACAAAATCGCTTTGCCAAAAATGCCATGTTTAATAACGGCCAAAGTGTATTAATTTAGGAGGTGAATTTGTATCAATCTGATAGGGCGCCATTCAGATTTTGTTTACAAAATCATATGGGTTGCCTCTACCTAAATAAACAAGCTGGCGCTGAAAGTAATGAATTCAATTCGCTTCAAGTTCAACTAGCTTGTGTTCACAATCACAAAACCTTCTCGCACACATTATCGAAGATATACCGCCGAAAAAACATACTTTCAAATGATTTCTATGCAAAGCCAACTTAAAACAACCGAGCAATCCGAAAGTACAAGAAGCCTGAAAGTAAACACGCAGGAAACACGATACAGTGTTTTCCGTGACAATTCAAAATTGTTATTTGATTTAAAAAAAACTGCAAAAAAGTAATTTTTGGATACAAAAACAGTTTTGCGGTTTCGAAATAAAAGAAACTTGCATTGATTAGTCGATTGTAATATAAAATTAAGCGTATTTTACAACAAAACTCACTCATTGATTTTAAACATTGGATTAAAACTTTCAATTGGCATGAAACACACTGTGCCTTCGCCAAATCGTCACTTCCACCACCACCAATCTCCTTCACTCCCACCCTCAATGACCACGGAACACTTCTGTCATGTTGAGAAATGTCTATTTGCTCTGGATAACTCTACCTCTCATATTAAAATACCTTGATAACGGCATAAAATGTTCATTTGTTGCACAGTGTGTGACACAATTTATGTATACGTTTTAATTTAAAAGCTAAACTTTTTATGCGAAATACTATCCTTGAATCTCGTTCTTTTTATTGATAAAATGTTTAAATACTTTCTTTTCCTTAAAACAACTTTTTATTGACCATATTTTCCATTGAATTGATCAAAAAACACCTTCAAACAATGTTTACAATTACATGAAATACGTAGCATTTGTCAAACACTGTTTGTTGTCGCTGACGAAAAGAGAGACATTGGCTTTGAGACGCTTTTTGAGGGAATTCAGTGACTGAGGAAGTTTGAGGGAAAGTCTTTGGCCCCGCAGCTTATGAATTCAACGACCTAAAATGCTGAGGATGCATTACGAGTGCTATGATGTGCTTAATTGTGTCGTACGGAATGATTCCATCTCGTTCAAGATTCAAGATTCTTGCAAGAAGAAACGGACTCTTGCAATCTAAACCTCAAGCGGGCGACTTCGTATTAGGTTCTGGCTAATCAGATACCCACGAAGGTCCAGAAGAAAAGGCTAGTTGTCTTGGTCCAAGTTGATCTGAAAAGTCATCTTCCCGCAGAGCAGTCCGCATCGCCAAGTTGCGACAGTCCACGGCTAGATACTTGTTCTGGATAATCAAGAAGCAAAGGCTAGTGGTCCTAACTCGAGTGATTTTGGCAATCGCCGTTTTCCGCAAGAGAAGTGCGATAGTTCTGTGACGATACCTACGCGAAAAGAAGCTAGCGCAAGAGCTTCGAGTTTGACTATCCTTCGCGTAGTCAACTCTGTACGGCGGACCCCGTAGTCCGAATTTGTTCCCGTCAGCAACAGCTGCCTTTAACTTTTTGTCCATTTTAATCACTTTCACTAATCGACAACGAACCCGAACTAGAACAAACATTACGAGAACAAACTATTCAGCGAAGGCGAAAGTCCGAGCGTCGCCCTTTGCGTAGGGTCAATGAACTTGAACACGCAAAATTCGGGATGGCGCTTAAGATGATACACCGTGCTCGTGATGCGCAGCGTACCGAATTAAACAAAGCTCTTGATGCAGAGCGAAAAAAGAAAAAAAAACACTTAACACACACGAATCCGGTTCGAAGGACCGAAATGTGGGAATATCTTTAATTAAATTTTCTTTCCAAAATTCTCAACCGTGTAACTGTTAAGAAATAGTGTTACTCGTTCAATGTTATGTGTGCGACTGTTTATTCATTTGTCCGAGTTTTTTTTACATGTAAAGTTCATCCTAGTTCATCCTATTTGTCAATCCTTATAGCGTCAAGTAGTGTGTGTTTACAGTTCGTGGTTTAGTGCCTTCGTCGTAATTCTAAATTGAATTTATGTAATATTTAAAAACTATAGCTAACATTCAATCTCACACCGCTCACGTCTGTTGGTGCAGGAAGGTTAAGGATTGCTGCTATTTTTGCTGGGTTTAGTTTTAAACCATTACGGTCTATGATGTTTCCCAAATATTCGATGTTTTTCCTCTTGAACGCACATTTTTCCGGTTCGATTGTGAACCCATAATCTTGTATTTTTTTAAGTAGCCTGGCCAACTTATCATCGTACTATTTGCTTGTTCTGCCTCCAACAACCACATCATTTACAGAAAAGCGTCCGAAAGATCAAATTTGCTGAAATATTCGCAATGGGCTAATTTTGCGAATATGTCTTCCTGTACTTGTAGTGGATGTGATTTTAGAGCCGAATTTAGTCCAGTGGGATAGTTGCCACTGCTACGAGCGCTACCATTCGCTACGCAAACAAACACTACACTGGGACTAGTTTCTATAGCCGCGCACACGTTTTTGGTGTAACGTGAACACCTGGGAATAAAACTTAATTTCTTTTGGCAATATGTTTAAAATCAACTTGTTCAAGAAAAAAAAATCAAACTGAATTAAAAATTCGAAACAGAAAGTTCTTTATTTACATGAAATACATGACATTAGGTGGCCAGCTTTTATAGCCGCACTTATGTTTAGTAACATCTTAAAATATTCATTTTCTGAATAGTTTTTTTTTAAATAATCAGTTGGTCCTCCAGCTCGCTTGATAACCTCGAAAATTATTTGGGGCATACTTCCAACTAAGTTCTTTAAAATATTTTGTTCAAAATAATCGCACGCTTACGAAACTGCAATTTTACAGCCGTTGCCACCAAATTTTAGTCCTAAGTCGCGAATTGTTGACAGTGCTCATCAAATTTTGTCTGTAAAGCATAAATTTTTGACAGAGCGCATCAATTTTTGCCAGTGCGCATCAATTTTGACTCTAACGCGCCAATTCTTGACTCTAAGTCACATATTTTTGTTCCTTATACATCTATTTTTGCACGAAATAAAAACAAGAGCAATTCACTTTCTTACCAGAGAATTAAGAACTGTTGATTTGTAACAGTTAAATTGTTGTAATAGGTAAAATTTAAGAAATACGTATCTAAGAATTCAATACATTTCTGTTCTATTTTTCTCGTTCAATTATACATGTACTATCTTAGACACTTGTTTTCAAGCTTCCAACATGCTAACTATAAACCAAATCACGAAGCATCAGTATACAGTAGGCGCTATTTAATTGGGTTGTTTTATATACCTGTGTAAAACAATAACCGTTTTTTGACAAACTTATGGAAAAAATAGATTTCTATATTTCGATAGTTGGGAACGCGTAGAAAATAACAACCAAGAATTGTGGTTAACTGAAATTACGTTATTAAAGTTAAATGGATATACATAACTGCAAAACTACGTAGTATTGCAGAGTGCATACAATTGAATAGGCGCGTCTACACGATACGATTCCTGCTCGATTTTTCACATTCGGCGAATCTTTTTTGTATGTATTGGTACATTCGAGCAGAGTTGGGCAATCTTTTTCGCCTGAAAAGATTAACCAACTTTGGTGGATGCCTCGAATCTTTCGCTTGTAATCTTCGGTAAGAAACGGTTACTTTGATGGAAGAACATATCTTTTCAGACACTTTTAATTTGTGCTGGAAGTACGAAGAAGAAAGCAGGCCTGGTAAAGATTGGTACCGTGAAAACACGAGAACACCTACCAATCTTTTTGTTACAGGCTTCTATGACTGTATGTGTAAGATTGGCGATCAAAGATTGGCATCGTGTAGACGCGCCTAATAGCAAGTACTGTACTAATCATTTGTCATTGAACAATTTGACAAAACGTATGCTAATATTCCGAGTAAAATTGAAGTCTCAACATACCGCATCACGGGGTAGAAACAGCAAACAACTAAACAAACTATCGAATTTTCTTCAAATTTCAGGGTTCAGACACATGAATGAATACTTACTTCCAGCATAAATTCGCATTGGACACAACCACAACGAAAAGGATAAACATCTCAGTTTCCTTATTTGCCTTATTATGAAATTGCCGAAATTTTAAACATTAAGCGTACTACAGTACTAGCAATTCTAAAAAATATCGAGAAACGGGAAATGTCGCGAAAGAAGAACGAGGAAATTCATCAAGTTCTAAAGTGAGCGAAGAGGCACAGGAACGAATTAGGCAATGGTTAGATGAGGATTGCTGCTTATCGTTGAAGGCCATGAAAATCAAACTTGAAAATGAATGTATCCTAATAGTAAGCACTTCCACTATACAGCGATCCATCAAAAAATTTAATATTTCATTTAAACGCACCTCAAAAATACCGGAGAGACGTAACTGCAGCTCTACGATTAGCGTAAGGAAGTTATACACACTGGAGTTTATGGCGAATCTAGCAACGATGCCCGAAAGTAACATAATTTTTATTGATGAAGTAGGTTTTAATGTATCGATGCGATCTGGATACGGCAGGGCTTTGGTAGGACGACGAGCAGTTCAACGCGTACCTTATTTGAGATCGAGAAATATTTCAATTTGTTGTGCGATAAACAAACATGAAATCGTAAGTTACTCATCTCAACCTTTCGCATTCAATACGGAATCTTTCGTATCGTTTTTGGAGGAACTCTTTGCTACTTTAGGTGGCAAAAATATCACATCTGATGTATTAGTGATGGATAATGTAAGGTTTCATCACTCAGTTAGAGTTAAAGAACTAATTGAAGCTAAAGTAGGGTTCAAAATACTATTTCTTCCTCCTTATTCTCCATTTTTGAACCCAATAGAGAACATGTTTAGCAAGTGGAAGGACATCGTAAAAAGAGGAAATCCCGAAAATGAGGAAATGTTAAATTCCATGATAGAAAACGGTAGTACAATGATTACCAGAACTGATTGTGAAAATTATTTTAGAAATTTATTTAATTATTTTCCGCGCTGCCAAAATGAAGAAGTTATTGAAGTTTTAGGTTGAACTGAATTGAATTCGACGCATGTAAAACGCATGTGTTATTCAGTCCTTAAGTTACATGAATTGAACAGAATCATTATGCCTTAGTATAATTATTCCTTACATATGCATCTATTTTTGACATGAAATAAAAACAACTGTTGATTTATGACAGTGAAATTGCGTTAAAATTAACGACAAAATTATCTTGAAAATAAACAATTTTCTGAACTGTTTTTCTCGTTCAATCATACATGCATCATCATGACTATTGTTTTCAAGCTTTCATCACGCTAACTATAAACCAAATAATGAAGCAAACTGGTTGTCATGTGATCAAATTTGATGACTTACAATCAAAAATTGGTGCGTTTGAGTCAAAAATTGATGCGCTCTGACAAAAATTGATGCCTTGTGGTCAAACATTGCTGCTGTTAAGAACCTCAATATAATCCGTCGAGTTCATCTTACAAGATGTGAATGCCGTATTAAGCTTTCCTGTAGCACAAAATCCAAGCCAAACCATTAGAGATCCTCCTCCAAAATTATCTCTGGAGAAGTACTCTGGTTCCTTACGTAGATCTCGCCAGTAGCCGATAAACCCATCGGGACCATCTAAATTGAATATCTTTTCATCGGAAAAGATCACCTAGCGTTTAAAAATAACAGAAAATTGATCAAAATAAGTTTGGTTCATAAGCTTAAAAAAATAGAATTTCACAAAGTTTTACCGTGTCCCACTGGCATGCCATGTTAAATCTGGCGAACTCAATTCGTTTCTGATTATGGACAGGAGTCAGATTTGGTGCCTTGTTCATTTTTGCCCGAACAATATTTGGACTGGTCAGCAAAGCCTTCCGAACAGTTTCCTGATACACTGGCAATTTGAGAGTGCATTTGATTTTTGAGAGTGATATGGTGGAATTTGAGGTCAATTTCACAATGTTTCGCTGATCACTCGGGGACAGCTTGGATTTCTTCGGCTTTCGTTTGGTCATAGCATATTTTTCTGGATATTTCAAAAAATTTCGTATTACTTTTTGCGATCGACTGAGTCTACGTCCAATTTAGCGAATAGAAACTCCTTCCTGCTTACAGGGTTTTTCTATTGAGTTTAGGCTAGCCGCACACTTTTTCCTGCTCTGTGCAATTGCTTTTTAGTAAGCAGCATGTTTTTTAGGATACCTGCGTCGGATTTTTAAGTGCAAGCAATTGATTTCGACATGTCAGCTTCAGGCAGCTTTGAAGCCGCAGTGTATAACCTCGAAGTTGAAAGATTGAATTATATTAGTGCTGTTTACACGAAAAAATGTTTGTTTTTAATAATTATCGATATTGTTTGTAAAATATATTTCATAAATTAAATACAATTTAATTGAACAAAGATTGGATGCTGTCTGTTACTGACAGGAACAAATCGGACTACGGGGTCCGCCGTACAGAGTTTACTACGCGAAGAATAGTCAACTTGAAGCTCTTGCGCTAGCTTCTTTTCGCTTCGCGGAACTATCGCACTTCTCGGCGATTGCCAAATCACTCGAGTCAGGACAACTAGCCTTTGTTTCTGGATAATCCAGAACAAGTATCTAGCTGTGGACTTTCGTAATTTGGCGTTGCGGTCGTGCGGGAAGATGGCAAGTGCCAAAGTTACTTGAGCCAGGACGACTAGCCCATTCGTCTGGGTTAACCAGAACAAGTATCAAGTCGTGGACTGTCGTAGCTTGGCGATGCGGACTTTAACGACGCTTACTGCTCTGCGGAAGATGGCTTTTCAGATCAACTTGGATCAAGACAACTAGCCTTTGCTTCTGGGTTAACCAGAACAAGTATCTAGCTGTGGATATTCGTGGGTATCTGATTATCCAGAACCTAAGACGGAGTATTGATCTTCGAACTCGCCCGTTTGAGGTTTAGATTGCAAGAGTCCTTTATTAATAATTTCTTCCGGCTTATATACTAATCCCGACAGACAAAGAGACCTCAAATTTGAGAGAATTACGGTAAAAGATCAAGAAGAACATGGAAAACGACGGCGAAACCCGAAAAAAAGCATGAAACCCTTGATTGTGTGTGTGAGCCGACAGAGTTTGTTGAAGCTAGAATTGTTTCCATCTCGTTCTGACCTACATTGTTTATCCTGCGTCCTTACTCTAGCGTTCATCCCACACTGTGACGAGCTCAGTTTGCTGTGCGCTAAGTCCAGGGTGGACGTGTTGTGGGACTTAGAAAATTTTATATTTGTTTGTGCGTGAATGATGCGCGGAAGTTTGCAAGTATGCGCGATTGCTTTGTGCAGTGCAATATGCTGACCAGTGTTGTGATTTATGTAGAGTTGATGTGCCTTTTCCTGGTAGAGTTGATGTTTGCCGCATCGTACGCGCACCCTAATCCAGTGTGCAGTGAAGGATCGTGTTTTTGTCGTCCTCTTCGGTGTTGTTCGTGTGTCGTCGTGTTTGCCATGCAGCGAAGCATGCGACATGACACACACTGTTACACGTCTTACACTATAATTGTAGAGCGGTGCTACAGCCCCGCCTACTTAAAAATCATGTAAAAGCTCAAAAAATCAAAAACAGAACGAGAGGTCGCGATACGTTTTTGAATACGGGCGCGCGAGAGGCACATAGGGTTTTCCGATTCGAGCAGTGGCTTCGCGTCGAGTAGTTTAAATGCCCATATTTTGCTATACGGGAATGATCTTTCTTACCACAGATATTAAGTTTAAATTAGTAGCTATTAAACCTTACGACAGTAACCATGTTTTTGTTCCTATTATACAAACATTAAGTGCACAATAAAAATATATAATACAAGTTTTGTAATGTAATATACATGTTTTGTTTTCTTTTACCCCTAAGCGGACTTTGGATTTACACCTGCTTTACACTGTAAAGTTTCTTTTTTTAAATGTTGGAGTCATCGAGGCCTTACCTTGGGTAGGGGGACTCTCGATGCTCTTGAAATAACAACACGAATAATTTGATTTGGAATCCCAGTTTTGTTTCTGATCCTTGACAACTGTCAACTCACGATCGATCACTGCCCGGTGTGCAGAGAGCGAGACGAACGGACCATTTTGGTCCGTTGACGTGTAGTTTCGGTAAAAGTTTAGGAAAAAGTTGGTCGCTACGGTTTTTCTCTCCAAAACTTGACTATTTTGAGAGCGGATCTGTGTAAAAAGAAGGGTTCTTTGATTGTATGTGTAAACCGACAGAGTTTGCTCAAGGTAGAATTATTTGCATCTCGTCCTGAACTGTTCATCCTGCCTCTTTCCTCTAGCGTAAAACCCACATAGTGAAAGGCTCAGTTTGCTGTGCGCTAAGTCCAGGGCGGACGTGTTGTGGGACTTAGAAAATTTTGAATCTGTGCGTGTATGCTGCGCGGAGGATTGGAAATGTGCGCTTTAGCTTTGTGCAGTGCAGTATTTAAACAAGTGTTGCGATTTAATTAGAATTTGTATGTCTTTTCAAGCCATTAACGTGTGGTGTTAGTTTTTTCCCTTCACTCCGTGCTTGCTTCGGCAAGCGCATTGAATTGAAGTGAGGAAAAAAACTTTCGGTACATGTTGTGGAAACTTCTTCGCTTTTTTACACGCCGATGAATACAGTTGGTGTTGTGTATTGTGTGTGAAATAGTGATTATTGTTCTGTTTGATCTTGTGCCGTACGATCAACAAGCCGTAAGTTAGTTTTCGCATTTGTTTTGGTGTAAAATGATGTCAAATATCCTGTACGCGCAGGTACTGCGATTCTATGCTGTACATGCTCGTGTTTTTGTCTTCCTTTTGTGCTTCTTGCTGGCGTCGTTCGCCGTTCGCTCACCCCATTCGTACATGCAGTGAAGGATCGTGTTTTCTTCTTCTTGTGGGTTTTGCCCGTATCGTATGCACTGTATTCCTATGTGCAGCGAAGGATCGTGTTTTCGTCATCCTCTTCGGCATCATTCGTACGTGAAACCGAAGATCACTGCTTGAACCTACACGCACACAACGACAGAAATACGGAGAGCGCGCTCTGCAATGGAATGCTAGGAATGGTCCGTTTCTCTTTTTTGCCCTATGCTAGCACATAGGAAATGGTCCGACCATGTCTTCCTTCGGACCATTTTTTACATGGCGCTTCGGACCATTTCTCCCACCATTTTTTGGTCCGTTTCTCTCGCTCTCTGCACACCGGGTGGAGACTGACCGCGTTCTAACAGTTTTGGTTTATTTTATACTCTGCGTTATGTAGGTGTACATGGTTTTTACATAAGGGCTTATGTATCGAATGTTTCTATTTCTGTGTTTCTATTTGCTTGTAATAATTCCTAATGCATTTCTGTAATTTTCGGTTGATGCGCATTAGCCTATAAATCATGCGTCGAGTTGGTCTTTGCGAAGGCGGGTACGGAATGGAAACTTAGGTAACCTTTTCAAGTGCAACCAACAGCGTAGGAAAGGATTGCATAGGCAACGTAATGAGTGGCCTTAGAATATGTCAACTTTCAGGTACTTGAAAGTGATAAAACAGATGTGTTTAAAGAGGACGTAAAAACCCTAGCCATGTGTTTTATGTTAAGTGTAAGAATGAGAATAGAAGAAAATAGGAAAGGACCAACGCGATTTTGTTAACCGATTCTATACTTTGTATTTTTATGTGTTATTTGAGATTTCCAATATGTTGGTTATTTTAATGTTTAGCAGATGTGCTACAGTAAAATTACTTATACTAAAGTTAGAATAAATAATAACGCGTATACATTTAATATAATTTTGGTATTTTTGTTTAATTTTTTCTTATTCATAAGGAACGTCATAGTGTTATACAGCCTCTGTTCTGAATTATTAAATTTTATCACAGAATACGAATGACAAAAAATAATAGAATATTTAAACTTCATAGATAGATCATATGATAACTATCAATATCACAGACAGTTTTTTTCATTGCTACTGTAAAATTAAAATGCTATTTCATAAGCAATGTTTGTACTAATATAAAACTATCTAAGGCAGTTAATAACTTATTCGCCGTTGTCCTTTGCCATGTAATGATCGCTTAGCCTGTATTGCTTAGTCTGTATGTGTAGTGAGTAGACATGGGAAAAACGGTTCTTTCAAAGGATTGAGTGCGGTCCAGTTCGTTCAGTGTTGTGAACTGAACTTGATTACAAATGTGAACCGAATAAAGACATTCGTATGTGTAGTCGGCAAACTGAATCATCGGCATATTAAACTGCAGCAGTACGGTTGGCGTACGGAAGAATCGTCATTCATAATTCAATTGTGCGAAACTCGTTTTCTCAGTAGAAAGATTGAAACGAATCGAGCGGTTCTGATTCAATACGCGCATGCCTAGTAGTGAGATAAAAACTGAAATAAAATAATTTTGTTGAAATTAAGTTATTGGCTATTTCTTATTTATTCTGTGATGACAAATGGATTTTTTTACATCATTTAAATTCATTCTAGCTGGTGCATGTGATAGTTTTTTCTTTATATATGTTTGCACATATGTAGTGTCTACTTCTACTCCAAGGTGATTGGTAGCTACTGCTACGATTAATCGGAATACATTTTTAAAATTCTTAAACGCTATTTTTTCCCATGAGACCTTTCCCAGCTGTAAGTAGCGAGGAACTGTTTATCAAATATTAAGTCTAATGCCTCGTGTATCCTATTGTTTGCTTGTTGGTTACTAATTTCTGCATCCATTCTCTGCACATATCAAAACAAACTTATTTCACTTTCTCCTAGCTTTTCATCGAACGCCTTTAACTCTTCCTCATTGGATACGAGATCCAAATTGAAGCTTTGCGCGTTTCGCCGTGTGCCCTTTAACGGCATTATAACCGCCGTAAGTTCCTGTAGCATGACTATAGTCTGCGAACTACGTGCATCCAGCTTTAAGAAAATATTGCGGCAACTGGCGCAACACACATGTTCTTTGCACCCAGCACTATAAGAGCCGTCTGCGGATGCCACTGTCGATGGAGCAGCGCTAGTCGATTGGTGTTGATCATCTGGACCAGAAATCGTTTTCATCACCGTTGGCACATAGCTACCCGATAGCTGCTGGCCACGGACGACTGATCGAGCTGGGCGATTTACAACCGAAGCTGAAGCACGAACCGACGTCAGCATCGTTGACACACCCGATAGCTGCGAGCCTCCAACATGGACGACTGATCCTGCTGGCAATGGTAAAACCGAAGCTGAAGCAGGAGGCGACGTCAGAACCGTTGGCGCATAGCTACCCGGTAGCTGCGAGCCACCAACACGGACGATAGAATCAACGGTTCGTTTTACGGCCGAAGCTGAAGTAGAAACCGACGTGACGATAGATGGCACAACGTATGTCGACAGTCGCGGACCACCAACACGGACGACTGATCCTACCGACCGTGACAGAGCCGAAACTGTCCCTAGCGGTTGTGATACAGCCAAAGCTGAACCAGCAATCGTCGTCAGTACCGATGGCACATAACTAGCCGATAGCTGTGGACTTCCAACACGAACGACTGTTCCTTCTGGTTCTGGAACAGCCAAAGCTGTACCAGCAATCGTCGTAAACACCGATGGACCAAACGCAAGCCTTACTGCCGAGGACATTGGCACAGATAAAACTTCTTCTCCTAATCGGGAAACTGCCACACCCTGCTCGTTTTGCAAACACTCAACACGGGCTTGCTTAGCAGGTGCCGACATGATATATCGTCTGTACATAATAAACAATTGGTAACTATTATATTTATCACTTTTCATTACATTCACTTTACTTACTGCTTTTTATCCTTATCTTTCAGAACACTTTGAACACCGTGAAAACTGCGTGTTGAGAAAAGCGAAACTTTCTCAATCTACTTTCGCAAGAATTTTCGAACTTCCCTTTTTGGTTTATGCAGAACAATTTTATTTTTTGTGTTACTGTGGGCGAGGTTCAAAAATTGGTCTTACTCTTACCGTCTCTCAATTGCTATTGGCATGACGCGGTTTCGCGATTGGCATGACCCGATTTTCTATGGCAGCTGTCTACTATCAAACTGGTTATTGGATGCTGATTCGGAAGTATCACTGGATATCGTATGTCATAGTTTACATGTTCGGCGTTAGCGGTACGACCATCAATTCGCAATAAACCATGCTCATCTATCAACGGGGACAGTTTGTAAAGTGTGCTCCTTTTATCGATACCTTTTCCGTCGTCGTTGCACAGGGTTTTTAATTCGCTACCATAGTAATCTTGTTGAGCCACACGGAGTAGAAAGGTTTCGGCCTTGCGGTATTCTTCGCTACTTAGAGGGACTTGTGTTCCTTTGACCGATCGTTTAATTTGCATGGCTTGGCGTTTAGTGGCTTTCAACGTCTCAATGGGGAGCCCTTTGGCCTTGCGACGACAATTATTTGCGAATCGGTACACTGAAGCTATCGTACGTAGGGCTATTGTCCATTTCGAAAAGCGTTCGATATCTATTAAGGGTTTTTCATTTACGACAAGATGCGTTAGTACCGTTCTGCGCTCTTCTGATGTCTGTTTAACCCGTTTCTGTTCTGGCCAATCTTCTGGGGGGAGATACAAAAAGGATGGTCTCTTGTACCATCTGCCATGAACGTCTAGTTGCGTGTCTCTACTCCACTTGGTTAAACAGTCGGCTGGGTTTTCTTTTGTGGGCACGTATCTCCACTTTTCCGGTTCGCTCAAGGAAAGTATCTCTCCAACCCGACAAGCAACAAACTGCTTAAATTCTCTGGGCGGCGACTTAATCCAAGAAAGTACTACTTCTGAATCGGTGTGGATAAATTTTTCTTTTATCGGAATGGTGTGGTTCTCACAAATTGTTGCCATCAGTCTAGCTCCTAATAGCGCTCCTTGCAGTTCCATCTTCGGAATCGTGAGATGCTTGAGTGGGGCAACTTTGCAACGTGCCATAGCCATAGAGCAGTGTACCACTCCATTCTCTACTATACGAAAGAAGGCCGCGCATCCATAACCTAGCTCGCTTGCGTCGGTGAATACGTGGAGTTGCAAAGAATTATATGCACTAGGGTTTGCATTACCGAGGTAGCATCTTGGTATTTTGAGTTGGTAGATTACCGGTAGCAGTTCAATCCATCGCTGCCATTTCGCAAAATCTGCGTCGGACATTTCCGAGTCCCATGCCAAATCTGCTCTCCAAAGATCTTGTATGAGCATACGGCCATGAATGAGAGCTGGGGCTAATAATCCTAGCGGATCGAAAACACTCATGACGATACGAAGAGCTATTCTTTTTGTTGGTCGTTTGCCCTGAGAAACGTATTGTACTAAATCCTCGCGCCAGTTTGCGGTAAACTTGAACACATCTTCAACTGGATCACAGGCCATGCCGAGTACACGCTGCTGATTTTCTGCATTGGCGCAGTCAACGATGCTCAATGACTGATTTGTTGTTTCTCCTAAGCTGGCTAAAACCCTTTGGCGATTACTAACCCAGTTTCGCATGTTAAACCCGCCCCGAGAATGGATTGTTTTCACTTCTTGGGCGTTTGATAGCTTCATCTTCTGTGTCACAACTATCGAAATAATCATCCATATATGTTTTGTGCTGAATGGCTTTTGCTGACTGCGGGAATTCAAGGGCGTTTTGTTGTGCATTTCGATGCATTATGTATTGTGCGGAGCAAGGAGAACAGGACGCGCCAAAAGTCGCGACATCCATTATGTAAACCGAAGGTTGCTTGATAGGGTCGGATCGGAACAGAAACCTTTGAGCATGGGTATCTTCTCTACGTATCCTTATTTGATGGAACATTTTCTCAACATCCCCTCCAAACGCCACTCGTCTCTCTCTAAACTTGCTAAGCACTCCAGGTAGCGTTACCAACAGATCAGGTCCCTTCAGCAACATGGAATTTAAAGAAACGCCTTTCACTTTAGCCGCCGCGTCCCAGACTAAACGCTTCTTGTTTGGTTTACGCGGATGAGATACCACATTCAGGGGAAGGTACCAAATGCGTAGGGGATTCGCCGAATCTAATTCGCTTTGTGTAGCTTTATGCGCGTAACCCATTTTCAGATACTCTTGTACTTGTTGGTGAACGTTCTTGGCAAGGTCTGGGTTCTTCTCTAACTTTCGTTCTAGGCTTAGTAAACGCTTAAGCGCCATGGGATAGCTGTTGGGAAATTTCACCTCATCTGTTTTCCACAATAACCCAGTCTCAAACCTATCACCACGACACACAGTGGTGTTTTGAAGCATTTGTTTGGCCCTAGCTATCTCTTTTGGTTCTGGCATCGAGCTGCTGGAAATGCCTACCTCTTCCAACGCAAAATGTCTTTTTAATAAGCTATTTAATTCACTGTCACTATCCGATTCCGGTGGTCGATCAGGCTCGCTGTGATGCAACAGGATGTTGGTTGTACCGGTGTTGATGGGGCCGTACACGGCCCAACCCAATGGACTTCTCACTGCTACTGGTTCACTCGGCTGCCCTTTGTGGATCTCAAGCGGCGTCATCAGATCCAGATGTTGCAGCCCGATTAACAGCTTTGGCTCAGCTTTCAGAAACGACTGTATTGGCAGATTCTGAAAGTGAGGAAAGCGTGTGGTTAAATTTTTACAGTCGAGTTCTTGGAGCGGCAAACTTAGCTTTTCCATGGTATGAGCGTCAGCAAGCTCATAGCGGCAGCTCCCGTCCCTCGCTGAAATCTGCACGTTCACCCTCTCCGACCCGTTTTCCTTTCTGATGACACCGGCCGTCCACCGTAGCTGCAGCGGTTGTGGGTCTCCACGTACACCAAGTCGACGGGCAAGATCAGCATCCATTAGTGTGATGGATGACCCCTCGTCTAGAAACGCAAGTGTTTCAATGCTATTTCCTTCATGATGCAGTGTGACAGGAACAACGCGATACAATACCCCCGATTCAGGTGTTTTATGATTGAAACACTCTGCGCTAGTAGAAGGCTCAATCGTTGGCTTCCCGGGATGAAGCAGCGCGTTGTGACGAGCTTTATAACCATTTATACCACAATTGAACCGGGAAAAGCATCTGCGCGGGCCGTGTTGGTTTAAGCATAGATTGCCTTGATGACTTTCCATCTGCCTCGCCTTAGGGAAGAATTTGCACACTTTGCAGGCCTTGTCCAACAGATCGTCCATAAATTCACTGAACTCTTTTAAACCAGGGTCATCGGATCGCTCCATGTAATGAGCCCACTCTAAACGTCGCGAGGCCGGCAGTTTTTCTACTAACTCCTCCAGCAGGGTAGGATTTTTTAAATGGTTTTCTAGATCGGCGGCAACAAGATGATCACAAAAATGCTGGACGGCAATTCCGTATGTTATCAGCGAGTCAAGATTTTCCGGTTTGGGCGCCTCGGTACGACGCGCCTTTTCCATCAACTCATTCAAAAATTGTAAAGCACACTAGGTGGCGCTAAATGCGCGGATTAGGTTCGGGAAAAGGTTCGTTAGGGTCATCGTTCTACCTTCGGCGAACAACCCGAAAATTAGTATGCCCAAATAAGGCAAAAACATTTATGCGCACGGATTATGTGTGTCAATAGGTCAAGCATAGGGCAGTAGCAATTGAGAGACGGTAAGAGTAAGACCAATTTTTGAACTTCGCCCACAGTAACACAAAAAATAAAATTGTTCTGCATAAACCAAAAAGGGAAGTTCGAAAATTCTTGCGAAAGTAGATTGAGAAAGTTTCGCTTTTCTCAACATTCAAAGGCATACGTTGCTATTTTTGTATGCTTCGCAACCAAGGCAGTGCACATAGAACTGGTTGGCGACCTAACTACAACGGCTTCCATCGCTGCTCTTCGTCGATTTGTTGCACGTCGAGGACGTGTCGTCGAGCTCCATTCCGACAACGCGACAAATTTTAAGGGAGCACCGCACAAACTGCATCGCGTCCATCAAATGCTGAAGATCGATGCTAAGGATCGAGAAGGCATTTTCAACTGGTGCTCTGAGAACGACATCCGGTGGAAATTTATACCTCCAAGAGCGCCACATTTCGGAGGTCTATGGGAGGCCGCAGTCAAGTCGTTCAAAAGGCACTTACTAAGGGAGATAAGAAACGTAAATTTGGGTTATGAGGAAATGCTAACGCGAATAGCACAATTCGAAATGTGTCTTAACTCACGGCCACTGACTTCGTTATCGACCGACCCAGCGGATTTCGAGGTGCTAACACCGGGTCATTTTTTAGTAGGTTGCAACTTACAAGCGATATCTGAAGTAGATCTGAAAGAGATGCCAGATAATCGTCTGCCATCATTTGAAAGGGTACAAAAACTCTATCAGCACATTTGGTCACGGTGGCACAAGGAGTACTTGCAAATGTTGCAAACTAGGGCCAAGAGAGGTTGTGTGCCTTCGGTTGACATGAAAATTAACCAAATAGTATTAGTTAAGGAGGATAATGTCCCACCAACGAATTGGCCGATAGCTCGTATCGTTAATCTACATCCAGGAAAGGATGGCGTGTGTCGAGTCGTATCCTTACGAAATTCAGCAGGAAAGATAGTGGTACGTCCGGTATCAAGACTTTCTTTGATTCCTTCTCCGATATCCGTATCAGACCAATGAAAGGGTAAACAAAAAATGTAAACAATCAAATGTGCTATTCGCTTGACAGATGATCAAGATGTATCCAACCCCATCAGTACGAAAGTCAAGGTCGATTAAGCTAGGTCAACTAAAGAATTCAAAATTATAAAAATTACATTTTTAGGTGGCCGGAATGTTCACGCCTTCACATAGGCAATTCGCTTAACAGGGATCTATAGAAGATGAATTATACTGAAATGAATTATAGGATTAAGACTTAATTGTAAATTAGAACTAGAAATAAATTCACTCTCAAACAAACCTCCCACGAGTGCACACGCAACATTATAGAGAAAGAAATCGTACAATTGGGGTCTATGATACTTTCCCCTAGTTTTTTTATATGTACTTTGACGTTTGTATGGAAAACATGCAGCAAATAAACCACCAAACAGCTCAGCGAAATAAGCCTGCGTATTTCTGATTAGAATTTTTTTCTAATGTTAGTTTCGAGCAGCTGCTCGACAAATGTCAAAACAAAGCATTTTTCTAGCACGTTTGAAACAGATTAGGCCATATTTGATTCGGGTGAATGTTGATTGAATTAGGATTTAAAACAACAATGAAATTACATAAGTTAAATTATTATAAGTTTTTTATGAAAAATAATACAATTTTGTACTTGTGCCATGGGTACTAGGGTACATCATCGCTAGGGTCGTAAACCATTCGCAACAGCATTACTAAGGTTCTGAAAAGAACAACGTAGCGTATAAAAGAAAGTTAAATAAAGGAAGTGTCATCAGTCGTGTAAGAACCACCAAACACGAAACAACTGGTCTACTGGTTTTACTCTGTTCATCATTTTGGACTATTAAATTTATGGTGTGTGCAGCGCATGGAAGATGGTCAGTACTTAGAATATTTACAGCCGCTTTCATATTCGAAGCATTATCTGTAATAAAAGCAAACACACGGCCTTATACTTAAAATTTTTGAATTATGTTTGTTGCGAAAGAAGCTATATTACTGCATGAATGGTTATCAACAAACTCTGAGCACTCTGAGGATTTCCAATTATGTTCTTGTCTCTTATTTATGAAATGTGCGGTTATTGCAATAAAAGTTGTATTGTTAATGCTAGTACATGCATCAGAAGTTAATGAAATATTGTTAGCTGAAACAAGTTTTCCTTTTATCTCATCCAAAGTTTCAATATACAACTGTATATATTTGTTTAAGTAGTTGATAATATAATCCACATTAGGGAGTTAAACACAAAGACGTGATTTTTCTCAAAAATTTTAAATAAAACGCTGACGCGACTGTTCTTGTTCGTTGTAAGATTGTAAGTCAAGTTTATTTCTAAAACGTATGTAAGAACGGTGGTAAATCGAAAGAGTGGAGCTTGAGGAGCGAAAGAGAAAGTCATAGCCACTTCTTGTAGAAATATAATTGTATTGGTGTAGCCGAAGGTAGGACTGTAGGTATAGGTAAAAGGATAGGTGTAAAAGGAACTGTGTAAAGGAAGGTGTAAAAGGATAGTGTTGGTGCTTATCCTACATGCCGTGAGTGTGTGTTAGTGCCAAGAGTGTGGGAAGTAAAAATCCTAGTTTTTATCTGAGAATGTTGTTTTAGGATTTTTGTAACAGTCGTTCGATTCGGCCGTTTATTTGGTGCCGGTGCACCAAATGTATGTAATGTAAATGTACAATAACGCTACACTAATTTTATCTTTCATTAAAACAATAGTTTTTAGTCTCAATCTAACCTTTAACGCGAGCACATCTTCCTTTCATCCTCCTCATCCTCTTCCTTCCTTCTAGAGTAGGTTTCCCTAGTGATACCTCGCAGGATTTACTACTGGTCCACCCGAACGAGTGACACTAGTCGGAGGAATCGTAGAAGTTGTGGCGGCGGGTGTCGAATCGGTTGTCGTTTGATGCTCATCTAGTTCGTATGCTGGTTTCAGGCGGTCCACCGAAACGTTAACTTTGGCCCTCGAATGCTCAGCTTGAAAAACTTGTCGGTTCGGCTTACCACCTCGAAGGGTCCTTCGTATGGAGGTGATAGCGAGGGACGAACCGAATCGTTGCGGACAAATACATTCTTGCACGTTTGCAGATCTTGATGAACAAAGACGTTTCGCTTACCATGTCTGGCGGTTTCTTGGAGACGAAGATCACGCATAGCTTTTCGAAGTTGAGTAACAAATTCAACTTCGTCAGTACTCGTCGGGTTGGTGATGAAAAATTCGGAAGGTATTCGGAGAGTCGTTCCGTATACCACCTCGACTGGCGATGCCTTGATATCTTCCTTATAGCTTGTCCGCAGTCCGAGCAAAATCACTGGCAGATGATCGCACCAGTGATCAGGATCGTGGCACAGAATGGACGACTTGAGGGTTCTATGCCATCGTTCGATGATACCATTTGACTGGGGATGGTATGCGCTCGTCCGTAGATGGCTGGAATCGAGCAGACGAGTAAGCTCAGCAAACACCAAGCGCCGACTCGAATTGGGGCCCTTGGTTGGACGTAATGTAGGTGGGAACGCCAAACCGAAATATCCATCCGGAAACCAGTGCTTTGGCGATTGTCGATGCGGTCATGTCTGGCATGGGAAAAGCTTCTGGCCATCGAGAGAACCTGTCCCAGAGAATGAGAGAAATGGTCCCACAATATCGATGTTTATATGCGCGAATCGACTCTCCGGTGCCGAATACCGGGATACAGGCGATTGCGTGTGGCGCATCACTTTCGAGCGTTGGCACTGTAGGCAGCTCCTGGCGAAGGCAATGCTGTCCTTGCGAATCCTCGGCCAAACAAATCGTTCCGTCATCAACTTGGCCGTTCCACGAGTGCCGGGGTGAGATAGATGGTGCGTTGCCTGCAGCGCAGCGTGGCGAAATCGTTTCGTTATAAAAGGACGAATACGATCGTCCGAACAATCACAAAGCAGTTGCTTGGTACTACCGGGAATTGAAAAGAACTTTAGATTGAGTGACGATTTACATTTACCTTGCTGAATAATTTATAGCTCGTCATCGGTTGTTTGGTCATTAGAAAGTGCGTCGAAATCAAGCGATGGTACAGATTGGATGGCATTAATCCGAGAAAGCAAATCAGCAACAATGTTTACTTGCCAACGATGTGCCTGATGTCGGTCGCTATCTGCCCAATGAAGTCCAACTGGCGAGCTTGACGGTCCGATGCTTTGTCGAGCTTCTGGTAGAAAGCGTAGGTAATCGGTTTGTGGTCCGTGTAAATGTGGCAATATCTTCCTTCCAGCATGTACTTGAAGTGGCTTACAGCAAGGAAGATTGCAGTAAGTTCGTGGTCATACGTGCTGTATCGGCATTGGGCTTTGTCGAATTTTTTCGAAAAAAAACCCAGCG
Source organism: Anopheles funestus (assembly GCF_943734845.2). Taxonomy (NCBI): domain Eukaryota; kingdom Metazoa; phylum Arthropoda; class Insecta; order Diptera; family Culicidae; genus Anopheles; species Anopheles funestus. The sequence continues at coordinate 19,276,997 of NC_064597.1, read as the reverse complement.
GCTGAATCTTCCCGTCGACAATTTGGTGCGGTACGGCGCCAACGGTAACATCTGAAGCATCGACCCAAAGAGACAGTTCCGCTGATTTGGCAGAGTGGCAGAGTGGCGAGTAGAGTTGCTTCCACCAGCTGTTGTTTGTTACCGTTCCGTGATCGTTGCGTTTATTACCGGAAGTCATCGCCAGCAACGGGATTTGCGCCTGGATCGCGTTTGGGATGAAACGACGATAAAAATTAATCATCGCTTAAAAGCTTTTCAGCTCTTTCACTGTAGGCGGCTGCTTGAAGTTCTTGACGGCTTCGATGCGGTCCGGAAGTGGACGAATACCTTCGGCGGAGACGGAATGTCCAAGGAATTCAAGCGTTGCACGACCCAGTTCGCATTTTGCAACGTTTATCGCCAAATTATGCTATTTCAGCCTCTCTAACAGCAGACGCGAATGTTCCCTGTGTTCCTCTGGCGATGATGATGCCATGAAAAGATAATCGATGTACGGAAAGATGAAGTCCAACCCTCGCACGAGCTCGTGTATCAGACGTTGAAAGGTTTGAGCAGCGTTCCGTAGGCCAAACGTCATGAAGGAAAACTCAAACAGCCCAAAAGGAATAGTGATGGCCGCTTTGGCGACGTCGTCTGGATGAATAGGTACCTGGTGAAACATTTCTTGCAACTCAACTTTTGAAAATATAGTTTTACCTTGCAAAATTGCTAAGAAGTCTTGTAGGTACGGGAGGGGATATCGATCCGGGACGGTCTGAGCGTTTCAGGCATGGTTGTCTCCACATGGTCGCCAGGAACCGTGTGCCTTTTTTACCATGTGTAGAGGGCTGGCCCAGTTGCTGCTAGATGGACGGCAAATTCCAAGCTTCATCAGGTGTTGAAATTCATTGCGCGCGGTTTCTAGTTTGACCGGTGGTAGACGGCGTGGTCGAGCGTACACATGATGATGATTGGATATTCCGAGAGCAAATCTGCGTATGTAGGAACTTTATTAAATGTATTCATGGAATATTTACAGTAACTTGCAAGTGAACCAATCGTTTTGAGGCGGGTGGTGTTGTCGATCAGGCGGTTCGCTTGAGATCGATTAACAAATCGAAATTCCGTATAAAATCAGCACCAATTATCCCTGATGTGACGTCAGTGATCAGGAAACTCCAAATAAACTCTCGACGAAGGCCAAGATTAACCTTAAGTAAGACCTGTCCGTAAACCTTTATTGGCGTTCCATTAGCGTTGAACAGTTGCAATGTGGCTGGCTTCACACGGACACATCGGCTCCCGAATCGATCAAAAACTGTGTGCATGTGGTCGAGTCCGTAATTCTCAGGCGAAAGATTGCTGCTGTGTTGGACGGTTCGCCAATTTCCCCCACAGCATCAGCAGAGCGACCTCTTTGTTGGTTAGGTGAAACACGTGCATTAGAAGTGCAGGGTTTGCGGCACTTTCGGGCGTCGTTCCCGAATGTACGATGAAACCAACAAGGTCCGGTGAAAGGTACTCTTTCGTGACGCTTATTATGCCATTCACTACGGTAGCGGGAACGTGATCGACCGCGAACATGTTCATTAACCGGCAACACTTTCTTGAGCTTCCGAGACAGCTCAGCAATTTCATGTTGTAGGACCTTTATCGGATCACTGACCTCTTCTCGAACATACGGCGACGCCATCGTGATATTCTGCACGTGGTCGATGGCGTCGACTCTACGGAGGCTCATCGAATCCACGATTGCGTCAGCGATGGTGATCTCTGAATGGTGATGTCGGCAGCACCTCCCCTGGACAGTCGATATCGGCCACTTGAAGTGAACAGAGGTGTTTTCATATCATTGCCAGTGTAGAAAAACGCGGCTTTTTTAATACTTTCTTTAGGAACGCTATTGCGAACCAAAAAATTAGTAACTTTATTCCTTGCCGATTTTCTACAAAAGAGGTTCGTTGTTTGTGATCCCGCCCATTTTATAGGTTTTTTCGCAAACCTAAACTCACCACGGTTCTAACCGTTCCGATCGAATGCCAAGATCTTTACATTTATGTCGACATTAGAAACCGCAGTGACAGCGGCGGTCGGTGTAAATACCGTTTGTTTACAACAGCCAGTAACAGTGACAGTTCTCTTTTTTCCCTTTCCAATACCGCACCTCCCTAACACATTCCAGTTTTAAACAAAAACACAGTGCAAAACCTACAAATGAATTTCTTTGAACAATGTCAAACCATGACGGGGCCTACGGCTCTATCGGCCGGGTTCCCCCCACTCCCGCCTAGGGAACACAACGGGAGAACATTACCCGAATACCTAGACCGTTATTTCTGTCTTCGGGGACGGTTCATAACTCTTCGCGCCGCAGAAGGTAAACAGCTACCAAAAACCCATGGATTCTCAATCGGTAAGGTAGAACAGAGTCGACAAATCGATGACAGAAACTTCCTCATCGAAACCAGGTCAGAGAAAAATTTCCACGAACTCCAAAAGATCACCTCGCTATAAACGGCGATACAGCAACTATTACACCACATCCGACCCTAAACTCAGTAAAATTCGTTTTCACTTGCAACACAACCCCGCGGGTCGTTTGCTTAAGTTTTGCTTAACGAAGGCTTAACGGAAGACGGTTGTTAAGCAAACGTGCAACATATGAACGAGTGATCTTGAGCGCCTTTGAGTGCCCTGAGTGACCTGAAAGCGCGCTTCTCATTCCCGTGCTACCAATATGAAGCTGTGAAAATATCATTCATACAATATTGGGCTAAAATCTAAAACAAGACTCACGGTCACACATCTGCGTGTCAATTTTTCGTACAGGATGGTTCGGAGACTATGCAATGTGGCCTGAATTTGATTTTTATACAATTACGATTCAATTGTAAGGAGGTTTTCGCATAGTGAAAAGTGATTTATTCATCGAGGAACCAAGTTCCATACCCTGTTTGTGAAACCGTAAAATTTTCCTTATTTTTGGCCCAACTTTGCCCCATAACTCAGGCGGCATCCAATCTTTCTTCTAATATGGGGGCACATCACGGTTTAAGTTAGAAAGCTTAAGCTGTAAGCCGGCATCTGTCAGATAATCGAGCAGATATCGAGCAGTAAAAAGGTACCGGGTTGTATCATTAAGAACAACATAAGGAATTTTTACTGAACCAAAATATGAGGAAAATAAATTTGAGTTAGAAATCGGGATCTGAATGGTAAACGCAACGGTATTAATCAAAGTAAAGTACTGCATGATGCATAAAAGGTTAGGCTGGATGCTGCTGTTGTATGATAAAGAATGAGAACACCTCGGAAATATACGTAGCAGAAAACAGTAGCATACAGTAGCGCAAAGGTTCGTAGTTTGAAAGCATAGTTTATACCATGTGCCGTTTAATACCGTTTTAATATATTTAACACCGTTGCGTTTACCATTCAGATCCATATTTCAAATCCCATTCGGACCAAACCCCCGTGGCAAGGAATGACTATCCGGCTACGTGATAAAAAATAAGTCAATACGGCCAGGCCGTTCTAACGAAAAAAAAAATAATAATTTAAATTAAATAATTTTAACAACACATTACATGTTGAAACGTGTTAAATTTATGTGCATTTATGGATATTTGTTGATTTGTTTACATTTTCAGCATATGGGTAACATGGCCTTACCCTGTTTTTAACTGCTTCCCAACAAGCATTTCGAGCAGTTTTCGAGTGAATTTAGGGATCTCGCCCGATTAGATCTGGTACCAGCTGTCGCCGGCGACATGACGACGGTGCAAATGCATGCGGTGGGTGACTGTGTTCGGCAAACCACGAGTGGGGGTGAACGTTTGTGCGGCCATGATCGCACACACGTTGTTTTTTTCATTCTTCGTCTTTGTCACTGTCAAGGATCGCTGCTGTCAGCCATTTTGATTGTTTTGGTTTTTGCGACGCTTCCTCATCGCATCATTTCAAGTTGCGATTTTAATTAAGAAAAGTGTAGTTTATTTAGTTAATTTAAGTAAAAAATGTTGTAGTGCAGTTAATAAATCTAGTGTGTATTGCAATTTATCTTTTGCAAATGTGGTAGTGTTTGTTGTTTTGATTGTTTATGTGTTTACTCTAGGTAAGTATTGTTGTTTTTTTTTCGTCATTCAAGTGTTTTCTGCACGAACTGGTAGCTAAAATGTAACGTGCGGCTGCCGAGCATGTCTTTCCGGCTTCCTCTGTCCGGATACTACACGATGCCGTAGCACCAGAATGATCCAACCAAACAACAATAGTTCCGGAGCGCACCTTCATTGCCGTCGCACCGAGATGTAAGGTTACATTGTGATTGGATTACCAAAGTGTTCCATCTAATTGGATGTGATTGTTTTCTTTTTAGAAACAGCTACCATCACCGGCAATATCGACAACGGAAGCAACTACCACCACCGGCGCGATGGCAACGAAAAATCGTGATGAATGTGCTTCTGGAGGGCTTCCGATGTGTCGACCGTTAAACCGGCAATAGATGAATAAACATCACCAGAAAGTTTTAACGAGAGGAACAATTCCAAAGGCAAGTGTAATATTTGGTATTGTTAAACGTATGACAAACTTAATAATTAAAGAATAAAATTATAGATGAGAATTGTCTCTCGACGTTAAAGGAAGCTGCGTGACTGGACTGGAACGCTTCGCTTAACGAAGCTCGTGTTTGTTTTTCCATATGATCAACCTCTGGACTGGGCATGATTCTGCTTAAAGCGGAAAATAATTCTGGTTGAAGCTAATCGTTTGGCAACTATCTTTCGGCACATACGTTGAACACGTGTCAATTAAAAGGTAACATGCGAACTAAATTCACAATCCGATTTGAGCATCAATGGTATTTAATATTAATTTCAATTGCAGCGTTGAAACCAGTTGGAAGACAATGAAGCAAAGCCAACGAGCTCGCTGTGCTCCTCACCGCATCGTGCCGAACGGATCGCTGACGAGCACGAGCATGAGTCCGGCATCCTCATCACGTGCCCAAGCCATCTTATCCTTCCGGCTTTGACAACCGTCAGGATATCTGCACCGCCAAACAGCTCAGCTAGCTCGAGCTCAGCCCTGCTCGCACATACCGCCAAAGATAGTCCGTGGCACCCACCGTTCGAAAATAGCAAGTGCATTGGTGTACTCCGTTAGCATAGTTCTCGACTAGTACCCGTAGAGGACTGCATCAATGTATCAGGACGTATTAGTGTGCGATATATCGTGCATTTCGTGTGTTGCTGGATCGTCGTCTGGATCGCAGGAGGTTGTGGAGTCCGTAGTAGGCACGATTTCCCTAAAATGTGCGCCTTCGGATTTCGTTGCTCATGTTGTTGTCCGAAGTTACGAAGTTACCAAGGTAGCAGAACTCCTCTACCACCTCGAGATCGTCGCCGTCAACTGATACAAACAAACAGGAGATTCCGTCCCCTTGCCTCAGACCCCGGTGAGACTCGAACAATTCCGACAGCATGTTCGATACTCTCACCTTGCACTGCACCCCGTCCATAGTGGCCTTCAACAGCGGTACCAGCTTCTCTGGTGTTCTTTGGTTTAAATGTTAGCTCAGACTAATTAGACTTCAGTTCAGACTGCGATTAAGGTATGTTTAATTTTTTAGTTTTTGTTAGTTCAATGGCTTTAAATGAACTAAAATTAAATTATGTACAAAATGTAATACGAGCTTTGCTAGCGCTATGAATATTTTTTAAATTAATTAATAACTAACTATTTTAATGATAATTATTGTATAATAATTATAATAATTAATTATAAATATGATCATAATTACTATAATTATTATTGTAATTATAATAATTATAATTAATTTTCAAATGTACGAATAGCATTTTGTAAATTAACATATAAATAAGGCTTACTAATATCTAATCTATTCCATTATTTTATAATAATTATAATAATTAATTATAAATATGATAAAAAATTACTATAATTATCATTGTAATTATGATATTTATAATTAATTTTCAAATGTACGAAAATCATTTTGTAAATTAACATATAAATAAGGCTTACTAATAGTTATTTTTTATTTTTATTTTTATTTATAATTCATGATGACGGCTTCGGCCGTATTGTCAGCCTTTAGAGCTGAAGCAGTACAATTATCACAAGGCATTTCCTCCTTGTATTTTACCTTATCCACTTACTAATAGTTATTGTTAACAAATTTACTAACTGTTCTAATTATACAAGCGTTTAGTTGTAGGATTAACTCTGTAATAAGTGAAATTGTAAAAAAAAAATGTTTTATTAAAATAAATAAAAATTATTAAAATTAAATAATTTAAAATTCGAATTTGAAACCTCACGTGTAGATACACCTTGGCCACGAATGAACCGGGCTGCGTGGATCTCGCCCGATTGACTTCCATTCGGCCACTGTTCGACCAGAACTCAAAATTCACTCGAAAACTGCTCGAAATGCTGGTTGGGTTCCATTCGGCCACTGTTCGACCAGAACTCAAAATTCACTCGAAAACTGCTCGAAATGCTGGTTGGGTTGCAAATTGGTTTGTTTACATTTTTGTCGAGCAGCTGATCGAGCTAATCGAGCAGTTTTCATTAGGAAAACTTTCTAATCCATATTTCCTAGGCTGAACTTGGCTGCCGATTTGTATGGCGAACTAACAGTGGATAAGCCTCGAAACGTCAAAACGCATACAAAAACAAAAGCTTAAGCCGTGATCTGCCCCATGGCTAGATGGCACTTGTGCCTACATTTCGTCCATGCACCACTAATCGCTACCATGTCTGTGGCCAAAGCTATTCGCGAAAGCAACTGTTGCACTTTTTCAGGTATTTGGTGCAATTTTCCTCATTGTTCTCTTATTCAAGCTTATATTTCAACAGCGCATCGACTCAAGCCGGTCTCCGTCATCGCACGGCTAACTGGCGATTTGGCTTCCCATTCATACAGCAGCCGCGTCAGCTGCTTCAGACTACCTTTCGAGTTGAAGAAGATGGAGCTCGTCCGAATACTACAAGCAGTTGCACATGCCTTCCGGCGGCACAACCACTTGTAGCGGTCGCCACCGGTCATCTTCTTCGGCTTCATGGACCCGCCACATTTCGGGCATAGCTGATCCCGTTTTAGCAGCCCCTTGCGCTGCAGCCACTCGATACTGCGCCACGGATCCTCAAAAAGCAGCGTTAAATCACTTCCGTTTTTAATATCCATGACGGAAATTGGGTGAAACCGGAAAAATGTTAAAAAAATCCCAAAACGTCAAACGTGTGAACAGTGTTGCACCAACGGCGTGTGTTTGGATGATGCAGTTGTTATCTGGACTAAGGCTACCCATCCTCGTTCCCCCCTTTTTTTCTCTCTGTCCCTCTCTCTCTCTCTTCAGCGTGACATGCATTTTCGCGCCTTTCACAATTAACCCCGACCTATACTATCGTACAAGTCATATGTATTTAGTGTCCGTGCTTGTATTTTAATCAAAGTGGGTAAAGAGACTAGGTGGGCCCATAGGTTTGACGCGGTAGACATGCTGAAAACCAATTAGAAGTTTGTGGGTTCGATTGTGATACGTATATTTTCACTTACACACATACGTTCCAAAAGAGTCACACACATACATTGACAAAAAATCGAACCCATAAACATCAAATTTTAATTTTTTTTCTACAGCGCAGCTGTCAAATCGTTAGGGATAATCCCACCTAGTCTCTTTACCCACTTTGATTTTAATCATGCATTTCAATTAGCACACCTATACCTAGATGTGCAGCAGCAAACGTTCGCATGAGAACGACCTAGCTAAATATTGAAAAAAACGTTGAACTTTAGTTAAATAGTCGTTATTTTCTTGGAAATAAACCAAAGTGTTCAACACCCATAAATTTTGCTATCGTACTCGCTCTTTCTTCCCTGTAGCGAAACAGCACACTGCACTACTATTTAGCAAAATTCCGTAGGCACGCTTTCAAACGAAATACGTCCTCTCGCAACGGATGCTGGAGGCAGACTGACCTGCGCTAATTATTACAACATTAAAACGGTTCGTGTACAGTTTCAAAATCCATAGTACGGAAAACGCCAAATTTCGCAGAGCATAGTCAGCATAGTGAGGTTGCTAAACCTGGGACACAGAATTCCGCCTATAACGTCTTTATCCTATTTTTGTTCAACGGCACTATCGGTGTTGGCAAAATATTATTGCGGAGATTGACAACCGGTTGTTGTTCTACCGGCTGTCATCGGGTGATCGAGTTAATCTAATCATCCACTCGATACATCCACGATCGTGCTATTGGGCGCTAGATGGCGCTAGTCTATGTAGTGAGCGAGAGATAAGAGCTGCGTTAGAGCGAGTAGAAGGGATGCATTAACGCAGGACGAATAAGAAAATAGGTCAATCAGGGCTACAAAGGTCAGGGGCGCCTGGCGCCAGGTCAGCTGATCGGTAAACGTTAGTAGCAAAGTAGACGCAAAGAAAATACGTTTTAAAAGCGACCCAAGCAAAAACCTAAATCCTACCAAACTAGACCGACGAAAGCTAAATTGCGGTTAGCTAAATAAAGTGCTCAAACTAGCGTAAAAATCAAATTTTGTTACTCCGTTGCCCACGGAGCAACAATCGGCTTAGATCTGCGCAGCAAAAAGCATACATAAACAGGGACATTTCAATCCCACTAAAAGGTTTAACTTGTAGTCTCAACGTGTGCACATCGAGATATAGAGTGGTTAGAATTGCTAGCGTGTCCCAGAGCAAACCACCAGAGCAAAAATCAGGCGTTTTGTATCGTGCGCGATCCCATACCAACATCGGTCTAAGAATTGTGTTAAAGATTCTTCCGCACAATCATCTTTTACACACGCAACACTTGACAATCGATTTCGTCGTTGGTTTTGGTTTGGGATCTTGAAAGATTTTAAAAACGGATATTTGCTCGGTTCACTCTACACTTGGTTTTCTCCGAGGTGTTCTTCCGAAAGAAACTTGCGACCATGTCTGAAGAGTTTCGAAAAATTCAAGAACCAATGTTTGGCCGGCATGCCCTACGCTTGGTTTTCTTTTAAGTAAACCTTTAAAACCTTACGTCTAAAGTTAATCTAATCGCGAAATCGTCCGCGGTTCGGATATTGTCGCATAATTGCCGTACCCTAACACTAATTCGGATTTTCGTGGATGATGTTGCCAATAACCAGAATGCTGATCCTGGATACATGTCTGCAGAGTGTAGGGAATAGCATCCAGTGATCGTGTGTTTGCACGGAAAAGCATCCAGTGATCAAGAATGCATCTGTAAGAGAAACAACGTATCGTTCATCTAACTGTTCTATCTACAGATTGCAACATAGGTTATTCGAACTTACACTATGTTGATCAGAATTTTCCTCCTCCAGACTCCTTCTGTCTCTAGCAGGGATGTTTTCTCATTGTCTGCTCCCTCCTCATTTCCTGGCCGGAGTTTTTCATCGATGCAGCCAGGTGGAAACTGCTGCACTGAAAATCATAATGTAGTGATTAGGGTATATGATCCATTACAATTCTGTTCTTTCTACTATCGCACATCATATTACCTGTAAGTAAGTGGTGTAATGCATCACCTGACCGTGAACAGCTACCCGATGTATATGACTGAGCCAAATATGCCGCACTGAACTCTCACCGTTGCTCTACTTATGAGGACGATGGCGCTTCATAGCCGGAAACGATCGAGGCGATATATCACTTCCTCGAGGAACTGATACACGGATCAAGCATGATAACGGATTAAGGCAAAGCGTGAGCCAATTATTCTGCACTGAACTTCCACTGTTTCACTGGTTATCACTGGTGGAAAACGCTCGTGACGATATACAGCTGATGGCCGAATCAAAATATCACTTCCTCGAGGATCAAGCAGGATCACGGATTGGTGGATTATGCTGCAGGCCCGGAAGTATCCACCACGAAGTGAACGGAGCGATTGTTGCATATGCTGGATCTCGATGGCAGGCTATAAATGCACGAAAGTAAAGGAGCTGCTATAAGATTCGCCATCCGCTTTCTGGAAGGACGTGGCGTCGTTGGCTTTGCGAATAATTCTCCTTTTGTTAAACTGTTTCTGGGATGGGTTAAAAGACTTTTAGCTTCCCCGGGAACGTGGGGAAAGCAATGGTTATTACGATTTGATCAGCTCACTATTTTTAGTCGCGAGCGCACTTAGGTAGTCCTTGTCACGTCAAGATCCGGTCAATAAGAGACTTTTTTATTTTCCCACTCTGGAACCAATGCTGTCAAGAATGACATCTAGCTGGTGGCACCCCGCAACGCTGGACAGTGGTCGGTATCTACACCATCCGATAGAGGTCGCCACAGTACTTCCCTTCAGATCGGTGTTAGCGGTAACGCAAAGGAATGGTCACACGACGTTGCGAACGGGTAACACCGGTCGAGTAATCTTTGGTGGCGACAGGATGTGTCGTACCGTGTGAGGTTGATTGTGACGCTGTATTCGATGTCGGCGGCGACATATACGCTGATGGCGGTGATGCGAGCGATGGCGGCATTGGCGGTGCTGTCGAAACTGGTTCTCGCAGCGAATAACATGGTTTTAGACGGTCGATGGAGACGTTTGTCGGTTTACCGTTGACCAGGACCTCGAACCATTCCTCGGAACGACGCAAGACTTCGTAAGGGCCTTGGTACGGTGGAGTGAGAGCTAGGCGAACAGTATCATTTTGGAAGAAAACGTGAGTACAGGTCGTTGATCGGAATATACGAAGGTAGCTCTCTTGTCGTGCCAAGCGGTTTGTGTCGGTCGCATGTTGGCCATCACCTTCCTCAGCTGTTGCGTGAACTCGGTCCGGTGGAATCGTCTGCGGGCTGCTGTGAAAGGACTCTGCTAGGATCTTGAGCGTCCTGCCGTAGACGAGTTCTGCTGGCGAGGCTTTAATGTCAGCCTTGTACGCGGTGCGTAGTCCTAGTAGGATGATGGGCAGGTGGTCGGTCCAGTGCGCGGCGTCTTTGCAACAGATGGCTGCTTTGAGCGTACGATGCCAGCGCTCAACCAGATCATTGGCCTGCGGATGGTACGCCGTGGTGCGCAGATGTGTGGTACCCATCGCCTGGCAAAGTTCACGAAACAGCGCTGACTCGAACTGCCGACCCTGATCGGTGGTGATGAAAGCAGGCACGCCGAATCGGGCTATCCAGCCGTGTAGAAGTGCTGATGCCACCGTTGGTGCAGCTATGTCCGTTAACGGTATGGCTTCAGGCCAGCGCGTGAACCGGTCGATGATCGTAAGGCAGTACCGATATCCGTTGCTAACGGGCCCACGATGTCCAGGTTGATGAGCGCGAAACGAGTCTTGGTTGCTGGATAGCGTACAAGCGGGCTTTGCATATGCCTATGCACCTTCGTTGTCTGGCAAGCGATGCAGTTACGCACGAATTCTCGGCAATCTCGGCGGATATTTAACCAGACGAATCTCTCCGTCATCAGTCTGGTGGTGGTTCTCACGCCTGGGTGACTCATCTCGTGAACCGATCGCAGGACTCGTAGTCGGAATGGTTTCGTCACGCACGGGCGGATGATTTCCGTTGGACAATCGCAGTATAGTGCCTTCGTGCTGTCGGGAATCTGGATGCGCAGAAGTACGAGATCTGACCGGGTCTTTCCATTGAGTATGTCGCCGAGCTCAGTGTCGCGGGTTTGATCCTCTGCCAATTCGTCGTAGTTGATGGTCGGTGTAGCTGGCTGGATGGTATCGATTCGGGAAAGCAGGTCGGCGGTGATGTTATCTTTCCCTTCCACGTGGCGGATGTCTGTGGAGAACTGTCCGATATAATCGAGGTGTCGAGCCTGTCTCGGCGATGCCTTCTCCAAGGACTGTCGGAACGCATAAACCAGCGGTTTATGGTCCGTGTATATGTGGAACTCATGTCCCTCCAGGAAATGTCGAAAGTGACGAACGGCGAGATATATTGCAGCTAACTCGCGATCGTACGTAGAGTATCCATGATCGTCTCCGGTCGCGGAAACTCTGCAATGGCTCGGACTTTCTCCTCCAGTGGACGGATTCCTGCTGCAGTTACTTGATGTCCCAGGAACGAAATCTCCGTCTTCCCAAACTCGCATTTCGCTACGTTGATAGTTAGGCGATGCTCCACCAAGCGACCAAACAGCTGCCGTAGATGCATATTGTGCTCCTCAGGTGACGCTGAAGCAACAATGATGTTATCGATGGACGGGAACGCGAAGTCCAACCTTCGTAGCACATCGTGTATTAGCCTTTGGAAGGTCTGAGCAGCGTTGCGCAATCCGAACGGCTTGGTAACGAATTCGAACAAGCCGAATGGCGTTGTGATGGCAGTCTTGGGCACGTCATCCGGATGAACGGGTATCTGGTGGTAGGCCTTGTGCAGGACCACCTTGGAGAACACAGTCTTTCCCCTCAGAGTAATGGTGAAATCTTGCAGATATGGTAACGGGTACCGGTCCGGGATCGTTTGAGCATTCAGCGCACGATAGTCGCCGCACGGACGTCAGATACCATCTGCTTTCTTCACCATATGCAGTGGACTTGCCCAACTGCTCTTCGATGGCCTACACACACCCAGACGCATCAGTGATTCGATCTCGGCCCGTGCGGCCGCATACTTGTCCGATGCAAGACGACGTGCGCGAGCGAATGTAGGCGGTCCGGTGGTCTCGATGTAGTGCAAAACCTCTGACAGCGTAGTTGTGTCCAGTGGTCGTCTCGTAGTCAGGTCCGGAAACTCGCGAAGTAGTTGGAACATCGGTGATGTTGCGTCGCACAGCTTGATGGTGTCTTGGCACGTAGTGTCGGGTAGCCCTGAAACCCGGAGGCCAGTCTCCGCGTCCACCAAACAGCCCTCACGAATGTCCACCAGTAGATGCTAGTGATTTAGGCAATCCGCTCCAATGATCGCTGAATTTACGTCCGCGACAATGAAATACCAGAGGAAAGAACGGCGTAGACTCAGATCAAGTGTACGAAGAGATTCCCCATACACCATGATTGGTGTACCGTTGGCTGCGAATAAACGTACGGAAGAATCAGGTGAAACTTGGCAATTGCTGGATTTCGGGATTAGGGAGACATCGGCATCGGTGTCGATCAAAAAACGTAAGATGCTTTTTCGGTCCGTAACGACAAGCCGGTTGCTTGCAGGGTTGACAGCGTCACACTGCAGGCCGATCTCTCCTTCGTTGTTTCAGCACGATGACGGCTGCCCCGTCTGGTTAGAGGAGGCAGGTGCGCGGAAGGAACACGGTGGTCGGCAGGAACGTGCGGCTGCGCCGAAACGGCTATGGTAGTAGCATTCACCGTTCGATGTGTTCGACGCGCTTACCGATAGTGTTCGTAATCGCGGACGAAAACAGTACTAGGATCGATCACGATGGTGCGGGGTACGATCACGACGTCGTGATTCAAGCATGAACTCACTGGTCGCGTACAGTCTCTTGCTGACCCTTAACGGAGAAAGACGTATTTTGGCTATCGTTCTAAACCGAGATAAAACCTGATTTGTTTGGTTGTGTGACTGAGGTGCGCTGCTGCTTGACAATTATTGGTGCGTAGGTAAATTGGTGTACAGGTATAGTGGACTGTCATAGGCACTACGGGTATTAGTGGGGTGGTATTAGTAAACTTGACATACTTCTGAGTACGTACTAACATCTTGAACGATCTGCTGACCGAAAATGTGGTGGCCGCCTGTCGGCCACGAGGGTCCTTCCCTCCCCACTTCAAGTAGGGACAGGACTGTTCCTCACTGGATGGACAGTAATGATTCTTTCGGAGAGAAGAGGTATTTAGTTCTCAGGGCCGTGGATAATAATGAACTTCCTAAAAACCCCTGGATTATCAGTGACACTATAAAAAGAGTCACCGGTAAGGTAGAATGTGGCCGTCCTTTGGACGCACAAAACACGAAAATTATAATAGAAACCAGCTCTGCTATTGCGTTCGAAAAAATGCAAAAGATCACTAAACTTATAAACGATGTACCAGTAGTAGTGGAACCGCACCCTACACTTAACAGTGTTAAGTTTGTTTTCTCCGCTAACTCTGTTGGCAGTATGAGTATTGAGGAAATAATGAAACACCTGGCAAATGAAAAGGTTACCGATCTGTATCGCTTTACAAAAAAAGTAAACGATCAAATGTTAGCAACTAACACATTCGTAGCCACGATGAACGCTGTGCGTGTACCGGAACACATTCTGATAGGCATGGAGCGCGTACCAACAAGACCATACTATCCAAGACCAATGCGCTGCGGCTTTTGTCTGCGTTTTGGGCACACCAAAAAATACTGTAAAAATTCCGAAATGTGTGTGAACTGCGGATTAACTGCTCACGGTGCATGTCAATCGGAGGCAAAGTGTATAAATTGCGGTGGATCTCACAACAGTCTTGATAGAAATTGCGAACATTACCTAAAAGAAGTTGAGATAATTAAAATTAAAGTAAACAGAAACTGCACTTTTAAGGAAGCTCGTGACATAATCACTCTCCAGAGACCAAAAACAACCGTAGTACAACAGAGAATTGAAGAAGCCCAGAAAACCGACCACAAAGACAAAATTATTGAACAACTCACAATCACAGTTGAAAAATTACAAAAACAAATTGAATCGCTAACAGAAACCATAAAAAAACTATCGACTCAGAAAACTGAAATCACGGACAAATGCACTACTGACAAACAAATATCTATCGAAGAAGATGAAGAAGACGATCTTGACTCTACGTATGAAAGCTCTGTTCATAGCGACAACTCAAGCTACAATCCTAAGAACAAAAGATGCGCCGCTTTTTCTCCCGATGAGCAAAAACCACCCACTAAATCTCCAAAAGAAGAAAAGACAAACATTGTAACTCGCAGGGCAAAAAACAATCATCGGAAATCTAAATTTAAATAACATCCCGGAATTTACTATTCCATACATCCAAAAACATAGATTCAACCCATTGCAATGAAATGCTGCCAAATCTTTATTCTCATTCAAATCAAAAACCTAAACCACTCGCCATTTCATGGAATATCAGAAGCATGACAAAAAATTTAGATGAACTAAAAATTATAATAACTAAGTATAAACCACCTTTTGTGGCCCTACAAGAAACAATGAATCCAGCCTCTATCGCATCTACCCCGTTAAAAAATTATGATTGGACATTTAAAACAAACAAAACCCCTCATCATAACGTAGCAATTGGAGTACTCAAACATATACCAATGAAAATCTTAAAATTGTCTTCAACTCTACCAGCCGTAGCCGTTAGAATCAAGGCGCCATTTGAAAGCACCCTTTTATGTTTATATCTTCCCCCAAACCACACCAATCTATCAGAACTTGATTCCAACATCCACGCTCTTATAAATCAACTACCTAAACCTCTTTTAATACTAGGTGACTTAAACGCCCAAAATAGGGACTGGGGATGCCAAAATTCAACTCGTCGTGGAATGCGGCTACAAAATATTTTTGAACTGCATAATTTGTGCACACTGTTCAATAGTTACCCGACCAGAATTGCTCCATCAAATGGGACAACATCTACTATAGATTTTTGTGTTACTTCTTCTTCTTTAGCTTCAAAATGCTCTATTTCGGTTTTGAAGGACACTCATGGAAGTGATCATTTTCCAATCCTTTTGAGTAGTAAACTTGATGCTTCCTCTGAATCTTTTAGACCCCGATGGAAGTATAATGAAGCTGACTGGGATAATTATCAAGAAAACATATCCCCTCTTTTATCAACTCACGTATCAACCCCTGACATCTCAACCTTCAGTGAAATCATCATTAAAGCAGCTTTAAACAGCATCCCAAAAACAAAAGGAAGATATCGCACTAAATATACAGTTTGGTGGAATAAAACGGTAGCCGAAGCAATTCATGCAAGAAGATCTGCCCTCAGGAAATTCAAGAAAGCGAGTAAAAATCAAAACAACATGTTTATAGAAGTTTTAGCAGAACAATATCGGGAAGCTAATAGAGTTGCTAAATCAGCCATTCTCTCAGCCAAAACGGAAAGTTGGAATAACTTCGTAAAGGGCATAAATCCATCCATGACCAGCAAAGATATGTGGCACCGAGTAAATCTTCTCAAAGGTAATAGTACACATAATAGCCCAATTCTTATAAAAAACAAAAAGCCAATTTCCGATCAAACCGAAGTAGCTGAAATTTTTGCAGATCATTTTTGTAAAACATCCGCGACTGCCAACTATTCCAAAGCGTTTAAATCGCATAAATCCCGTTGCGAGATAAACCCTATAAAATTCAATGCTCACAAAGACCAGAGCTACAATAACCTTTTTACCCTTCAAGAACTTTCCTGGGCTCTTAAAAAATGTCAAGGAAATTCAGCTGGGCCCGACGATATTGGCTATCCGCTATTGAAAAAACTTCCTTTTGAAGGTTTGTTTACCTTACTGCGCATTTTTAACAACATATGGAAATCAGGCAACATACCTGAAGAATGGAAAGTAAGCTACATAATTCCTTTGCGTAAGCCACACAAATCTAACCACGAGGTGGACAGTTTTCGACCAATATCGCTGTTAAATTGTACTAGCAAAGTTTTGGAAAGGATGGTTAATAGAAGATTAACTGAAGAACTCGAAGCAAGAAAACTAATTAGCCCCTGCCAGCATGCTTTTAGATCTGGTCGCGGATCTATTACCTATTTCGCAGCGCTCGAAGAACTGCTAAATGAAGCAAAAACGAAACATCTCCACACGGATTGTGCGATTATTGATCTCAAAAAAGCTTTCGATCGGACATGGCACTATGGAATACTTCATCAGCTAAAAACCTGGAATTTTGGTGGTCGGCTCACTGGGTTTCTTCAAAGCTTCCTATCTAATCGCTCATTTAGGGTCCTAATTGGTGGTAAACATTCTAGTAGCAAAAAGTTGGAAAATGGAGTACCGCAAGGTGCTATACTCTCTCCAACTCTGTTTCTTATAAGCATGGAGTCCATAAACTCATATCTAACTTCTAATATAAAAGCATTTATATACGCCGACGATGTGACATTAGTTGCCACTTCTAAATCACCTGAGGAGTGCAGAAAAATCTTACAAAACGGAATGAATGGTTTATGGAAATGGTCAAAAACAAATGGATATGATATTTCCCCTACGAAATGCAAAATATTGCATATCTGTGGAATTCGCCACAATAAGAAACCTACACAAATTAAATTTGGAAACATCGCCATCCCAAATGTTCGTAAAGCATCAATCCTAGGTATTATCCTCGACTCTCGGTTGACCTTTTCAGCCCATTGCGCCCACATTAAATTGACTTCTAAAAATCGTCTCAATCTCTTCAAGATGCTAGGATACGGCAAACACCGCGCGTCACGAACTACTTTGTTAAATATCCTTAAAAGCTGGTTATTGCCTAAACTTTTTTACGGTATTGAATTTGTTTCTTTAAATAGACACAAATTCGAAAATACAATCGCCCCATTATACCACACCGCTATTAGACTTTCCACTGGTGCCTTTATTACCAGCCCTATTGCATCATTAATCTGCGAAAGCGGCCAGCTCCCTTTCTCGTACCTTATAACCTACAGATTAGTGTCAGCAGCAGGAAGACTGTTGGAAAAAAATACGGACACCGAAGCTTTCATCAAAAGAGCTAAGGATTTATGGTTTGATCTCACAAGTCAACTATTCCCCGAGATCACCAAACAACCTCGAACTGGATTTCGTCCCTGGAATAACAACCATCCTATAGTTGACTGGTCGATGAAACGATGTATTCAAGCTGGTGCAAATTCTACTACGGCAAACAAATACTTCATTGAACTAATAACGGAAAAGTACAGCCAACATCATCACATCTATACGGACGGATCTGTTTGCGACGACTCTGCTGGTTGTGGTCTATACTCAACAACATCGAAATGTGCAATAAAGCTTCCTGATCACACCTCAATTTTTTCGGCTGAGGCTACAGCGTTGATGATAGCAGCTGATGAAGAGGCGCACCCTTCCAAACCTAACATTATCTTTACAGATAGTGCTAGTGTCTTGACTGCCATAGAAAACGGAAGATCAAAAGACCCATACGTTCAGTCTCTCGATGATCTTCCTCCTACGCTAAACATAACTTTCTGCTGGGTTCCAAGCCATGTGGGAATCAAAGGCAACGAAAAGGCAGACGTATTGGCAAATGAGGGACGCAACATGTCGTCCTGCGTCACACAATCAATATCCAGAAGAGACATGCAACGATGGGCAAAAAGAGTGTTAACTCAAACATGGCAGCAAGAGTGGAGCAGAAATCTGGACGCCGCACTGAGATATATAAAGCCATCAGTTAGTGCACACCTTGATCTTCGGAGTCATCGGGATCAGGTCGTCTTGTCAAGACTACGTATAGGCCACACGTATTTTACACATAACCATCTACTGGCAAAAACGGAACCACCACAATGCGTGTACTGTGGTGATAGGGTTACCGTTCGGCATCTGCTTGCTGGTTGTATCGAACTAGATGGGGAAAGGAGGACACTAGAATTGGATACGGGAATCGATGTAATATTATGTAACGAGGATAAAAATGAACGAAAGGTGCTAAGCTTTGTAAGAAAAATAGGAATTTACGATCGAATCTGATGGAGAACAAATTTTGCATTGTTACTGAATTTAAGTGAATTTGATGTATATGCAGTAGAATAAACGTTAAGAGGTGAAGGCAGCCATAAAAGGCTCAAAACCTCTATAATTTCAATAAAAAAAAAAAAAAAAAACTGGTCGCGTACACATTACGGCTCATGAGACGTCCAAAAAAGCCGAAGTCATACAAAATTTCAAAAAAATCCTGTCCTGTCCTGTCCTGTCCTGGACGCGTCCACAAATCACGAGGAGAAAGAGGATTCGGGAATTATACATGGGATCTTCGCAAAATGAAAAAGGATTCGGAAATTATACCTGCGATCCGCATTAGAATACAACGTACGCTGCATTCGGGGTAGCAATCGGTAAAGCGTTGTTTTGCTTAAGCGTGCAGTAAGCATAGAGGGTTTGTTTCGGCTTTCTACGAAGTTACTTGTGGACGTGGGCAGGGCGTGGGCGTCACGTGTGAGTTCAGGCACTCAGCTTTCGGTTGTGTTCGGCCACCTCGCGGGAAATACGTTCCTCGAAATCACGCGTACCCTGAACTTCCGCCAATCGTTGGAAAGTACCCAGGCAGCAAAATCGCCGATGTCGCATGAACTTTTGTATGGGAGCAACCCAGGTAGCAATGTTGCATGACTTCCCCTCGTTTCACGTCCGATTTCTACCCCGCGCGGTTCAGCGCACCCACGAACGAAAGTGTCGCGCCCGAGAGCGGCTGTTGCAAGCTATTCCCGTCCCATTCTGGTCCAAACGATCTTTTCTTCCCTCTCGCTCTTCTCGCTCTTGTTCATTTTCGGGTGTGCAACAAAGTGTTCAGTTTTGCGGTGTCGCACCGCACACACACACGCCATCGGCCATGTATCATACCCGGCAGAAGTAAACTGCGTCCTGATTGGCTGTTATCAAATGATGGCGCCGATTAGGATCACTACGGGTGAATGGCGTGGATTAGAATGGAGCTGGTCAAAATTAGTTGTTATAGCAAATATTTCGTTTTTATGCAAATTTAAGCATGTAAAATTGATTTTATCAATTATAAATTCATTTTAATTATTAAGAAGGGCAAATTAATCTTCTCTTTCAATAATTTCTTCCATTTATGGAATTTATTTTCTGTCGATAATGTCGATTATTCTTGTGGTCAAAAATATTAATCCTTCGTTTGAGATAAACCATAGTGCCGTTTGTTTTTGGCTCTCTGCTTTCTCTTGCTGGACGAATTGTGAACATTTTCTCAAACAGATTTTAATTTTGCTGGACACGGTTCAGCTCCGTGGCGTGTTATTTCAAACCTAATTAAGTTAAGTTAAATTGATTGTTTCCACCGCGAATTTGTCTCGAAAGTGTGTAGTGTAAGAAGGGCTTGTAAGCCATGTATAAAAAGTGAATAAAAGTGCGTGTGTGCGAAGGTAGACGGCGCAGCAAAAGGATCATCCCGGACCAAATAGGACATAGGAGAATGCAGCTAAAGTTGCCGGGAATGCAGGCGGATACGGTGCAGTTGGCGTACATAAAATTACAGCAATGTTTGCTGTTGAAAATTTCGGTAAGTTTGAAATGTTTGCGGGTTATAATATGTGTGTAAAAAGTGTTTTTTTTTTTTGCTTTCTCCAACAGCTTTTCATCGGTCCAACACCGTGCACCGCATTTCCAAGGAAGCCAGTCCTTGTGGTGGAAGGAAGACGTACGAGGGGCCAGAGAGAAGGCGAACGGGCTAGGATGGATGGATCGACCGGCACGACGAGGCGAGGATCAGCTGGCGCCAGAACAGAGGGGATATACCCAAATATGTGTGAGCGAAATGGTGAGTAAATAAAAGAAGAGAGTGAAAAGAGAATCCTTCGTGTTTTCATTTCGTACGATCCGAAACGTATTGGGGTGGGGGTAAAATGGTAGGATACATTGCATGCAACACGCGACACCCGTGCGACGCTACAGAAAAACCCAACCATTCATGCTGCTATGGGTAAGCATTTTGGTAGGGTTTTTGGTAGTGTAGCACCCATACAAAAGTTCATGCAACATCCCAAATTTTGCTGCCTGGGAACTTCATCCAATTTCTCATCATTATGCCAGCAACAGCAGCACGGTTAATGAGGTTCATGCGACGCGTCGCGTAGGGTGTCGCGCAACATTCAAAATGAATCTCATCATTTTACCCCCACCCTTTCGGATCGTAAAAAATGAAAACACGAAAAATTCTCTCTTCACTCTCTTCCTTTATTACTCACCAATTTGCTCACACATCATTGGACCCCTCCCGCTGTGCTACCGCCAGCTGATCCGCGCCTCGTACGTCCCGATCGATCCATCTTTCCTTCAGTCCGCTTCAGCCGCGCACGCTTGCCCGTTCGCCTTCCCTCTCGCCCCTCGTACGTCTTCCTTCCTCCACAAGGACGAGCTTCCTTGGAATACCGGTGCTTGGTGCTGACGGCGTCCGATGAAAGGCTATGGGAGAAAGCGAAAAGGAACACTTTCATTGCACATATTTTAACTTTATATTATCACCAACTTACCGAATATTCGCCGGCTAAATTTTGCTGCACTTATTTGCACGCAAACTGCATTTTGGTCGCCTGCATTCCTGGACTCTGTCGTACCGATTTCCCTGTTGTTCCGGGATAATCCCTTTGCTGCCACTCCGCTTCGCGGTCCACCTTCGCACACACGCACTTTTTCACATTTGGGTTTCGAGCCTTTCAATCACTTCCACGCCGAACTAATAAACTTATTTTATTTACACTAAAGTATTTTGTAATTAACACGCCACGGAGCTGAACCGAGTCCAGCAAAATCAATAACTGTTTGCGAAAATGTCCACAATTTGTCCAACAAGAGAAAGAAGAGAGCCAAAACAAACGACACTATGGTTTATCTTAAATGAAGGATCAATATTTTTGACCATAAAAATCATGGATATTATTGACAGAAAATAAAATCCAAAAATGGTAGTAATTATTAAAAGCGAAGATTGATTTGACCTTCTTGATAATTAAAATGAATAAAGAATTAATAAAATCAATTTTACATGCTAAAATTTGCATAAAAACGAAATATTTGCAAAATTATCAAATTTTTACCAGCTCCATTCTAATCCAAGCCATTCACCCGTAGTGATCCTAATCGGCGCCATCATTTGATAACAGCCAATCAGGACGGAGCTTACTCCTGCCGAGTACGATCCATGGCCGATATTGTGTGTGTATGCGGTGCGACACCGCGAAACTGAACACTTTGTTGCAGACCCGAAAATGAACACGAGCGAGATGAGCGAGAGGGAAGAAAAGCTAGTTAGGGCCAGAATGGGACGGGAATAGCTTGCAACACGAGCCATCGGGCGCGACACTTTCGTTCGTGGGTGCGCTGAACCGCGCGGGGAAGAAATCGGACGTGAAACCCTGTGGGCAATTTGAGAGAGACTCCCATACAAAATTTTGGCCTTGTTCTCGCTTTGTTCTGGCTTTAGAGGTACAACCAAAACAAGGCGAAATGAACTACACGATCGTGACGTCACTAGTGTTTTGATTTGTTTTCTCTTCGAAATGGTACAGTGGTGTTCAAAAAAAAGTAGTAAGACGATGAAATATTGTTTTCACAACATTTTATTCTCACTTTTTTATAACATTCTATACAGTAAATTCATTTTTCTAACCATAAACTCTTTATAACACTCCAATTAACTGCTAGTGTGCTCCAAGGTGTCCTCAATCAGCGATTTTTCGTTGCATCGAAAACACGGCGAGATGATAGTACTCCTTAATGCCGCTCGAAATGTGGTGTTGAACTGCAATTAAAATCATTATTAGCAAGTAGCTAACATAACACTGCTAAATTAAACACATTTACCTACCTTTTATAAAGAATTGAAGCAAATATCGTGCTTTTTTTGCGATGGCTTCTTGGCACGCGTCTTTCGCTGCAAAACGGTAACACAAACTGAACACGATCTACGGCGTCGCTACCTGTGTGCTTACGTATGTTCACTTCTCCGCTCGTTATCGCTTGACCCCTCCGCTAAGCCATCCGCAACGGACCCACAAACTCGTGCGCGCCGCGCTTGTCAAATATGAAGTGTGGGCACAGTGCGGGAAGACGGAGGTAGAGCGTCGCAGGAGACGGTTCATATCAACAGCAAAGGACTAGAAGAAGGAGCACGAGCATTTTTCAGCTGAAGGAGAGACAGAGCCGACATGCTAAAATCGAGTGAATTTGAGTAGCTTTGCCCACAGGGAACGCAGGGAAGTCATGCGACATTGCTACCTGGGTACCGTTCTGATTCTGATGAGCGATGCAATCCATGACGGCAACCGCCACACGAGTCTTGCTCGTGGTTGTCCCTCCTGTAGCGATTACGGCCGATTGAGCATGTTGCGGTAGTCTGCCAACCCAAAGATCGATGAGCATCGATTCGTCATGGCACCGTTGACTGCCCGTCGCATTTCTGCTAGCAGCTGGGATGGTTTGCGATCGCCCAACTCCATGCCGGATAACAGACGGTGAAGGCGGCTGCGTTGAGACTCCTCAAAATGAGTCAAGATGGTCTGCTTAGCAAACGTGTACCGGTCTGTCGAAGGCACATTTTCCAACAGCGGTCGCAACTCGGGCAGCACACGAACAGGAATCTGCGCCATAACCATGTGGTATCGCTTGCTGTCCTTCCTTGCGGTTATCCCCTGCGCTGCGAACCAATCTTCGAGGGACCAGAAGAACGATGGTAGGTCGTTAAGGTCCATCTCTGGTAGATTTATCCGCACCGTGTTAAACGCTTCCACCGGGTGGTCCAAGGCTGATTCAAGTGGG
Organism: Anopheles funestus; assembly: GCF_943734845.2. NCBI lineage: Eukaryota > Metazoa > Arthropoda > Insecta > Diptera > Culicidae > Anopheles > Anopheles funestus. The sequence goes on along the minus strand of NC_064597.1, from coordinate 19,253,571 downwards.
AACGAGGTGGTTCTGCGTTTCGGTGTTGGAACGTCGACCGCATTTGAGCCGGTAGCGGGGACGGTATCCGGAAGGTTCGGGACGGCATCCGCTGGAGCATCATGCCGCTTATCGGGGCTGTGTTGCACCGTCGTACCGAACATGGCCGAGATGGTAGTGTTGTCCAATCAGGCAACACTAATGCAGCAGCACTGATGTTAGGCACGACTCGGTGAACAGCAACGGCGTCGGTCCAGGAACAAAATGGCTTCTTAGCGGGTACGTCCTGCAAGTGGTGTTGGAGCCCGTTGCCGATGGCGTTGTTGCAGCGGTGCGACGCTCGTGACGGTGTCGAAAACACGTATATGCACTCGCGTACCGAAAAGGACGATCGTTTTTTTACTCGCGACGATGGAAGTTGATGAAACTTGTGAACCAAAAATCGGTGTCCTTGGCTCAGGCGACACTAATCCAATGGTATATGCGACACTTTTCACAAAATGGCGGATCCGAGACGCGGGCCACTTAATGGCGTCGGTTCGTTGGCAAGGACGACTGGCTGAAGGGTAGCGCTCATCTGTCGGGGTCCGGAACGATGAACACTGCGTCGGGGACAATCCGGAACACGCGATGGTGCACCTTTTTTTCGCACACGATACGAACCGACTTTTTTCTCTCGCGGATGACGACACGCGGTAAGAGGCGGGGAACAACGTATGTCAACAGCGTCGGGTGCGCGAGAACAAAGGCGTTGCACAGAAAACACAAATGACGCGAAAATTGTTCGGGAACCGACAACAATTAACCGATCACGTCGGGGTCACCAGTTTTAGCTTCCCCGGGAACGTGGGGAAAGCAATTTTTATTACGATTTGATCAGCTCACTATTTTTAGTCGCGAGCGCACTTAGGTAGTCCTTGTCACGACAAGAGCCGGCCAAGAAGAGACTTTTTTATTTTCCCACTCTGGAACCAGTGCTGTCAAGAATGACATCTAGCTGGTGGCACCCCGCAACGCTGGACAGTGGTCGGTATCTACACCATCCGATAGAGGTCGCCACAGACTGATAATAAAATGCAGTTCTTCGTGTTTGTTTGCACATAAACTTCACAAGTAACAATTGACGCCTAGTTCGTAGGCAAACGGGGTGAGAAGGGAAGAGAAACAACGAGGGGAAGAGCAGTGGTGAGTTTAACTGCACGGTTTGGATAAGGAGTGAAAGAGATAGAACGTAGAAAGAAAGAGAAAGACTGATAACGATGCGATGACAATTTGGAATTGTAAACATAATGCAAACATAAATGCATTTTTATACTGTTAAACAATAGTGAGAAAATGGAAAACGTGAGTCGTATGCAGACTGACGAAGACGAAGACGAAGAATGCCAGCCTACTTATGCAAACGATGATGAAGCGCAGCGAAATGAGACGTTTAAAATGAAACTGCGAATGTTGGCCCTTTCGCATCGTATAAGACATACCGCTCTAAAGGATTTGTTGGCAATTATTCGTGAATCTATGGACTATCATGTACCTAAAGATTCATGAACTTTTTTGATGACCCCCATTGATGTAGGAAAGGGACTTAATACTCAGGTGGTCAGCTTTGGTACCAAGAGATACAAAAAGGTCTGCGGTATCAGTTTAAGTAATATTTTATAATATGAAGTGTAATATGTAATATTCAGGTTTAATTACGATAAATCATACATAAACAGTAATGTTCATAATCTGTTGCTCATAGGAAACGATGTATATGAAATCGGGTCCCTTCCAACCTTATCCCTTTGAAGGGAAACTCCCTTTGAAGGGAAATTTATTAAAGGCTTAGTTAGGACGTTATGACAAGTAATCAGTAGGTTAATTGAGCTAAGGGAATTAAAAGCAAATATAAATATCATTAACAATGTTTATCCAATGGTCACGAATAGAAAAAAAGGTAATATTAACTATAACGTCTAGATTCATTTTAAGAAATGGCGATAGAAACGGATGGATTATGACAAATAATAATAAAATCATATCGATGAACTAGATACTGGTTTGTTGTTGTTGTTGTTGTTTTCGTTCTCCATGCCTTTTTGTTCTTGCCTAAAATACACAAATGCATTATTATTATTGGACAACTGCAAATGTGCTAGCACGACACCCGTGTAGCCGTGTGGCAAGCATGGAGTACTGCACTGCACATACATAATCGGTAAGAGTTCAACACTTGTTCGTACTAACCAGCCAATTTGTCTACAGATATACGAAAAAGATGAGACAACGCCGATAGAAGAGAAAAAAAAACAATTCAATAATATACATAATAAGTCTGCTTCACGTGTACATTTCATTTTTGGCCGCCATGACACTTTTTATGGTCGCCATTATTAAATTTGTACCCATGATGCAACCGCAGCTGTAATTTCTTCTCGGCAGCTGTTGTGGTGAATTAAGCCGTGGTGAATTGTTACTTGTGGTTGCAGTTCGCATCTAGCACCGCTTTTGATCGTCTGGGCAAATTGTTCACCAATTTGTAGCAAAACTCTGGTTCCAATTTATCCCATTCTTGGATAACCACTGTTTCCAAAATTTTCAAACTAGAAGGATTTCGTTTTGCCACTCTTTTCTTAAGCTCCCTCCATAATAGAGGTGTGGCAAATACTTTGGGACAGTTATAAAGAAGGCACGTTTTCACCACCAACAACGTGTGCTTCGGATCGTTGTCTTGATAAAATGCAAAATTATTACAATTATACTGTAATTGTTCATAAGTCAAACACACGTTTTCTCGCAGAATCGTCGAAACCAATTGATTTTATTATTTTGACATTAGCATGACATTTTCAGCATGACGTTTCCATCATGACATTTGTGTCCGCGATAAATACAAACTAACAATCTTAAGGTTACTACAATACACTAATTTTATAAGTTACTCCAACATTATACACCAATACTATTAGTATAACTAATCACTTTGGCTTTTATCAAGACAACGATCCGAAGCACACGTTGTTGGTGGCGAAAACTGTGACTGCGAACTGCGGACTTTTAGACAGTTACCCGATTTAAATGTTATAGAGCGTTTATAGCGGGAGTTTAAGAAAAGAGTGGCAAAACGCAATCCTTCTAGTTTAAAAAAATTGGAATCAGTAGTTGTAGAAGAATTGGAAAAATTGGAACCAGAGTTTTGTTACACGTTAGTTAACAGCATGCCCACACGTTTGAAGGCTGTGATAGATGTGAACGGCAATGGTACGTGTTATTAAGAAAAAAAGTGTTGCAGAATGCTGAAAAGTTATTATTATATGTTTCCATGAAACTCAAGCAGATTTACATCTAAATGTTACTGCAAATAAAGACATTTAACTGATTTTGAATAATTGAATATTACACAAGTCTCATGAAATTCGAATAAGTTATGATAGATTAAAATTAGTAAGAATAGTATGGAATATGGATATGGATATGGAGGGGGCGGTCCGGTGGTGCATGTGATAAACGGCGCCAGTCCACACGGCCGGACCGGGTTAAAATCCCATCCGGACCGTCCCCCCGTAGCAAGGACTGACTATCCGGCTACGTGGAAAAAAAAATCTGTTAAGCCAGAAATGGCCGGCGTGACCTGTAAGGTCGTTAAGCCAAGAAGAAGAAGAAGTATGGATTAATAAAATTATGTTGAATTTCTATAACAAAATATTAAAAAATAACTGATGCAGTTAATTAGTTGATATTAAAACAGGTTAATAGAACAACTTTCTTAGGGGAACGGAATTGTCCGGATTTAAATGCTCGCGACAAAAACAGGCTGCTTTTCTGTTTGTTTCTATTTTTTCCGCAAGTACTTCTTTTTCGGTGCAATTTTTTTCCATTTTCACATTAAGGAGAGGTAGAAGGAGCTACCTGACAAAGATTCATATCGCTAAGTGAACAAACTTGCGGAATTCGGATGCTGAATTTTCTTTCTAATAGTTACCGGGCGGGATTTTTAAGCGAAGAAGAGGGATTTTGTTTATTTGTTTTTCCTTTTATAACCTTTTCTCTGAGTGCCCACTGAGTGCCACCGGCACTCACAATACGACAGTTGCTGAAACTTGACGAAACCAGCAAACTGTCGGTTTACACCACTATTGTGATTCTTGTGTAAACACTAAGTTTTTCTAAAAATTACTAGCAAACGCGTGAAGTTAAAAAAGTGTCCGAAATGCAGGTGTCCGGAAATGAGTGGCTGCTACTGTACTTCCGTCAAGTTTTCAAGGCTCAGCAATAAATCAAATCGGTTGCGAAACATGATTCTCGAAGGGTGTTGGAAATTATATAAATGATTTTTGGACCAATAATTGGCCATTGGGCTTACATTTATAAACCCCATCCACAACAGTAAGCCAAAAATATGTTTAATTTCTTGTGGATTAGTTTCTTTCCACTTATGCATACGGGCGTTTGGTGATAGCTTCAATGCACTTAACTTTTGTTGTGCAAAACGATTTGTTTCTAGAACAACCAAATTGATAATATCGTCGTCTACGAACAATGAAAAAACATCATATGGACTTATATCGTCGGATAACTGCACATTGAGGCAATTCGTACGCTCACACAAAAATGACTTCTGTCGACCACTAAATTCTTTCCATTCAACACTTTCGAGGCTTGATCTCTCAATGCTATGCAGAATTCTTTCCTTTTCAAGCACTAGCTCACGGAAAATATCTTCAACATCATGACACTGGTCGTCTTCAGCACAATTTGAATCCGAATCTGATAACGATAACGAAAATAACGAACGAACACAACGACGATGCTCCCTTAAATATCTTATTTGGCTGCTGCAAAAACGATAAATACCCACTTGGCAGAAATTCACGCACATTAATAAAGAAAAGTTGGATTTAGAGTTGGAGTAAGCTTCGCCTATTCAGGCTCATATCCAACTCATTGTTTACATTGCTTCGGGTTTTCCGATTGGTTCCGACGGTTCTTTCAGTGTGTGCGTGCTAGTTTTGGTTCTCTTCACCAATACATGAATACCTACCTTTAATTTTGCGTTTCTTTCATATTTCTTTCGTTCTTGTTGCGTGAAAGAGATCTGTTCTCTCACGCACTTCGTATGATAGTAGAATGCATATATGCATAACAGGTTGGCTGATAAGTCCCCGGTCTAACAAAGAAAACCACATTTTTTTTTGTCAAAATTTGTTTTTATTATCCAACATAGTTTCCTTCAAGAGCGATACAACGATTATAACGACCTTCCAATTTTTTGATACCATTTTGGTAGTACTCCTTCGGTTTTGCCTCAAAATAGGCCTCAGTTTCGGCGACCACCTCTTCATTGCAGCCAAATTTTTTCCCTGCGAGCATCCTTTTGAGGTCTGAGAACAAGAAAAAGTCGCTGGGGGCCAGATCTGGAGAAAACGGTGGGTGCGGAAGCAATTCGAAGCCCAATTCATGAATTTTTGCCATCGTTCTCAATGACTTGTGGCACGGTGCGTTGTCTTGGTGGAACAACACTTTTTTCTTCTTCATATGGGGCCGTTTTGCCGCGATTTCGACCTTCAAACGCTCCAATAACGCCATATAATAGTCACTGTTGATGGTTTTTCCCTTCTCAAGATAATCGATAAAAATTATTCCATGCGCATCCCAAAAACAGAGGCTATTACTTTGCCAGCGGACTTTTGAATCTTTCCACGCTTCGGAGCCGGTTCACCGGTCGCTGTCCACTGAGCCGACTGTCGATTGGACTCAGGAGTGTAATGATGGAGCCATGTTTCATCCATTGTCACATATCGACGCAAAAACTCGGGTGTATTACGAGTTAACAGCTGCAAACACCGCTCAGAATCATCAACACGTTGGTGTTTTTGGTCAAATGTGAGCTCGCGCGGCACCCATTTTGCACAGAGCTTCCGCATATCCAAATATTGATGAATGATATGACCAACACGTTCCTTTGATATCTTTAAGGCCTCTGCTATCTCGATCAACTTCATTTTACGGTCATTCAAAATCATTTTGTTTTCGTCGGTAACCACCTCTTTCGGGCGTCCACTGCGTTCACCGTCCTCCGTGCTCATTTCACCACGCTTGAATTTTGCATACCAATCAATTATTGTTGATTTCCCTGGGGCAGAGTCCGGAAACTCATTATCAAGCCAAGTTTTTGCTTCCACTGTATTTTTTCCCTTCAGAAAACAGTATTTTATCAAAACACGAAATTCCTTTTTTTCCATTTTTTTCACAATAACAAAAGTTGCTTGACAAAAGACGCTCTGTCTCACAAACTAATTGACATACAGACGTCAAATTTTGACACGAATCATTTGAAGGTTGGTACTATATAAAAATAATATGCATTTAATACTAGCGGGGCCATCTATGTGTCAGACCGGGGACTTATCAGCCAACCTGTTATACTATGGATTGCATTGGTATTTAAATTACCGCGCCAACACTGAGCGCTGCTACTGTATTCCATAAGCATTAATAAACTTGTGAAACATGGACGCATTTAAATTTACCTCAGTTTACGATCATGACAATTCCTCAGCACAGGTACTATGATGTCGAAACTTTTTAACGATAAAATGACTAACGCTTGAACCCTCCTACAGTTACCGCATCGGAAGGTCCATCGCCGGTTACTGGCAACATAAGTGTTACGACCGGAACTTCCGCTGCTCTTTTTGATGCGCAAGGAACCGCTTCAACACTTTCGGCGTTTGAAGTCGGGGATTTGCGCATTTCTCCTTGTGTCTTTGGGCCGCACGTTCTACAGTCGGACCATCAGGAACGTTCAGATCACGTGACTGAAAGTGAGAGCGTTGTGACCGGAACTTCCGCTGCCCTTTTTGATGCGCAAGGAACCGCTTCAACATTTTCGGCGTTTGAAGTCGGGGATTTGCGCATTTCTCCGTGCGTCTTTGGGCCGCACGATCTACAGTCGGACCATCAGGAACGTTCAGTTCACGTGACTGAAAGTGAGAGCGTTGCGACCGGAACTTCCGCTGCTCTTTTCGATGCGCAAGGAACCGCTTCAACACTTTCGGCGTTTGAAGTCGGCGATTTGCGCATTTCTCCGTGCGTCTTTGGGCCGCATGATCTACAGTCGGACCATCAGGAACGTTCAGTTCACGTGACTGAAAGTGAGAGCGTTGCGACCGGAACTTCCGCTGCTCTTTTCGATGCGCAAGGAACCGCTTCAACACTTTCGGCGTTTGAAGTCGGCGATTTGCGCATTTCTCCGTGCGTCTTTGGGCCGCACGATCTACAGTCGGACCATCAGGAACGTTCAGTTCACGTGACTGAAAGTGAGAGCGTTGCGACCGGAACTTCCGCTGCTCTTTTCGATGCGCAAGGAACCGCTTCAACACTTTCGGCGTTTGAAGTCGGCGATTTGCGCATTTCTCCGTGCGTCTTTGGGCCGCACGATCTACAGTCGGACCATCAGGAACGTTCAGTTCACGTGACTGAAAGTGAGAGCGTTGCGACCGGAACTTCCGCTGCTCTTTTCGATGCGCAAGGAACCGCTTCAACACTTTCGGCGTTTGAAGTCGGCGATTTGCGCATTTCTCCGTGCGTCTTTGGGCCGCACGTCGGACCATCAGGAACGTTCAGAACACGTGACTGAAATGGAAACGGTTGCGACCGGAACATCGGTTACTCTTAGCATTTCGGAAGGAGACCATTGAGTTTGTCGTTGTCTACCTGCTCGTATTGGCGTGGTGCTCCGTGTTTTTTTACAAATTAGTACCGTTTTTTGTCACGCATCGTGTTGTAACTTGTTCTAGTAAATCGTGAACTGTCTCTCGTCTCCGTGCCACTAAAGTGCCCTGATTTGTTACGTGATTTCTTCGGCTTTTATCAACTTTAACCGGTCGCTTTTGTGTACGCGCATTTTATCACAATGGCCGCTATTTGCCACTCTTGTGCTGTATCGCTTGACGCTGTTGATAGCATCGTGTCCTGTGCTTATTGCGAGGCCACTTTTCATCGTGGTTGCTGTAAATTGCCGCCTACACTCATCGATGCGGTCCTGACTCACACGGACCTTCACTGGAGCTGCGCTGGATGTACCAGCTTGCTGAAAAACCCGCGATGCCGCTCCGTGAAAGAAATGGGTGTCCAGGCCGGCTTCCAGGCCGCTCTAGCCTCGGCTGTTGCTGCTATGGGGAAGCTGATGGAACCGATCGTGGCTGAAGTCCGTTCTGGGTTTAGTCTCCTGCAGTCTGCATCCACACCTCACATTCGGCGCCCTAACCTGCAGCCTGCTCCGGGCAGTAAACGCAGGCGCGTTGCAGCTGAGCTTTCTTCGCCGGAGGCATCCTACAACAATGTAAACAATCAGGACGGTCATTTTTGTGCGGCACCATCTACTCACACTCACACAGGCACTCGCGTACTGCCACCGTTAACGTTGGCGGAGGAACTCGTGGGTACTGATCCTATTTCATCTCCCCTTAGTGCTGTGGTTCCTGTCCCGCGCGTTGATAGGATCTGGATCAGGCTGTCCCACCTTTCTACTGCCGTCACCGTAGACCAAGTGGTAGCTTCCGTAAAGCGTCGTTTGTCCACTGACGACGTTATAGCTTACTCCCTGCTGAGACGGGGAGCCAATGTTGAAACCATGAACTGGCTGTCGTTTAAAGTGAGAGTCCCTGCGATCCTCCGGGACACGGCTCTCACTCCAGCTACATGGCCCGTTGGTGTTGGTGTCCGCGAGTTCTTCCCATCCCACACACGAGCTCATCGCCACTCATCATCACCAGTTGCTACTACGCAACAACCTATGTCACGCACACCATACAGTACCAGACACAGTATTACGTCAGACACACCAACCACTACCAGACACCGCTTTCCAGCACACGCACTAAGCACCTCTGAACAACACTCCACGACACGCACACCTACGCGAGATGCTGCGCCAGCTGCGGCATGCGCTTCTGTATTATCGAGCAGCCACATTCTGGACGAAACCACAGATGCTCCCAATTCGACACTGATTGATGGCCCGTCCCAAGCAAACCGCACAACCACTCCGAATCTGCACCAAGCTACACTCGATCGCTTTTTTCACGGCTAATCGTTCATCTTTGACCGATAACTTACCACGTAAAATGTCCCGGTTCAACCCTGCAGCTACTACGTATCACTCACCATGCGCCACTATAACGTTCTACTACCAAAACGTGCGTGGACTGCGATCGAAGACCGATGACTGTTGGCTTTCGGTGTCGGCCTCCGACTTCGATGTAGTGGTGTTCACTGAAACCTGGCTCGTCCCTAGCCTAGATTCATCGATGATTTTTGACAACAGCTATCGAGTCTACCGTTGCGATCGTAGTGTAGCAAATAGCACATCCTCTCGCGGCGGTGGTGTGTTGATTGCTTGCTCTCGCTCTCTGACGTCACGGGAATTCCCAACGGACCATTCGTCGCTTGAATTAACATGCGTTATCGTTAAGCTTGGGAACACCTGTCTCTTCATCGTCGTGGCGTATATTCCTCCTAAGGTTTCCGCGAATGCATCTACGCTACGTGAACTTGGTGAATGCATCAGCTCGATATGCGCAACCGTTAAACCAGGCGATAGCTTCCTCCTGTTCGGGGACTTCAACCAGTCTAACATATCCTGGGCGGCAGTTTTACCTGATCCGGATTTGCCGTTTTTGTGGTACGAGCCGCGAACCCGCTCCGCGCTATCTGCCCAGTTTGTGGATGGAATGCATCAAAGCGCGCTTTTTCAACTGAATTACTGCTCTAACTCCCTCGGACGTGTTTTAGACCTGATATTTGCGAACAGCGTTGCTGCATCTGCCTGCACAGCGATAGTTACTAGCTGTAACCCACTGCTTCCGTTGGACTGTTATCATCCCGCGCTAGAGATGACTCTCTCGGCACCACATGTGGATATGGCTGTCCCCTCAGCTACGCCATGTCTTGACTATGCGCGGTCAAATTTCAACAGACTAGCAGCGATGATTTCCTCGTTCGCGGATGGCTTTGTTTGCTCGAATTATGCATCTCTTGACCTTGCTGTCGACAGTTTCACGCTTTTCATGTCTCATGCGCTGACTGAATGCACACCTACAAGGCGCCCTACGCGTGGCCCTCCCTGGAGTGACCGGACCCTTCGTAGTTTAAGAGCAGCCAAAGCCAAAGCCAAAGCAGCGGCTTCTCGCGAGTATCGCACGCGTAGATGTAATGCATCACGACGGTACTATAATATTGCGCACTCTGTGTACCGTCGCTACAACAAAATCCGCTACATGGCATATGTCCGCAATTTAGGCACTCGTTCTCGACGGAACCCTCGAGCGCTTTGGAACTTCATTAACTCCAAAAGAAAATCCTCCGATATTCCTAATTGCGTCAGCTACAATGGCCGTAACGGGAGCACACCGTCGGATGTGTGTGATATTTTCGCTGCGCGCTTTGCCGACACGTTCCAGCCGGAGGTCACAGATGAAAGGGTCATAACGAATGCACTCATAAACGTTCCAGCAGATGCTATGGCTCCTAGGCTGCCATTCATCGAAACGTTATCGGTCATTTGGGCAATTAACCGTTTGAAACCTTCGTTCGCTCCGGGTCCTGATGGCATTCCACCATCCGTACTGAAACGCTGCGCCACCGCTGTTGCCCCCATACTGGCAACAATTTTTCGGGAGTCTTTGAGGTTGGGTGTCTTCCCTGCCTGTTGGAAAACCTCGTGGCTATACCCGGTGCACAAAAAGGGTGACAAATCCAACGCTAAAAACTATCGCGGCATAACCTCGCTCTGTGCCAACGCAAAAGTCTTCGAGCTGCTTATGTACGAGCCGCTTCTCTCTGCTGCATCGAACTACATCAGCGCCGCTCAGCATGGGTTTGTCCCCAAGCGCTCAACTTCTACCAATCTCGTCGAGTTTGTCAGCCTCTGCCACAGGACCATCGATGCAGGATTCCAGGTCGACGCTATTTATACGGATATCAAGGCAGCCTTTGACAGTGTTCCGCATTCGCTGCTGCTTGCCAAGCTTCAAGTCCTTGGTGTACCGGGTCAAATGCTCAACTGGATGCGGTCCTACCTCACCAACCGTACATATCGTGTGAAGTTGGGAAACCACACTTCCCAATGCATCAGCGCCTCCTCAGGTGTACCACAAGGGAGCAACCTTGGCCCGCTTCTTTTCGTGGTCTTTCTGAATGACGTCACACGTGTGCTTCCCCCTGACAGTCACCTGCTCTATGCGGATGATGCGAAACTGTTTCAACCAATACGCTGTCAGGAAGATCAGCAGCGTCTTCAGGACACCTTGTGTTCGTTCCAGTCCTGGTGCTGTGCGAATGGTTTGCAGTTATGCGTCGAGAAGTGCGTTGTCGTTTCGTTCGCCAGGAAGCGACATCCCCTTATTCGCACGTATACCTTAAACGGTACAGGCCTTGGCCGTAGTAGCTGTGTTAGGGATTTAGGAGTGCTCCTTGACGAGAAGTTGAGCTTCCATGACCAGCTGGAGCACGTCGTCACTAAGGGCAACCAGGTAGTTGGCATCCTGAAAAAGCTTGCGCGCGACATTACCGACCCAGTCGCCGTTAAGATGCTGTTTTGCTCCTTAGTTCGGTCGGTGGTGGAATACGCATCCGTGGTGTGGTGGCCCACATCTGCCCGCTCGTTGGCGCGCCTGGAGTCCATCCAGCGTAAATTCACACGGTTTGCGCTGCTTTGCTGGACTATCCAGGTTGACTATACTGGACGCTGCGCGTTACTTGGCCTGGAGTCATTGAAACAGCGGAATTGTAACGCGCAAAGACTTTTCGTTGCTGGACTACTTAACAATCGCATCGACTCGCCGGCGCTGCTCTCCGCAATTGACATCTACGCTCCGGCGAGATCGCTCCGTGCTAGAAATTTACTTGACGTAGAGGAGCGTCGTACCAGCTTTGGCGCATCTGATCCGTTCCTCGTTATGTGTCGTGAGTTCAACGCCGTTTGTGATCGTTTCGAACCTGACTTGTCGCGTTTTGTGTTCCTAAATTGTATACGTAATGTGCGGCCCAATACTTGTTAAATGTTGTATAACGTAAAAATATTTCAAATGATCAATGTATTGTAATTAATTGTAAAAAAAAAAAACGAATGCTTCAAGGGGGCCACATACGGTCCGTTGAATTTAACAAATAAATAACAAATAACAAATAACAAGTGTTCGGAAGGAAAGACCTGTACCTGCTTTGCTGTACTTTAGCGATCGCAGTGCATCGCAGCATACGGAATCGCCTGCTTTGTTTCAAAGTGCAACAACGTCACCGACTTTCTCCTGCTCTTCGAGTGCTCCTTCGTTTCCGGTTGAAACGAGCGCTCGAATAGATACAGCACTCGTTCCGGTTGCTCCGACTGCCAAATTCGATGTGATGCGTGCCATACATGAACTAAAAACGGAAATGCATAGCGATCGACTCGCAACAGTCGACGCATTACAAACAATGAATGGACATTTGTACAAACTGACTCAAAAAATCGTTCAAAACGGTATACGTACCAGTCTAGGTACCAACAATAATATGGATAGCACCGCGCCACAGTGGGCAAACGCCTGTATGAAAATCGAAAAACTTACATCGTCATTCATGCAAACTTAATACATGTTTCTAAAGTAGATACTTTAACTAAGATAAAAACTAAATATCTCATTTTCAAATTTGAAACTTTTTGAGAAACAGTACATCAAAATAGTAGGTGGTATGTTTTGTTTCAAAAATATGTTATTTTGCAAGCAACATTAAAACCGTTGTATTGAGAAAACCAATTGACCGATTTTAATACCGTTGACTTTTTTGAATAGGGTTTTTAATATACACTGTGGTGCAAAATTGATCGGACACATCTAATAGTTTCGTTGATTGGCTTGAAAAACTTGTTTAATTAATGTTTCCTTCCAATTTTTTTTGCGTTAAATATTCTTTGTTCTTCGATACATTAATTTTCAAGATTAATCCATTTTTTAAATTGTGTAATATTGCGATAAAAAATTTTTTTCAACGGAATCTTGAAAACCGCTGTGCATAAGTCACCCATTGAAACCAACACAAAAACAAACGATAATAATGATTAAACTAATTTGAGTGGATGACTTGATGCAGAATTGAATTTTAATGTTACTAATACTACTACAAAACATTAGGTCGCAATTTTGACAGTAGTAGAAAACTCACAATGGCCGAAAGGAAGGAAACATCGGTAGCTCAACGAAGTAATGTTATTTTACTTCACAAACGCGGTGAAACTATTCGTAAAATTGCTGAATATTTTGGTATTCCGAAGTCAACGGTATCGGACATCATTTCCCGTCAAAAAAACAACGGTGGCATCGAAAATCGCCGCAGAAGTGGACGTCCGCCGGTTCTTTCAGAACAAAACAAGCGTTATTTGGCACAAGCTGTCAAAAAAGATCCGTTCATTAGTGGTGGAAAGTTGGCAGCCGATCTCGAACCCATCATCGGAAAACCTGTAAGCCGGTTCACCATCAGCAGAGACTTGAATGAAATTGGAATTAAGAGTCGTACACCTCGAGAAAAACCATTCATAAGCGAGCAGAACAGATTGAAGCGTTTGGCCTACGCCAAGGAGCACGTAAACAAACCAATGTCATTCTGGAAAAAAGTACTATGGACTGATGAAAGTAAGTTCAACGTAAGAGCTTCAGATGGGCGTGTTAGAGTTTGGAGAACTGATGGCACCGCTCTAGAAAAAAAGAATATGCGTGGAACTGTTAAGCATGGCGGCGGATCAGTTATGGTATGGGGTGGAATGTTCTATGCTGGAGTGGCTACCATGGAGTTCATTGAAGGGATTATGTTCAAAGAAGACTACAGAGATATTCTGGAACGAAATATCTCAAAATCTACCAGGAAATATCGGCTGGGGAGCAACTTTGTGTTTATGCACGACAATGACCCCAAGCATAAGTCGAAGCTTGTGACGGAGTATTTGGCCGAAAAATATATAACTGTGCTAAATCACCCTCCCCAAAGCCCAGATTTAAACCCGATCGAGCATCTTTGGGATGAAATTGGACGAGAACTGCAAAAGAAGCATATCCCCAACAGAAAACAATTGATGCAGGAGATCGAAGCTGTGTGGAGCTGTCTACGTCCAGAAACAACTAACAACTTGGTCGAATCCATGCCAAAACGCTTGGCAGAGGTTATTAAGTACAAAGGAGGACATACACATTACTAAAACAATTGATTGAATGAACTATTAAATAGAAAAATGTTATCTTTGCATCTTGTCCGATCATTTTCGCACATTGAATTTGAACTATGTTGTATATTTTGTCTTAGGAAATTTTTTCATGCAATGTTAGATGTTATTTTAAGTTTACTTTACTAAGATCTAATCTTAACAAAGAAAACCTAATTGAAAAAATATTGAAAATACATTTGTTTCATGCATTTTATACCTAATTTACTAAACTTTTGTTCTTGTCCGATCAATTTTGCACCACAGTGTACTTTTCATTTGTATGCATTGTTTTGATAATATAGTATTTTTCGTTTCAAAAATTACCAAAAACCAAAAGAAGGTCTTGCTGTTCTCAGAAATGATGTATTAAACAATGAAAAAAATTATGTTTGGACTCGAGATGACTCTTGTGTCATATATCATATGAAAGGCCACCATTTTTACTATATATTTTTGATTTAATTGGTTGCAACCATGTGCGACCGCGAAAAATATTTAAATTTTTCTCGAAAGACCGTAATTCGTGATATGATAGCGGCGTCGCTCTCTAAACGAAAAGATTTTGATTGATTATTCATTATTATACGTAAAATTTACTAAATATTACTTATTTAGTTACTTTTTAATAATTAATTATGTTTTTCTCAAGTTTAAAACCTAGTACATCCTCGTCATAATTTGTTCCTTATTTGTTCAATTTTTTGCTCCTTAATTGAAGTCAAACTCCACTAGCTTCTGTCAAGCCTACTAGTACCTACTTTTACTCATTATTGAAAACTATTATTTGAGAAAAATAATGAAAAATTATGTAATCACACATTTTTTAGTTATATCAAACATGTTTGAAGAAAATATCCACCATGGCTCATATAATTGATTTTCATCCCGGCATTTGTATGGCCGTTGCCCACTGTGCAGTGCCTTCAGACACAACGGATCAGAAAAATCTCGAGCAATGCGCTTTATGATGCAGAACGTTCTCCAAGCCCTGCACAGCACGGAATCGATATGAGGTCTCATGGTGGGACTAGAGTCAAGCCAAACACCCAAGTCGTTGATTACACCGACACGGGAGACCTGGACCTGATCGAGGACATACGAGTATATTAAAGGAGAGCGGAAACGGGAGAAAGAGATAATTTTACACTTATCAGGACAAAGGGACAGAGAATTACGTGTACACCAAGAGGAAAAACGGTCCAGCATGGTTTGAAGGGAAGCACAATCTACTGCCGACGAGATCGGGAAATTTTTTTTCAAATCGTCGGCATAACATAAAAACGAATCATGGGGAAGAACGGAGATCACGTCGTTCATAAACAGGACAAACAGTAATGGGCTCAACACACTACCTTGGGGTACCCCAGCCCCAGAACAAAAAGACACAGAAAAGGTAGATTTTAATTTGACACGGTATACACGATCACAGAGAAAGGACTGTACCCATGAAACAATTGTATTATTGATTCCAAGACTGTACAGTTTCTTAATCAGTGACGCATGCGGAATACGGTCGAATGCGGATTTAAAATCCGTGTAAATAGTGTCCACTTGAGGAGCCAGTTCAAGGTAGGTCGTGACAAACGACAGAAAGCACATGAGGTTTGAAGAGATAGAACGATGCGGGACAAAACCATGCTACTGAGGGATAATTAATCTACGGGAAAAGTTAAGGATACATTGATGAATGGCAGATTCAAACACTTTCGCGATTGCACATAACAATGCAACACCGCGGTAATTTGAAACAACAGACGCATTTCCCTTTTTTAGGATAGGGACAAGCCATGCTTGTTTCCATACCGAGGGGAATGTAGACGAACGATGGGAAAGACGGAATAATTTTACAAGTAAAGGGACAAACACAGAACTACATTTTTTTAACACTACAGCAGGGATACCATCAGGTCCAGGGGAAAAGGATAATTTTAGCTTGACAATCGCATTGAGAACCGCGACGTCATCAATAAGCGCAGACACAACAAGATCAGACTGATGCGCGATGGGGAAGCTAGGTGTGTAGCGTGAAGGCTGGCCATTCGCTGGAGTAGAGAAATTGCTGGAGAAATGCTCTGCAAATAGGGCACAAACGTCGGTACTGTTATCAGCAGAGACATCCCCGAGAGACATGACAGGAGGAAGGGATGGGGAATTGCGACGATGTTTTATAAACGTCCAAAAGGATTTGGGATCTGAATGAAAGCGGATTTGGAGTCTATTAAGGTAGAGGGAATATCTTGCTCGATTGTAAATGCGATAGGCCGATGCTGCATATTTGAAGACACAGCGGTGAAAGTGGGAGGGCGAACGCCGCAGGCGGCGAAGTGCGCGTCCCCTATCCCTTCGAAGAGCTCGAAGGGTGGAATCGGCCCAAGGTGGAGACGGGGGGGTGAAGGAGGGTGGACAACATAAAGGGAGAGCAGTATTGACAATCCTACCGAATTGCGCAGTGATGGACTCAATAGAATCATTAGAGTCTAAAAAAGACCAGTCAAAGGCAATCAATAGGGTTGTCAATTTTGCAGAGTCCAGTCTGCGGAAATTTAAACCGCGACATCTGTTGGGTGTACGGGAGATGGAATGGAAACAGGAAGGGATGCAGACCATTAACTCAAGAGCAGGGTGGTAGCTATCTAACTTACGGAGATGAAAGGGAGCGCAAGTGACGGGCGATACCGAAGAAAGAGCTGTGATGTTACAGAAAACTAAATCTAGCTGCCTATCAAGGGAGTTCTTTACTCTTGACAATTGCTTAAGACTAAATTCAAGCATTCCGTCAATAAAATAGGACGATGAGGAAGAGAAGGAGGGAACGTAGAAGGCATCAGACGCAGACCAGGATATGGTTGGATGATTGAAGTCACCAAAAAGCAGCAGGATATCGTTAGTTTTTAATCGGCGATGAACCGCATCGATGGAGCTGAACAGCGAGTCGAGTAATATTGTGTTATTGCTCATTCCCGGGGGGATGTATACAACACCGATGAAGAGGCGAAGGTCCTTTAGCTGGATACAAATCCAGACAAGTTCCAGCGAAGAGTTACGTACGGGTATGTGGGTCGTGATGAACTTCGACTTGCACGCAATTAGAACGCCACCTTCACGGGCAGCAACGCTAGTGTCGGTTGAACGGTCACATCGATACACAAAAAAACTATCGTCCACCAACTCGGAAGCCGCAACGGATTCATCCAACCAGGTTTCGGTAATAATGATGACGTCATAGCAGGAATCGATGAGAGCAACTCGAAGATCGGTGAGCTTAGATCTAATGCTGCGCATGTTTTGGTAATAAAATGACATCGATGAGGTAGCGGATGGAGCAGCGGATGAACTGGAGCCGGTTACAGTTGTTGTTATTGCAATAACTGGGGTGGTATTGGAGACGATGAACTCGTGGTGTCATCACTGGATGGTGAGGTGTGTAATTGGTTAACGCAGCTGACTGTTGTGTTGGTGTTGATATTATGAGTTAATCTGGAACTGAATGTAGTCGTGCTAGGATCGTTAGGCTGAGCCATGCCTTCCAGTTGATCCCCGACCGCGTGTGGTGCACCGGCAATCTTAACGAGGCGATCCTCGGACGGAGAAAGTGTAGTGAAATTATTTGTGCATCGCTCCGAAAACTCCTTGAACACTGTACCCTCGGGCCACGAGGAACGAGACAGCGCTCGCTCGCGAAGCTCAAGCGACAAGCCGACCTTAAACGAAGAAAAGGTCAGAGTGCTGAGATCCCGATTGGCCGGTACCAGCTTCTTAGCAATGACATCATCCACACCGGGTTGCTCCTTAACAATTGCCTGTACTTCCTGTACCGTAGGCAGTGGTCGGCACTAGTGCGCCGACAATAGTCGGGCAATAGTGCGACGTGAGATGCAGATTTAATCGAGGCAGTGCCGGTAAGTAGTGGGTGCGGGGGCGACATCACATTAGACGGTGGAGAGCGGTCAATCAGCCGGCGTTTCGCTGGATTAGTGCCATCAACAGGAGGTGTGTGAGTGGTTGGTGCAGAGGTGTTTGTGGCTAGGGCAGTCCGCGTGATGGTTGATGATGAGGCATAGGGAGGGTAACGAACGTTGGTGAGATGCGAGAGTGATCCAAGCACAGTATCTTTGATTCTCTCCGATGCAGCAGTTAACCGTGACTCAAACTCTTCCGTAAGCTGAGTTCTGAGATCCGTCAGTGCAGCACTCAATTCCGCTATCACAACAGAGCGACCGCTGCAACGTAGCTCAGCACAGCTGGAACACAACCAGAGGAACTGCGAGTTTCCTTTGGTTAGCACCTTGAATACGGCGCTACTCACACCCAGGCACGAACGGTGGGACCAACGCTTACAAAAACCATCGCACATATATGATGGGTCCTCAGGCGCCGCTGCTCTCGTACACGATAAACACTGTCACCGTGATCTCTCCAATGGCTGACCAATGTCCGAAGATAGGCGCTTCTTAACAAAAGCCGATCAAATAGAAGCCACACGATGAATTTACACCAAAAACACTGAATGTAGCGATAAACCAAGTAAGCAGAGTGAGTAGTAAGCTGCACACGCTTAAAACGATGAGAAAACCGCGATAAATATTAGGAACAACCGTCCAAACACGGAGCGTTGGAAAAGTGCGTGTTGACAGTTCGAACAAGCGAGAGGCATTTCCAAGTCTTTGCGGATGCTGCGGAATTTTGCCCGACGTCGCTGTTACTTTGATTGAATTAGTAGGTGCTGCCGTCGAAGAAGCAGCATTCGATTGTGTTTTAACACGTTTTTGCCCACTCTCGGTAGGCGTCGTTTCAGCCGTTACACTGGCAGCTCTTCCTTGCCGCTTCCTTTTGCGAGCGGCACGTTGCTCTGCTTGCGAGCGTACGACTTCCCAAGAGGCCATCGTGACGTCACACACACTCTGTACAGTAGGAATGTACTCTCACACTGATAATTGAACTATTTTTTTTTACTCGGTTAGAACGGCCTGGCCGTATCAAGACTTATTTTACCACATAGCAGGATAGTCAGTCCATGCTACGGGGGGACGGTCCGGATGGGATTTGAACCCAGTCCTGCCGTGTGGACTGGCGCCGTTTGTCACATGTACCACCGGGCCGCCGCCCAGGATAACGAGATTATTTGATGTATAATTTTATTTTAGAAATATTTGAATTCTTCTGGGATAAAAACATCATGGATTTGATAACAACGGAAACGAATCGCTACGCTTAGCAATGCCAAAATGCAACACTACGAAAGTCATCTCGATTAAGATAGTGGGAATCACCCGATACTGCTGAAATGTTTGTATTTTTTTTTGTACAGATTCTTCAAGGTATTGTTCGAAAACCCGCTGTTGATATTAACTGGTCAAAGATGGACATGATATCAACACCGTTCTTTTCAAAAAACATATCCTACATACGTTATTCCATACTGAAGAGATGCATTCATTTTATTGATAATGCAACGTATAATGCAAATAGTCACCCACAACCGAAACTCCATAAACTATGGCCAATTGTGCAACATACGAATCACAAATTTTCTACGGCTATTACGCTTGAGCGAGACATCACCATCGACGAAAGCCTCATGCTTTACAAAGGTAGATTGAGTTGGTCTCAGTATCTACCACTAAAAAGAGCTGGATTTGGCATCAAATCGTACATGTTATGTGAATCAGCATCAGGATATATTTGGTCCTTTATTGTGTACACCGGAAAAGGCACAGTTATAGATACAGAAAATACAGCGGAATACATACAAGAACGAATGGGTGTACAGGTAGTACTGAAACTTATGAAACCCATATTGAACAAAGGACATTGTCTAACTACTGACAATTTTTACACATCTCCAAGGCTAGCTGAAATTTGATTGCAACATAAGACTGACCTGATTGGAACAATGCGATTGAACCAATAAGGAGTACCAAAAGAACTTCAACAACAAATATTGAAAAAGGTGAAGTTGTCGCTTACCGCAAAAGAAAAATTTGCGTTCTCAAATGGAAAGACAAGAAGGATGTAACAATGCTGTCAACTATACATAACAATAGGATGGTCGAAGTTTTGCAAAATGGCAGTCATAAGCAAATTCCGGAAATTGTAAAAGATTACAGCTACACCATGGGAGGAGTGGATAAAGTGGATCAAAATTTGACTAACTATGCAGTCATCAAAAACGGGGAAAAAAATATTATTTAAAATTATTCTTTCATATTATGGATCAAACAATCTGGAATTCGTACATCGTCTATACAAAACAAGATGGCACAAAAACTCATCCACAATTCCGACTAGATTTGGTTCAATAAATTCTTAACAAATATGGAATTATCCGGGTAAGCCAGGGGTCAACGTCTTCGCCATCGCTTCGACTAGTTGGAAGACATTTTTTAAAAATTATCCCCGGTACAGAAACAAGACCTAGACCAACTCGAGAGTGCATGGTGTGTTGTTCTCGTAGGAACGCAAATGGAAAAAGAAACCGAAAGGAGACCAGGTACTATTGTGCGGACTGCAATGTGGGCTTATGTATCGAATGTTTTGAAGTTTACCATACAAAAGAAAATTACACTGACAGTTAAATAATAAAAAATGGAATGATTTAAAATAAACACAAACAGAATTTTCTTTTCAATCTCTCTTTCTCTCTCTCTCTCTTTCTCTCTCTATTTCTCTCTTATTCTCTCTTTCTCTCTTACTTGCAAGAAATCCATTGCGATATAAGCTGATATCATATAGTGAGCTTTGGGGTTTTAAAAAAATTAAAAAAGAGAAAAAATCGCGTAAACGATTTTTTTAAATGTAAGAGCGAAATCTTTAATAAAAACTAAAAAAATAGGTGACAATTTTTTAACCGTTTTTTTTTTTAATCGAGACTGTGAAGGGGTTAATATAACTACAAACGCATCTCATATCTACACATTGTATGATTCTTTAAACACATTTAATAAATTCAATTTTGTAAGACGTGAAAAAATTTCGATGATATTTTAGGCTCTAGAACGCAATGCAAATGTGTACAACAGTTAGTATCATGGCAACAGTCCATGCGTAACATCCGCTAACCTTTTCATTCTTGAATTCTACGAAAGCGATACTACACACACAACTAAAGCAATTCACAAGCAGAACAGCAGAATATATGGACATTTTGTACCACAGATGCACACCGTAGCTGAAACACCAACACCACGATACAGAACTACTTCAAATACGCACTCGACACAACACAAAAGACGATATGCGATACAAAAAGCATTCTAGACTTTGCAGTCAAGAACTTCTGTGCGTGTGTTCGTGTACTGACGCCGCACGAGGCATAACTGCGCAAGGAGATACAGGGTTTATCAGGCCATACAACAAGCTTTAGAATGACATAAACAACACAGAATTCTTTATAAACAACCTTTTCAGACTTTAAAACACATTACATCGTTTTAGCTACACTGTTTCAATAGATAAAACAACTTGAACATTTGTTTTGAAATATGTCAGATTTGCCAAGGTTTCTATACCTATATGATGCACATCGAAGTTTGAACTGTGAACCGAAGAATTGTGCGGGCAATAACCAAATTACATTTCGATTTTTTTCGATTAATTATTTATCGGAAGATAAAAGAAATAAACTTGTACGACTCTGTTTATTTTGCATCATATATTTATGTGCATCGTATAGGTATAGAAACTTTGGCAAATCTGACATGTTTCAAAACAAATGTTCAAGTTGTTTTATCTATTGAAACAGTGTAGCTAAAACGATGTAATGTGTTTTAAAGTCTGAAAAGGTTGTTTATAAAGAATTCTGTGTTGTTTATGTCATTCTAAAGCTTGTTGTATGGCCTGATAAACCCTGTAATATAAATGTTCACACATTAGGCATATTGGGAGTAACTTACGGTTATACAACGAGGAACATACTATTCACTATGTTCAGTCATCCAGTGATTACAATTTTGCCAACACCACTCAACACTATCACACTTCACTAAACGGAACCGCTTTCGAGCATTGACCCTGTAAACTTACATTATACAGTCCCATCCCGCACTATTCACGTGAATCAAAACTGATATTATCACTGTTAATACGTTAACTTAACTAAAATACCCTTAACTGCATCTTTATTGATATTATATTCACTGAAAATAAGAAAATAATCACAGCTGTACCACTTTCAACCGACCCATAAAGCGCCATGACAAAAATATCTCTAAAGCCAAGAACAGACGGAACAGACTTGTATGCGGCGACAACTGACAGCTAAATTTTTTTTTTGATTTTCTCGTCGCCGGCTCGTAACCCATATACAGGCGTCCCCCGAGTTACGACTGTATTTGGGACCGAAAAAAGAGCCCGAAGCAAGGCGTAAGTCGAAATCGTCGTAAGTCGAGAATACATTGTTTATAACCATACGTAGAGAGTCGAAAGCTTTATTTAAATATTTTAGAGGCAAAAATAATCTAGAAATCGTTTTGAATAGTATATTAAAAGATCTTTTCAATAGTTCCTTAAAATATTTATCAAGAATGTATAAGTTTATTCCAACAATTTAATTTTTAAATTCAGTAAAGACCATGATTTTTTAACGGTTGCCGGTGAAAATTAAAAAAACTGACAATTTGAACAAAATAACAACTGTCAACTGTCAAGATCAAAATCGTCGTATCTGCGAATCGTCGTATCTCGAGGGGGTCGTAACTCGGGGGACGCCTGTATCTGGGTCAAGGCTATTTAAAAAGACCAGGTGGTGGAATGTAGAGCATTTTGACATTCAAGAAGACGTAAAACAAGAAAACATCGGTTGACAAGGGTGGGGGCGTTTGACAGCATACCAAATACCTAAGCAAAGATACACTGACTGTTTAAATTGCAACGCTATTTTCATTTTAGGTAAAAATGTTGAAGGGATAAGGTGGCTGGAGGGTACGTTCGATATGGTTGATCTTGTTAAAGTTATTCTTGAAAGCTCCAAACATGTATACCTATAAATGCCATATACAGCATAAAAAAGAAAACGCATATCACATCTTCAGGTATAGCGTAACACCCCATCTGGAAAAGAAGCTTTCTACTGCACCCCCTGTGCATGCATCAAGTAAAGTAAAATAAGTTTACATCTAATCCGAAACGTAGCAAGGACTGATTATCCGACTACATGGTAAAAATAAGTGTAATAAGTCAGAAATGGCTGGCTGGCCTTAGAGGACGTTAAGGCAAAAAGAGAGATAGAGAGAAGTTAAAATCCATGTTTAAATATTTGCATGCTTCAAACAAATTTTACATCGATAAAATAATAACAATTTCGTACCAATGATTTGAGTAATATGTATATTTTACCATCATTATTTTGTTATGCATTATGACACATTGACTATACACATAAAACCAGTGTTGTAAACCTAAGACCCCCACCCGCTTATGTCAAAATATCTGAAGAAGAATTTTGGCAAAACTCGCTAATATTCGACCTGGTCTCCTAAAGGGACCTTGATCTGGGTTACGAGCCGGCGACCAGTGTGACCAGATTGTTTTCCTCGTTATCGGTAGGAAAGCCAAAAATTTATCGGTAGTTGTCGGTATGATCCTAATTCTCTTCAGCTCATGTTCTCTTTAGCTAATACGTGTGAGGGGGGTGGTGTTAGCAGGGAAAATGGAAATGTTGAACTGTTGTGAATTTTGTCGTTTTCTGCGCCTCAAAAAGAGCCAAAACTCTGGATAAATATGTAGTCTTTGATTGTCTGTAGACAATTCATTCTTAACATTTATGACTTCTTCAGTAATATTAAGAAAAATCTGTGATTTCCGGTAGGACTCTTGAAAAACCGGTAATTTCAGGGTGCTTGTCTGTGAATCGGTAGGCTAATCAAAAATCGGTAGGAATACAGATAAATCGGTAGTTCTGGTCACACTGCCGGCGACGCGGTGACGTTCGGCTATCGCCAGAGTTTATACCTTTATAAGTTGGGGAGTTGAATCACAGCAATGGGAGGGTAACTCCTGGTTTTAAATTTTAGCCGTTATGTATTCGAATTATTTTTTTGCTTTAGCAATGCGATATTCAACGTTTGGAAAAATTTATTTAGATGTAAACTGTTGACTTTGAATAATACACATACTGAATAGTCCTGTACTTATCAACTACTGCGTACTGCGGGATCTTGCTGTATATTCTGCATGCATATTAATGTTTGATTTTAGCTACGCAAGAATGTTTAAATCACGATTTAATGGTGCTTCTTCTCCTTCTTGGCGTAACGATCTCTGAGGTCATGCCGACCATTTCTGGCTTGTGAGACTTATTTTACTACGTAGCTGAATATTCCTGATCAGTCCTTGCTACGGGGAAACGGTCCGGAAGGAATTTGATCCCTGGTCCTGCCGTGTGGAGCGGCGCCGTTTATCACATTCAACAACGGGCCGATTTAATGGTGCTGAATGTGTTAAATTTTGTTTTACTAATAATTTATAACATAATTATTGAACAATATTAACAAATCGATACCATCATCGAATCCATGAACATCATTATAAACACAACGAAACTTCTTTTGATACATGGTTCATGTCTGCGTCTGCGACACCCCCCACACGATAGCTACACGAGCGACGCCTCGCCAAGAACAAAAGAAATTCCAAGAAAAACGGTGGCTGTCAGTTGTGGCCGCATACAAGTATGCATCATGTGTTCTTGGCTTTATTCTGCACGGCCGCACAAGAAAACCCTAGCAAATGAACAATACAATCAACGCGTATTGCTGTACGTACCGGAGGGACATCAAAAGTTGGCCTCGTATCCGTGTTCCCTCCTTTTGATAGTACGTTACGTTTGTGCCTACAATTTGCGATGTCACACAGCTGATACACGTACCGGATGTACTGTTGGGATAATGTTAGGGAAAGCAAAATTATCCAACAATTCGAAACGATACGTACATATGCATACTAATGTTGAAAACGAATCATTACGACAAAAATGGGTGTGAGTTTTATAACGATGATGTCCTTTTTTGTACCCTGGCGAGATGAAACCACATATTATCCACAGCATGCAATCCACCAAAGATCGCTATCAGAATCTATTTTGTACAAAACATTAGCGTTTATCCATACTTTGGAACGGGGTTTTTAATTTGTTGGCAAGCGTGTTTGTTTGTATGTTTATAATTTTTAGTGCGGTAGCTTAATTCCAAAAGCATATCGTTTATACTTTTGTCCAATTTGACCATTAATTGCGATACGATCGGATCATATACGATGTGACAAAAATGTACCTTACTGCAATGAAGTAACTGCAAATCATTCGTCCTTTTTCCACGCAATCTGCATGAGCGTGTTACTTAAACAATACATACATACATACCTGTAGTGACCGGAGGAGGGAATTACAATTTCGGATTACTTTAACACATAACACATTCACAGTATATGCTTTCCAGCTGACAGTTCTAACTCAACTGGCCATTTATTCTCCTTTTCCGTCGTCATATCCATGTCCGAATTCATCTATATCCTTCCTACTCTTTCTCATTATTTCTGTCTTTATTTCCTGTATCCTATAATCCCTACAATCTACCTTTCGCCTACTCTTTAATACTTAATTATTTCTATAGTTCAATATCAGATGCCAAATTTTATTAAAATTAAAAGAAAGAAAAGAAAATCAATGCAAAAGAAACCATTATCAGAATTAATATAGCTCCATATCTTCTAACCAAGCTGGCTTACGCGCGTGACGTTGAGGTCTTTCTTCCCCTAGTCTATTACTTGCACGCGGCATAGGAGATAGATCCGTTACTGTGTTGGAGTTTTGGCTGTTTCCATCTATTGACAAACTATGATCGTACGGTACGGCACGGCACGGTAATAGTTTAACATCTCGCACATTCCTTGAGAATTGAGTTCCATCCTCGCTACGAATTACAACTTTCGCTCCGTCTCTAGCTAATATCGTGAATGTTTCCTTAGAAAACGAAGGATCAGTCTTCTTCTTCTGCGGAATAAAAACTACAACCTTGTCACCTACTTTAATGTTGCTCTCTTTAGCACCCCGATGTTTATCTGCGTAATTCTTACTAAGCAATTTAGCATGTGCATCATCTTCTCGCACAACTGATCGCTCTATACCTATTTTTGCATCCCACAAGCTAGGAACAGTACCTCTGTAACGCCATCCCGCCAAAAGTTCAAAAGGAGTAACGCCCAACCTCGCATGTTGTTTACGAGTATTATGCAAGTGAACATATTCCTCCAGAGCTTCACTCCAATTCTTTTTTTCTATTTTAGCTGCTGATATCGCCTTAATGATGCCCTGATTCTGCCGCTCCACAGCTCCGTTCGACTGTGCACTTAACGGTATCGATTTACGCACCGTTACACCTTTTTGCTCCCAAAATTGTATAAATTCCTTACTTTTGAAGGGAGGACCGTTATCGCTTTGTATAGCAAGTGGTAAACCCCAAGTTTTAAAAATCTTACACAAAGCTGCATTCGTTGAACTTGCATCAATCTGCTTCATCTCGATAACGTTCAAAAAACGCGAGTAGATGTCTACACAAACTAAAAAGTGTCCTGAACCGCACCATTGTACAGAAAGGAAATCAATTTGAAGTATCTCCCACGGGCCTTCCGGAAGAGATCGGCTGATTAATGGAACCGGTGGATTTCTTTGAGAAATGGATAGGCAAGTCGTACAACCACTAACGTACTTATCGGCCTCTTTGGACATATTAGGCCACCAGAAATGATCACGAAGAATTCTTTTGGTAGCCCCGCAGCCAACGTGGCCTTCATGTGCTGTTGCTAAAGCCCTCTCTCTTAACGACTTGGGTAAAACAACCAGATCATCTTTGAATACAAGCGCATCGAGGGATCTTAACTGCTTGACCAAACATTCATAACGGCCCAAATGTCGAGGCCATTTGCCAGTTTCCATACACAAGCGCACTTCTGTTAATTCTTCGTCCTCTTCTGAAGCCAGCTGAATATCCGACCAAGACATACTCATATTAGTTGTGTCGAGATCGTATAGCATATGCCTTTCGTTGTCGTCGTCAAACGGCTCATCTACCTGAGAATCATCTATAAGACGGGACAATACATCCGCAATGTTCTGATCTCCAGGAACACACTTAATTTGAAAATTAAATGGCAAAAGACGAAGGGCCCATGTTTCCGCACGAGTAATTGATCTCTTTCCAGATCTATACAGGCTGCCAAAGATGAATTTGTTAGCTTCGGAATCAGTCCAAATAGTAAAGTTGATGTTAGTTAAGTAATAACTAAATCTCTCGACTGCCCAAACAATGGCTAACGCCTCCTTCTGGGTGTGAGGATAACCCTTTTCCACCATCGACAAGGACTTTGAAACGCACGCTATTATTCTAGGCGTTTTGATTTCATCGAACTGTACAAGCACTGCTCCTAGACCAAACGGTGAAGCACCCACGAATAATTCGGTCCTATCTTTATGATCAAAGTATCCTAACCTGATAATTCAGTGTAAAGCTATTCTTTTTATCTCCTCTGTAAGCAACCTTGAACGCGGTTGCTCTAAACGTTGACCTGCGAGCTGATCGATGGACGCATCGATCGACTCGTTCTCACGATAGCCGCAGACCGATCAAGTTGCCGATGAACACCGAATTGCAAGTCGACAATTCGCACGCTAGGTGTTTTGCTTGCGTATCGATTATTGCAATCACCGCTGTCTCCAGGCACCTCGCTCAGGGCGCAACATGACGCTATGTTGCGCAACACTTAGTTAGGTTATAAATAAGCGAAAACAATAAATTCGATCATCAATTAGAAGCCTACACTTCAACGACTACGATTCGTTATTTAATATCACAAGCTATATGGATGGTTACCACATGGCGACCGTGACAGTGTAACAAAAAGTGATAAAGTGAACGGCCAGTGTTGAGAGGATCAATCCCTAGTGAGACTTAGCTTTAGTGAGTCCCCACAAAACGCACTACAGACCCAAGATCGACACAATATTATCGATGGGTAAAAAGCAGTCGAAAGTTTTACAAAATTCGGGCGATCCGCAGGTGCAAATCCTGAATCAACTGGATGTGCATGAAGAATTGCACCATGATCACGAGAACAAAATTTTAATCATTCTCGCAATAGTGGCCATACATCTGGCAATTACTTTGTACAGAATGTACAAAGAAAATAGCAAGCGTCAAGCTATTAAAGCAGCAAGAACCGTGGCAGACCTCAGAGAAATCTGAGATAGTGAATCTTTTAATGAGATAGTGAATCGCAGACCCTGAAGTGCAGTTTCGGTTCCAGCCATCCAGCAAAAGATGATAGTGACAAGTGAAGAAGACAACCGTACATTTTTATTCTAAAATCCTGAAGTGCAGTTCCGGTTCAAGCCATCCAGCAAAGGATGAAAGTGACGAGTGAAGAACACCCTGAAGTGCAGTTTCGGTTCCAGCCATCCAGCAAAGTATAAAAGTGACCAGTGAAGGAGACCCTGAACCTGACCCTGTGATAGCAACGCGGCGGAATGAACGGACAAGCAGCTGTTCAACTATCGGACAACCACAACAAGGACCCTTTCTATGAATATTGCACGTGAGCCCTAAACTAATCATTAACAAATGTTAGAAATAATCGAAGATGACGTTCAAACACTCGTTAAAATTTTAAACAACCTTAAAAAATCGATATATAAGAGATTCCGACCCGAAACACTAGAAGCAAAATTAAATTATTCTATAAAACTTTTTGAAGAAATTGAAAGACAACTAATAACTAACGAAAAAGATATACCTAGAAATCATTTAGACTTTCTCATTAAACTTTCCCGTGAAACAAACTTCCAAATCAAAGAAATTATTTCTCGTAAATTACAAGAAGAGCAATACATAGAAAAACGTAATACGGTAACCATGTCACCCCCATCAGAGACCCCATTTGACATAAAAACAGCAACATCGTTAATACAGAGTTACGATGGTTCCCCGGAAGGATTAGATTCGTTCTTAGATTCTGTCAGTCTACTTCAGGATATAACTCCGCAGCAGCACATTGCTACTGCTATCAAATTCGTCAAAACTAGATTAAATGGTAGAGCACGATTTGCTTTATCATCTAATCCACAAAATCTTGCGGATTTAGCGACAGCAGTAAAACAGGCTTGCAAAAGTTTGGAAACTCCAGAATCTTTGGTAGCAAAATTAAAATCTACAAAGAACAAAGGAGATCAACAAAAATTCTGTAATGAAGTAGAGGCCCTTACTCAAAAGCTCACTTCGCTGTATATTGACAGCCAAATCCCACCAGGCCAAGCATCTAAAATGGCAACCAAAGCGGGAGTAGACGCATTAATTAACGCTGCACCCAACACAGAAACCAGAATCATTTTAAAAGCAAATGATTTCGATTCTATACAAAAGGCAATACAGAAAGTGAACGAGTTACAGAGTGAGCAACCTGCCCAAGTCTTCAGTTTGTTCAATAGAGGACGAGGACGGGGAAGCTATAATTACCGTCGGCCCAATGTACAGCGAAATTATCACAACAACAACTATGAAGACCGTAATGTAAGAGGAAGGAATAGAGGTTATTCAAACCAACGTGGACGTTTGTGGAATAATTTCCAAGGAAGAGCTATGAGTCAAGGTAGAGCCAATCTGCTCTATGCTCAGACGGAAAACGGGCAGGTCCCCCAGCAAATAACAGTTGGGGGCACCGAATCGTCACAAACACCCGAACAACAATAACCAATAACCAACCAGATGTTGTCAAAAATTGTTTCAATATCAACACTAGCTGTACAAATTTCATCCAAGTGCAACTAGGACTCTACAACCACAAATGTACTCTATTAGTAGACACAGGGGCCGAGCTTTCGCTCGTAAAATCCAATAGTATAAATCAATTATCATCTATTATCAATACAGATGAAATTTTATCTTTTACTGGAATAAATACGTTACCAGTAAAAACCATAGGATCACTTTCAACGGAAATAGTTCTTCCAAATAACTTAACAATAAAACATAAATTCCAAGTCATGGATTCAACGTTTCCAATTCCAACCGATGGTATATTAGGACGTGATTTCTTGCGTAAATACCGGTGCACAATTAATTATGACACTTGGTTACTGTCAGGATATTTCAACTCTGATAAGGTTTATATTCCAATTGAAGATAATATCGAAGGCAAATTTATTCTACCACCACGATGTGAGGTAATAAAGCATGTCGATACAGACAAATTGACAGAAGATCATTTGCTAATCTCCGACGAGATCGTCCCAGGAGTTTTTTGTGCAAATTCTATTATGAACAATAGTTGCAAAATAGTAAAATTTATCAATACAACAGAAAATTACGCATTTGTTGACAAAAAATTTCCTAAGTCTCTAGTTCCCCTTAAAAATTACGATATCTATACGTTCGACTCAATTAATAAAACAAATCGGGAGGCAAAACTTTTCTCTGAATTGAAACTAGATCGCATTCCCGGTGATTACCAGCAAGGTTTGACCGAACTATGTGCAAAATACAATGATATTTTTGCGCTAAAAGGCGATACCCTCACGCACAATAACTTTTACAAACAGGTAATAAATTTAAATGATAATGTACCGACCTACATTAAAAACTACAGAACCCCCCAGGCACATAAATCCGAAATTAATCGACAAGTAGAGAAAATGCTGAATGATAAAATAATTCAACCGTCAATATCGCCTTATAATTCTCCAATATTGTTGGTCCCCAAAAAATCAACAACCAATGAAAAAAAATGGCGGTTGGTTGTCGACTTCAGACAACTAAATAAAAAGATTTCGGCAGACAAGTTCCCATTACCAAGAATTGACGACATTTTAGACCAACTTGGTAGAGCAAAATTTTTTTCCACGCTTGATTTAATGTCAGGTTTTCATCAGATTGAAATTGACACAAAATCAAAGAAATATACAGCATTTTCCACCGATAATGGTCATTTTGAATTTAACCGATTACCCTTTGGACTAAATATTTCGCCAAATAGTTTCCAAAGGATGATGACAATAGCACTGAGTGGACTATCTCCAGAATGCGCATTCCTATACATAGATGATATCATCGTATTAGGATGTTCAATAAGACATCATCTAAAAAATTTAGAGGAGGTGTTCGTAAAACTTCGGAAGTTTAATTTGAAACTTAACCCAGAAAAATGTAAATTTTTCTGTTCTGAAGTTACATATTTAGGCCATCACATTTCACAAAACGGTATCCTACCAGACAAGTCCAAATATAGTATCATAAAAAATTTTCCTACACCAGAAAATTCCGACGACGTACGAAGGTTCGTTGCATTTTGCAATTACTATCGTAGATTTATACCATATTTTTCTGAAATAGCTTTACCACTTAACTCCCTACAAAAAAAGAATGCCAACTTCGTCTGGAGTAACGAATGTGAAGTAGCGTTTCGTACACTTAAAGAGAAACTGGTTTCGCCACAAATTCTACAATTTCCCGACTTTAACAAAAGGTTCGTGTTAAGCACGGATGCGTCGAAAAACGCATGTGGTGCGGTATTATCGCAACCACACGGCAATATTGACCTACCAATCGCGTATGCAAGTAGAACTTTTACCAATGGCGAAAGAAATAAGTCAACTATAGAGCAGGAATTAATCGCGATTCACTGGGCAATAACGTACTTTCGGCCATACTTATATGGCAGACGGTTCACAGTAAGAACCGATCATCGACCATTAGTGTACTTGTTCTCAATGAAAGATCCGTCGTCAAAATTGACTAGGATTAGAATTGATTTGGAAGAATTCGATTTTGAGATCGAATACGTGAAGGGAAAAGAAAATGTCGGGCCTGACGCTCTATCACGTATTAATATAGACTCAGAAAAACTTTCAAACATTTCCCTCCTCCCAGTGCAAACGAGGTCAATGACGAAACCAAAACCAAGCTGGGAAAACCAGAAGTCGGCGCCTAGCGAGATTGATCACCTCAAGGCGTATGACTCGATCAATAACATTGATGCATTTAACATGCCAAAACTGGTGTTTACAACCCAGAACAATGACCTATACGTAAAAATAATGACAAAAAATGTGAAAAAGGCCTTTGCTCAAGCGCAATTTCCTTATGCATTAAAAAGTTTTGATTTAAAAGAATATGTACGCAGCATTGACGAAATGGCCAAAACCCTGAAAATCAAACAATTAGCAATGGCAAATAACAACATTGTTTTTGCCCTGATAGATAAACAATTGTTCAAAACAATTTGTAATCAAGTGCTTAAATTTGTCGACATAATATTGTACACCCCAGCACAAATTATAACATGCAAAAAAGAAATTGACAAAATTATAGCGGAAAACCACGATACCCCTTCGGGAGGACACGTTGGTACATCAAGACTTCAAAAAAAATTGAGAAGTTCTTATTATTGGCCTAATATGAAAACAACTATTAACAATTATGTTAAAAAATGCACACAATGTAAACAAAACAAATACACGCAAAAAACTAAAGAAGCGTTTGTTAAAACAACGACACCAGTTCAACCATTTGATGTCGTATCTATTGACACCATCGGACCATTTACGAAATCCGTTGATGGAAATCGTTATGCTTTGACTGCTCAATGCGAATTATCCAAATTCATAATAGTTGTTCCCATTCCTGATAAACAAGCAAAAACATTAGCAAAAGCATTTGTGGAAAACTGTATCCTGATTCATGGCTGTCCTTTAACCATCAAGACAGATCTAGGGACAGAGTATAAGAACGAATTATTCAAAGATATTTGTAAACTCCTTAATATTCAACAAAACTTCTCCACCGCATACCATCCAGAAACAATGGGAAGTCTTGAAAGGAACCATCGTTGTTTAAACGAATATTTACGACAATTTGTTAATGAAACACAAGATGATTGGGACAGTTGGTTACCATACTACGTTTTCTGTTATAACACAACTCCACACTCCACACATCATTACTCACCTTTTGAGTTAATATTTGGCAAGCCAGCAAACATACCACAAGCAATACAAAACTGCAATAACCTAGAACCGATCTATGACTATGATTCATATTTCACCGAACTGAAATTCAAAATACAATCAGCAATAATGAACACTAGGATATCACTCGAAAGAGCTAAAGTGACCCGCAATACCAAACAAAGCGCAGAAGCAAATTCGTTAAATCTATCCAAGGGCGACACGGTTTGGATAAAAAAGGAAAGTAGAAGAAAACTAGATAGTGTATATGAGGGACCATTTGAGGTTACCCTGGTGGAATACCCTAACGCAACAATCAAAAATAAATTGACTAATGAAATGCAAAAGGTGCATTCAAATAGATTAATAAAATAATATAATGAATACAAAAAAAAGGGAGGGGCGAGATACCAGTAAAAATATAAATATATATATTATTAGGTAAAATAGGATTCAACGGTTTTTTAATATTCGTATTCGATTCTCCTCCGATACAACTACTATTTTTCATTTCTATATTTCATGTTTCTCTAGAATATAATTATACTTATGATAAGTAGCTACGACAACAGGTTTAGAAAAATGTAAGAGAAAGGTGTTTGGAGATGATAACAAAAAGACCTTTTCAAAAGGGGGAAGGTGTAAGCAACCTTGAACGCGGTTGCTCTAAACGTTGACCTGCGAGCTGATCGATGGACGCATCGATCGACTCGTTCTCACGATAAGGTCCATTTAGTGATCGAGTGAAAGTGAACGTGAAATTTTGTTTTTTGAACATATTTCACAAAATTATTGTCCAAATATTATGTGTTATACACCAAAAGATAGGAAATTAAATTCCCCAAATGTTGGTATTTTTAAAGTTACTCAAATATTGAATTTAATATGTTTCCTTGTTATTCCCCGCTCACCATTAAATTTCACCGTGAAATCACCGTGGAAATCTTCATGGAGCGAATAGCTGTCAAATGATTGATGCGGTTCGCAATTACCGGTTTGCTGCGGCGAATAATTTGAATAGAACCGTTTCACTTTCAGAATAGTCAGGGAATTCTGAAATGGATTTCACCGTGAAAAATATTATTTTTAAATTCTCACAGACGAGTATTTAAATAAATTGATGGGGATTGTTATTTTTAAAATGAATAATTAATTCAACATTAATTGTTGTTTTTATTTTTTAATATTCTTTTGTTGTTTTTTAAATATTCTTTTGTTTTTATTTTACTGTCCCATAATGAAAATATTATACGTTTTTTTATTCATTCAATTTGTTTAACGTTCTTTATTCGTTGTGCGGCAAATGTTGCAACACAGTATTAAAAAGTCTGTATTTTCCATTTTCCATCAATTGTATCACCAACGATTGAAATAAACTTTTGCTATGTTTACGTTGTTTGTGTTAACTGAATGATTTCGCTTGTTTTGAAATGTCAATCTCCATCTGCCAGAATTTCACAGAGCGATTTCACGTTCACTTTCACTCGATCACTAAATGGACCTATAGCCGCAGACCGATCAAGTTGCCGATGAACACCGAATTGCAAGTCGACAATTCGCACGCTAGGTGTTTTGCTTGCGTATCGATTATTGCAATCACCGCTGTCTCCAGGCACCTCGCTCAGGGCGCAACATGACGCTATGTTGCGCAACACTTAGTTAGGTTATAAATAAGCGAAAACAATAAATTCGATCATCAATTAGAAGCCTACACTTCAACGACTACGATTCGTTATTTAATATCACAAGCTATATGGATGGTTACCACACCTCGAACTCAAAATCTTCGTCATGTGTCCAATAAAAAATATCAGAATTTGCTAGTGCCCTCAACTTTACCGTCTTTTCAGCTCGACTGGGAGTAAACTTCTCGATAAAATTTATGAGCCCCAAGAAGCTTTTCACTTCTTGAATAGTTCCCGGTTTTCGAAATCCAGCTATAGCTTTCCTTTTATCTTCGTCCACTCGCCAACCGTCGTGAGAAAGAAGAAATCCCAAAAATTTGACTGACTGTTTAATAAAAACACATTTGGCTGGGTTTAACAGGACATTATGCTGCCGTAAACGAGACAACACTTCGCCGAGATTAAAGTCGTGTTCTTCTTTCATGTTTCCGAATACGAGAATATCATCAAGATAATTCACCGTGCCAGAACAATTTGCTAGAACAACCGTCTGCAAGGCTTCCTGAAAAATGTCGGGAGCGTTGCATAGACCAAAGGGTAACCGTTTGAATCGGAATGTATCTTTTCCGGAAAAGAAATTTGTCAGATGTCTACACGACTCATCTAAAATGATATGGTAAAATGCATTAGTAAGATCAATGGATGAGAACCAAAGAGCACCCCGAAGTCTTGCAAGCATCTCTTCCAAAGAAGGCATCCTAAATGGAGTTCTAATGACACATTTGTGGCTAAAGTCTGAAACACGACCCCCCCCCCCTCCCCCCACTCACGGGCACTCATTTGAGTGACTTTTTTTCGTGCAGGGTGGTTCGAAATCGGTTGCGTGTTTTTTAATTATGTTTCGAGACACAGACACCTGAGGGCATGGCCGTCGAAGAAGAAAATGTAGCAATTGGTGCCATCTATCGACCACAGGTCAAAGATTGGCGATCCGTTGGAGCTTTCGCGAATAGCTCCGGCCACAGACATGGTAGCGATTAGTGGTGCATGGACGAAATATAGCCACAAGTGCCATCTAGCCATGGCCAGAAGAAAGTTTGGCGATATCTTGGATACCGGCGGAGCTATGGGGCAAATTGGGGCCAAAAATGAGGAAAATTTTACGGTTTCACAAACAGCGTATGGAACTTGGTTCCTCGATGAATAAATCACTTTTCACTATGCGAAAACCTCCTTACAATTTAATAGTAATTGTAAAAAAAATCAAATTCAGGCCACATTGCATAGTCTCCGAACCACCCTGTACGAAAAATTGACACGCAGATGAGTGACCGTGAGTGGGGGGGGGTCTTGTTTCAGACTTTAGCCCTTATTTCAGACTTTAGTTGTGAGAATATACGTAAAAACGAAAAAAATGTTAATTGGGGAAGACGACAGGATCACCTTGTATCGAAGGAGCGCGGAAAGAACTCTGACAAGCTTAAAAAGGGGATTATTAGCGAAGCAGAAGAGGAACGAGAAGGTTGTAAAAGAAAGTTGGTTGCTCCCGCAAATTCGTCCTGCGATTTGTATTTTTTCCTTTTTCACATATACATATGGCTTGGTTCACTTAGAAATGGGGCACTTTGCATTGCGTATATCTTTAATACCATTAATCCAATTGAAATACTTTATAGGTATGAATCATAGGTTTTTATGTAATATATTTAAATAAAAAATAAAAAAATATATTCTTTGCTTTTACGAAGAAATTCTCGGACTTTTCTGTGGATACCGCCCATCAACCGGCGCACAGCTGCTTCAGTCACTGTTCTGGTCAGTAATTTCCACCAATTCTTTATTTGTATGATGTCTTTACTTACTGCCCCCTTTTTCTTTAATTTTTTTTTCATTACTGCACAATATCGTTCTACGGGCCTGAGCGGGGGTCAATTTTGAGGATTCATGTTTTTTATATGAATTGCACACCATTATTATTGCACCATTATAACACGTCCTTGCTATAATGGCAGGCTGCCAGATCAGGCCAAAACATGACTGGACCATTATGAGACCTAATAAATAGTTAAATCGTTTCTAAAGACACTTCTTTGTATACAAATGCGAATTCATGATCTTATTCTTCAAGAACATTGTCGTCGTTTTTTCCATAGAGCAGATTCCTTGCCAAATCATAAAATTTTAAGGGAATTTATCGGCAAAAACAATTTTGATCATCTTGGTAATCTGCCGCGAGCATAAGCCTTATAAAATGTAACCCCCGGGAATTGTTAAAAAACGGCTTTCATGCAGGTTTCATCGCCATGAAAATGCAACCGCACGATTTGGTCAGCACCTGATCGTACAACTTCAGAGCCCGGTTTCTGACCATTCTTTGTTGTTTTACTGTTTACTTTGAAGTTTACTTGCTGGAAAACACTTAAAACCTTCTCAAAGTCGGATTTGCCGTACAATAAAGCGGTCGGAATTAAGATTTTTGGCCAAATCGTAGCCCAATATGTTTGGGTTAACCATGATTTCCCGAATGACTCTCAATCGCAGTTGACGATTCACGGTTCCACTCCGTCACTTAGTTTGCACCTTACGGACAGTCATCTGTGTCTCCTTGTACTTTTTAACCACTCACGCAACAGTTGACTTAGACAAACTTAACGGTTTGGCAGCACCCGAGATGACACTTATGAATTATGCAGATAATTGTGCACAATCAGTTTTCGATTTTCCTCTTGCATGTCGAATATCTTCTAGCAAGAATAACCAAATTGAATGAAATTTTGACTAAGTGAAGTGTTTACTATTGTCAACAAAACGTTTCCATTTTTGTCCTCGGGGGGCGCCAATATAATTAAAACAAAATGCCCCATTTCTAAATGAACCAAGCCTTATATCAACGAATCCTAAAAAGCTTCCGATGGAATATGCTAACAGTTATTGAGTCGCGACTCAAAGAACTGATTCTTGTAGCCGCTCATCAAAGTATACCTCGAACAAACGGGACTATTCCAAAAAAATACGTTCCTTGGTGGAATAAAGAAGTAGCCGAAGCTATAAAGGTTAGAAGAAAATACCATAGACAACTCCGAAAACCTTCAAAAATTTATTATATTGACCTCAATCGTTCTAACTTAATACAAAAATGCAAAAAAGCAAACAAACTTGCATGAACAGCAATAGCGAAAGCTTAACAAGAAAGCTGGGAATAGTTTGTTCAGGAAATCGACCCGTCCATATCCTCTAAGGAAATGTGGCGACGAACAAATATATTAAATGGCAAAAAATCCTCCAAATGAACTCCTATATGCTCTAGAAAAATGTAAAGGCAAATCAGCTAGCCCAGATGAGATGGGTTATCCTCTACTTCAACACCCCTATAGTGCACTACAATATCTTCTAAAAATATATAATAAGATATGGAATTCGGCAAATATTCCGGACCATTGGAAAAATAGTTACATTATCCCCATCCTCAAACCACACAAATCCCCCTTTAAAGTAGATTGTTACCGACCAATCTCATTACTGAACTGCATATCAAAAATCCAAGAACGAATGGTAAATAGAAGACTTTGTCTCGAATTAGAAACAAGGAATCTCCTTCACAAAAACCAACATGCATTCCGGATCGGACACGGTACGGAAACATATTTTGCTCAGCTAGAGAACATCTTAACAACAATAAGGGACAACAATAAATACATAGATCTCGCTATTATCGATCTCGCTAAAGCTTATGATTTAACATGGCGACATGGCATAATTCAACAACTTGACCGATGGGGTTTCAAAGGAAATCTCTCTATATTTATGTGAAGTTGGGTGACGCGAGCGTGTGAGCGAGACTGTGTGTGAGCGTGTGAGCGAGGATGAACGTGAGCGTGTGTGTGTGAGTTCAGCGCGATAAGGGCCCTGTGGGCAATTTGAGAGAGACTCCCATACAAAATTTTGGCCTTGTTCTCGCTTTGTTCTGGCTTTAGAGGTACAACCAAAACAAGGCGAAATGAACTACACGATCGTGACGTCACTAGTGTTTTGATTTGATTTCTCTTCGAAATGGTACAGTGGTGTTCAAAAAAAAAGTAGTAAGACGATGAAATATTGTTTTCACAACATTTTATTCTCACTTTTTTATAACATTCTATACAGTAAATTCATTTTTCTTTCTATAAACTGTTTATAACACTTTAATTAACTGCTAGTGTGCTCCAAGGTGTCCCCAATCAGCGATTTTTCGTTGCATCGAAAACACGGCGAGATGATGGTACTCCTTAATTCCGCTAGAAATGTGG
The DNA here is from genome assembly GCF_943734845.2 of Anopheles funestus. Classification (NCBI taxonomy): domain Eukaryota; kingdom Metazoa; phylum Arthropoda; class Insecta; order Diptera; family Culicidae; genus Anopheles; species Anopheles funestus. Next base: position 19,214,475 of record NC_064597.1, on the reverse strand, counting down.
TGTTGAACTGCAATTAAAATCATTATTAGCAAGTAGCTGACATTACACTACTAAATTAAACACATTTACCTACCTTTTATAAAGAATTGGAGCAAATATATTGCAATTTATCGATGGCTTCTCGGCACGCGTCTTTCGCTGCAAAACGATAACACAAACTGAACACGATCTACGGCGTCGCTACCTGTGTGCTTGCGAATGTGCACTTTTCCGCTCGTTATCGCTTGACCCCTCCGCTAAGCCATCCGCAACGGACCCAGAAACTCGTGCGCACCGCGCTTGTCGAATATGAAGTGTGGGCACAGTGCGGAAAGACGGAGGTAGAGCGTCGCAGGAGACGGTTCATTTCAACAGCGAAGGACTAGAAGAAGGAGCACGAGCATTTTTCAACTGAAGGAGAGACAGAGTCGACATGCTAAAATCGAGTGAATTTGAGTAGCTTTGCCCACAGGGGGGATATAAGCGGCGCGCGCGGCTGAACAAGGGCAGTTTGGATTTGGATTTAAACGAATAAAGCGAAATTTGTTTTGAACTTCTAAATTCCTTTCTCACATGGGGGCTCAACCGGGATATGAGTAAATTATCCCACTGACCAGTGTCGTTCCTTAATGGAAAATTGTGAGGCTTTTCGTTAAGCAATATGTGAGACGTTCCTGTGTGACGTTCCTGTGTGGAAAAACCGTGATGCGTTGTAATTCCTGTGTGGAATACTGTGAAGATTTTACAACAATTTGTGACGTTCATGTGTGGAAATTTTGGTTGTAACATTTTCTTTGTGTGTGAGTAAACAGCGCAACATCATGGGAACCGTAGCGGAACTATGTGAAATTTTCACTAAAGTTGGCCTTATACGTAAATGTGAAAAGTATTCGTTAAACACCACTGGTGGCAAAGTGGAAATGGCCAACAGAATAGTGGAATATGGGGCAACGATTGCTTCGGTAGTTAATGTCGGTACACCCTAGAGTGGACGTAGTGTGGAATCGTTGAACAACAATCTCGAACACCAAGAAGGCGAGGGTGCTCAAGCGATTCATGGTGATGAGAATGAAGCAGTTGACGAAGAGGATGATCCTCTAGAAAATACAGAAGCCGAATGCGAAGATGTCGATAACGACGATGAGTCCGGTGGTGAACTTTTCCAAACGGCTCTGCGAACATCATCGTTCCGCGTATCACGTTCCGTGATATCGAAGAGAGTATTGAGAGTTTTGGGGCAGAAGAAGGTCAATACGTGAAACTTTGGTTGTCTCACCTTGAATCTGTGGCGAAAACCGCACGTTGGGATGATGAGCAACGGCTAATCATGTTGCGGAAAAAGTTGACGGGTGTTGCGAGAAAATTTGTGTTTTCCTTACGCAATGTGTCGAGCTACGCGAAGCTAAAGAGAGAATTAGTTGATGAATTTGCTCCATTAGTGCGATCGAGTGATGTGCATCGTATTCTTTCAAGCCGAGAGAAAGGAGTAACCGAGACGATGAGGGAGTATTTGTATGAAATGCAACGCATAGCCAAACAAATCGATCTCGATGAACCGAGTTTGTGCGAGTATGTTGCCAACGGCGTCACGGATGATGATTTCTACAAATCTCTCCTATACGAGGCTCGAACGGTGCGCGATCTTAAGGAAAAATTACGGAACCATGAAAAGATTCTCAAAACGAAGAAGAAGAAGGCAACCGATAATGCAGAAGGTAAACGAGAAGGTACGGCGAGCAAGCCAGATACTAAGAAGACGGAACAAAGGTGTTACAATTGCGGAAAGAAAGGACACCAGGCTCGGATATCTTGAGCGAACCACCGTGGCGAACAGACGTGTTTTTTGGTAGCCCTAGTGCGTGTGAAAGTGTGCGGAATAGGAAATCTAATTTCCTACTGATCGCGTGGTGCCAGGAGTGGAAAGATCACCAATCGACGCGTGGTGCGAATACGCATCGATTGGTACCTCGTGCGAGAAATTCGGAGGGAAAACACGCGAACAAGAGACAAAAACCGACACACGTGGTTTTGCGGCAAAATCTCAAACGGTGCGTGGCGGCTTCCGCAGCTGGTGTCTGGTGTCGCCGCGTGTGTTGCCGTCCATGTGCCCGATGTGGCGTTGTCGCCGCGTGTGAATTCGGTCAAAACAACACCAGATGTTAAATTCGGTGTAACACTTTGGCTAAAGTGCTGCCTGGAAGGCACTTTTTGTTACACCGAGTGTTTCTGTGTACGCAGTGTTGTGCGGTGAGAAACAGAAAAACGGACATTCCGGCCAAATCCGTGGGGCCAGGATTTGGGTTCTTGGTGTGCGACGCGGAATCGCGGGCCTGAAACATTTTCCGCGAAGCCGGAAAAACCTAGGAGTTTTTCGCGGATCAATTTTCCGGCGATAACTCCTACAGTTTCCACCTACCGGAGTGGAAAGCACATCAATCGACGCGTGGTGAAAAAACGCATCGATTGGTACATCGAACAAGAAAATCGGAGTGAAAATACGGGAATAAGAGACAAAAAACCGACATACGTGGTGGTACGGTAAACTCTGTACAGTGCGTAGCGGCTATTGCAGCCGGTGTTGTGTTGCGTGTTGCCGCGAGCGTTGTCGGGTCAAGGTGGGAGTGATCGCCGCGCGTGTGTGTGCCAACAAGAACAAAGAGCGGTGAAGTCGGGCGTTGGCGGGTTGCACACCGGCTAGGCGTCTAGGTCTGGCGACTTCAACGCTGGACAAGGCGTCAAACCGGGCAACCCGTAAACAGTAATGTCGGAGACCCATAGTGTTGGGTCATTGGATGCGGAGGCCACCGAATCCATAAACCCAAAAAAGAGGAAGATGTTATAGGCGCAAAAAAAAAACCCACTGTCCAATTTTTTTTTTGGGTCTTATCCGCACTTTATTTTCCGTCCGTTCTCTGCGACGGTTTCCACAAAAAGCCACTTGTTTCTTACTGTCATTTGACAGTTCGTCTTTTTCGCCAGGTTGGATCAACGCCCAACTGTCATTCGACGTTGCCCACTGTCCAGGCGCCTACAGCTCGTCCATCCTGACTACCTACCATTGCCCTCAATGGTACAATTCTTCTTGAGCTGGCTCATAAAGCCTCATGTTAAGGGGATCAAATATCCCCTCAAATCTTATTCCTGACACCTGATGGCCTTCGATGTCTCTGACTACGTATCTATTTCGATCCAACACTTTACTGATCTGATACGGTCCTTTAAACTTCGGTTGCAGCTTACTGCTCTCCCCTAACGCTTTTGGTCTTCTAATTACAACCAGGTCTCCTTTTTTATATCTCGTGTTTATCTTGCAACGCCTGTCGTAGACTTGTTTGTTATACTCCTGGTTTGCACGTATTGTCTCGGAGGCTTGTTCACGTAAATTCTCAAGATCTCGTTCTTCTTGTTCCTGGAGCTGTTCTAAGTATTCAGTGAGATCTCCATTGTACTCTCGCTTCTGTGCTACTCCAAATAAAAGTTTCGCAGGTGTATATCCTGAGGCTCTGTTAATAGAATTGTTCATTAGATATTCAGCCTCTGAAAGAACAACGTCCCATGGTTGACCTCTCTCCTCAACTAATTTAGATAGTAATGGAATTACCGTTCTATGATACCTCTCTATTTGTCCGTTCGCTTTTGGACATGCCGTAGCGTTTAAAATGTGTTGTATTCCATGGTCTTTCGTCATTTTTTCAAAACTCTCCGATGTAAAACATGTTCCTCTATCAGATACTAATATTCGCGGCCTAGAGTATGCTATAATATACGATTTTAAGTGCTTATTTACTTCTCTGGTTGATGTAGTTTTGGTAGCATACAGTTTAATGAACTTAGTGAACGCATCACAAATTGCAAATATGTACTTGTTACCGCTTTTCACTGTACCTATCGGACCTACATGATCTACGTGTACCATCTCAAACGGCTGCTGAGGCTTTTCAATGAGATTCATTTTACCATCATACTTGCGATCTTTAGGATTGTAATGTATACAAACTATACATGATTTTATATGTTCATTCAACTTCTCTTTCATATTTGGAAACCAGTATACTCTTGTGATCATTTCTCTAACCTTATCTCTTCCAAAGTGTCCCATTTCATTATGATATTTGTAAATGACTGAACTTTCCATATTCTCTGGAACATAAAGTAATGATACTTGACCTTGTTGTTTATAAAGTATTCGATCTCTGATTTCGTATCCATTTGAATCTCCATTGATCACGTTACCTATTATCTTTTGCACCATTTCATCTCTCAATTGATTGACATACATTGCTTTGTTGAACAGATTGTCTTCTGTTCTGTCCTCTTCATCTAATATGAAAACTCCGATTCTAGACAATGCATCGACATGGCCCATTCTATCTCCACTGCGATGTATAATGTTATAATCGTACTGTTCCAAAAACATTGACCATCTGGCTATCTTAGGACTCACATCTCGTTTATCCAATGTAACCTTTAACGAATTACAATCCGTTACAATAGTAAATTTTATACCGAACAAATACATTCTAAACCTTTGAATGCTATACACAACAGCTAACGTCTCGAGTTCAAAACTGTGTAATTTAGCTTCGACTGTTGTCGTCTTTCTACTAAAGAACATTACAGGATGAAATTGATTATCATCTGCTTGTTTTTGCATCAATATTCCTCCATATCCACTACTGGATGCATCTGTGTGTAATTGTGTTTCAGCTGTGTGAGAGTAAATGCATAAAACTGGTTTTTCTATCAAAACTTGCTTAAGTCTTTCTATAGCTTCTATGTGTTCTTTTTCCAAAATGAATTCAAATGTTCCTTTCAATAATTCGTATAATGGTGCTGCAATTCTGTTAAACCGATATATAAACTTACGAAAATAACTAACAAGGCCTACAAACCTTTGTAAACTATGTCGCGAAGTTGGTACTGGTATTCTTTTGATTGACTCTACATGTCTGTCTGATGGTTGTATTTGATTGTGGCTTATATCATATCCCAGATATTCTATTTTGGTTTTCAGGAACTGACATTTATCTACATTTAGTCTTATACAATTATCATTAAGTAAATTCAAAAGTTCTTTTAAGTTCTTTAAATGTTCAGGAATAGTTTCAGTTGCCACAAGTATATCATCTACAAATACAATTATCTTGCCATTTCTTATCATTGGGTCCAGTACTTTGCTGATAAATTTAACAAATATTGAAGGAGAATTGGCATACCCAAATGGAAGCCTATTAAATTCGTACTGACCATCTGCAGTTACAAATGATGTATACTTCTTTGAATTTTCAGAGAGCGCTACGTGATAAAATCCATTCTTCAGATCTAATGATGAAAAGTAATTCTTACCCTGCAGCTTCATAATCTGATCTTCTATGACTGGCATAGGGAAATGTACTCTTTCTACCAACTTATTCAATGGTTTGTAATTTACGCACATTCGGTAACTACCATTCTTCTTTCTAGTCAATACTACTCGACTTGTATAAGGAGAGTCGCTTTCTCGAATTATACCTTCTCTTTTCAGATCGCTTATCAACTGGTTTAATTCATCTTTTTCTGTGTAACTTAATCGTGCGGGGCTTGCTGTAAAATATTTATCTTCTTTAAGTTTTATCTCGCACGAGTATTTTACTTTAAGCTCTCTCGGTTTAATTCGCTCTTCATACTCTTTTTTGTACATCGTCTCTATTATATTCTTTTCATTACGCGTTATGTCTGTATCACCAACATCTAATTCAATTTCTATATTCGTTGTCAATATTTCATCGATATGGTCTACTAGTTCACCGAATTCCTGTTTTAACAAATTTGTACATTTGAGCTCTTCATATTTTGGATTTTCTTTTGTCATTCTATTGTGAACAATATTATTCATTCGTAGAAAATCACGACCCAGGATAATATCTGACCATATGGTTTTTTCCGGAACAATCAGGAAGCACGCCGAATATTCTCGTCCTTGCACGAAGAGTGTTGTTGCCCAGGAACCCAGCTTCTCGATCACGGATTGGTTAACGCCAACCACCTCCGTTTCTACATGTGCTGGTTGCCATTGTACATCTTTGGGTAAAATGGTCGCTGTTATTAAGGTCACTGCACTTCCCGAGTCAACCAAAGCATTCGCCATTATGTTCTTTTCACCCATTTTCACACTCACGCACGTTTTAGCTTCTTCGTTCGTCTCCAATGATTGTTCTTCGAATCGAAAATGTTCATCGTTTACCGTGGTAGCTGCGTTCACACTCGGCTTAAACGCATGTTGCGCTGGTGTTCTGCGTCGACAAACTTCAGAGCGATGTCCTACTCGATGACAATAGCTACACGTATCTGCTTGTCTCGGCTTTGGACACAACGTTGACTTGTGATCCTTTTCTCCGCAATTATAACAAACAATGTCTTTCTTTGCGGCTGTTTGTGTAGTAGTTTGATGCTCATTGTCTTTCTTCCCCGAAGTATATGCAGAAGTTTTGTACTCATCCTTCTTTTTCCGGAGGTTCATGTTGTTCTCACACCATTTTAGCTGGTCTAACAACTCATAAATATCGTGGTATTTCTTTGAAATAATGCTAGAGTAAACCGGATCGAACGATAGTCCTCGTATGATATAGGAAATAATAGCCAACTCGCTAACTTTCCAGGTAACTCCAATCGCATTCACCCGAAACACGTACTGTTCATATGTTTCGTCTTTTTCTTTTGTCACTCTCTGCAACTCCATATGTACTTCTGCTTCGTTGCGCTGATCAGGAAACGCCTTCCTTGCTGCTACACAGAATTCCGAGAACGTTTTGATTGTACTCCGAAACCCGTCGTACCATGCTTTTGCTGCTCCCTCCAGCCCACAACTCGCGTACAATAATTTTGAACGATCCTGCCACTCGCATAGCTGCGCATTACGCATTACGCTCGATGGTTTCTAGCCACAGATTCACTTTTGAACCTCGAAACTCCGGTATCAACGCACGCAATTCTTGTGGATGTAATAATCATTCATTTGCAATCATTACTTTCCTCTCTGTTACCATTGGATCCTCATAGCGTGCCGAGCTCAATTCCGGGCTACCTTGGCGACGGCTGACTGAGCGTTTCGGTGCCATTTTATTTTCACGTCGTCTTTATAATATCCACGCACGTGTTTTATCTATGCGCACTTTCCTCTTTGTCCCGTCTCACTTGTACACCACGGTTAGCTACGGTTCGTATGACGACAATCCACTTCGGAACGAATTTACACAATTCCGGACAATTGAGCTTTATCCCACTTCTGAAAAACTATAGGCGCAAAATAAAAAAACCCACTGTCCAATTTTTTTTTTGGGTCTTATCCGCACTTTATTTTCCGTCCGTTCTCTGCGACGGTTTCCACAAAAAGCCACTTGTTTCTTACTGTCATTTGACAGTTCGCCTTTTTCGCCAGGTTGGATCAACGCCCAACTGTCATTCGACGTTGCCCACTGTCCAGGCGCCTACAATGTCGAAGATGAATATGTCCCCGCGGGTGATGCTGACGTTGCTGGACTTGACGCCGTCCTCATCGGTTAGGAGCACGCCGGAAAGGGCTCCTACGCCAGCCCCGAGGAGTTTTCAGGAGATTCCGGGAGAACCGGAAACGGCAGCGCGTAAGCGTACTGCCCCCACACCGTCACCGAGGAGATCGGTCACCCAGGAGATGCCGGCCCCAGTCGCATTGTCGTCGGCGGCAGAATCCGGAAGCTCCAACCCGTGGCCACTCGTGGACGCGCCACAGAAACAGGCAAGCATGTATGTGCGTTTGGTGGAGCAGCTTGAAGAGCTTAACCGGCGGTTAGAGCGTAGCGAGAGGGAGAACGCGAGGCTCCGGGCTGAGCTCAACTTATACCGGACCGGTATTAACACGGTGGTGAGGCTGGAGGATTCAGCGACTGGAGTGCGCTTGGGAAACCAAGCCACGACCAAGTCAGGCCCCAGCAAAAAGACGCTGAGGCGTAAGGCCCAAAGGGATAGAGTCCTAGCGCGTCAGTCGCAAGGTCCTGCCCAGCAGCGATTGCTGGAATTGCAGGAGCACCTGCGGCGTGAAATAGCGGAGGAGCAGGTTACGACGAGGAACGGACAGGGACAGGGGGAACGGCACAAATCCCAGTCCCTGCAACGGGATTACGCCTTTCCTCCATTGGAGGTTAGGCAGCAGCAGCAGCGATCATACCGGGATATGGTCTCCGGATGGCAGGTGGTGGGACAGCGGTCAAAGGCCCAGCCTTCAGTCGCACCCCAGCAGCAGCGGCAGCGGCCGCAACATCCGGTCCCGACCCAGCGCCCCGTCCAGACGAACCAGAGATCCGCACGCCGACGACCAGATGCCATCTTGATTGTCCCGGCACCGGGGGTCTCCTTTGCGGAAATGTACCGGCCAATCCGGACGTGCCCGGCCTTAGAGGATGCCCAACAGTACATCCGCATCCGGAAGCGGACGCCGAAGGGCAATCTCCGGATGGAGCTGGCCCGGGACGCGGACTCCGCGGCGTTGTGCCGCCGCATCCAGGCCACACTGGGTGAGTTGGGGACCGTGAAGGTGCTGACGGAGAAGGCGGAGGTAGTGCTAAAGAATGTAGACAACCTCACCGAGGAAGATACAATAAGGGAGGCATTGAGGGAGGCACTCACCAAAGAGCCGGCGGTGGCCTCGCTCAAAATGTGGGAGAGGGCGGATGCCACAAAGAGAGCACGAGTGCGTCTTCCGCGGGTGGAGGCGGAGGTGATCCTAAGCAAAAACCATCTGCTTATCGATCACTCCTCCTGCCAATTGGAGAAGGCCCCCAGGTTGGAAGCGGCGAAGCTCCGCTGCTTCCGATGCTTGGAGAGGGGGCACATGGCGGCTGTATGCTCCGGGCTGGATCGCAGCAACTGCTGCATCCGCTGCGGAGTAACTGGACATCGAGCGGCCGCCTGCAGCAGTGAGGTAAGCTGCATTCGGTGTGGAGGGCCACACCGCATTGCAGCGCATGGCTGCAGAGGAGCTAACGTTCCCCCACGCCGATAAGCATGCCAGGGCCACCACCTACCTGGTCCTGCAAATCAACACCAACCGGAGCCGGAGCGCGCAGGACCTGGCCCTCCATACGATGCGAACGGAGCAGGTGGATATAATGGTGATCTGTGAGCTGTACTCAGCACCGGACAACAACGCGAACTGGGTGGTGGACCGCGACAGGCTGGTGGCCATTGTTGCGAGCAGTTGCTCCCACCCGGTTCAGCGCATCCGGAGCACGAGCTTTCCTGGCATCATGGCGGCAGACGTAGCGGGCGTCACCATCATAGCCTGCTACGCGTCGCCAACATCGGGGTTCCTCAATTCATCGAGATGATGCAGTGCATCGAGGTACTCGCCGCAGGACATTCCCGAGTGTTGGTTGCTGGCGACTTTAACGCTTGGAATGGCGCCTGGCCCAGCACGAGGACGAATACCAAGGGCGAGGAATTACTGCAGCTGGCGGAGGGGCTCGGGCTCAGCGTCCTGAAGCTGGGGAGGGAAGCCACCTTCCTTGGGAACGGCGTCGCTCGCCCGAGCATCGTCGATGTCGCCTTCGCCAGCTCGACCATCTGCAGAGAGGACCTCGTCGGGAACCCCGACAGGCAATGGAGGATGCCAGGACTGTACTCGTACAGTGACCACAGATACATCCGCTTCGAAGTGGGGGAACGGCCGGCGACCAACAGCCGGCAAACTCCGGGAAGGGAGGCAGCACCAGCGGCGAGAGCAGCGGGCAGACGCTGGCGGGCGAAAGAATTCAACAGGGAGCTGTCTGATATAGCGCTGCAGACAGCCAACTTTGTGGAGGAGGCCAGGGACCCTGAGGGCCTGACCCGAGCCCTGAGCCGGGCGTGCAGCGAGATTATGGCGGAGGTCTCCCCGTCAGTTGTCCACCAGTACGCTGGTTTACCAGTGTGGCCAACGGAGATTGGCCGGCTGCGGGAGGAATGCCGTCTGGCTTGGGATCGGCTCAGCAGGGTGCCAATCAGCGATCCGGAGCGCCGTCAAACAGCGTCCGCACAACACCAGGAGGCCCGCCAGCTGCTGAAAGCGGAGATCCGGGCCAGCAAGCGGAACCGGTACAACGAGTTCCTGGAACATCTGGAGGATGACGAGACGGGTAGGTGGCAGGGGGAGCTCCTGCGACGGCTCGGTGGAAGCCGTGTCGCACAAGAACGCGACCCGGCCGTCCTGCAGCGCACGGTGGATGCGCTCTGCCCGAACCCCCCTGTTACCTGGCCTGTCATCGAACCGGACGGCGTCAACATCAGGCCAGTCACGGAGCAGGAGTTGCTCGACATCGCGGCTGGCCTGAATCCTCGGAAGGCGCCGGGCCTGGATGGGTTGCCGAACGCTGCCCTTTCGGCAGCCATCCGCACGCATCCGGCGACGTTCGTGCGGCTGATCCAGGGCAGATGGATGCTGGCCGCTTCCCGCGGCAATGGAGGAAGGCGAAGCTGGTGCTGCTCCCCAAACCGGGGAAACCACCGGGCGAGCCGTCTTCGGTGAGACCGGTGATGCTGCTGGATACACCCGGGAAGGCGTACGGGCGAGTATTGCTGAACCGCCTGAACGACCATATCGAGATGCCGACAGAGCCGCTGCTCTCGGAACACCAATTCGGCTTTCGACGTGGTCGGTCAACACTTCAGGCGGTTGGGCTGGTGACGGAAGCCGCCAGATTGGCGATGAGTTTTAAACGGACGAACCGACGAGACAAGCGCTGCTTGCTCGTTGTCGCCCTGGACGTCCGCAACGCTTTTAATTCCGCCAACTGGCATGACATCGCACAGGCGCTGCAGGATAAAGGAATTCCCTCAGGACTGCGCAATATCCTGAAGGAGTACTTCTCGGACCGTGAGCTCACGTACGACAGCAGCTCCGGTCCGGTGACACGTCGAGTAACGGCAGGAGTTCCACAGGGGTCCATCCTGGGCCCCACCTTGTGGAATATATTGTACGACGGCGTGTTACGAGTGCAGCTGCCGGAAGGTGCATCCGTCATCGCCGATGACCTAGCAGTACTCGCTCAGGGGTGTACACCGGAGGAGGCGGCAGGTGTAGCGGAGGAGGCCGTAGCAGTGATCGCCGCTTGGATGGAGCAACATCGGTTGCAGCTGGCCCCGGAGAAGACCGAGATCGTCCTCATCTCGAGTCTGCGCCGGGGACATCCGGAAGTGCCCGTACTCATCGACGGTGTGGAAGTTCGCCCGAAGCCGGCGATACGCTACCTCGGGGTCATGCTTGATGACCACCTATCGTGGAAGCCACATGTGGAGAAAGCCACCGCCAAGGCACTCCGTGTGGTGAAGCTGGCCACCAGAGTGATGCACAATCACGCCGGACCGAGGATGGCTAAACGTCGGCTGCTAGCAGCAGTAGCGGACTCGGTGGTGAAGTACGCGGCACCCATCTGGGCGGAAGCGGTCAGGCTCCAGTAGTGTAGGAAGAAACTGCAGCAGCTGCAACGGCCTCTGGCGAAAGGTGTTGCCAGAACCTTCCGTACTGTGGCGTACGACACGGCAGTGGTGCTGGCGGGACTGATTCCGCTACACCTACAGGTGAAGGAGATAGCGCGGCGGTACGAAAGACACCAGTAGGCGCTACAGAGAGGCGTCCTCATCGATAAGGACGCCATCAAGAGGTTGGAGCGATCGGCAACCATCACGCAGTGGCAGACATCGTGGGACCAGGATGCCGCTCATCCGGAGGCGAGCAGGTTCAGACGATGGGCTCACCGCGTGCTACCGGACATCGCCGGCTGGGTAGGTAGGAAACATGGCGAGATGAATTTCTTCCTTAGCCAGGTGCTCTCCGGACATGGCTTTTTCCGGGAGTACCTGCACGCTATGGGATTCACCTCTGCCCCTACCTGCCCCTTCTGCGCCGACGACACCGTGGAGTCGGCAGAGCACGTGGTGTTCCACTGCCCGAGGTTCGCTGATGTACGCACACAGCTTCTGACGAACGCGGAAGGCGTTGTCATCACCCCGGAGGAGCTGGAGCGTGTCCTGCTGTCGAGCCCGGAGGCTTGGCAGAGTACGGCCAAGGCAGCAAAGCGGATCTGCAGCTTCCTGCAGCAACGGTGGCTGGAGCAGCAGGTTGCCGAAAACGCAGCAATCACTGGCGAGATAATATCCGCCAGTGAGCTGGCGGAACGCATTCGGCGGCAGGCCCGCAATGCTGCCAGAAACGCCGGCCAACGACGAAGACGCCGAGAACGACAGCAGCAGGTGGTACCAGCAGTCGACGAGGACGGAGGGCAACATCGTCCAGCTAGCAGGCAGCCGGAGAGCCATCTCCCCAATCGGCCCGTACGAGACCCGCCATCGGCCGAAGAACTGCTTCGTCGTCGGCAGAGGCGGAATCTTCGGCAACAAGAGTGATCAGTTTTGCCTTGACTGCTAACTGCTAACAGTTCCTTATGCCCTCAAGCGTCCACAGTTTCAACGATGTTAAACGGCATCTTTCGACATCCAAAGAAAATATTGTGATTGTGACTGATGTATGGAGGATATACAAATGCAACTCCAAGCAGAAATGAGTCATTTTTTCACATTTCATTTTGTTTTTTATAATTTTAATAATATAAATATTAATAATATTATAATCTTGCTTGAAAATTTAACTTGCATAAAAATTTTCTTTTACGTTTTGACGTTCAGACTGCTTAAGGGTCGGTTAAAAGTACGGCGAACTTTGAAGCTGTTTATCTACTGCAAAAGTCGTATTAGAGAAGCGATCTTTAGCGTGCTCAAATTAGCTGCTTAAGATAATTTGGCTATTTGGGCTGTAACGTATTCCTTGGAATCAGGTTATTTGTAGTACCGAGTGCGTGTATGTCATATGAAGCAATTTTGGGACGAGATTCGCTGAACTATTTTGGTGTGACAATGACAAGAGCTGGGCTAGAAATAAGCCCGTGTGATACAATAAATGAAGTTCTTTCGATCTTGCGCGAAAATGATGACGAAATCGATGTTTCCCCACGATTCGCAAAAGAAGAAAAAGAGTTGATTTCGGCTTATCAACCAAGTAAAGAAGTGAGATGTCGTGTGGCGACAAAAATCATTTTGCATGAAGCCATACCGGATGTAACACGGTGGAGATCCTAAGGGGCGGAAGAATCTGTCGAGGAAAGGCCGTGTGAAGTTGGGTGACGCGAGCGTGTGAGCGAGAGTGTGTGTGAGCGTGTGAGAGAGGATGAACGTGAGCGTGTGTGTGTGAGTTCAGCGCGATAAGGGGATATAAGCGGCGCGCGCGGCTGAACTAGGCCAGTTTGGATTCGGATGTTAAATGAATAAAGCGAAATTGGTCGTTAACTCTAAATTCCTTGTCAACTTTATACAGATTTTTTTAGAAAACCGTACATTTGCATTACATTGTAGTAATGCATTACATTACAGTATTACATTGTAATACCCAATCCCAAACTAAATCATTAGCTAATGGAGTTCCGCAAGGTGCTATCCTTTCCCCTACATTATTCCTAATCAGCATTGAATCTTTGTTCTCGTTCCTCCCACACAACATAAAACCATTAATTTACGCTGGCGATATTGTATTAATTTCTTCAACATCATCATCCAGCCAAACCAGGAAAAATCTGCAAATCTGCATGCAAAAACTCAGTAAATGGTGCAAAACCACAGGATTCCAAATAGCACCAGATTAAGATTAAGATGTAAGATGATTGATGATGATAGATGATGATTTCAGCGTTTAAACGATCGCGCGCTAGGTACATGAGGAATAGTTGTAGGTAGAGGGGTTAATGACAATGTATTTATTTATTTATGTATTATTTAGTATTTATCTGTTATTTATCTCATCTATTTAAGTTTTGGTTTAGTTTTAGTATTTATTCAAATAACAGTGGTAAACATGGCGCGGTCCGGTGGTGAAGAGACAGCGGCGCCGGTCTACATACGACGGGACCGAGGTTCAAATCCCATCTGGACCGTTCCGCCGTAGTGAGGGCTGACTACCCCACTACGCCGTATATTTAAACATAATAACTGACGAACACCCATTCGAAAATAGGAACTATACAATATATACAATCAAACATCTTAAAGATAGCTTCGTCCTTCTTGATCCGAGGCACGGGTGGAGGTGGGACCATCATCATCATCACCAGAAAAAAGCAAAATACTTCGTATTGGCAAACTGGCACATTCCAAAAATTTTAAGCTCATAACCATAGAAAAAAACGACTATCCCAAATGTAACAACAGCTAAAATTTTAGGAATTACCTTGGACTCTAAACTATCATTCACCGCACATTTTAAAAATATGAAATCATCTACCAAATCTTATATAAACGTGTAGGAATTCTAGGATCTTATAAAGTAAGAGCATCCCGAACTATAATGTTACGTTTAGTAAACTGCTGGCTTGTTCCAAAAATCTTATTTGGAATAGAACTTTTGAGTTTAGAACTGGACAGATTAGATAAAACAATCTCCCCTATATACCATGCGGCGATAAGATGCGCGACAGGTGCTTTTGTTACAAGCCCTTTAAAATCACTGATTTACGAAAGCGGCATGCTTCCATTTATACACGCAGTAACACTCCGATTGATAGGAACAGCGCTAAGAAGCTTAGAAAAAGACATGGAGTGTGCTTCTCTTGTAAAAAGGGCCAAAGAATTGTACAAAAACGTCACCAATTCTACCCTTCCCGCCATCATCAGCCTTTCTCGCGCGTCTGATCGCCCTTGGTTTAGAAATCCACCCAATATTATTGAATTATTTTTAAACTTAATAGACTAAACAGCAAACAAACTTACCTAACCACTGTAGAACATATAAACCAAAAATTTTCCAAGCACCGTAAAATATACAACGACGGCTCTATCTGTGCAAACTTAGCAGGATGTGGCATATACTCCGCGAACAGAAAATGTGCTATCAAGCTCCCAGACCACACATCTATATTTTCAACTGAGGCGATTGGAATACAAATAGCAGCAGAAGAAAACTATAACTCGGAAATACCTAATGCTATATTCACATATAGTGCCAGCGTACTGACCGCAATAGAACAAGGACACTTAAAATATCCACCCATACAGACAATAGACATAATCCCTCATATCAACAACATAACTTTTTGCTGGATTCCGAGCCATATTGGAATCACTGGTAACGAAATAGCAGATTCACTTGCTAATCCCGTGCCTACATGCTTAACAATTGTCACGTTTGCGAACGCGACAATCGTAGCACAGTTTTCCCAAAAAATTTGGCGACTTTCGGCGCGACTTCAAGGTTGTTTAAGTTTTCTCGTGCAAGGTTTGTTTATGTTTTCAATCTGACCGGTAGCGGAAAATTAATTTCGTATGAAATTTAATTAATTTAAATAATGAAAATTATAATAAGTAGTAAATTTATTGTTTTGATGAAGTCGATGAGAAAGGCAAGTTTTTTAAGCCCCGTGACGATGTTTCAAAACAAAGAACCATCAAGAAAGCTCGTCGTCGGATGCTGCTGACTCCTGTTATACAAACAACGGATGCTGCTAACAGTACGGCAGATTTGTCCGTTTTGTTTTCTTGTGTGTTTGGCGCTGGAAAATCTTGTCATGATTTTTCCGGTAGCCAGAAGAAATTGTAGCAAGATAAATAGGTGAACGAAGATGTTTTTACCCACCGCGTCATACGCCGGGCAAAATACAATCCGGATCGAATATTAGAAGTCGGATAGCACCAATTAGAAGCAGCTTCGAGTAGCATAAAGCTAAAAATCTTCGAATACGGGTTGTGATGGCAAAGGAACTTACAGTTCCGTAAACATTCAATAAATAGGGGTGAAAAGGCTTTTTGCGCTCTCTCCATTTTCAAAGCGAACAAACAACTGGCTGGTAATTATTAACTGCGACAAAACAAACTTATCCGAAATTAAATCCGCGAAAGAACATTGGTGCCGTGACCAGGATTTTTACAACCTAAATACTCGCGATTTTTTCGATAAGTGAACGTAATCCACGCGCGCGCATTTCGGCAGTAGCTCGCATTTCATCACACTACACTCGAGTACGCACTTTTCGCACCTTTTACCAAAATGCCTGCTCAAACAATTTTGGCTTTAAGAAGGACGATTTTGCTCGCTACTTTGGTGCGACACGAACAGTTTTTGCGGGAATTTGATCCCGAGCGAGACTCCAATGCCGTGGAAATTCGACTTGATAAAGTCCAGCAGTTGGTAAAGGATTTGGAGAATATTCAACAACAGCTGGAAGATGCATCAACCACTGTTGAAGAATCCGATCATAACGACGCGTTGAGGCAGGATTTCGAGCCACGCTTAATATATCTGGAAGGCGAATTGAAGGCGAAAATGAGGGAAATTTCGCGCAATGAAGCCGCGCAGCAAAGGACAGGCAACAGCTCCTTAAAGGGGATAAAATTGCCCACCATCACACTCCCGGAATTCAATGGCGATTACATGCAGTGGTTGACCTTTAGGGACACTTTCGAGTGTCTCATACACGACAACACAGATTTGCCCGCCATACAAAAGTTTCATTACTTGCGCGCAGCGTTGAAGGGTGAAGCGGCGCAAGTAATCGAGGCAATTACAATCAGTGCGGCAAATTAAGAGCAAGCTTGGAAAATGATCACTGCAAGATATTCCAATGAATATTTGCTAAAAAAGCGTCATCTGCAGGCCATGTTTAGCATGAAGCCGATCAAGCACGAAGGTGCGTTGACCCTGCATCAGCTGGTTGACGAATTTGAACGCCACAAAAATACGCTCCACCACTTGGGTGAAGATACTGACGCTTGGAGTAGTATCTTGGAGCATTTGTTATGCACCAAGCTGCCAACAATCACGCTATGTGACTGGGAAGAGCACGCTTCCAATGACGAAAATCCGAGTTACGAGAGACTTGTAATTTTCTTACAACGTCGAATGAGAGTACTCGAAACGTTGTTAGTAAACAAACCAGATACGTCACTCTCTGAGCAGACCACACACACACGACGTCAAAATTTCCCGCGCGCGACGAGCTTTGCGACCGCCGATAGAGAACCTCACAGTTGCCCTGTATGCAATATGCCTCACGCCGTTATGAGATGCCAGCGATTCCTTGCTATGGATCCTGCACAACGATACCGATCAGCTTTAGACACACGAATTTGCCTAAACTGCTTGCGGTACAATCACCGAGCGCGTGATTGCTCCTCGCAATACAAGTGTCGACACTGCAATTTAGCGCACCACACACTATTACACTCACAACACTTTTCACACGGCACATTTCCCACTGCGCCCACCATGCCAGCTGCGCGAAATGCTTCCATAAATCACAAAACTAACGATCACTTGGCGAACACACAAGCAGACTACGTAGCAGCACACGCGAGCAAGCAAACATACGATCACGTTTTTCTCCAAACTGCCATAGTTCGGATAGTTGACGCGCACGGTATCGTTCATCCTGCGCGAGCACTTTTAGATAGTGGCTCTCAGCCTGATCTTATGAGCCGCCGGCTTGCTCATAGGTTAGCGCTTAAGTACGATGCGACTAACATTGCCCTTATCGGGGCGGGGAATTCGTCCACACCAGTGACAAAATCGGTGCGTGCCAACGTTTCATCACGAACGAGTCCGTATGAGTTGAGCGCTGATTTTTTGATCGTGGAAAACTTGATAGGGAATTTGCCAGCACATGACGTGCACGCGAATGATAGGCAAATACCCTCGAATCTCATGCTTGCTGACCCCCAGTATCATAAGTCGGCACCGCTCGATCTCATCCTCGGTGCCCGGCATTACCATGAATTCTTTCAAAGCGGGGCACAACATAAAATCTCGTCAGGACTTCCTGTCCTCATCGAAAGTGTGTTCGGATGGGTCGTGAGCGGCTCAGCATCGTCCTTGAATCCTGCTGACGGAACCACTAATGCAGCTTCCATCGTTTGTATGAGCACTCTAGAGGAATCGCTCGAACGATTCTGGAATGTGGAAGAGTTGCAGGTTAGAGATTGCTACTCACCTGAAGAACAACTATGCGAAACAGTTTTTAAGGAAACCACCCAACGTGACAAATCGGGTCGGTATATCGTACGTTTACCTCGGCAGCCTGACTTTAATGTAAAGCTCGGTCAGTCCAAGGCAACAGCATTGAGACGCTTCGAGTTGCTGGAAAGGAGGCTGGAACGCGATCTACAACTAAAGGCGGACTATCACCAATTTATGAAGGAGTATTTGGAGCTCGGCTATATGTCACCGATAAATGTAACTAGAGAAGAGGAACAGGCCTACTACTTACCGCATCATCCCGTTTTTAAAGCATCCAGCTCAACAACGAAAGTGAGAGTAGTGTTCGACGGATCTGCAAAAATGAATTCGGGTTATTCATTGAACGAAATATTATGCACTGGTCCTATAGTACAAGACGATCTGCTGGACATAATCTTACGATTCCGTGCATACAAGGTTGCGCTTGTGGGTGACATAGCGAAAATGTATCGACAAATCTTGTTGCATCCTGATGATCGTCGATTGGTTTGAATCTTTTTCCGTTTTTCGCCACAAGCCCCGTAGCAGATTTTCGAACTCAACACCGTCACATACGGACTTTCGCCGTCATCGTTCTTAGCTTCGTGGACCTTGCTTCAGCTCGCAGATGATGAAGGTGCACACTATTCGAATGCACAAGCTGCCCTGAAACGAAACTTTTATGTAGATTATTTCATTGGTGGTGCCAACACGGTAGAAGATACTTTCCGTCTTCGTCAGGAGCTATCGGATCTACTTGCGAAAGGTGGATTCGAGTTACGCAAGTGGACATCGAATCATCTAGGCGTTCTCAGCGGTTTAAGTACTGATCAAATCGGCACCCAGTCATCGTTGCAGTTCATTCCCAATGAAACGGTGAAAACACTCGGCATCTCCTGGAAACCAGAATCTGATGAGCTGTGCTTTGATTCGAACGTTTGTGTTGAATCAACATCCTCAACGAAGCGATCCATACTGTCATGCATTGCGAAGATGTATGACCCGCTTGGACTGATTGCACCTGTATTGGTCCGTGCAAAGCTACTGATGCAAGAATTATGGCTGCTGAAATCCGGCTGGGATGATCCCGTTCCCGAGCAGATCTACAACAAATGGACAACGATTAGTGATGAATGGCAATCTTTATCTACGTATAAAACTAATCGTCATGTTCTTTTACCTAATTCACAAGTAGAACTCCACACGTTCACCGACGCCTCCGAAGCAGCTTACGGAGCCTGTATCTACGCGCGTTGCAAGAACGCGGAAGGAGAAATACGGATCAGCTTACTGGCGTCGAAGTCCCGAGTAGCACCTCTTAAACGCGTCACACTGCCGAGACTCGAACTCAACGCAGCTGTTTTGGGCGCCCATCTCGAGCACCGGGTCCAGAAGGCGATGCAGATCGATAGCGTCGAGTCCTTCTTCTGGTCTGATTCAACTGTAAGGCTGAAATGGATAGCATCTCCACCCAATACATGGAAAACATTCGTGGCGAACCGTGTCGCTGAAGTGCAGCGCTATTCTCATCCGCGACAATGGCGACACGTTCCTGGTTTCAGCAACCCTGCCGATTTGGTCTCTAGCGGCATGTCGGCAGCGAATTTTCTTAAGAGTTGACAGTGGCACTACGGTCCGGATTGGCTAGCTCTTCCTTTATCGTCATGGCCCTGCTCAAATCTTGATTCCATCGACGGAGTGGATCTCGAAATCCGTCAGGTGAGTGCAAGTATCGCTTCCATCTCGACTCTGCAATGGTTCGATATTTCGTCATCGTTTTCTAGATTGGTGCGTATAATTGAGTATTGCGTACGTTTTGCGCGTAATCCTCAACAGAAGGCGCGCACACAACCCCAGATAACCACACTACGACCACAATGTCTGTTTTGGTTCGCTGCATTTTTATTTGCTCTACAGTACGACTTTGTGGTCTTAATAGAGGATTGGTTCGAAATCACGCTATTTTATACCAAAGAGTTGTGGGTGCTCTTGGGGGAAGGGCAGGAAGAGGAGCATAAAATTTGGAATGTTTCAGGAAATTTTTCATCGGGTTTCATGATCGTTTGAAACTTTCAACATTCGTTCATCTGTCAATGCAATACATCGAAGGCGTCTTCTTTGCTTCGTTTTAATGTACTCCATTCTTATTCATCTGCTTGATGCGATGCGCTACAGTGTTTTATTTTTGATTTTGTGTAGCGTTAAAGGGTAGTTTTTGTACTTTAAATGTAAATTTTACACAGAAAAGTACTCATAGTGCATGAAAGAAGTGAAGTACTGTTAAACAACACTACCAGGCGATGGATTTTTCATTCAGAAAATGCAGCGTCCTTTGACAGCGCCGTCATCGTTTGGCGCAGTAGTGATGGTTGGTATGTTTATTATAATCAATTGATTAAAAAAACCTTTTATCTATATAATCTATTCTTTCCATACAATAGAATCAACCCATTTTGTGCAGATATGAGGATCAATGTTCCGGATAGTGAACAGTGTCAATGAACCAAGTCGTCTTCAAAGCAATTGTGCGTGTATTTACCCGTGTGTGTGCGTTTACTTTTAAGTTACATTATTTTTGTAAACATTGAACGAATGAAATAAAGAAATTAAAATGAATTTCAAAAGCTTTAGTTCCGAAATATTTCATGAAAAATTTCAAAATGACGAAAGAAAAGCTTTCCTACCACAAACGAAATATTTCATTATTATGGTGCATTTGATATAATTATGGCCCGTTTTATGTCATCCACGAAGTCTTAATATTATTGCTGTAAGTGATGCTTTAAGACCGATATCAGACCGTCTTATATAGGTCTTCGAACGGTCGGATATCGGTTTTTGGCTATCTGGGAACCATCTTCACACACATAAGTGAAATATTTTAACTCTCGGATTGTACGACTGTCACACGTCTGACAGCCGTTACCGGCAGCCATATTGCATATAAAAGTAACAGAAGGGTGCCAATTGAAATATTTCACCGCGTATTTAAAAAAAGTCGGTAGTGAATTGAAACATTTCGTGAGTGATAAAAAGCGACGGACAAGCGTGAAAGGTGCTCCTGAATTGGCCGTTGGCGACATATTGTGATCGTAGTAAAGACATAGCGACTTGATTTGCAGCAGTGCAACACGGTTGCATCGACAACGTTAATTTTGGATTATCAGCTGTGGCTGGTGGCCCACTAGGACAACCGGCAGAAATTTTCTATAGCGGTTCCGGTGTCGTTGGGAAACGTGTCTCGCTGCAGGATATTATCGCTGGAGCGCAATATGGCGGAGAGATCGCTGCGATCCCGGTCATCGTCCTTGGATCGCAGCTCGGGAGCAATCCCGAAGAATCCGAGGGTCGTTGCCTCACGGATCGACACGGGACGTTCATCGCTTGGAAAGTCCAGCGAGGTGTAGGAGAAGGCCGAACTGAAAATGCGAAACAATGCTGGCGGAGATCCATGCACTAGTGAAGCACCAACGCGAGGACTACCAAATGGAGCGACAGCAGCGGCAGCGACAGCAACAACAGTTGCAGCCTCGATCCGGCCAATAACCTATCGCCCCACTGCATAACGAGGTGGCTGAGACGATGAGCGGGATGGTCTCCATAGAAGAGCCACCTCTGCTCCAGCTTTGCTGAAGTGGTCCGACGCAAAAACCGTGGCCCGAATAGGGGCAAGCCTCGCGGCCCACAGCAGTCGCAGCGACAGGAGGTTGCTGTTTCTAACCACCGACAACGGCAACAGCAGCAGAAACGTCAGCTGCCTCTATCGACAGACCATTAGCAACGCAACGAGCAGCTGTGACATGACCGTCGTCGTCCGGCCCGTTCGCGGCACGACTAGATCATATTCGAGCCACACAGCGGGGAGACGTATAAGACGCTGTTCGAAAAGATTCGGCTCAACCAGTCCTTGCAAGAAGAGAACAAGGGCGTTCGTCAAGGATACCGCACCACTCGCGATTTTCTTCGGCTAGCTCTCAACAAGGATGCCGACGCCGCAATTTTGCTGGAGCGATTCCAGGCGGCGCTGGGCGACCTGGGCACAAGACGTATCGTCACTGAAATGGCGGATATGCTCGTCACGAAGGAGGAGGTGCAAAGCGGTCTATGCCTAGCTCTGGAACGGTCGGTGGTGGCTGTCACTATTTCCATCTGGGAGCGCCGAGACGGAACAAAGCGGGCCCGAGTTCGGCTGCCTCACAAGGACGCCATTTTGCTCAAGGGCAAACGGAGCGTGGTGGGCTACTCCATCTGCCCGGTATTTGGCGCGCCGAAGCAGCCGCGGAATGCCATTCGCTGTTTCCAGTGCCCTCGGTATCGTTGCTGCAGACGTCGGCGGTGTAACGATTGTGAGCGGGTATACTTCTCCGCAGATGGGTGTTCCGGAGTTCCGCACCGTTATGGAGCAAATCGATATGATCGTCCGTGGATGCAGCCGGGTCCTTCTGGCAGGCGATTTAAACGCCAAGCACAAGGACTTGGGAAGCAGCATGACATGCCCGAAGGGCTTGGAGCTTCTCCAGCTGGCGGATAGCCTCGGGCTAGAGCTACTGAACGATTCATAGTGCCTGCACAAGTTCAGAGGAAATTCGAGGGACCCTACACTGTTCCCACCCAGTCGACCGGACCTCACGTTCGCCAGCACCGCCATCAGCCGCCTTGATTTGCGCGGCAACAGGGAAAGAGGCTGGCGAGTGCCTGATAGAATCACATTCAGTGACCACCGATATGTTCGATACGAGGTTGGTGAGAATCCGCCTCCACCGAGGGAGCAGCTAACGAGGCGGGGACAGCGACCGGTTCGAGTAAACAATGCCGGTAAGCACTGGAGGACCGGCCAGTTTGACTCCCAGCTTTTCGAGTCAGCGCTGGCAGTGACTGGGTTCGTCCATAGAGTCACCAACGCCGATAGCTTGGTCGAGGCAATGACCAGCGCATGCGACGAGTCCATGTCACGAGTCTTCCCAGTGCAGGACCACACCGGTCGCCCAGCGTACTGGTGGACTCCGGCGATCCAGTCGATAATCGACAAACAAGGATGAGGCGTTCGATCGGATTCTGCTGGCGATCGGTGAAGACGAATTCGGACATTTCTTCCGCAGGGCTTTTCGTTGGCTGCAGGGTGTTAGGACAGCCCAGGAACGTGACCCAGCAGTGCTGCGACGCAGGCGAAGGGAGTCCCGACTCAGTTGTGTCTCATACTGCGGGATTACTTCGCCGACAAGGAGCTCACGCACGATACGGCGGAACGGCCGGTAACACGCCGAGTCTCGGCGGGCGTTCCACAGGGGTCCATTCTGAGCCCGACCCTGTGGAATATTATGTACGACGGCGTGCTGTCCGTAGAGCTCCCAGAGGGCGCCTCCATCGTGGGATTCGCCAATGATCTGGCTGTTTTGGCACCGGGTGTGATATCGCAGCATGCAGCGGCTTTGGCTGAGGAGGCCGTGGTGGCGGTGAACGAATGGCTGCAGCGACATCATCTTTCGCTGGCTCCTCAAAAGACGGAAATCGTAATGATCTCCAGTTAACGAAAGGGATACTTAAATGTCCCAGTGAACATCGGGGGGGTGGACGTGCGTTCCAAGCGGCAGATTCGATACCTGGGCATACCATACCTGCATGACCATATGTCATGGCGCCCGCACGTCGAGTGGTGGACAAGGCCCTCCGTGTTGTGCGCGCATTGCGGAACACAGTACGCAACCATAGTGGCCCCCAGGTGAAGAAGCGGAAGTTGGTCGCTGTGGTGGCCGCATCCATAATTCATTATGGCGCACCCATCTGGGCAGAAGCTACGGATCGACAGTGGTGCAGACGAATTTTGAATCGCGTACAGCACCCCCTGGCACAGGGCATTGTGAGCGCCTTCCACTCTACCAGCTGCGAGGCAGCTGCAGTTTTATCCGGGGAACTGCCGTACCGTCTCCTGATTGGTGAGGACGCCCGCTGTTATCGCCGACAGCAAGAAGATCCGGAGGCCAGTAAAGCAGTTGCCCGCCGCGAAGAGCACGAAGAATCGCTCCGACAGTGGCAACAACAGTGGGGCGATGCGGCTGCATCGTCGACGACGAGTCGCTACATTCGCTGGACCCACGGCATGATACCAGACGTGCGCCTGTGGAGGGGACGGAGGCATGGCGAGATGGATTTTTTCCTCTCTCAGGCACTCAGTGGACACGCTTTCGGCCACGAGTTTCTCAATGTGTGCGAATTTGCTCCGTCCCCGGATTGTCCCAGGTGTGCCGGGTCGGTGGAATCGGTGGCCCACGTATTGTTCGTGTGTCCACGCTTTGCTGACGTTCGGGCGAAGTTGCTGCAGCGTGGGACGGACGACGACGTTGATGCAGACAACCTCGGCAGGCGACTGCTCGAGAGTGCGGAGACGTGGAGCCGCGTGCAGCAGGCATCGAAGCGGATAATCTCCGTTCTGCAGGAAGACTGGCGGGAGGAATCGCGTGCTCTGGCAGCCTCCAGAACCACGCAGGCCGGTCCTTCGCAAGACCCGACCATGGACTCGACGGAAGCAGAGCAGATACTGCAGCGAAGGCGTGAGGCGCGCAATCGAGGCGCTCGTAGTTGGCGACAGCTTCGCAGAATGGAGCGGCTCGGCGTCGTCCAGTTAGCGCCGGCACTGCTGGCATGCACTACGGCTAGTGACACGGTACAGCGGTCAGAAGAGGTTGCAGTAGAGGAGGCAGGTTCTTCAGTGCCAACGATTCTCCAGCAGAGCAGAGGCTTGCTTCCCTCGCTGACCACCACAGACGCGCGGGGATTGTGGCAGAACCTCAATCAGTGACGGTACAGCGAGAGAGTTCGAGCCGGGACATTGGCTCCTCTACCGGGGGGAAGACGGCGCCGTAGAAGGCAACCGTCTTCAGCTGCTGAGGTGGAGCAACAGAGGCAGCGACGCCGAGAGAACGAGAGGGCGCATAGGCTGCGCCACAGGCAGGCTCGCGACATGGAGGTCGGAGCCCAGCCTCCCCCATGGAATGAGCTGTCTGGCTCGGGATCACCTGAACGTAGGCCGGCTCTGAGTACAGCTTAAGAGGCGGCGGTTGCGGAAGAGGCGACATCAGGGCGCTAGACAAAAGGGATTGAAAAGAAAGAAACCGGCACGGAAATGAAAGAAGGCTAATGGCATACGATATATTAGTGTTTAAGATAGATACAAACGACGAAACTCTTCAAGTTTCTCAAGTTATAAATTTATTATGTGCGATGTAGGTGAAACAGGAAGCTAGTCGGACGGTGGTTGCATTCAAACAACCACATTGTCCAAATTGTCCAAATTGTCCAACATATGAAGCATTTGCCCTGCGAAAAATTTTTTTAAAACCATTTAACAATTGAATTATCCACGCAGGGTTTTTAAATATCGCTTGTCACGTGCTAGAAGAGTAGTGGAAAATCCGTTCGGTATTTTAGCTAGCAGGTTTAGAATATTTCATTCCACTATTTTGCTCAAGGACGTCGATAATATTAAATTGCTAATTTTAACTTGTTGCTATCTGCATAACTTTCTTGCACAAACTTTAGACTCCTATAGTTTGGGCGATTATACAGTATTGGACAAAACATAAACAACCAACCAAGTACACGAATTAAATTTATCTGGAAATATTTTCATTTGGACATTTTAAAATGAAATGCATATAGACATTCAAGTTAAACATAGTTTAAGTATATCGTGTGGAAAAGAAAGGGAAATCAAACGAAAAAAAAATTAAACCATCAAATAACAAAAATGCAACAGTTTTCTTCTGGACAAAACAAATGCAACTTCATATGCCAGTCACCAACTTCTCCTCCATTTTCAATATTTCGTTGCGAATCCTTTATTTTCGATTACAGCCTTGCACCTTTTAGGCATGGACTCAATCAGGTTATCAATAATGTTTTGTGGAATCGCTGCCCAAGCCTTTTTGATTTCCTCAAACAGTTGATCCTTATTTCGCACACGATCACGATCGTTTGGTTAACGATCTCCCACAGGTTCTCAATCGGGTTGAGATCAGGAGATTGCGGTGGCCACTCCAATACCGAGATGTCGTTATCCTTAAACCACTGCTTAACCACTTTGGCAGTGTGTTTAGGATCATTATCTTGTTGAAAGATCCAATTTATTGGCATATTTTGCTCAGCATATGGTAGCATCACGTCTTTCAGGATGTTATTGTACATAAAACGATCCATAATTCCATCAATTTGGTGAATCGGACCTAATCCGTTTGCAGAAAAACATCCCCACACCATAACATTGCCTCCGCCATGCTTGATGGTTTTTTTACAGTATCGCGAATCCAACCGTTTTCCAGCTGGGCGACGTACTCGGTTTATTCCATCACTTCCGATGATGTTGAACTTCGATTCATCGCTGAACACTATGGTACGCCATTCTTGAATACTCCAGGTTAAGTGAGATTGAGCAAACATAAGCCGTTTCTTTTGATTCTTTAGCGAAATCAAAGGCTTCTTCGCAGGACGCCGAGAAAATAGTCCGGCTTCAACGGCACGTCGTCTGATTGTTCGGTCCGACACTTGTAGCTGCAATTCTTTTTGTATTTTGAAGGATGACTTGAATGGGTCTTTCTTAATGCTTCTGGCAATCATCGAGTCATCTCTGGAAGTTGTGGAACGTGGTCTTCCACCACGGTGATCTGCGGAAAACATTCCTGTACAGCGAAATTTGGAGCACAGTCTTGATATGGTCGATTTATTTATGCGGTATTTGTCACAAATTAGCTTTTGCGACATTCCGCCCACGTAATCATCGATTATTTTCTTTCTAAGTTCCAATCCTAGGCTGTCCCGAGCCATTTTTGAACTTGCTGTTACGAATATGAATATGGTTGAAGTTTTTGCAGTTTTTTTAATGCAATTTGTACAAAACATACCTTGACGTTGCCGTTTCATGTTGAAAACGAATGTTATGCAATAAACCGATTTTTTGAGCGTATTTATGAACACCCTGACAGCACACAACAATAGAAACCGCAAGGTTGCATTAGTTTTGTCCAACGCAAAATGACACTTGTATACAACGCTTTGACAGCGTGCTGTTAATTAAGAACTGGTTAAACATTCAACTACAGTTACTTCCCGACTTACGCGGATAATGGGGACCGGAAAAATCCGCGTATCTCGAATATCCGCGTAACTCGAATACTGCCTGACATATAGTTTATACTTCGTATCCAGGGGTCGAGTTCTTGTGTCCATGTTATAAAAAATTCAAATATTAAATTCATCCGTTGATTTGGATACAATGAGTATTTTTCAAGCATTATTGCATTAAACGCAATATAACGAGTATTTTTGGTTGATTTATTTATTAACAACATATTTATTTAAGTCTTGTCATGGCAATAGCAGCAAACATTTTTTCACCTTCATGCAGTTTGATTATGCTGAGTTTATCGGCGAATGTAATAGCACGTATCTTTCGTATTTCACTTTTATTACGGATATTTGCCATTTTTTATAATTTGCAGCAGTTTTGTTAAATAAGGATTCAAGGAATAAAATGCGTCCTCTTCATGAATGCTTGTTATGACTTTTGACAATTCCCAGGTGGAGAACTTAATTTGGTATAATAAACCCAATATGCTGTCAAACTTGAAAATCCGCGTATCTCCGAATCCGCATAACTCGAGTACCGCGTAAGTCGGATATTGACTGTATGCTGTCTTATACTAGACTAGAATATTTTATGAACGGAGGTAGAGTTCACTGGCAAGAGGAATCCGTTCAAAACGAATAATACACATAACTCAATACTTTGCATGTATTTTTTCTACATTTTTTTTAATGTATTTTTTTCGGCAGTTTATTAGAATTCGGCAGAATGGAAGTAACGATAAAAATTAGTCGGTTACAGTTCTAGAATTGATGCGCAATTGTCCTTCTTGCCCTAATATTATGGCTTCACTTATATAGCTTCGTTTCGCATTCGTTTTCTGTGTTCTTTTCTAATCTGTCTGCCATGAGTTTTAATACCCTTTTTCTGAGTTCTTTTTCATTGTCTTTTGTTTTATTAGCTTGTTGCGTCCCGCGATGATTTCTCGAAGGCCTGGGAGCATTCTCATCATCATACACGTATGGTAAACTCTCATCTAAAAATGATTTGTCGAAACATTCCTCGTCGTATGTATTCTCCTGGAATAAAAATAAACTATTCATATAAACGGGTTTTCATAAAACTTCGATAAACTATTAAGCGATGCTCTGCATTACCGTATTATCAAGAGTGGTACTTGCTTCCTCGTCGATACTGTCCATAGAAGAAAAAGGGTTGGTTTCAAATGTTGACGATAAAAACTGCAGAAGTTCATAATATCACAACTTTGGCTGGTAAACATCCTTTGTACCTGCACCGCTTCTCGAACTTCCCTCCACTTTCACACGTTCTGCGTGGAATGCTTTTTTAAAGTAATTTAACTTGTGTTTTACGGCTTGAACATCTGCAGGTTCGTAGAACTTAAATATGTTGAGCATTTCTTCAAAAGCACTGTGTCGTGCGAGAGAATTGCTATAGTGAGCATCTTCTTTTTTTCCAAATGCATGGGAAATTCTTCCATGCTTCAATTAAATCAATAATCAAATTTTGATTTTACGGCATTTTTGGACATTTCAAACCCTACCGAATAGCACAAAAGTTGGTGGTAAACTGAAGCTTCCTCTCCAATCCTGCAACAGTGGCTTTGTAATAAAGGGTGACCCCGAAAGTATAAACACGATTAAACAAATAGACAAAAAATTAAACTTGTTCCAGAAACTGAATGTTTATTTGATAAACAGTGTTTGCAGTGTGTTCTGGACTTTTTCCCAAAAAAAATTTTTTAAAAATTCAATCGTATGCCAATGATCGCACTGTTGATCTGACGCCTCCCATCAGGTTCAGCACAGACTTGTCGCAAACGATTTTCGACACTTTCTTCCATTCTTTTTTAAAACTATCGATGATGTCCGCAGCTTTAAAATGCTTCCTCAAATGTGCCTTGGTTAGCGCCCAAAATAACTCAATCGGTCTGGCTTCAGGGCAGTTCGACGGATTCATTTCTTTCGGCACGTACCGTACCTCATGTTTTTCATACCATGCGATCGTGTCTTTGGCATAGTGAACAAAGGCCAAATCCGGCCAAAACAACACTGGACCAGCATGTTTTCGTATCATTGTTTATTGTTTATTGTTTATTGTGACATATAAGAGATTGGCCAGACAAGGCCTTATCACTTTCTTAAAAATAAAACTTTATTTACTGCACATAAATGAAACGCAAATGTAAAAAGTGACGCCACGAACACGAATAAGCCTAGTTGAAATCAATAGGTTGATGCCAGTCAAAAAACGCGTAACGCAAATTAAATCTAAGAGCCATTGCTGTCATAGGGTCATTCTCGCTATATGCACGTCTTCTAAGGTCAGTTTTAAGTGGTCTGTAGTTACGGAACATTCTAGGAGGGACATTAATATTTACTCTAGACAATAGATCGGGTGCATCTAACTCACCGATGATTAGTTTGGCCATAAACGTGCACTGGGCGTTATCACGTCTCCTAGCAAGTGTATCCAGTCCAAATAACAAACAACGAGTATGGTACGAGGGACGAGAAGTTACATTACGCCACGGAGTGAAATGAAGGACAATACGTGTGAATCTTTTCTGCACTGATTCAATTCTGTTTGTCAAAACACTAGACGATGGACACCAGACCACCGAACTGAACTCGAGCCCTGAACGAACAAAGGATTTATACAAGGTTAGTAGACAGTGGGGGTCACTAAACTCTCTAGACTGACGACGAATAAATCCTAGCATTTTGTTAGCTTTGTCAATAATATCACAGAAGTGTTGATGAAAATGTAATTTGCGGTCCAGCGTGACTCCTAAATCCCTAACAGTGTCGCACCGCAACAGTTGGGTTCCACAGATGTTGTAGTTAAATACTATAGGACTAACAGTTCTAAAGAACGACGTAGACATACATTTATCGACAGATATTTCTAGGCCATTACATTTGCAACAGTCGGAAAAAACAGCTACTGAACGTTGAAGACAGAGACAGTCGTAAACACACCGCACAGGACGAAACAGCCTAACGTCATCAGCGTACAGCAAACATTCAGTCTCTGTGATAGTCAGTGTAACGTCGTTAATGTAGAGTGAGAACAGCAAAGGCCCCAGATTGCTGCCCTGGGGAACACCAGAAGCACTTTCGAATTTGCATGAGGACGCGTTGTCAATCTGCACGTGGTAAATACGACCTTTGAGGTAGGAGCTGAACCAATTTACCAGAGGTGCAGAGAATCCGAGTCGGGCAAGCTTAGCAAGCAACAAGCGGTGATTCACGCGATCAAAAGCTGCCTTTAAGTATGTATATACAGCGTCCATCTGAGCTCCAGAAGAGAATGCTGTATGGCAGTTAGTAACGAATTCAACCAGGTTAGTTGTAACACTGTGATGAGAGAAGAATCCGTGTTGGCGCGTTAAGATATAAGGACGGCAGTGATGTATCAGCGAGTTTTGTATCACAATCTTGAAAACCTTGGCACCAGGGGGCAAGGTAGTAATACCGCGGTATTTGCTGCACGGCTCTTATCGCCTTTTTTTGTACACAGGAAACATCACCGAGGTTTGCCAGGCGGTAGGAACTGTACACTGCGCCAGGGAATGTTGGAAGATGCGCGCCAAGGGTTCAGCTGAATGCTCGCGGCAGTTGTAGAGAATGGCTGTAGGGATACCATCGGGCCCAGGGTTGTAAGAAATCTTCACTTGCTGCAGAGCACGTAGCACAGTGTCTTTAGAGACAATAATGTCCCGTGAATGGATATCGACGACGTCACGAGGTACGATATTCAAAGCTGCGTTTTGTGAGAAGCTTCCAGGATCCACGGTAAAACAATCCTTGAAACGTTCAGCAAATAGATTGCACATGTTACTTTTAGACACGTTATTGTGGGTGAGGACAGCGGGAAGTGAGTTATTACCACGTTTAGATTTAACGTATTTCCAGAATCGTTTAGGGTTTCTGGAGAGCGATGATTGAATCATGGGCAGCAAACGTCGATTCAAACACTCCCGGATGTAGGTATCGGTCCTCATCGTCTCCGTTGTCACAAACGGTTCGGACATCATCCCGCATTCGCAAATGGCTTGCCACACCATCGCCTTTTTTCCGAATTTTTCGAGAAATATAGATTTGTCGGCTTCTTCGACATCTTGGTTTTCAGGCACGGTGTAGTATTGACTACCCGGAAGAGTTTTGTAGTCAAAATTTACGTACGACTCATCGTCTATCACGATGCATGAGGATTGGCGACACAGCAGCTTGTCGTACAGCTTCCGAGCCCGATATTTAACGCATGCGGCCTGCTTTGTACTCCGTTTCGGTTTCTTTTGTTTTTTATACGTTTTTAAATTCATTCTTGCCTTGGCACGTTGAACGTTACTTCTTGATGTACCCAGTTTTTGAGCCTTATCGCGAATGGAACTTTCCTTTCTTTACTTGAACGCTTTTGCTATTTCCCGGCCCAACTGTTGATCGACAGGACCAGGATTTCGGCCACTTGTCGAAGCATCCTCGAAGCTGGACTCCTCCCGAAATTTTCGGATGGCGGTTCGTACGGCTCCGATACTCACACCTTCCGATTTCGCTAATTGACTTAGCGAAATGTTAGGAGTCGAGCACCATTTGTGCAGAATGCTTTTGCGCTTTTCGACGGAAATACCTCGCATTTTAACAGACGCTATTGAAAAAAAAAGTTTCAATGCACTAGCTAGTAGCTTTGAATGTAACCAATCAAGTATATCAAGAATCAGCTGTTTTACGTCATCCCTTTACTAGAAACGTCATTTAGAAATCGAAATAACGAAAGAAATCGTTATACTTTCGGGGTCACCCTTTATGCGGGGTCGCCTCGTCTTCGTTATTATGAACGGCGTTTCTTCGGGGAAAATTTATAGCTCGGATTTTATTTTCACTTCTCTTTACTGTTACACTTTTTTTCTATTACATAATTGAACTGTAATTAGTGGACTCTGATTATTGGACTGTTTTCTTGGCTCCGCGCGAGCCTCCTTTTATATGCAAATTTATGCATTGTCCTTATGGGCGTATTAAGCCCTCCTGCGTAGCTGAACCTATTCCTAATTATCTATTCTGCTCTATCTGCTTATCTGTGCGTACGTGACTTTCGCAATTATTATTTTACATCCTTTTATGTTGGTAGCGATCTCCATTGTCCTGCTGCGCAATTGGATGAACTCTGTAAAATTTATGCTGTTTACGCAAACGCTCGTGTTATAAAAATATTACCAACTTGTGTCTAAAATTCGTGCGCATCTTTTGGTAATAATTTAAGTTGTGAAAACTTTCAAACTAATTTTTAATAAGCAGAAAAACAAGTTGCTTTGAGTGTATTGGGATTTTCTATTTATCTCATTTTCCCAAGTGTGACTATGAATGTGTTAGAGTGTTTTTTCATTCTTTCTTATACGCTTACAATTAGTGTTCACGCGTTAGTTTTCAAAGGTGTCAAACCTCTTGTTATAGCGGTACTATAAATGTTCATCGCTGTCGAACTAATACGTTACAAGTTGTCGAACCTGTAAGCTACAATGTGTAGAACCTGTATGCTATAGCTGCAATAATGACGAATATTTCCATAGACGTCTACAGTGTATTGTGCACAAATCGATCGCGTAAGTCGGGGCGGCTCGTTGGTGCAGGTGATAAACGGCGCCCGTCCACACGGCAGGACCGGGTTCAAATCCCATCTGGACCGTCCCCCCGTAAGATGGACTATCCTGCTACGTGGTAAAATAAGTCTTAATACGGCCAGGCCGTTCTAACCGAGCAAAAAAAAATATAGCGTAAGTCGTATTGTGTCCGAGTTGATAGTAATCAACAATAGTAGAGAATTCTTGGTAAAGCTGGTGGCATAGCTTCAGCGTTCCGTTTTTTTGGGGAATTGATCGGCAAAATCGTTTACGTTTTTGTTGGAACAAATCACTATCACTTACAGATGAAATATGTTTATATGCAGCACACATTTTGATCTATTTTTATTAATTCGATATTTTTAGATTCATTTATGACGCATACTTTTGCAGCGTAAGCATTATTATTAGAATTTCTTATTTGTCATAGTTTTTCAATTCCATTATATTTAACAACCCGTCATTTTACGGGTTAGATTTTTAGATTTTTTAGATTTAGAGCATTTAGATTTGACAGGAGCATCAAAAAAATCAACTTTGTTCCAATTACATTACATATGAGTCATGGTGTTTTCTGTTATTGTTTCATATGGGTCATGGTGTTTTATGAAGTTATTTTGATCAAGCTCATGCAACAATTTTCCATATAAATCTTGGCGAAATTTCCCTTGGGCAAAGGGTACAGTTTTAGAACCCATGAATTCTATGACAGAACCCAATAAGCTTCAGTTTTACGGAGGGTTAGGGCCCTTCAGCCGCCTATTAGTGCCTGGAACCCGATGACGTTTATCGCAGACGCCATGTTTTTTTCAAGAGCTATGAAAATGAAAGGTACCAGTAGTGGAAGGTAAAGAAGAGCATATCAAAAACATGGGAAGTAAAAAAAAGAAACCTCAGCACGGCACACGTGTTTACTTCTGACATTCTCCATCTCCTTCTCTCTCCAGCGACTTTACTATTGGCATTTGTTATTTACCACTCTTCAGAGTGTAGAGTATTTGTTTTCTACTGCTCGCACTCTCCCCCCCACCCATTCTACTATGCAATTGTGCAGTAACCGTTATTCTTCGGAAAGAGCGATAGGACAGGACTTGCCCACGCAACAATTTCCCATATAAATCTTGGCGAAATTTCCCTTGGGCAAAGGGTACAGTTCTAGAGCCCATTAATTCTATGACGGAACCCAATAAGCTTCAGTTTTACGCAGGGTTAGGGCCCTTCAGCCGCCTATTAGTGCCTGGAACCCGATGACGTTTAATGCAGACGCCATGTTTTTTTAAAGAGCTATGAAAATGAAAGGTAACAGTAGTGGAAGGTAAAGAAGAGCATATCAAAAAACATGGGAAATAAAAAAAGAAACCTCAGCGCGTGTTTACTTCTGACATTCTCCATCTCCTTCTCTCTCCAGCGATTTTACTATTGGCATTTGTTATTTACCACTCTTCAGAGTGTACAGTATTTGTTTTCTGCTGCTCGCACTCTCCCCACCCATTCTACTATGCTATTGTGCAGTAACCGTTATTCTTCGGAAAGAGCGCGATAGGACAGGACTTGGGGTGTGAGCTTGTATCTGAGTAGAGTTTCCCATTCCTCTGATTGTCGTGTTGTGCTACTGCTTGCTGCAAGGAAAGTGGAGAGTGAATTTTTATTTCATATCAAGTGTGTAAGTTATACCAGGGATCGATCCATGGAATCATCTGCGATGCATTAACTAGCGCGTTACGCATTGAACCGTTGAGGTGATTGGGATCGAATCTGTTAGTTGCCCAATATTAATTTATGCTTTTCACTCACAGACATCATACGTCGTTGGAAAACTGACGAAAGTGCAACAGCAACGCGTGCATCTATGGACAACTGCATTGAAACTTCATCGACGATTGATGCACCACTTATGCATAACAACGAAAAAAGTGCAAAAATTATTACACCTATCACATATAGTGCAGAAAACAACGTAAATCTAAACCATTGCAATAGTTCTGTGCGGATAATAACATCTCCCATCACACCGAAAATTGTGCCTGGCATTGCAGCAATAGTTCCACCACCCCCGGTACCAATAACTCCAACACGTAGTGCATTGATAGTTTCTTCTACATCAACTACTATGGAACAACAAAATCTCTCTCTCTCTCTCTTCTTGGCTTTTAACGACCTTACAGGTCACGCCGGCCATTTCTGGCTTACTAGACTTATTTTTACCTCGTAGCCGGATAGTCAGTCCTTGCTACGGGGGGACGGTCCGGATGGGATTTGAACCCGGTCCTGCCGTGTGGACTGGCGCCGTTTATCACATGCACCATCGGGCCCCTGAGGAACAACAAAATAGATCGACTGAATCAACCCAATCCTTTTTGGCACCATCTACATCATCGACAAATTCATTTCATTTCGATAGCAAAGAAAACAAAAAAGAAACTACACCGAACACAGTTATGCTTCCGGAGTGTTGGGAAAAAACAATTTTCATTCAGCGACAGACGATTCGGCTACAAATTCTCGTTCTAATATGCAGGAAAATCAAATGCTAGAAAAGATACTTAAAAAACTAGAAAATATTGAAGTTAAAGTAGACCGTCTATTAGATCACGTATGTTGTAGTAACACAACCGTTAGACGGATTAATTTTGAGTTTACTCAAATAGATTGTTTAGAAAACTTTCAACTATTTAATGATAAACTTGGGCAGGATCCAATTTTCTACAATAGCGGAATTGAATGGCTTAACATGAGAGTAACAGAACAAGACTTGGATAATCGAATGCACGAAGCATTAGATCTCCTCTTCGATCGTCATTTTTTAGCACATGTAGCTGGTGTGGCAAAGGTAAGACGGACAAAAAAATAGCACTAAAAGAGTACGGTAATTTTATTAATTTTTTCAAATCTTTTGCCGGAAATAAGTTTCAAATGCCAACAGATGATTGTGTTAAAACATTTTTTCTAAAAAAGTTATCCCACGGAGTAGCTAGAGCTAAGGCGCAAGGAATTAGAAAAACAAGCTGCCACAAAAAAGGCGCTTATAAATGATGATTAGTTCCACCCCGCAACCCTGAGACAGGATTGAGTTAAGCGAAATTTCCACTCCTCAATCCGTTATTCGTAATACTTAAAAAAACTATAACAACAATAACACAGGAAAAGACGTTACCAAAAAGTATAATATAACTACTGAATTGTTGATCAAAACATGTTTAACATGTTTAAAAGGTATGAAATATTATGAAGAATAAACGTATTCAATATATTTTTGAACTGAAAGATTAATGTTTAACATTTCTTAAATATATTACATATTTTATTTACATACATTAATTTTAATCACTTACAATAGTATGAACAAGAGGAGTGAAAAAAAATTCGTTATTTAAGACTATACAC
The DNA here is from genome assembly GCF_943734845.2 of Anopheles funestus. Taxonomy (NCBI): domain Eukaryota; kingdom Metazoa; phylum Arthropoda; class Insecta; order Diptera; family Culicidae; genus Anopheles; species Anopheles funestus. The sequence continues at coordinate 19,178,373 of NC_064597.1, read as the reverse complement.
ACTAATTTACACTTAATATCGCTAACTAATACATGGCTTAATGTAGATGATACATCCGATACTTTTGCCTTATAATTATATATGATATCAGAGATAAGGGGATCTTCAAATGTGTTTTCTTTTATCAAAACTTTATAACCCTCTATTTTATAACCATCGGAGTATTCTGATGCGCTATGGTATTGAATTATTGTGTGGTCTTTAGTCAAAAACCATGAGTTTTTATTATTTTTGCGTAGTAAAAAGTTTTCATTCACCTGCAGTATGACTTCATCTTTTATCATTTTTATCATGGGAAATGTATGTTTTGGATCATTTGTAGCAACTTCCACTTCTTTTAGCTCAACTTTACGGTTAGCAACTTGTGGTAGAGGGTGAGGAGCACTCCTGACTAATTTTTTGATAGAAAATAATTTGTTTTCAAATGGATATGTAGAAATATCACTTAATGGCCCAAACCTATGCACATCAACCAAAACATGAAGCAAGTTATGAACGTTACTGGTCACATGATGTTCATGGTAAATGTTGCCAAATTGACCAACAAACCTTTCTAGTAAGATACCTGCATATGCCCAATGCTGTTGAAATGTCTTGGAGGTCAGTAGTATAACTGCAACATACAATAGTTTGAAATGATCGAAAACTCGTGTGTTGAGATTGGCACTTAATATCGGAATGCTAACATGACGGAAAAAGTTTCCATACTCTTTTCCTTTCCAATACTTTAAATAACGCAAAGATCGTAATTGCCGATTCATTTCGCTTGGGAATTTAATATTTATCAGTTGCTCCGATATCATGCGTTGCTTAGAAGGTTTCAATTTTTTAAATGGCTTTAGGGTGCCAAATACCCAACCCCATAATAATTTTCTGACTATTCCTAAATCTATTAGATGAAGTAAGTCTGCAACTACAAAATTATAAATCATATCGAAATCATTGAGATCTAATAGTGGACTTCTACATCTATAATGCTCCTTATACACACCATCTCGAAACTCTTTATCAGTACGGAGATCTGCACACACGCTTTGGTACACAACCTTTCTGGCGCTTTTCAAATGTGTTCCGATGCTCTTGCATTTCATGCAGCCATGCCTTGAACCGTGATATGCGACTCCTGTAAAAACAATTAAGAGCATAAATCAATGGTAATAGTTTTCATGACTACATAGAACACATAGATTGATCTCAAACACTTACTTACCCTTTAGAAATGATCGTGCCGGAGAATCAGCTATAATGGCATGTAACTGAATGTCGACCAGTTTTCCGTTGATGTTTGTGCCTTGATCCAGAAGAAAATTTAATTCATCAACCAACGGCCTAAGATAACTTTCAACATTATCTGGCTTTGATGACCCACAATAGATTCCAACAACCAACACTGGCATTGGTTTCAAATGAGGCAAGGACATAAGTATAGGCCACATCTCAGTCGGTCCACTGTTGTGTAAGGGCAATCCATCCATTGACAAGTTTAAAGCAATTAAACTTGTTGCAGGTGTCTCTTTGCTGAAATACAGAAACATCTGTTAGATTTTACCTTACATAAACAGGTAAAATCAAACATACTCACCCGAAGTAATGCTGTAAGCATTTTTCTACCCCATAGTACCACAGCTGCCCGCCAGCAACATTTGCGATTTGATTGGATATCAAAATTGGCGTTTTTAAAAATGTTCTCGCATCCTTAGGGAGGTTGAAATCAGTACTGTGGTCCAGTAGTTTTAGCAGCGCGGTTAAAGTTTTCAGCGGAACATTGTAGGAAAGTGCCCACAGCCGAAGTAAATCTTTAAACGGTTTGTTCCCGAAAGCAATTTCTGGTTCACCGTCGTCGGATGGTTCGCTAGAATCTCCAGCATCTTCGTCCAAAAGAACTTCATTATTATTCTCGACGGCTTCTTCGATGATATCATCAGATGTTGTGGGAACGACTGCACAAACAAACAAACGAAAAAAATGAATGTATGGCACTCTAATTCAATTACCATTGATATCTTACTTGGTGGATCTGATGAATTTGATTCACGTTGAAAGTTGGATTCATTAGCTTTTCGGATTTTGGCTAATTGTCCTGATTTTTTCAGTTTTTTAGCATACATGATGAAACACTTGTCGAAACACAAGCGAAAACAATAATGGTGGCAGTTATTTCAAAACAAGACACAAGATTGAGTGCGAGAGAAAATGTGAATGTATAGCCAGGCATAAAAAAGCAAAGCAAGACGAAGAAGAGCTAAGGAAGAAACCGTCTGACGATATACCCTGTGGGCAAAGGTACTCAAATTCACTCGATTTTAGCATGTCGACTCTGTCTCTCCTTCAGTTGAAAAATGCTCGTGCTCCTTCTTTTAGTCCTTCGCTGTTGAAATGAACCGTCTCCTGCGACGCTCTACCTCCCAGGCAGCAAAATCGAGGATGTCGCATGAACTTTTGTATGGGTGCTACACTACCAAAAACCCTACCAAAATGCTTACCCATAGCAGCATGAATGGTTGGATTTTTCTGTAGCGTCGCACGGGTGTCGCGTGTTGCATGCAATGTATCCTACCATTTTACCCCCACCCCAATACGTTTCGGATCGTACCCTGTGGGCAAAGCTACTCAAATTCACTCGATTTTAGCATGTCGACTCTGTCTCTCCTTCAGTTGAAAAATGCTCGTGCTCCTTCTTCTAGTCCTTTGCTGTTGAAATGAACCGTCTCCTGCGACGCTCTACCTCCGTCTTCCCGCACTGTGCCCACACTCTATATTTGACAAGCGCGGCGCGCACGAGTTTGTGGGTCCGTTGCGGATGGCTTAGCGGAGGGGTCAAGCGATAACGAGCGGAGAAGTGCACATACGCAAGCACACAGGTAGCGACGCCGTAGATCGTGTTCAATTTGTGCTATCGTTTTGCAGCGAAAGACGCGTGCCGAGAAGCCATCGATAAAATGCAATATATTTGCTTCAATTCTTTATAAAAGGTAGGTAAATGTGTTGAATTTAGCAGTGTTATGTCAGCTACTTGCTAATAATGATTTTAATTGCAGTTCAACACCACATTTCGAGCGGAATTAAGGAGTACTATCATCTCGCCGTGTTTTCGATGCAACGAAAAATCGCTGATTGAGGACACCTTGGAGCACACTAGCAGTTAACTGGAGTGTTATAAAGTGTTTATGGAAACTTAAAATGAATTTACTGTGTGAAATATTGTTAAAAAGTGATAATAAAATGTTGTGAAAAAAAAAATTTCGTCGTCTTACTACTTTTTTTTGAACACCACTGTACCATTTTGAAGAGAAATAAATCAAAACACTAATGACGTCACGATCGTGTAGTTCATTTCGCCTTGTTTTGGTTGTACCTCTAAAGCCAGAACAAAGCGAGAACAAGGCCAAAATTTTGTATGGGGGTCTCTCTCAAATTGCCCACAGGGTATCGAACGATAGACACACGGGAGGAAGAGGTAATGAAACTGCTTTTGCGGTAGAGATGAGAATAACGACTCTTTTCGGGGAGCCAACTCAAAGTGAATGAGTCGTTATTAGGAGTCAGCTCGTTTAACTACTCATTTCGGAGTCATAAAAAACCCGGCATAAACGTGCGAGAGGGGCGGCCCGGTGGTGCATGTGAAAAACGGCGCCCGTCCACACGGCAGGGACCGGGTTCAAATCCCATCCGGACCGTCTCCCCGTAGCATGGACTGACTATCCTGCTACGTGGTAAAATAAGTCTTGATACGGCCAGGCCGTTCTAACCGAGCAAAAAAATAAAATAAAATAAACGTGCGAGTTAAGGTTCGGTCATTTTACTCACTCATGAGTGTAAGCATGTAGCCTTGGTGAGTCGAGTTGCAAAAAGAGTAAATAAAAAAGAGTAAAAAGAGTTGAAACGAAAATGAGTTGAAACAAAAATGAGTTGGAACAAAAATGAGTTGAAACAAAAACGAGTTCAACGAAACGTTTGATACACATGAGTTGAAACGCAATACATCTGTACAATACCCAAACTAGCCAAATGAATATACTTCTCGCTCTACCTAACTATCAAACATGCGTAAGCGAACAAGCGGGCTAGACTGATCGGCATTGACATGAAACGGGATACTCATGTGTAGCTTTGCCCACAGGGAAGCTACTCAAATTCACTCGATTTTAGCATGTCGACTCTGTCACTCCTTCAGTGGAAAAATGCTCGTGCTCCTTCTTCTAGTCCTTTGCTGTTGAAATGAACCGTCTCCTGCGACGCTCTACCTCCGTCTTCCCGCACTGTGCCCACACTCTATATTTGACAAGCGTGGCGCGCACGAGTTTGTGGGTCCGTTGCGGATGGCTTAGCGGAGGGGTCAAGCGATAACGAGCGGAGAAGTGCACATACGTAAGCACACAGGTAGCGACGCCGTAGATCGTGTTCAGTGTGTGTTACCGTTTTGCAGCGAATGACGCGTGCCAAGAACCCATCGCAAAAAAAGCACGATATTTGCTTCAATTCTTTAAAAAAGGTAGGTAAATGTGTTTAATTTAGTAGTGTTATGTCAGCTACTTGCTAATAATGATTTTAATTGCAGTTCAACACCACATTTCGAGCGGAATTAAGGAGTACTGTCATCTCGTCGTGTTTTCGATGCAAAGAAAAATCGCTGATTGGGGACACCTTGGAGCACACTAGCAGTTAATTAAAGTGTTATAAAGAGTTTATAGAAAGAAAAATGAATTTACTGCGTAGAATATTATAAAAAAGTGATAATAAAATGTTGTGAAAAAAATATTTCGTCGTCTTACTACTTTTTTTTGAACACCACTGTACCATTTTGAAGAGAAAACAAATCAAAACACTAGTGAGGCTGGTGTCATTGCTCGGTCGTATACGACTAGTTGCAAGGCAAATGTATGGGATTTGACAGATAAGGTTGCAAGGCCAATTTGGTCGTACGACCAAATCAAATGATTTTGATTTGGTTGCACGGTCGCTTGCAACAAGTTGAACTCGCTTGTATAAACGCGAAATAGGTGTTATTTTCTCGGCGTTCATGTAAACAAATTGTTTTAACTGCCAATTCAAAAAAAAATCGTGCGACCAAATCGTACGAGCAATGACACCCCTTGCAATTTGGTCGTACGATAAAATCGTATACGACCGAGCAATGACACCAGCCTGACGTCACGATCGTGTCCCTGGCGACCAGATTGTACGAATAGGCTAGCTGTCAAACCGATCAGCCTATGCTTCTCGTGTGTGGATATGTGCGTCACCACGAGTGTGTGTGTCGACATGTTGTCATCGTATATCTGCCTTGTGTGGTTTTGTACCTAGCGTGATTTGGCGTCCAAAACTAAATAAACATTCTGCAATCGTTGTGAACAATCTGGTTTGGTTAGTGTTTTTTGAAACAAAATATATGAAAATGAAACGTAACTCTTCGCATTTTCATTAATTAGGTGTTACGGGTCAACTGTACAAAATGTCGGCTCGAAGGGAAGCTTTGGAAAAGTCTGCTGAACAAGAATCCGAAAATGCTGACCCTGATTCTACGGTTGATTGTTTACATGTAAGTAATTACAGGAACGAAAGAAACGAATGATTTCGTAGCTCTTCGCTGTGTTATAGAATACAATTTTATGCCGTCCGTTTCAGACAACCATACAGAAGACACAGAAGACAACCAAACAATCGATGTTGTTCCGATTATTGAAACACCGGATGGTTATACCGACAACACGTTTGAAGCATCGCATCTCGACGAAGACAATGATTGGCTGAGTCAAGCTGATTATGAAGACAATGATGATCAAGACGATGATGATGATGAAGAGATAATATCTTCCGGTGGAGTGTCTCAGTTTCGGAACGTGGAATTGAAAGAAGCTTTGCAGTATAGGGCGCTCACTACATAATAATTGCGATCAGCGGTAAACATGATGCTCGAAATCTTTCATGAGCTTGCCATCTACAAACATTTACCGAAAGATGCACGGACAGTATTGTAAATTTCACGAACACCTTTGAATATCAATGCAATTGAAGGTGGCAGATATATCTACAATAGAGTAAAACTTTTGCTTGGTAAGTCGCCTTGAGTGAATTTTGTTTGCCATAAACGGCTGCACGATCAACGGCTGCACAGCACAGTATTTAGTGTGACCTTGCACGCATTTATATGCGATGTCCTGGCAAAAGCTTACTATAAAGGTAAGTTGTTTCGTTGCTTTATTTAACTTACAGCATAATTATTGTTGAATCATATTTCTAATTTTAGGTGTCATGTATTTCAACGCAAAACATGGATGTTTGAAATGTTGCACCGTGGGCAAACACAGCTCTAAGAATAGATATGTAATGTGCTCGCGCGTACAATTGCTAACTTCGCGTTTCCGTTCGTACCCGCGTCACATTTATCGATTTGCGCTCAGGTTAATCATCACACGGTATCAACGACTTTTCGTTCGGACGACAAAGTTCTTCATTTGAGCGGACTTGATCGTCCAGGCGATCATAGAAATCTGGAAGAGATTTCTCTTACTGGATTGATGGAGACATCGAGGCCTTACCTTGGGTAGGGGGACTCTCGAAGCTCTTGAAATAAGAACACAATATAGTTTTGGTTGGTTATAATTTCCAACCTGACGGTTAACACGCACTTTGGCGGTTCATCTCGGACTCTCCCGTTCAGGTTGAAACTGGCTTTATTTATATCCATTTTTCAAGCTTTTTGTTTGCTTATTTATCTATAGTTGTTATGAAAATATTAATAAGTAGTTCATAATAAGTAGGCAATGTTTTGGTTTGTGTCGCAAATGTTTATCTTCAGGCTATAACGAAATCGGCGACAAATAACGATGGTGCTATTTGTTATTAATTGTGCTTCCGGTGCCGTTTTTTGTTGTTCATGCAAAAACGCTTATTAAGCTATCTTTACCGGGTGGTTATGAAATTGATTCTCGTTGCTAACCCTAAGTGTGTGAATTTACGTTTATGCGTTGGTCATCGGTTTTTTGCAGTTGATGCATTTAATAAAGTGGGTTACTGTGTTTTAAATCTGACCTCCTTTAATTTAGATTAAGTGGCTTTTTTTGGGTAGCGAAATGTGTTGAATTCTGTCACGTGATAAACCTTCTAACCTTGTACTGTGTAATATTTAAGTTATGATAAGATGTTTAGCAATTATGCTACACCTTCCCCGTTTAAGAGAATAATATTATGATTGAGTTCAGTTTTACGAAAGAGTAATATTATTCTTTATATTTTTTTCTTGTGTTACTATATTTAAAAAAAATGGATTTGAAATTCGAGTACTAATATATTTCAAAGTAGCTGTTTAGCAAATATGCTACACCTCCTCCCTTTAGAAGAATAATGTTATGATTGAGTGAAATTGTAATGAGCGAAAAAGTAATATTATTCTATTGTTTATTCTTTCTTTTATATATTATTCTGTTACGTTTCAATCTAGTGCTATGTTATGAAATTTCTTATGGAGGATAATATTTGATGTGCATTGATTTGTTGACTAGGGATTTAAAATTGGGAACTTTGTAATCTAATGTATGAGGTTTGAACTTGATTTTTGAGAATTTGTTACATTCACAACTAGATGTGAGTTTTTCATCATGCTTTTCTTCGATTCTTTGATTCATTTTGTAAATCAATGTATGCAATCTTGTCCGAAGAATCTGTTTACATTTTTCTTTAACTTTGTTCATTATCGATGCTTTGCGCAATTCTTCACATATAGTGGGATAATTTGTATTCCATACTTCATTTTTAATGCATTTAGCCTCTCTTGTGGGGCAATGTTTATCATCTTCATTATCATTTATTCCTTTTCTGAATAATTCATTTTTATTCATCATATTTGCGCTTTGAGGTGCAATAATTGCATCATTTTGTTTTTTGATTGCTTTGTAGTATACATCAATGTAACTTTCTGTGTCATGTGTAACTTTCATGTCTTTTTCAAATAGTTCTTTATATAGCTCATCATTATATACTTCATTATTTTCTTTTATCTCTTTGTCGACATCATCATCCTCAAATATTTTTTCATTCATAAATTGTTTACTGACATTGTTATATTCATAACTTGATTCAACATGTACTCTTTTCCTGATGTTTTCTTTTCTAGTGTAATTTTCATTTTTATCATATTTGCTTTCAAACTGATATTCTTCATAATAGTCATTATATAACCCGTTTGCGCTCATGTCGCTTTTTAAATATTTGTTTGCCTTCATGTCATCATTATAACATTTGTTTGGTTTGATCTTCAACATTTGTCTGTTTTCCTGATTTCTTTCTTCAAAGTTAAAACTTGATTCGCATGTTTCTTTTTTTCTTATATAAAGAATGCTCTTTATTTTTCTTTTATCTTCACATTTTGATGTGTTAGTAATATTCATACGCTTTGATTCGTCTTGCAAATTCAATTTGTTTCTATGACGTGTATTTTCATGAATTCGTTTAGTTAAGTTTTCATTAGTATTATTTATGTTCGTTTCGTATCGTATAGGTCGATATCTATGTGAGTTATTCATTTGAATTTTACTGTATGTATTTTTTTCGAAGGTGTTATTACTGCTACGTTGGAATAGTCTATTATTTCTCCAGTACGGTGTGTTTGTTGCTTGTGTTGGATAGTCATTTCTATTAAAGTATTTTCGATTGTCTAAATCAAATTCCGTTCTGTTTTGAATGTAGTTTATTTCTACTCTTTGGGATGCAAGTTGTAATTCAGCCTCATTATTTGTACCTAACTCGATAGCCTTTGCAAGAGATGTACAATTACTGTATTTGATTGTATTTTTAGTATCAATGTGTTTTGTTCCGGCTATTAATGCTTTCATTGCAGCTCTCATAGCTAACTTTTTGGCTCCTTCTGCTCCTATATTATCTGAGAAGTATGCCCTTTCAAAACGTAACTTAAGATCGCTAATTTCGTCAGCAAAACTTGAAAAATCGTCTTTTTGTCTTGTAGCATTTAATTTCGTTAAAATTAAATCTGATCCAATAATTTTTTCACAATTAATTTTTAAAGCTGTTATGATTTCATCGATCGTTTGTGGAGTTTCTAAAATTGCATTTCTTGCTTTTCCTGTCAGTCTAGATAAAATTGCCTGGATTGCAATGGGTTCATTTTCTGTAGTTGTAACTGATTTACAGGTTTTTAATGATGATAATATATGTTCCAGATTGTCACTATTACCATTGTATACTGGCACATAACTAGCAATTATGTTCAGTAATTCAATTGTTGTAGCCATTGTGCTAGTTGTCGTTATTTCTACTTTAATTTTCAATAACTGATTTTGTCAAAAAGTCGTAGTTAAATTAACTGAATGTCTTTCATAATGTATCTGTAAATTTGTTTTTGTCAATATGAGGTTTTGTCAACTCGTCATTCCTTACTTTGTTAGTATTCATTTATCATCTTTTACTTTGTCTTTCGAACATACTGGAAATTATTTGAACATTTTTTTTTTTTTGACATTAAGCATTACTTTTAACCCATATCGATGTTTCAAAGGACAATATTTTGTATATTTTCTTTCTCTTTAGTTATATAATTTTGTACCTTCTTTCTTCTATCATTAATGTCATATACGTATCATATACAGTTATTTAATACACGTTTATCGTTCAACCGTATGCATAATAACATTGTAGGTATTACTTATCTTGCCGTTGTCTCTTTCGTTGGGACTTCTGCCGATTGACGTCTTTGTTGGAACTCCTGTTCGTAAGTCATCATGATGCGACTCCTGTCCGTAAGCATACTTTCTGAGGTTCCTGTTTGATATCTTCCACGTTGGAGACTCCTGTCTCTTGGGATCCCGCCGGTCAACATTTGTGATCCGTGGTCTCGCCTTCCACAGATTTTCAAATTTCTGTTCACTTGTTTATTTGCTTCATTGTGCTATTTTCGCGATGTGCATTTGTGCTTTCGTGCGATGATTCTTTAACATCGCTAGTAATCAGTTATTAGGCGAAAATTGAAGAATACTGTCTCTTCCGCACTTTATACCTAAGTATAACTGAAGCTTTCACTGTTCGATTCGCGAATTGATTCATAATAAAGGAATTTGTTGTCTGATACTCTCATTCATAAATATAATCGAAAGCTTGATTATCTAAGAGCTTGAAAATATAGTTCGTTGTGAATTTTCAGATTCTATATGATCGTAAAATATTGATCTCCGTTCGAACTACTTCTTTTGGGTACTGAAGAGTACATTTCGTCGCAGGTTTTCATGAACATTTTTCTGTGTAACACTTTAACTACGCACTGCCAAAAATTTGCTTTATCATCCACTTTTCACTCACTTATTGTTTTCTTCGTCATATGTTCCACTTTTGCATTTTTGTGTAGCTAATCATCACGTAGCACGTTTGGCTCAAATGTTTGTCTCTTTTTCCATCCATCAGTCACGAGAATTTTCCACTCGGGATCAGTTCTCAATAATGAAACCATGCTTCGATGCATATTGTTTAGTTCTCTGGTCATTGCACTTTTTAACTGGTCATGTCGATTGTATTTTTATCGTTGCTATAACTGCACTTTTTCACTTTTTCTAACATTCTCTGTTCACGTAACCGAAGATTGCAGCTTATGGTCACGGTCGCCATGTAATGTGCTCGCGCGTACAATTGCTAACTTCGCGTTTCCGTTCGTACCCGCGTCACATTTATCGATTTGCGCTCAGGTTAATCATCACACGGTATCAACGACTTTTCGTTCGGACGACAAAGTTCTTCATTTGAGCGGACTTGATCGTCCAGGCGATCATAGAAATCTGGAAGAGATTTCTCTTACTGGATTGATGGAGACATCGAGGCCTTACCTTGGGTAGGGGGACTCTCGAAGCTCTTGAAATAAGAACACAATATAGTTTTGGTTGGTTATAATTTCCAACCTGACGGTTAACACGCACTTTGGCGGTTCATCTCGGACTCTCCCGTTCAGGTTGAAACTGGCTTTATTTATATCCATTTTTCAAGCTTTTTGTTTGCTTATTTATCTATAGTTGTTATGAAAATATTAATAAGTAGTTCATAATAAGTAGGCAATGTTTTGGTTTGTGTCGCAAATGTTTATCTTCAGGCTATAACGAAATCGGCGACAAATAACGATGGTGCTATTTGTTATTAATTGTGCTTCCGGTGCCGTTTTTTGTTGTTCATGCAAAAACGCTTATTAAGCTATCTTTACCGGGTGGTTATGAAATTGATTCTCGTTGCTAACCCTAAGTGTGTGAATTTACGTTTATGCGTTGGTCATCGGTTTTTTGCAGTTGATGCATTTAATAAAGTGGGTTACTGTGTTTTAAATCTGACCTCCTTTAATTTAGATTAAGTGGCTTTTTTTGGGTAGCGAAATGTGTTGAATTCTGTCACGTGATAAACCTTCTAACCTTGTACTGTGTAATATTTAAGTTATGATAAGATGTTTAGCAATTATGATACAGATAGAAGATATTGTGGTAGCAGATCGCCTGCATCTATGTCTCGTTTATAAAGAAATTGTTAATATTATTAAAATCAAGTGTATTTATTAAAAGGTTGTGAAAGAAATTAACTCAAGAATATGTTGTAAACTGTAAGTCTAATTTCATTTTATTTTAAAGCATGCAGAATAGGAACGAATAGCATTTGTCCCTGTTCCTGTGAAGGGAAACAGATTCTGCGGCTTGCCCTTGTGCCCATCCTTTTGGAATATTGACGGTGACGAGCCGCGGATCATTTGGTGCCGGACCGTGTTCCCATTCTTTTGGTAAACTTATCAAGAGGTTGCGTGAACGATTTGATGCCGGTGCCGATTTGATTTTTGTTGCTGATAGGCGGATGATATTTGCACTTTTACTTTAATATTATGATATTTGTGGCTTTTGGTCCATCAACTAACAAGCGTTTGCTGTTGGATTTATCATTCAGATCGATCGACATGCGTTTCATTTTCCAAACCACCTGCAAGTAGTTAAAACCGAGAAAATTATTGGTCAACAAACAACATACCAATGCCCGTACGCGAAGGACCATGAATCTTTACCTCAGAAGACCGCGGATCAAATACAACTCAGATAAGACAGGATATAAATAGCACACCAGTGAAACGGTGCTAAGAGCTCTACAAAAGCACATTAAAGGAGCTCTACAATATAGAGATATAGATACATATGAAACAAATGTATAAAAAGATATATATATTTTTTCGAAAAATAATTATATATCTTGTCAAATTTATTGCAACTATACACCGTGAAAAACATTGACAACCGTCGCAATGCCTTTTGACAGCTGGAATTGTACGAATAGGTCTTCTTATCAGTACCCCTAAACGTATACCTTGTAATTGTCCTAATCGTAGTACTTTTAACGATTTTGTGCCGCCAGGGGTAGTTCATTTCGCCTTGTTTTGGTTGTACCTCTAAAGCCAGAACAAAGCGAGAACAAGGCCAAAATTTTGTATGGGATTCTCTCTCAAATTGCCCACAGGGCAGTTTAAAGTGATCAAATGTGATATACGTGTTTGTGAATTTTAGTGATAAAAATGTCCAGGATGAACGGCAATTTCTACTCGAAATGTCGCCAAGCAATGCAGGAGCTTGACCGCGAATACGAGGAGGCAAAGGAACGGCACCGCCGTGCAGGAAATAGTGGAAGGTTTAATCTGGTGCCTTTTCCGGATATTGGTAAATTATTATTACTGTAGTGTGTTTAATTTATATAATATAACTGTGTTACAGTTCCGTCTACGTGTCAAGTGAAGCGTGAAGTGGAATGTTGTGTGGAAAGTGAATTTATGTGTGTTTTTTAATGTATAAATTAAACACAGTTGGGGCGGCCTGGTTGTTTATATGATAAGCGACGCCGGTTCTACACCGTAGATATCCAGTCTGAAAGGACCGTTGATATCCGGTCTTATCCAGAGCCGTCCCCCCGTAGCAAGGATTGACTGTCTTATTACGTGGTAAAAATAAGTCTTGATACAGCCTGGTTCATAACACGACTGGTCCGTGTCCACCATACGCGTATGGGAAAAGTAAATAGTCACTAGACATGGTAGACCATAACTGATGTTGGTGCCCTAAAAGTGACAAGAATTTTATAAGTCTTAACATAAAGACAAAAAAATTACAAAAAATTATAGTTGACGAATAGTTAGGTGCCCACAGCAGTATATATGATAGTTGCACCAGTTTTCACACGATAGGGCCGGCACAAAAACGGCCAGGAAAAGCCGTAGTCCCGTACACAGGATTGTCTATCCTAACGTGCAACTGAAGTCTGAGAATGCCATCAATGGGAGGCCAACATTACCGAAGCACAGCTAGATCTAAGTTGAAAATATGATAAACTTTTGTTACATAGCTTGTGGAACGGTAGTGGCTTTTTCACGCAGGACGTATGGAGTCTAGCAACAAGGACCGCTTTGAATCTATAACAGTAGTGGATCTTGGCCACAACCACGAAATAACACCGGATTGCGCAGGAAGCTGGATAGCTGTGTCGTATAGTTATAGTTTCCGTGTCACTAGAATATTTTACAAATGTAGAAACGATGAAAGTGCACGTGGCTACTTTAATTTCCCTAAGCTCATTAACTTAAGCATTCCTCAGCTATCATGTAGAGTGATAGCTTGAAAATAAGTTTAAATACTCCCGTTTTAAAATGTAATTTTATTTTAATCTCTTTTGGAAAAAAAAATCGTTTAAAACTGAAAATATTTTAACTCGCTATATCGAAGCAACAAAGTGTTGACTGAAATTGGAAAAAAATGAAATAAAATTGTAAAAGGTGAAATAATAAAGCTGTAAAAAAGGTGAATTATCCAATCTATCTTGCTACTTTATGTATCTGATATGGATATAATTTTGGAACATCATATATGTAGAGCATTGCGATATGCTTCGTTGCTTTCTGTTAAAATTTGATATTTTGTCAAATGATTTTTCGTGGAACGTTTAAATTGTATATTAGGTAGTGGTGTCGTGAGAGAAAATTACACATTGTTTATTCCTTATTTTAGATATGGAACCAGAACCATACGCAGCAGGACTACGACCAGCATCAGCATCGGCATCAGCACCAGTACCAACATCAGCACCAGGAGTCAGCAACACGGAGCTAAGACAGGATTTTTTTAAATATAATTAACATTAATAACGGTAGTGGTGATGGTAATAATTATAATACTAACAATTCCGACCAGGAGGACATTAATTCGGATGGGGACAGCTGTGTCGATTTTGACGACGACATGGTTGGTCGGGACGATGCGTACGATTTTATCGATGAAATGGATCTTATAGACAATCTGAGATACCTTGTTGTTACGTGTCAGCTCCCCCGTTCGACGGCCAACTTGTTACTGGCGATCCTACGGAAGAAGCTAAACTTAGATCTTCCCAAAGATGCGCAGATCCTTGTGAAGACACCCACTGGGATTGGCAAGATCGTCAAACCCATTCCAGGTGGTGATTATTGGTATGGAGGTCTTAAGTCGGTCCTGGCCCAACATTTGCAGTAAGTATGACATGATCTAAATTGTCTATGACACAGATTATTAATTATCTTTTGATTACAGGAACGTCAATCCCGGAGTGACACCTTTTTCCTTGGATGTGTCAATCGACGGGCTACCTCTTCACAGAGCTGGGCCAACCCAACTTTGGCCGATTCTAGTGAAATTGGTAGAGTTGCCAAAGGTGCCGGTGATGATGGTGGCTACGTTTAGTGGCGCATCAAAACCGGGAAGCATCATACCATATCTGGAGCCGTTCATAGATGAGCTGAATCTGATTCAGCTGGAAGGTTTGGTTATCGGCGATAAAACGGTGCAGTTTAGAGTCCGCGCTTTTATCGCTGATTCACCAGCTTGAGCTTTTTTAAAGGGTAAGTCGTTATAATATAAAAATTTTAAAAATAAAACCATTAGAGGATATACTAATCTCGAATTTTTTGTTTTATTTTTTCAGCAACAACGAGCTTATCCGGTTATCACGGTTGTTTGAAGTGTTCTGCTGTTGGCGAATACTCCCCCATAGGTAAAAAGATGATCTTTGATACCGTGGATGCTCCCCTACGTACGGACGCAGGGTTTCGTAATAGAGTATGCAGGGGACATCATAAGACATGGCGAACCCCGCTGGAAAAATTAGATAATTTTGATATGATCAATGGAGTTGTTTCCTGCGATCGACTACATTTAGTTGATTTGGGTGGGACCCGGGGTCATTTGCGGGGAATGATTGATGGGAAGTTTACGACGGTTTGTGATAAGTGGACCCCCCGATCGAAGGAAACTGTATCACGATTTTTATTAGGTATGCAGCTTCCTTCTGAGGTGCATCGTCGTATGCGGCACCTCAAACATATCGCCTTTTGGAAAGGATCCGAATATCGGACCTTCCTTCATTACGCAAGTGTTGTGACCATGAAGGACTATATGGACTGTAAAACATATAGTCACTTCCAACTCTACTTTTGCGGTGTGACGATTTTTTCTTCATCGGCACATCAGCACCTCTGGCCTCTAGCAGACGTATTCCTTCGCAAATTTGTGAAGGAGTTCGGCACGATTTATGGTCGTATCTACATGACGAGCAATATCCACAATCTCCAGCACGTGTCTGGAGAAGTTGCGCTGTATGGGCCACTCGATGGTTTCTCAGCCTATCCATTCGAAAATCATTTACAATTGATTAAAGGCTGGGTCCGTTCGGGCACGAAATGTGCGCAGCAAGTGGCAGCTCGATCAGACGAACTTGCACGCGTCTATCGGGCTGTCAACACAAATGCTCCACAATATCCTAGATTAAAGGCAAATGGTGCCGGTGTACACGTGACCGCCGATTTTGTCTTAATGCCAAATTTTAAGGATCAATGGTTTCTAACCAAAGACCACGGCATTGTAATTTTTTTGAAAGCGAAGCAATCTTCTTCGTTTCCCATCGCCGTAGTTGGAGTCCGGTTTTTGTCAGTGGCGGAGCATTTTAATGTAACAGCAGACGATAATGCTTTTTCTCCATTTTCGTCTGCTGAATTACATATTTACCAATCGCAAGAAAATGCTCCGTCACAATTGGTGGAAGTGCCATGGACTGATATTAGGTGCAAGCTGGTTGCAGTCCGGTTACCTACCCATTTCCTAAATCGAAAACCCCAACACCCACTACCTCCACGTCCCAATCCTGACACTATTGCTTTCTTTCCCCTTCTACACACTTTTATGCTAGAATAATACTCCTTCTACTAATCCACTAATTGCTCCTACTAAATCCTTTATTTCTACTAACTAATGCCTTCCTATCTTTTACTCTAACTATCTTTTATTAAAAACTAACTAACTACTAATATAATTTCTAATAGGTGGTTCACGATAAAAGTTTATTTGACTTTTTCATCCATAGGGTCCTTTTTGGGCCGCGTGACCAACCTGATGTTCCACGGGAGGTAACAAGTGGTAAATTTTTTTTGATTGAAAGTTTAAAAGATTCTAATAGATTTTCATGATTTTGTTTACAGGCACTTTCATCGCGAATCCGGTGCATCGTGCTCAGGGGGGGGGGGGGAAGACGACCCTTAGAACCGCATGGACGGCACCTCGATGGTTTAACCCCGTGCGTAGGTTAAATTTACTAACATGTTTGCCATGCATTGATTAGGTAGGTAGGTAGGTAGATAGATAGATAGATAGATAGATAGATCGATAGATCGATAGATAGATGAGCTGAGCTGATAGGTTTCGCCGATGACATTGCTTTGACGGTACTCGGTGAGTCTGTAGAGGAGATTGAGTTCCTTGCGTCAGACTCGGTGTGCAGAGTCGAAAAGTGGATGCTAAGCATGAAGCTAGAGATTGCTCACAAAAAAACTGGATTCATGATCATTAGCAGCCACAAGGAAGTCCAGTCGGCGAGCATACGGGTGGGCTCAGAAAGCATCAAGTCCGTCCGTCAGTTAAAATACCTTGGCGTAATCATCGATGACCGCATTAACTT
The DNA here is from genome assembly GCF_943734845.2 of Anopheles funestus. Classification (NCBI taxonomy): domain Eukaryota; kingdom Metazoa; phylum Arthropoda; class Insecta; order Diptera; family Culicidae; genus Anopheles; species Anopheles funestus. Next base: position 19,161,387 of record NC_064597.1, on the reverse strand, counting down.
TCGAAAACACCTTGAGTATGCCTGCAAGAACGCCACTCAAACTGCTAACACGCTAGTGGCGGCCATGCCTAACATCGGTGGCCCCAGAAGTAGTTGCAGACGCATCTTTGCAAATGTAGCCATCTCGCGCCTGCGCTACAATGCAGCGGTCTGGGCACATGTTCTGGTAGTGAAAGAGAACCAGCATATGGTAAACAGGGTGCATCGTTTGTTAGCAATGAGAGTGATTTGTGCGTATAGGACGATTTCATATCCGGCAGTTTGCGTGATCGCAGGTATGATGCCTATATGCACAGTCTTGGCTGAAGACTGCCTGTGAGGTACGGGTGAATCAAGCGCCGGGTTGTCTAGATCCTCTGCTAAGGCCATCTTCATGAGGAAGTGGCAGTCCGATTGGGATAGCTCATCCAAGGGGTGATGGACCAATGCGCTGATACCGGATATTGCAGCATGGACGGGAAGAAAACACGGTGAAGTGAACTTCTTCATTACGCATTTGCTATCCGGCCATGGGTGCTTTCGAAGCTACCTTTTCAAGCACCGTCACGCGAGCTCTTCGCGCTGCCCAGCGTGCCCTAACGACGAGGAAACAGCGGAACACGTGTTGTTCCACTGTCAAAGGTTCACAGAAGAGCGATGTGATCTCAACATAAAGTGCGGAGCAGCGATTAACAAATTAAATCTCGTTGGGTTGATGGTGAAGAGTGCAGAGCAGTGGGTCGCCGTTGAGGTCGCCATGCCATGCGGACCAACGACTCGGACGATCCTGATCGTGTTAGTGTTCGTGTTAGTGTCGACTTCGAAAAACGTTTGCTGTGCCGTAGACAGTGTCCGCATCCCAGTGTTCACGTTAGTGTTATGTTGTGTCAAAATTAGTGCTCGTTTCATTAGTGTACCGTCAGTCGTAAGTACTCTATGTTCGTGAACTGTCCTTCTGTCTCGCGAATGTCGTCCATGGTGCAATAGCGTAGATGCGATGCTAATGCATAAACCTTCCTCACGAAGCATACCGAAAGGTGAACCCATGGGGAAGGGCGTATGGCCCAAGTAGGGGGTTTACTGGGTAAAAATCCCATGTCAACACCCATGCGTTCATGCGGAGTCTTTCGAAGATTCCCCCTCCTTGTAAAAAAAAAAAAAGATAGATAGATAGATAGATAAATAGATAGATAGATCGATCGATAAATAGATCGATAGATAGATAGATAGATAGATCAATAGATAGATAAATAAATAGATAGATAGGTGGATAAATTTCTGTTGCTTTCTATTTTTTCTTTTCTGTTGTTTTCTATTTTTTCCTTTTTCTTAAGACAGATAGATTCATGTGTAGAAAGATTGATATTTATATGCATGTAGGTCGATAGATAGGTGATCCTGTGATAGAGCGCATTTGTTTTTGGAAAGATGGATAGGATAGGTTAGGTACTTCATTGAGGATTAAGGTCGTATCGGATTAGCCATCGAGGATTTTATGTTCAAGCTTGCGGGACACCGTGATCCGCCTACCTTCTCCTAGACGTGCGCTTTAGTTCTCTTGGTCAATGACTTTTTCGAAGTCTGGATAGTTGGAGGAACTGCATGTATATTAACAATACTAAAATAATAACAACACTAACATGTTCGGTAAGAAGGAGGATCCGACGCCGCAAAGGGGCCGCCTCTATCAATGTATAAAAATAACGGGCTTATTTATCTTGATTTAAAGTGTCGCTTTAAGGCTAACATAGGCTCTCCTCCTTAACTCCTATTCATTACGTCCTCGACGTATCGAACGGAAACATGCATTGTTAATTATATGCGTGGCTAAAATGAAAGGGGGACTACCGCAGGTTAACAGATTTCATTCCATACTTCTACTGCATCAAAATAAAAAATGTAATCACACAAGAATCGATGGTTTACAGGCAACGGTACCAGTTTTTACACGTCATAACTGTAATAAATTCTTTATAAGGCCTGGCCGTCAAAAAGAAACAAACAAAAATAACTTATAACTAATAGAACTAATAACTGACTAACAACTAGCTAATAACTAATAAAACTAATCACTAACTAATAACAAACAAAACTAATAACTAGCTAATACTTAATAGAACTAATCACTAACTCAAAAGTAACAAAACTAATCACTAACTAATAACTAACAAAACTAATAATTAACTAATAACTAAGGTAGTTCATTTTAATGCTCATTGGCCATTCTTTTCCTGCAAACGCTGTTTCTAATATTTTTAAACTTAAGTCTACTTTTAGCATTAAATATTTTTGATTTCAGATTTCTTTGGAATTCAACTATGGAAAAGCTTTGGCCATCATGCGTAGCAACGAGCCACAGAAGTCGCTGCAGCTTCGTATATAAGTGGATGGCAACGCGGGGTCCGTTTCTAGCACCACCCATCCAGCTACATTGGGTCAAAAACTCATCGCTGATTAGAATATGAAGAGCGTAATCAGCAGCGAGGAATTCCTCCAGTTTATCCAACTCTTTTTTGGTTTTTACTGGAGGAATTTGGATATTTGTCCCAATGTCGCTAGCTGTGTCGATGGAGTTCCTTACCGCGCTGCCATCCATATTATTGTTGGTTCCTAAACTGGTACGTATACCGTTTTGAACGATTTTTTGAGTCAGTTTGTACAAATGTTCATTCATTGTTTGTAATGCGTCGACTGTTGCGAGTCGATCGCTATGCATTTCCGTTTTTAGTTCATGTATGGCACGCATCACATCGAATTTGGCCGTCGGAGCAACCGGAACGAGTACTGTATCAATACGAGCGCTCGTTTCAACCGGAAGCGAAGAAGCACTCGAAGAGCAGAAGAAAGTCGGTGACGTTGTTGCACTTTGAAACAAAGCAGGCGATTCCGTATGCTGCGATGCACTGCGATCGCTAAAGTACAGCAAAGCAGGTACAGGTCTTTCCTTCCGAACACTTCCTTCCGAAATGCTAAGAGTAACCGATGTTCCGGTCGCAACCGTTTCCATTTCAGTCACGTGATCTGAACGTTCCTGATGGTCCGACTGTAGATCGTGCGGCCCAAAGACGCACGGAGAAATGCGCAAATCGCCGACTTCAAACGCCGAAAGTGTTGAAGCGGTTCCTTGCGCATCGAAAAGAGCAGCGGAAGTTCCGGTCGCAACGCTGTCACTTTCAGTCACGTGATCTGAACGTTCCTGATGGTCCGACTGTAGAACGTGCGGCCCAAAGATGGAAGGCGAGATGCGCAAATCCCCTACTTCAAACGCCGAAAGTGTTGAAGCGGTTCCTTGCGCATCAAAAAGGGCAGCCGAAGTTCCGGTCGCAACACTTATGTTGCCAGTAACCGGTGATGGACCTTCCGATGCGGTAACTGTAGGAGGATTCAAGCGTTAGTCATTTTATCGTTAAAAAGTTTCCACATCATAATACCTGTTGTTGCTGAGGAATTGTCATCATCGAAAACGGAGGTAAATTTAAATGCGTCCATGTTTCACAAGTTTATTATTTATTATGGAATACAGTAGCAACGCTCAGTGTTGGCGCGCGTGATAGTGTTAGAACGCCCAAGAAAAGCATTAAAGTAGATGCTATAAACAGCTATCAATCAAAGCCAACGGCTGTCAAACGTACTGAGGGAAAAGGCAGTGAGCAAAGTCTGTAGAGTAATGAGGTCTCGTAATAGAGGGGTTTTGGCAGCTCTTGGAATAACAATGAAAAATAAAAATGACAGATAGGTGTCCGAAGCTCCTACACGATGTTGTGTAGTTGTATGTGTACGGTTGTTTTAGAGGCTGCTTCAGCTGCTCGTGTAAACATGATTTTGTTTCAAGACATCCTACGGTTAATTGTTGTAGATTTTATTTTAAAACGAAATCTTTTAATAGTGTGTCTATCGTGTAATACAATGCGCAATGGAAATTTATGGAATAGTGCATATATTCCCCACATTTTAACGTTGCAACGACTGTCGCCAAAACTACGAGCGCTGAAATTTGCTCAGTAAACAATTCACCAATACATAGCCAAGGACGTCTAACTGTCAAAATGAAAATCCAAGATGGTAATGTCAACAAAGCCTAATCCGCGACCTCATTACTCTACAGACTTTGGCAGTGAGCGTTCGACAGCGATGGAGGACTAACCGTTTTTGAATTCTTTCTTTTTAATTTTTGTTTGTTTTCCTTTTCACATGTTTTGGAATTTGTGAAATAAAGAAATAATATAATTACAAGAACCCTTCTAAAGCTTGTGTAGCAGAGGCTGCCGGAACACATAGTATATGCATATATGCATTCTACTATCATACGAAGTGCGTGAGAGAACAGATGTCTTTCACGCAACAAGAACGAAAGAAATATGAAAGAAACGCAATATTAAAGGTAGGTATTCATGTATTGGTGAAGAGAACCAAAATTAGCACGCACACACTGAAATCACCGTTGGAACCATTCGGAAAACCCGAAGCAATGTAAACAATGAGTTGGAATAAGCTTCGCCTATTCAGGCTCATAATCCATCTCTTAATCCAACTTTTCTTTATTAGTGTGCGTGAATTTCTGCCAAATGGGATATATTCAGTCTTTTATATTTTTTCGTAAAATCTGTTCATCCACATCGTATAAGATTTTAAGTTCGACTATTGTTCCCTGACGGCCACTAAATATTCTTCATTACAAAATATCGCACATGAAAGCGCGAATGGAGTCAGTTTGTTCATCGTTATAATACGTTTCCATGTGGTTCGTGGACCTTTTGGGTAGAAAGTGTTGCTTTTGAAGACAACGGAACCGGAACTCGGTGTTACATTCGAGCGACGTCACGATCGTCCCAATGGCTCGGTATCTGATGTGTTTCAGCTGCTGGCTTTCCTTCACACCCAAAAGACATTTATCGTGTCGACCAAAGAAGGTTTGCGTTCTGCGTCGGTGGAAAACATCGTCAAAAATGTAACCATTGCGATCCAGAGCAATGATTCACGCACCTCGCTGCCAAATCTCTTGGACAAGAGCAGCAGCAGTAATAAGATTTTTCCACCCAAACGTCGATGCCGCCTCACTTCCTGTTCAAACTCAATGCACTCTCAGGCACCGCAATAGCTAAACAATACGGAAGAAATCACCATCAACCCAATGCAATATTCTCGCAGTGTAACAGTGTAAGCTAAAATAGATAGTTCCATCAGAAGCCTTTTTTATTTCGTTCTCGATTGCAGACCTCCTATCGAAGTCTTACGAGGTCAGTACGGGCTTCAAACGACGAAAATCCGTTCGACGCTCACGAGGAAATGAACAGGACGGCATGTAGCTGCCAATGTTTCAATGTCGTTTATATCTACGATCAAAGGGTTGACAGATTCATGGCTAATAGGAATTTTAAATTTTCTGCCGTTACTGATGTATTTGGTCTTAATGTTAATATACTCAATGCAATAAAAAACACAAATAAATTCAATTAAACTTACATTTTACTTTTTGGAAGTGCTTATTAACGTTCATTGAAAATTAAAACTGCTAAATTTATTGAAACAAATCCATTGCCAAACACATTCGTTTAAAACCCGAAGCTCAAAACCTCGCGGATTTGTTTCCATACAAACGGGAACGTTCGAATCCGCAAGGCCCAGTTCATTCTTCTCGCGCGCAATGTACGGTTACTCAATTGAACGTTATTTTAAAAATAAGTGTCTAGTCGTTCCCATTTGTGTGGAGGGAAATCCCTGAGGTTTTGAGCTGCGGATTTTAAAAGGAATGTGTTTGGCAATGGATTTTTTTTCAATAAATATAGCTGTTTTAATTTTCAATGAACGTTATTAAGCAATTTAAAAATGTAAAATATAAGTTTAATTGAATTTCTTTGTGATTTTTTGTTGCATTGAGTAAATTAATAAATAGGCCAAATACATCAGTAACGGCAGAAAATTTGAAATTCCTTTTAGCCATGCATCAGAAAATAACTATCAAAATACGGCTAAAGTCTGAAACACGACCCCCCCACTCACGGTCACTCATCTGAGTGTCAATTTTTCGTACAGGGTGGTTCGGAGACTATGCAATGTGGCCTGAATTTGATTTTTTTACAATTACTATTAAATTGTAAGGAGGTTTTCGCATAGTGAAAAGTGATTTATTCATCGAGGAACCAAGTTCCATACGCTGTTTGTGAAACCATAAAATTTTCCTCATTTTTGGCCCAACTTTGCCCCATAGCTCCGCCGGTATCCAAGATATCGCCAAACTTTCTTCTGGCCATGGGTAGATGGCACTTGTGCCTACATTTCGTCCATGCACCACTAATCGCGGCTAAAGTCTGAAACACGACCCCCCCCACTCACGGTCACTCATCTGCGTGTCAATTTTTCGTACAGGGTGGTTCGGAGACTATGCAATGTGGCCTGAATTTGATTTTTTTTACAATTACTATTAAATTGTAAGGAGGTTTTCGCATAGTGAAAAGTGATTTATTCATCGAGGAACCAAGTTCCATGCGCTGTTTGTGAAACCGTAAAATTTTCCTCATTTTTGGCCCCAATTTGCCCCATAGCTCCGCCGGTATCCAAGATATCGCCAAACTTTCTTCTGGCCATGGCTAGATGGCACTTGTGGCTATATTTCGTCCATGCACCACTAATCGCTACCATGTCTGTGGCCGGAGGTATTCGCGTAAGCTCCAACGGATCGCCAATCTTTGACCTGTGGTCGATAGATGGCACCAATTGCTACATTTTCTTCTTCGACGGCCATGCCCTCAGGTGTCTGTGTCTCGAAACATAATTAAAAAAACACGCAACCGATTTCGAACCACCCTGCACGAAAAAAAGTCACTCAAATGAGTGCCCGTGATTGGGGGGGATCGTGTTTCAGACTTTAGCCCAAATTACAGTATTACACAAGTAACAATTGACGCCTAGCTCGTTGGCAAAGGGGTTGAGAAGGGAAGAGAAACAACGAGGGGAAGAGCAGTGGTGAGTTTAACTGCACGGTTTGGATAAGGAGTGAAAGAGATAGAACGTAGAAAGAAAGAGAAAGACTGAGAACGATGCGATGACAATTTGGAATTGTAAACATAAATAAACCGGCGTCATCAAGCAATCATCAGGTTATCACTGAGTTTTGAGTTAAATGCATTTTTATACTGTTTTTTTTTTTAACAAAAATGAGAAAATGGAAAACGTGAGTCGTATGCAGACTGACGAAGACGAAGAATGCCAGCAAACCTTATGCAAACGATGATGAAGCGCAGCGAAATGAGACGTTTAAAATGAAACTGCGAATGTGGGCCGTTTCGCATCGTATAAGACATACCGCTCTAAAGGATTTGTTGGCAATTATTCGTGAATCTATGGACTATCACGTACCTAAAGATTCATGAACTTTTTTGAAGACCCACATTGATGTAGGAAAGGGACTTAATTCTCAGGTGGTCAACTTTGGTACCAAGAGGTACAAAAAGGTCTGCGGTATCAGTTTAAGTAATATTTTATAATATGAAGTGTAATATGTAAGCAATACGGCCAGGCCGTTCTTTATGAATAAAAAAAAAAAAAAAAAAAAGTGTAATATGTAATATTCAGGTTTAATTACGATAAATCATACATAAACAGTAATGTTCATAATCTGTTGCTCATAGGAAACGATGTATATGAAATCGGGTCCCTTCCAACCTTATCCCTTTGAAGGGAAACTCCCTTTGAAGAGAAATTTATTAAAGGCTTAGTTAGGACGTTATCACAAGTAATCAGTAGGTTAAATGAGTCACGGGAATTAGAAGCAAATATAAATATCGATAACAATGTTTATCCAATGGTCACGAATAGAAAAAAGAGGTAATATTAACTATAACGTCTAGATTCACTTTAAGAAATGGCGATAGAAACGGATGGTTTATCACAAATAATAATAAAATCATATCGATGAACTAGATACTGGTTTGTTGTTTTCGTTCTCCATGCCTTTTTGTTCTTGCCTAAAAGACACAAATGCATTATTATTATTGGACAACTGCAAATGTTCTAGCACGACACCCGTATAGCCGTGAGGCAAGCATGGAGTACTGCACTACACATACATAATCGGTAAGAGTTCAACACTTGTTCAAACTAACCATGGAATGTCCACAGATATACGAAAAAGATGAGACAACGCCGATAGAAGAGAAAAAAAAACAATTCAATAATATACATAATAAGTCTGCTTCACGTGTGCATTTCATTTTTGGCCGCCATGACACATTTTTATGGTCGCCATTATTAAATTTGTACCCATGATGCAACCGCAGCTGTAATTTCTTCTCGGCAGCTATTGTGGTGAATTAGGCCGTGGTGAATTGTTACTTGTGTAGTCCCCACGGTCATGCCATGTTGATTTAGCATGACCGCAGAAAATCCATAATCGTTAGCACAAGAGCGCGCGCAAATACACCTGTTTCCAGCTAAGTTCAAAACTCGTGCCGTTTGGGTCAAATTTCGCGCCATTTACCTAAAAACGCATGCCGACTGCGTCAAATCGCGTGCCATCACCTTCAAAAGCGTGCCGCTACGGTTAAATCGTGTGCCGCTACCAAAGTGGGTAAAGAGACTAGGTGGGCTTATAGCTTTGACGCGGTAGACATATTGAAAACAAATTTGACGTTTATGGGTTCGATTGTGATACGTATATTTTCACTCACACACACAGCACACTCGGAATGATTCACACACATACACTGACAAAAAATCAAACCCACAAACGTCAAATTTTAATTCATTTTTCTATAGCGCAGGTGTCAAATCGTTAGGGATAAGCCCACCTAGTCTCTTTACCCACTTTGGCCGCTACGGTCAAATCGTATGCAGCATTGCATAGGATTTCTGACAGCTCCTGACCGGAGCATTTGACAGCAGAAATGTGTTATCCCGCTTGTTTACCTTTGTAATTTTACTAAAATCTTTGTTCGATTATTCCGGAAAGAAATTGTTTTTAACATTTTTTTGAAACAACAAAATTTGATGTCAAATATTTTTGATAAAAATTTGATCATACAAATTTTTTGATGCCTTGCGTTTTAATGTTTCAATGTTTAATGTGAAGAATTAAATTTTTCTTTGTAAACGTTACACATTATGTCTTTTTGGTGGCCCCACTGTCACTTTTTCATTTTTTTCCACGGCACCGAACGTATTCCTAAAACGTTATATGCAAATCGCTAATATTAATCCAGATTATCATAAAATCCATATACTGTACAAATATTCATGGTATTTACATCTGGTTATACGAAATGGAACGTGGTATAATAAAAAAATAACAACCAACGAAGATCGCGAGCGCATTGTTCGAGCCTATGAGCAAGGCACCCGACCAGCAATGTCAGCACTTTTTACATGCAAACCTTGGGGAAATGCTGCAAAACTCGTGTACAAACACGAATCCTTTGATTGTATGTGTAGGCTGACATCCAGCCATCATTGATAATGACGCAGTTTGTTGTGTGCTAAGTGCGGAGTGGACGTGTTGTGGGAGTTAGAAAGTATTATATTCTTTTGTGCGTGAGTAATGCGCCGAAATTTGCAAATATGCGCGTTGTTTTGTGCAGTGCGATGTTAAAGTGAGTGTTGTGCTTGTCTTTCCGTGCCATAAATGTGTGGTGTTAGTTTTTCTCCTTCACTACGTGCTTGCTTCGGCAAGCACATTGAGTTTGTAGTGAGGATAAAAACTTTCGTTACATGTTGTGGAAATTGCTTCGTTTATTACACACCGATAAATACAATTGGTGTTGTGTGTTGCGTGTGAAATAGTGATTAATTTTCTTGTTGATCTTGTGTCGTAAAATCAACAAGTCGCAATTAGTTTGTGAATTGATTTTATGTTCGTTTATTTATGCATCTTGGGTGCAGACTGCTGTCGGCTGCATGCTGAATTTTTTGACACTGCTGTCTGCTGCATGGTGAATTTTTTGACGCATCCTACACGGTGTCTGTGGGACGTGGTGTTGGATGTAACGTATTGGTGTTGGTATCCATACAAAAAAACCGCTGTTTGTTACCCGGGTAAAGACGATTAGACGAGTGTCCTAACTGTAGGGATCGGGAGTGGGGGTAAAAGGAAAAAGGTAAAAAAAAGGATAGAATGTATATCTGCGGGGCCACGACAGTTGAGGATTCCCTCAGAACTCAAAACCTCAGGAACTCATGAGTGATTTTGAGGGATTTGCGTTTTGAGGAAAACCTGACCGATCAACAAGCTGCGGGGCCACGACAGTTGAGACTTTCCCTCAAACTTCCTCAGTCACTCAAATCCCTCAAAAAGCGTCTCAAAACCAGTGTTGCCCCCATCTGGCAGAGAGACACTCACGGAGCTCATAAAATGATCGACCAATCGTTCGACCAGCTAAACGACTAGCGAAGTTATTCGATCGATATTTCCGAAGCGACCCGACCGCGCGTCGTTGAATCCGAAGCAACCCGATCGCATGCGCCGATGAATTCCAAGCGAGCCAATCACGTGCGCCGATTATCCTGAGCGACCCGATCGTGCGCCATTTCTTTCTCTCGTCGTTTCTTTCGACAGTCACGTACACAAAAATTTACACTTCAAATATTTTTTTTTATTTCACAATATTTTTTCACAATATTAACAACTATTGTTAATTCACTTTTTTATTATTTTTAACTACTATAAATTAGTAAATTAATCACATTTATCACTTTAAAAGAACAAAAAAACTTCAAAACACGTATACGATGAAATCTTGGCTGTAGATGAACATCTTTCCTGCACTGTGCACTGTTGCATGATGTTGCGGCTGTCGATGCTGTTTGATTCCACCCTTGAATGGTCTTCTGAAACACTTGAAATTGAAACACAAGAACATGATTAGCATCGAATAAATGTGCTGTATATTTTTCAACACTTTTACATACCTTTGAGGACACAGTTCGTTGATAATTCACTATATAAAACCTCCTCAAATCAACGCGTCCCTATTGCACTCTCTCGGATCACGAAGTCCGGCAACGCGGACTGTGTGCATGTGCGTGTTCCGCGTTTGCTTCTTCCTTTTTTCTTTGTAAATTGTTTGAAAATCACACTCGGGTCGCTCGGTCAGCACGATCAACACCAACACATTGACAAAACCGCTCACCACAGGGCACGAACCGCAAAAACCACTCAAAAATAGCGAGATGGAATGATGAAAAAGCGAGAGGTCAATATGAAATCTTCGGAAATTGTCAGATGGGCCGTGGCCGTTTGAGGTTTTCCTCAAATTTGGTCACACAAACAATCACTCATGCTGCCTCTCTTTTCGTCAGCGACAACAAACAGTGTTTGACAAATGCTATGTAATTCATGTAATTGTAATCTTTGTTCGAAGGTGTTTTTGATCAATTCAATGGAAAATATGATCAATAAAAAGTTGTTTTATGGAAAAGAAAGTATTTAAACTTTTTATCAATCAAAAGAACGAGATTCAAGGATAGTATTTCGCAACAAAAGGTTAGCTTTTAAATTAAAACGTATACCTAAATTGTGTCACACACTGTGCAACAAATGAACAATTTACCGTCGAAAAAAAAAATAAACACACAAATACGGTGTTAAATTATAATTAATGTTAATTTTAGTTCTTCAGTAGATATTTGCATTAACAATGGCACAAGAAAAGTGTGCTTTCATTGAAAAAAAAACCGTAAACAAAAATATGTTTTGTTTACATTCTGAACGGCAGAGGCATAGGAACTGTCAAAACGATTCCTCAAAAAAATCTCAAAAAGTTTTTGAGGTTTTTGTAGATCGGCCAGGTTTTCCTCAAAACGCAAATCCCTCAAAATCACTCATGAGTTCCTGAGGTTTTGAGTTCTGATGGAATCCTCAACTGTCGTGGCCCCGCAGCTTGAGGTTTTTGTTGATCGGCCAGGTTTTCCTCAAAACGCAAATCCCTCAAAATCACTCATGAGTTCCTGATGTTTTGAGGTCTGAAGCTGCGGGGCCACGACAGTTGAGGATTCCCTCAGAACTCAAAACCTCAGGAACTCATGAGTGATTTTGAGGGATTTGCGTTTTGAGGAAAACCTGGCCGATCAACAAAAACCTCAAAAACTTTTTGAGATTTTTTTGAGGAATCGTTTTGACAGTTCCGATGCCGCAGCCGTTCAGAATGTACACAAAACAAATTTTTGTTTGCAGTTTTTTTCAATGAAAATACACTTTTTGTGTGCCATTGTTAATGCAAATACCCACTGAAGAACTAAAATTAACATTAATTATAATTTAAAACCGTATTTGTGTGTTTATTTTTTTTGTTTTTTGCGACGGTAAATTGTTCATTTGTTGCACAGTGTGTGACACAATTTATGTATACGTTTTAATTTAAAAACTAAACTTTTTATGTGAAAGACTATCCATGAATCTCGTTCTTCTGATTGATAAAATGTTAAAATACTTTCTTTTCTTTAAAACAACTTTTTATTGACCATATTTTCCATCGAATTGATCAAAAAACACCTTCGAACAAAGATTACAATTACATGAAATACGTAGCATTTGTCAAACACTGTTTGTTGTCGCTGACGAAAAGAGAGGCAGCATGAGTGTTTGTTTGTGTGACCAAATTTGAGGAAAACCTCAAACGGCCACGGCAACACTGGTTTTGAGACGCTTTTTGAGGGATTTGAGTGACTGAGGAAGTTTGAGGGAAAGTCTCAACTGTCGTGGCCCCGCAGCTTATCATGTCGTAAAAAGTGAAAGTCAGCGAGGGAGCGAAAGAGAGGACATGAAAGGCAACCAAGTGAAAAGCGAAAAGGAGGCATTGTTCTTCAGTCTTGTGGTAGATTGCGACGAGTTGGTTGCGGTGCGGATTGATAAAAATATATTTAAAAAAAGAGTTAAAAGAAAACTATTATTTCGGATTATGTGTTGGGATGTGCGACGATCACGACAATGGCGCAGGTCGGTAAGATAATCAATATATAGCTGGCTCTTTAGATTGACGTATTGATTGATCGTATGGAGGGCACGTACGCAATGTTAATTCCTTTTTCTGTAGCGGTGTGAAGTTCGTAAAGAAAACAATTCAGGCAATCGTATTGTAAGAAAACAAGGCGTCCCTCAAACAGTAAAAGTGAATATGAGATAGTTTAAGATCACAAGAAAGTGAACCTCGAGCGGTTCTAGTGAAATTGACCCTTGTGTGTGGTGTAAGGGTGTGTATGTTAACACACACGCAGCGCCACGTTTGTTCTAAGTAACCATTTCGGTCCGGTATTGTTGTGACATGTTTGAGCGTGTTTGCGCTGCTCGTTCGCTGTCTAGTGTAGGTAGAATCTCAACGTGACAAAACAAGACTCACCAATGAAAAAAGAACTTCGCGCGGTTCCAGAGAAAATGATCCTAGTGTGTGTGTGTGTGTTTGTTAACACGCGCAGCGCTACGTTTGGTCTAAGTAACCATTTCGGTCCGGTATTGTTGTGACATGTTTGAGCGTGTTTGAGCAAACAATGTATTAGAAAAATAGAGAACCGATTGTCGGAAAAAGAGAGAACCTCGAGCGGTTCAGAGTGTTATCAACTCCTAATGGAAAAAGAGAGAACCTCGAGCGGTTCAAGATGAATTACAAATCTTATTTAAAAAAAGGGAACCTCGAGCGGTTCAGAATGTTATTAACTCCGAATGAAAAAAGAGAGAACCTCGAGCGGTTCATACTCATGTGTTTTTATTTGGAAGAGAGAGAGAGAGAGAGAGAGAAAGAGAGAGAGATAGAGAAAGTCGAGCGGGTTTTAACTCAGAAAATGTAGATCCTTAGAGGTTCCAGTATAATAATTACGAGATGGAAAATACACTAACACTACAGTTTTGCTGAGTATCTACACTACCGTTTAGACCTGACCGTGTAAACACACAAAACGAGTTTGAACAAAAGGTTATATGGAAAATTGGTTATTTTATGGTATTCTTTTTGTCTCTTCAGCAAGGGCGATATAACAAAAACAGAGGTGAACGCCTTGATCGAGGCTTTGAAGAAGGAGAAGGAAAAGATTTCCTTGCTAGAGTCACAGTTGGAGAAAGCGCGCGCGAGCTCTACTAAACGACGAAATGACTAGATTGAAGAAGCATCTGATGACCAGTTATCCCAATTCTCTCCGCGAGGATCTTCAACAATGCTACAACCTGGCATACAATCCATCAACGAGGTTTCCATGTTGGCGTCCATGTCTTTTGCGACACTACAAATACAAGCTTGGCAACCCAAGGAGGAAAAAGAATAGGTGGATAAAACGACCTTCGAGTGATGGGAGGAACGATTCGATGCGGCCATGGAATTCGCGGGAATTTCGAGTGAGTCCCTAAAAATGAGCGCTTTTAAAATGAAAGCAGGCCCGGCGCTGTTGGACATACTGGAAACATCAGCGCCAATCCAATCTGAGAAAGATGCGGATCTTTACCCGTACTCGAATGCAATTGATAGATTGGATCAATACTATGGTTCTCATCTATACGTTTTTCGTCAGCGTCAAAAGTTGCGAACGATGAAACAAATCAAAGATGAATCTGACTATCACTTTGTTAAACGAGTGATTGAATTTGGCAAGACTTGTAATTACAAAGATGATCAGTTAATCGAGACCATTGCGGACGTGATTCAGGTGCATGCCGTTAATCCCAAGGTACGCAAAGCAGGATGGAAAATCCTTAAGAAACGCGGGGCGATTAACGAGCTGTTGGATAGGGTGCGGGCTTGTGAAATTGAGGCTAACAATAAGATTAACTTTAATAGAAATCAACAGCCGATTTGATCTACGGCTGAGGTTTCTGCTGTTTCGTACGGTGCCTACCCAAAAACGGCGCCTCGCTCGGGGGAGTTTCAACGCGATAAATTGACGTACGGACAAAAACATTGGGGAATGCAGGAAGCTACAGGATTCATCAAAAGTGGCTTTTCCGGATTTGCAACAAATCGATCTTTTGGAATTCGTCGTATCGTATGTTGGAGATGTAACAGCAATTTGCATCGGCCAGAGAATTGTTACGCTATCGACAAGAGGTGCCGAAACTGCCAAACTGTAGGATATATCGAACGAGCATGTCGTCCTGATCTGCAGAATAAGGCGGTAAAACATTATTCAACGGAGGGCGAACCGTCTTAATCAGGTAAAACCCGAAAGATTGCGGCAATTACGGATGGTGACGATGCAGATAGATCTGAATGTGAAGAAAAGGCTGTAAGTAACACTTTTCTAACCGAGAACTATTAGTTTTCAATTCCTGTTGCTTAATTTTGTTTTTTTTCGATTTGTTTATACATTTATCAGTTACATATTTTCCAAATTGCTCATTATAAAACACATTTTCCATAAAAAGAATTCAAAAAAAAAGAACTGAATTGTTTGTATAGTAAATTAGTTGAGGGAACGTTCAGAACACTCATACTGATTGGAAGTAAAAACATATTGTCTGTGTAAGCGTTGAACTAATCAGAAATTCATGGAAATGTATATCCACATACGTATTAAACTCTTCTGGACATAAATGGCATTTTCGCTCGAACAATAATGATTTATTTTGATATTCAAGTGAATTTAACTAATTATAGTTATGTTTTAGGTTACATTGAAGCCAGCTCCAAAAACGAATGGTATTGACGCGGATCATGTTAGAACCAATGACGGTCAGTTGTATATGCTAAACCAAGGGGCAATCGATCAAGGATCAGTTGTAGGTTATGTAGCAGGCGTTCCCATTAAC
Organism: Anopheles funestus; assembly: GCF_943734845.2. NCBI lineage: Eukaryota > Metazoa > Arthropoda > Insecta > Diptera > Culicidae > Anopheles > Anopheles funestus. Next base: position 19,145,690 of record NC_064597.1, on the reverse strand, counting down.
TTTATGATTGACTCCGGTGCTGACGTTAACACCATCAGCAAAGATAATTTTGATTGTTTATCTAGAAATGATCCCGAAAAAACAAAATATTTCAGCTTAAGAAACGGTCCCTTGAAAGCTTACGGCATGAAAGACGACATTCCAGTAGTAGGATCCTTTGTAGCCGAGTTGTTCATCTCGACGGATCGTCCACGTACAATGGAAAAATTCTTCGTTATTCCAAAGGCGAGAGCTTTACTTAGCAGGAATACTTCGTTGAGATACAGCGTGCTACAACTTGGTATGGACGTACCAGTTAAGACATACCTGGGAAATAATGCAACACGATCAATGCCGGGAGAGATTTTTGTTTTGGCAGATGCGACAGAGTTTCCTAAGTTCAACGTTCCTCCTGTGATGTTGACTTATGATAAAGGGCTTCCTCCGTCTAGGAACGTGTTTACTAGCATCCCTCCAGCATTTAGGAATGAAACAGTAAGAAGACTAAGTGACCTTTTATCCAGCGGAATCATAGAACGTGTTACGGATGAGATGGAAAATTCATTCTGTTCATCTTTATTGGTGGTCCCTAAAGGCAAGAATGATATTCGCTTGGTCATGGACCTTCGAGGCCCAAATAAGAGCATCATAAGAACACCGTTTTTGATGCCTACGTTAGAAGCCATTTTAGCGCAGCTGAACGGTGCATCATGGTTTTCAACCATCAATTTGTCCAGTGCATTGTTTCACGTGGAGTTACATGAAGACTGCAGGCATTTGACGAATTTTTTTGCTGGAAATGGAACATACAGGTTCAAGAGGCTACCTTTCGGGCTTTGCAACGCACCTGACATTTTCCAAGGGATTCTACAAACCAAAGTACTTATAGGATGCCCAGGGGTGCTGAACTATTTGGACGATATATTGGTTTTTGGTAGTTCGAAAGAAGAGCATGATGATAATTTGGAAAAGACCCTCCAACGGCTGCGCGAGCACAATGTCAGGCTTAACTCAGCTAAGTGCGTATTCAGATCAAGATCGGTTAAGTTCCTGGGATTTAATTTATCTGGCGACGGATGGCGTATTGAGGATGATAAGAGGAAAGCGTTGGAAAATTGTACAGTGTTTCAAAGAATAAAAACCGATCCTACATTTTCTAAAGAATAATTTACAGTGTTAGCAAGAGAAGGGGCGAAGGTTGTAATAGCAAACGGAAAGGGTATGAAATTGACTAGAAACATACAAGATGTAAAACGAGTTTCAAACTGCGATATGGAAGAAAGATCCGAGGAAGATTTAGAAGAACCGATCGAAGTTACAGAGATCACTAAAAATACGAGCGATCAGTATAACAAACCGTGTCTTTTCGGTTGCCTAACAGGTATAAAGAATCAGTAATGTATCATATTTGCTACCAGGAGTAGAGGTGATGGAGGATGTAGGGATCGGGAGTAGGGGTAAAAGGAAAAAGGTAAAAAAAGGATAGAATGTATCATGTCGTAAAAGGAGAAAGTCAGCGAGGGAGCGAAAGAGAGGACATGAAAGGCAACCAAGTGAAAAGGAGGCATTGTTCTTCAGTCTTGTGTTAGATTGCGACGAGAACGGATGCTTGGTTGCGGTGCGGATTGATAAAAATATATTAAAAAAAAAGTTAAAAGAAAACTATTATTTCGGATTATTTGTTGGGATGTGCGACGATCACGACACTAACTACAGATCCAGAAGTGTTTTTTTATTAACCGCATAGTTCTTTTAAAAGACATTTTTACAAACATTAATTTCCTCAAACACATCAGTTTTGGCTATTTGGTTTTCCAGGTGGGAGTTGCATCTTAGGTTACAGTCTATGGTTATGCCCAGGTGTAATATAAAAGTTTTTTTTTTTTCAATACTTATCGGACTACTGATTTACACACTTCACTTGGCCTTACCTTGGGTAGGGGGACTCTCGATGCTCTTGAAATAATTGTAGAAATTACACCGGGATTGGGATTGCTTGTATGCAAAGTACGTGTACGCGGTTTGACTTACGCTTTTACAATGTTTATTTAATCGTTAAAAATTCCTTATCCATTACCACAGTTAAGGGCCGATTACAATATGTACTTTTGCTTGGTTTTTTCCATGGTAGAATGTGTCAAAATCGATTTGACAGATTCTACCAAGGCTTGGTAAAAAACATTCGGTTTGTCCTGTGTAGATTCTGTCACCGTGTCGTAGCATAGAAAAAACCAACTTTGTTCCAAGATTGCGATTACACATGAGCCATGGTGTTTTCTGTCAAATAGTGCAGTTTGAAGTTATTTTGACACATTCTACCATGGTAAAAACCAAGCAAAAGTACATAATGTAATCGGCCCTTTAATGTTCTAAAATTCCGTTCTGTTTATACTATTAGCTTCTAGTGTTGTCAAGTATCGATGGAGTTCAAATAATGTTCATGCAAATTAAATGTAAAGGGTTTTCATGGAACTTCTTAACTAAGTAATTCGTACTAAATTAAACAATAATAACACAATTATTTATTCTGGAAGCCCAGTTGTGAAACTGATCATTGACAACTGTCAACTCGCGATCGATCACCGGGGACTGACCGCTTTCTAACAGTTTTCACCAGTGGGACAAATTCAAATTTTCGACGCAACCCTATGGTGAATTGATGTATCAAACGAAGTTTTTTCACCACACCGGTGACATTACCATGGTGCTACGGTGAGCATTCATGTCAACAATCATTCAGTCAACAAAGCAAAGTGAAAGTGGAAGTGCTTAGCTGTAGAGTGTGATATCAAAGTGTTACGGTAAAATGAGCCCTACACCATCAACTTCATCTGGCCGCAGGAAGAGCCGTGAACTACAGGCACAACGAAAATTCGGCGCGTTTTACCGGCGCACGGTTGAACTAACCCATTCTATACTTTGACGAATTTTAATGTGCTGTTTGAGATGTCGAATATGGTAGTTATTTGATGTTTAGCAGATATGCTACACAGGTATCGGTGCTCATTGGTTTGCTCAATAGCCGTACCATCTGCTTTAACTGTTAATTTGACTTTATTTCTTGGAAAGGCCATTACCTTTGATTTGGCGCTATTGATTTTTCGATTTAGGTCGTTTAGTTTTACTTGGAGCCATATTATTGCTCTTTGCAGTGATCTTTCTACCGCTTTTGATGTCAGACCATTCGATTATAGCAAAGCTATCCGCGTACTGCAAAAGTTTTATCTTGCTGCCGTTAAGTTCGTGGCAGCTGCTTGAGTAGATATTGAAAAGCGTTGGCGAAAGTACATCTCCTTGAGGGAGGCCATTGTTTACCGTTCTTCTTATAGTATCTTTTCCCTCATTTATTTATAAGCTCCTGCCTGTTAGGAAGCTTGCAATCCATGCGATATCCTCTTCAGATATCATGTTTAGCTTAAGGATTTATAGGAGCTCTGTGGTTAGTGCGCTGTTGTAGGCATTTCTCACATCGATGAAAATAACCCCAGTGTACTTCTTTTTAGAGTTATTTTGTAATATTTTATGTACCAGGAGGTTCACTTCAGTAATGGTAGACCTATGTCTCCGGAAACCGAAACTGATTTCCGGAAGGAGGCTATACTTCTCCAAGTGTTCAGTTATGCTACGTAGTACCGCCGTGTTAACTATTTTGGCGCACAAAAGTGCTAAAGGTCTATAGTTCTCTACACAGTTTGTGTCTTTGCGTATTTTAGGAATTGCCACTACCTTGATCCTTTTGAGTTTCTTTGGTACTCTTCCTTCTTGATACATCTTATTCAGTTCTTTTATCAAGGCTTTGTATGATATGCTATCTATACCTAGTGAAGTGTTTTTTTAGTGTTTAGTATGTACTTCTGCAAGTCCAGAATTTCTGTGTCTGTAATGAAATACGGTGTGTACTGGTACCTTGATCTTTTTGGGCTGCCGAAATTGGGTCTTAGAAAATCTTTGGCATTGTCTGTGTTTTAGGCTATTATATTAATACCGTTATGGGTAGTTTATTCCCATGGAATTTTATACTATATCCCACAGATCTTTTTTCGTGCTGTCCGAGTTGACTTTGTCTAGCCAGGGTTCGAAATTCTTTCTTCTTTCCATTCTTTGTAGAAACCTTAATTTTGCCAGATCCTTTTTGAATTGAATGAAGTTTTCAATGCTACGGTTTCGATTAAAATTTCTAGGGGATTTGTTCTTTTTCTCCCATGCCTTTTGCAGCTTTTAATTCCACCATCTTTTTGGTGTAAAAGCGATGGTTTTGGTAGTTTACTTCATGATGTGCTGAAGGGTACACTTAATACTATTAATACTGGTATTGTCCGTACATCTAAAATCACGTATTTGTTTGTTTATTCTAAATGTATTTATCACAGCTCTTGTATTCGGTTTGACAGGTTTTCTAATGGATATGTGGATAATTTTATGCCCACTGTTACTGTGTGTTGGGTTGTAACCTTGCGCTCGATGTCCAGGACAATATTAGGTGACATAATCGTGATGTCAATGGTTGTGTTTCTTTTGTTAGTGTCCGCGTTTATATATGTATGTTCTTTGTTCTGTACCATTACCATATTATTAATCTTCTGTAGCGTTATCACACTTCTCATGTCGCAGTAGTGGTTTCCCCACGCAGTGTGATGCGCGTTAAAGTCACCTGTTATGCTAGACTTGATGTTATTTGCAGCACTAACAATTCTTCGCAGCCAGCGCAATTAGGCGTGTTTTGGTCTCGTTGGTTTGACATACGTGCTGATTATGGTAATACCGTACTCTTTCAATTTTACACCCGTAGATTGTACGAACTGGTTTCTATTGTGTATTTGTACGCTTTCTATTCCATATTTTTTATGTTCAAATATTCTATTATAATTTGATATACGTGATTGGATTGTGGGAGTCTTAGTTTACTGGCTGTTTCATCGACTAGCCAGGTCTCTTGTATGCAAATTACATCTGCGCTTTCGATATTTACATAGAATTTTAGTTCGTCTACGTTGTTCGCTAGTCCTTGTATGTTCATTTGTAAATTAAATGCGTTTGAAACCATCGATACTATTGGTTTTAAGAATCTTTTATGAAACGTTTAGTTGTAACGTCTTCTTTGTTATCTTTTATATGGCAGGTTTTGTATGATATAGTTTTTCCATTGTCTAGCGTGATTTTTGTATCATCCATATCCAAATCAATTCTCTCTTCAACTAAGGGAGCTGTGTATGTGGAGAAGAGACTTCCCTCTTCATCCGACGTGTAGTTTTCTGTGATTTTTTTAATATGTTTTTTTTCTGTTGTGTTCTATTTTTCGGTGTTAGAAAATATTAACTGTTTCCTTTACTGTTTCTTTAGGTGCTTCTTTTTTTGTTGGTGATTGTTCTGTGGGTTTGTTGTTATGATTTTCTTGTATTTTTGTAATTATTGTGGTGGTTGCATAGTCTCGGTAAGTGTATTTTGGTATTCGACACTCTCCCGCAGAATTGCAGCGCGTCACACGAGAAATTGGTAGCATTTGAATGACCATATATGGTCATGAAATCATAATCCGATGAAAAAGAGCTAGTGGCTAGGAAGCGAATTTAGTATATAAGGAGATAAAAATTTAGAATTCATTTAGTAGTATCGAAGCAGTCGTTACGAAATTTGAACTTAGACATTTCCAGCGTGCAGTAATAAAGTGTTTTAGCACAGGTGAGTTGTATACAATATATTTATTTCTAATTAGTTGTTGTTTGTAGTTTTTAAGTTTTTTTTAACTGAAAACATTTTTATTCTACTTACGAGGGGTACAACATATATTTCTGGCCTAGGCCACAAGAAGGGTGGCCTGATCGAATCTGACATTTTTATTCGAAAGTTTGACATTTTGGAGCGTAATCACACTCACAACGTTTTGACGTACGACCATCATTTGTGATGATTACATTGACTTGAAAAAAATCCGTTTGGCAAAAGAATGGAGTTGACCCGTGAACATTTTCGTGCGATCATTTTTCACAACTTTCGACGGGCACTATCTAGGCAAGACTGTTTTGATGAACTCAAATTTTTGTATGGCGATAAAGCACCATTCTATACGACTGTTACAGGGTTTCTCAGGCCAGCTCAACACCGTAACAGCACTTTTCAACAACGTGAAATGTGTATTCCAATTTGTATATCCAATTCGAACCCGGTAACTCTTTTCAACATGGTAAAACTAGGTCTCGCATCCATAAAACCATTACTCGGCACTAGGAAATGCGTACTTGACAAATACGTCGCTGACTGAATGTTTATACTGCCTATTTCGATACTATCATCATCCGTACCATTTCATTTGATATAATCAAATGAATATCATAAGTTTTAAAATTTAATTATTTCCAAAATAAGCTGACAAACCACACATATACGAGTATATGAAAAAATAATCTAATTTATTATTGTTTGGTTTGTTTTGAAAATAAATATATGTAATGCGTTGTATAATTTGTAAAACTAACGATTGTTTTGAAATTCGATTTTTTTTTTGAATTTAATAAAGAAAACATATTAACTACATATGCAACTACTTTACGTAAATTTCGAATTTTATTTCTTACACTGCTGATTGTTTTTTTCAAGCGAAAACAGTTGTTTTGCTTCATAAATTACTTCTATACATGGTTAAAGTATTCAATTTGAAAATGTAAACGCTAATTTGGGTTTGGACAACAACACCTTTTACATAGAAAAAACCTTTCCATTAGAAGAGAGGCAAACAACAAGTAGCGTGATACGTAAAGTAGTCTAAAAGTGTAGTCTATCTAAAATGAGTGAACCAGGCGAAAATTTGGAACAAAACAATGATCACGACACCGATATGGAGCTTGAAACTGAAGCAGTGATGGATTCTTCAACAACACAAAAAAGGAAGTTACGAACGACCAGCAATATTGATCGCGAAAGAGTTATCAATGCTCATCAGAAGGGATGTTCTGCTGCCGATATAGCTGCCAGAATGCTGAATATAAACCGGTCAACAGTTTACAGCATCATTAAGAAATTCGACAAGACATTCGAAGTTAAAGCTGCAAAACGTGGAGGTGATAAAGAAAAAAAGATCAGCCCGGACATAGGGCAAAAAATAAGGGACTGGATTGATGAGAATTGCACAATAACATTGCAACAGTTAGCCGACAAAGTTTTTGATGATTTCGGGATACGCGTTAGCAAACCTACTGTTGCCAGGGAAATCAAAAGTTTTCGCTACTCCTTAAAATGGATCCAAAAAATACCCGAGCGCAGAAATAACCCACAAACCCTAGAAATTCGTAAGGAGTACGCTTCACGCTTCTACGCGTTGCCAGGACAGGTCGCTGATACAAATGTGATATTTGTTGATGAAGTGGGTTTTTGTGTAAGCATGAGAGCAAGTCGCGGTAGATCGGCAGTAGGAACACCAGCTGTGAAAATCGTTTCACAAATACGCACAAGAAACGTCTCAATAATATGTGCCATGAATCGGTCTGGCATACAGCTTTATAAAACAGCAGAACGATCAGTCAATCGTGATTCCTTTTTGGAATTTATGAGGGATTTAAAACAAAAATTAACTGAAAGCTACAGTGGACGTATCATCTACGTTATGGACAACGTAGCATTTCATAAATGCTCCGAAATTCGGCAGGCAATTGAGGATGATGGGGATGAAGTGCGTTACCTTCCACCTTATTCGCCTTTTCTTAATCCCATCGAAAATTTATTTAGCAAATGGAAGGAAATTACGAAAAGGGCAAACGCGAACAACGATGCAGAACTTATTGAGGCAATTGATAGAGGAGCTTCACTCGTAACATCGAGTGACTGTGAAGGATATATCAGGAATATGTGGACATACCTTCATCGATGCCTAAATTTAGAAGAGATCTGTGATTAAGAAGAAATTTGTTCATTGTTGCTGAATTATTGTCTTGTTTTTTTATAGATAAGAAACGGCCTGGCCGTATTTTTATACGTACTAGACATACTTAAAAGTTACTGTGAATTTTCTATTCAGAATAAAAAAACGAATTGTTGTTACTAGGTATAATATCATACTTTTTTATTTATCGATTACTTCAATTATCTACGAGTGATGTTCTGCTGTATTAATCTTTCTGTATATCTCACAACAACAGACGTATACATTTTTACTCGTTGTTGCCCATAGATTGATCCGACACTGAGTTTATTAGCTCCACAAAGTGATGAGCCCATCGCAACGATCGATCGAGCCATCAATATTCCAGCGGTAAAAGTACTGATAAAGATACCACCGTAGAAGGAGACACGCAGACAATGGTCGATCGATCGAAGCGCCACCATTCCTGACTGATCGATGGAATAATCAATGTTCAAGTTTGGAATATTCTGAAGATGCAGTCTACCGCCGAGGAAGGAAAGCCGGGGAAAGGAATGTAGAGGAATTTAAATGTAGGGTAAATATTAAGTTTAAAAGGCAACATTGGGTCAATAAAAGGTCGTAGCCTCTCAGGACGCGCCCCAGTTTGGTTCTAGAGCTCGAAGTGAACGGACGTAAATCAGGAGTGAAAAATATACAGTGACAACATGGAGAAGAGAGAAGCTACTCTGAGAGTAGATTTCTCACATCTACCAGTAAAGCCACCCGTTAAAGATGTGATGGATTTCATCACATCTAAATTGCAACTAACAAAAGAACAAGTTGTACGCATACATCTGCGTACAAGCAGCATCAACGCCTTTATAGATTTAAAGGACGAGAGCGTGGCTCTAAAGATCGTCGAAAACAACGATGGAAAGCACACGATGCTTTGCCAAGGACAGGAGTATGCTATTCCCATCGCAATGGATGATGGGTCCGTGCTTGTTAAATTGCACGACATTTCCGGTAGAACCACTGACAACAATATTGTCAATTTCTTTTCTTATTATGGAAAAGTGCTAAATGTATCCGAAAGTACATGGGGAGAAGCAAGTCCATTTGCTGGGCTGCCAAACGGATATCGCTTCGTGCGAATAATAACATCAAAACCGATTCCCTCGTTTGTCCAAATCAACGGGGAAACCTCACTTGCAACACATCGAGGACAAAAACCAACTTGTCGTTACTGTGAGCTCCATGTACACCATGGAATGACATGCAATCAAAACAAACGTCTGATTGGGCAAAAAGCCACGGTGAACGATCGACTTAAACCATCATACGCAACGATCACGGCCAAAGAACCAACACCAACAAATCATACATCAAGCTTACAAGTGGAATCTCCAAAGCGGGTACAAACGGATACTCCAGGTGCAAAAGCGAATCCACTAAAGAGCACGAGTCCGGCAAAACAAAACGATAAGCAGACCAACGAAAGAGAAAGATCGACATCGGCTAAGAGACAAGCAGAGAGGCTTATTACTGATGCTGTGGCGATCGAGTCAAAGAGAGGCAGAACACGCTATCTAAACAAAAGCGATAACGCTCACAGAGGTAGGAAAAACGCGTCCCAATGACGCTTCCCACTACACACACTAACATGAACAATACCAGCTTGAGAATATTGTCGATAAATCTAAACAACCTATCAAGTAAAACAAAGATAGAAAGCTTACAGTCCACAATTAACAGGACGGATGCAGATATAGTATGCATGCAAGAAGTATACGAGAATAATCTACACATTAAAAATTACAATACGATCACAAACATCGATCACCATAAAAGAGGGACAGCTATAGCCATACGTGATGGATTAAAATATTCTAATATAGAAAAGAGCATTGACAGCAGATTAATCACACTGTGTATTAACGACAAATTCAAAATAGTTAACATTTATGCTCCATCTGGTACACAACAAAAGCAAAATAGAGAATATTTCTTCAGGCACACCCTAGCATATTATCTAAGAAAACCACACGAATATCTAATTATTGCCGGTGATTTCAACTGCATTATTCAAAAAAAGGATGCTACTGGAGTTTCAAACTACAGCTTAGCTTTAAAAAATGCGATGCAGCACCTTAAAATGGATGATAGCTGGGATCTTTTAAAAACCACAACAGAATACACTTATTTCACACACAACTCAGCCTCTCGCATAGATAGGATATATAAGTTATAGTTCTTGAAAGAGATGCTGTCGCTTCTAGGTGCAAAACTCGACTGAGTGTTTTATTCTTACTAGCTATATGTCACGAATACATTACATTTTATACGATTACATTTTATAGCGATAGTACAAATACAAATATCTAAATCTAGCGAAACATACAAATAACTAATCCTAGCGTTACGTCTCCCTTCATAGAGTCAAGCGTCCTCGCTTGGGTTTAATTTTCCGGTTTTCCCTACATATTTGGTCATATTTTACGTATTTATTTCTTGAGCCTAGATTTATGGATTTTTATGTTATAATTATCTACAAAAGTTAAGTCGTTGTTCTTATTTACTTTAGATGTTTTATAAGGTTCCTTGTCTTTAGTAATTCGTTGGTTAACCTTCACGTAAACAGCTTGACCTTCAGTTAACGCAGGAGGTTCTGTTAAATTTTGGTTTGCTCCTTCAGTTTTCTTATTTTGTTTGTCAAGTTTAATTTTAACATTTGATTGTAGTTCTTTAAATTTTTGGTAGATTTCTTCCGTGTTTGTTACTCCCTCTAAATTAAATACAATCGCTCTCGGTTTCTTCCCTGTAGCCGAGTGTATAGTATTGTTATAAATATCGACTATGATATTTATTTTGTCATTGAAATCTAGTTCGCTATTAGTAGAGTTCATAGTTCTGTACAGTTCTATCAGTGTCGAATGAAATCGTTCTACAATTCCATTTGAATTACTACAGCTGGCATGGTGGACCTCAATATTCAAATCTTGTAGGAATCCTGTAAATTCTATTGAAATAAATGCCGGTTCCTGATCGCATACTATAGTGTTAGGTCTTCCAAAAATTCTTATGTGCTCTGTAATAGATTTCTTAAGGTCAATGATAGTTCGTGTTTCTAAGGGGATTACGTTCGCAAATTTGGAGAAAGCATCAACGATTGTCAACATTTTTCTTCCCTTCATAAAGAAAATATCAATATGAATTTTTTCGAATGGTTTTTCTACGCAAACTGTTTTCTTTATCAGCTGCAGTGGGTTTCGATCATACTTGCATCGTTTACAGATTGCACAGTTATTAACTACAATTCTTACTTTTTTTTCCATGTTTGGGAAGAAATATGATTCAAGTAACTGTGCTACATTTTCTTTTATTCCCCTATGCGCGCGCTCGTGAGTTTCCCTAATTAATTTGTCCTGGTCTTCCGTTCTTTTCACATCTGTCACCAACAACGGGGAATAAACCAGTTTAAACGTTTTATACTGACAAAAATATTTCCGATATGTTTCTTGTATAGTTTGTATGATTTCTTTGGGTGCATGAATGCAGTTAGTTCCTTTTGTATTAATCTTTTCACGAAATATAGTTATAATTTGTTTTTCTGAATAGTTCCGCTTAAATATCATAAATCTGTGGTACGTAGGGAACACTTCTTCATGTGATTCGCTTTCATTGCCAATATTCAGAATAATTTGCGTTTTAAACGTATTCGTTGGTTTTTCCGTTGTTCGTATGTAATGGTCATCACTGGTATCTGCCGAGTGAATAGTATTATTAGTATTAATTTCGTCCTTGCTCGCTTCGATTTCATTGGGTTTAATTCGAGATAGAGCATCTGCCACGATATTCTCTTTTCCTGGCTTGTATACTATGTCAAAATCAAATTCGGTTAGCACCAATTTCCATCTTATTATTTTCTGATTTGCACTAGTCATAGAATATATAAGAGGTTGGTGGTCCGTTATTAATGTAAATTTTCTTCCGTATAAATACGGTCGAAAATATTTCACGGCCCAGACTATAGCTAACAACTCTTTTTCTGTTGTACAATAATTTTCCTCGGTTCTGTTTAAGGTCCTGGATGCATAGGCGATAGGACGATCCTTCCCTACGGTTCCCTGTGACAGTACAGCGCCGATTGCGAAATCACTTGCGTCTGTTGTTAAAATAAATGTTTTACTGAAGTCTGGGTATGCCAAAATCGGATCCATGGCTAGCAAAGATTTACATTTCTCGAAGCATCTTACTTTATCGGGAGTAAAGATGAATTCATTATCTTTGCGAAGTAATATTGTTAGTGGTCTAATAAGCTTGGCAAAGTCTAGAATAAATCGTCTGTAGTATCCTAATGTTCCAAGAAATTGCTTTAGTTCTTTTGGATTTTTTGGTATCGGCCAGTTTTGTACCACTCCAATTTTATCTACGTTAGGTTTCACACCTTCTTTAGTGACTGTATGGCCTAAAAACTGCACCTCCTTCCTGAAAAAATTGCATTTCTCTATGTTTATTTTCAATCTAGCATCTTTCAGTTTTTGTAAAATGCTCCTTATGTCTTTTACGTGTTCTTGGAAAGAGCTAGAGAATATGATGATGTCGTCCATATAGACGAGGCAACATAATCCTATGTGTTCCCTTAAAACAGTATCCATCACTCTTTGGAAAGTAGACGGTGCGTTTTTGAGTCCAAAAGGCATCCTTGTGAACTCATACTTCCCTGAGCTTACAGCAAATGCAGTCTTTTCTATGTCGTCCTCATCTAATTGTACTTGATGGAAGCCTGCTACAAGGTCTATTGTAGAGAAGTAAGAAGCTCTCCCTAGCCTGTCCAAGATTTCAGTGATATCCGGTATGGGGTATTTATCCGAAATGGTTTTTTCGTTCAGTTTCCGATAATCTATGACTAAACGATACTTTTTCAAACCCATTGAATCTTCTTTCTTCGGTACAATCCAAACCGGAGAAGTGTATGGAGATATGGATTCACGAATTATACCTTCTCTAAGCATTTTCTTCACTTGATCTTGTACCTCAGATTCAAATATCTTAGGATATTTGTATGATTTAGTGTGAATCGGAATGTTATCAACTGTTCTGATTCTATGTTTAATCTTATGAGTGAATGATAGCTTATCATCATCGAAATATAAAACTTCTGGAATATCTCGCAATAAATTTGTAATTGCCTTGAGTTCAAACTCAGCAAGGGAGTCGTCCTTTAGTTCGAAGTTCTTGTTAATTTTTACCTTAGGTCCTTCGTTTTCCAGGAACTCATTGTCAATTATTTCGATTTCATTTAGATTTATCTCGATATTTTTGTCCGTGTTATTCTTTAACGCTATAACTGATTTGTTTCCCTTGCTTGTGTAAATGCCAGGTAATATGGAAAACGTACCGTATGACTTTTCTTCTTCTATAATGAAATCCCCATCAGTTACGGTGTCTATTGTCAAAAAATGCGTTTGAAGGGCATTTAAGGTTGTTGACGGATTTCCTATAAATTTCTTATGCAGCGCTAATATTTTACGTCCTATTTTCAGCGTATTGTTACGAGTATCCAGAACTGCGTTGAGGTTTCTTAACGTTTCATAGCCTATTAACCCATCGAAAAAATTATGGAACGAATAAACGTAGAATTTGATTTTTCTATTTATACCAAAAATGTCAAATTGTACAGATTTCAAAATTTTTCCACTTTCTTTTAAACTTCTCACGAAGACATTTTCTTCGCTCATGCAATTCTCCAAATTTACGTGTTTAGGTGAAATATAGTTTTTGTTAGCACCTGTATCAATCAAGAATTTAAGAATTCCTTTTGTAGTAAATATTTGTAAGTATGGAATAAAGTTATTATTATTCAAGTGTCTGACCTTTCTCCTAAAACCATGTGAAAATTTAATTCATCTGACTCATTATCGACCGTTTTATCATCGGTTTCCGCGTTGTTAATTTGCATTCTAGATTTGAGTGTACGCATTGATACGTCATCATTCGTTTTTTTTTCTTGAAAACTTTTGTTCCTAAACTTATCTGACCACGGTTTATCGCTTTGCGTATTTTTGCGATTACTATACGATGTTGATGGTGTTTCGTTGTCATACTTTTTTCTCCCACGTTCTTCTGTGTTAGTCTGTTCTAGCTTTCTCCGATAGGAAGCATTCGTGTATTCGATGGATACCGAATAGGCTTCATCTAGGTCGTTCGGCTTACAGCTCCTCACATACGACGATAACGTTCCCTCAAGTCCATCTATAAAACGTGTGAGTGTGATTACACCAATCAGGTGATGTACTGCTGTAGTTGAATTTTTATATTCGTCTGCAGATGCGGTAATCGACCTTATCTTTGTTTCGAGTTTTTTCAAACTGTTGTAGTACTCTGCTAGAGATTTCTTTCCCTGACGCTCGTAAAACAGTTGTTGTATGTGTGAGGTCAGATCCCTTTTGTCGCCAAATGCGTTCGTTAGCACGTCTTTAATTTCTGGCCACGTGCTCACGTTTCCTGCTGCTATTACCGCTTCCCTAGCTTGACCAGTGATTTTGCACTTTACTGCTCGTACTAACTGATCATACATGGGCGATCCTTCACGATTTTTGAACAAAGCCAATGCAGTTTCAGTATCCTCAATCCACGCTTGCGTTTCACTTTTGTTTCCATCAAAATTTGGTAGATTACGAACTGGATCGGGCGTTCTGTATGATAAATAGGGGTCATCTGCTTTTGCTTTTAACCGTTTCATCTCTTCCAGTAGATCATTATGCGAGTTCGTCAGGAATCGAATGTGATTTAGCAGGTCTTCTTGGTTGCAATTGGGCTCCATGTTTTGCGTTCTTTTCTATTATCACTCTATTCTCACTATTACACGCTATACTCACGCACAGTCCAGATTGGTGTGTGTTGCGTTCTCTCGATGCGTGAGGCTTAGAGCTTCTTTTTTTTTTTTGGGTCGATGGTCTTCCTTCCTTTTGCGTTAGCACGGCGTGTTTGGGACGTTAGCTGGAACAGCTGCTTCTCTCCGCGAATCAACTGATATTCGCTCAGTGATGGTATAAACCGGGATGAGATGACTTATGCTTATTACCAGCAATTCGACTTTCGGCTGCGCCAGTTATAGTTCTTGAAAGAGATGCTGTCGCTTCTAGGTGCAAAACTCGACTGAGTGTTTTATTCTTACTAGCTATATGTCACGAATACATTACATTTTATACGATTACATTTTATAGCGATAGTACAAATACAAATATCTAAATCTAGCGAAACATACAAATAACTAATCCTAGCGTTACGTATATATATCAAAAAACCTACGAAATAATCTAAGAAGCGTTGACAACATTAGTGTATCTTTCAGTGATCATAAAGCTTACACAATTAGACTCGGAATTCCAAATGATACAGGACAACCTATCCTAAGACAAAAACTATGGGCATTCAGGAAGAACACTGTCAATGAAGATATAAAACTTGAATTTCATCGTAATTGGATCAAATGGACAAAACAAAAACAATGGTATCATACTTGGATAGACTGGTGGATTAAATTTGCTAAACCCAAAATCCAATCTTTTTTTAGGTGGAAAAACAGTTTATACTTCAAAGCATATAACACCTCATATCAAAGCTTAGAACAGCAACTGAATAACGCATATAACAACTATTATGGAAATCAAAATGAACGTAGCAACATTAACAAAATCAAAGGTAAAATGCTGACCCTACAAAGAAAACTTACAGAAAACTACATTAGGCCAAATAACACGTATATAGCAGGGGAGAATATTTCAACTTTTCATATCAATGAAAGGCATAGAAGACGTGCCAATATCGTCGGCATATACGACAATAACAATAACCTAATTGAAAATCAAGCAGAAATAGAAAACTTCATATTTAATCACTTCAAATCACTTTTTGACACAGATAATAATATTACAAATAACAATATCTTTACATGCAAACAAAAAATTCCAGAAAGCTGTGAAATAAACAACTCACTAAATGAGGCAATAACAACAAAGGAAATTTATGAGGTCATAAAACAAGCACCCTCTAACAAAAGTCCAGGAAAAGACGGCCTACCCAATGAATTTTACGAAATTTTTTTTGACACAATTCATAAGGAATTGAATTTAATAATCAATGACGCAAACAACAAATACATTCCAGAGGATTTCACCGAAGGCATAATAGTGCTCATAAAAAAACAAAAACACTCAAAAAATAACATAGAATCTCTACGACCAATAACATTAGCAAATGCCGATTACAAGATATTTAGTAGAGTTCTCAAAACAAGATTAACACGCAGTATTAACTAATTCACAAAAATGCAGTAATAGATCAAAAAACATATTCCAAGCTGTCCTTTCTATCAAGGATAAGATATTAGAAATCAACCAGCTAAAAAAAACGGGAAAACTCATATCTTTTGATCTCTCAAAAGCTTTTGATAGAGTTGATCACAATTTCCTGTACAATAGCATGCTTAGCGTAGGCATAAATCAAATGTTTATAGATAAAATTCGGGAAATCAACTCTGTGTCTTATTCAAGACTCTACATAAACGGTAGTTTAAAACCAAAAATACATATTAGAAAATCAGTTCGTCAGGGTGACCCAATGGCAATGCATTTATTTGCAATATATCTTCATCCTCTTCTTGAAAGATTAGAAGAGATATGCAATAACCAACATGACATTATAAATGCGTATGCTGATGATATTTCCATAATTACTACAGAAAAAGGCACAATAGAAAAAATCAAGCAAACTTTTGACGCTTTTTGTGCAGCATCTGGTGCCAAAATGAACACAGAAAAGACCAAGGGGATAGACACAGGCTTAGTGAATAATGCAACAATAATTAATACTGCCTGGATTACAACAGAGCTTAAAATTAAAATACTAGGAGTATGGTTTACAAACTCACTAAGACTAATGATTAAACTGAATTGGGATGTCACTACCAAAACATTCGCTCACTTAGTGTGGCAGCATAAAATGAGAGATATCAATCTACCACAGAGAGCTATATTAGCTAACACATTCCTAACTTCTAAATTATGGTACCTTGGGTCAATTTTAACCCCAAATAAACATCATATAGCCAAACTCACCTCAATGTTAGGCCAATTTATGCGGCCAAGAGGTGGACTTAGAGTCAGCATACTACAACTAGCTCTAGCCAAAGCGAACGGTGGGTTGAATTTGCTAACTCCCGACCAAAAGATTAAATCTCTCCTAACGTCCAGGCATTTAAAAGAAAGGAAATACATGCCATTTACTGAGAAATTTTTGAACAATATTGAAAATCCACCTTGTATTTCCAAACTCCCCAGTTACTATCCATGTATAGCCACAATAGTCCAAGAATCTGCTTACCTTCCAACTTCACCAAACATAAAATTAACAGCGAAACAAATACACAATAATATCCTGAAATACTTGCCCATACCACACGTAGTTCAAAAATATCCTAACATGAATTGGAAATCTATCTGGAGGAATATTAACAACAACTGCCTGAACTCAAATGAAAGAAGCACTTACTACATGCTAGTTAATGAAAAAATAAAGACCAAATCAAAAGAATATGAGTTAGGAATAGCAGATAACGATAAATGTCACGCTTGCGGGGAAACAGAAACACTGAAACATAAATTTATAGAATGTTATAGAGTAAAACAACTATGGAATGATTTGAAAACAATTGCAATTGAATTAGACATAATACTACCAACATTCGACGAACTTACTAAACCAGAACTAAAAAACTGGAAAAAAGAAAAGAAATCAAAACTACTTAAAATATTTTCTCGATACATAGAATTCATAAACAACAACAAATCAATTGCACTAAATTCACTAGATATATCTAATTTAAGGTACATAGTATTAAGCTAAATCTGTATTGTTTTAATAAAAAAAAAAAAACAGTTTACAGCATCATTAAGAAATTCGACAAGACATTCGAAGTTAAAGCTGCAAAACGTGGAGGTGATAAAGAAAAAAAGATCAGCCCGGACATAGGGCAAAAAATAAGGGACTGGATTGATGAGAATTGCACAATAACATTGCAACAGTTAGCCGACAAAGTTTTTGATGATTTCGGGATACGCGTTAGCAAACCTACTGTTGCCAGGGAAATCAAAAGTTTTCGGTACTCCTTAAAATGGATCCAAAAAATACCCGAGCGCAGAAATAACCCACAAACCCTAGAAATTCGTAAGGAGTACGCTTCACGCTTCTACGCGTTGCCAGGACAGGTCGCTGATACAAATGTGATATTTGTTGATGAAGTGGGTTTTTGTGTAAGCATGAGAGCAAGTCGCGGTAGATCGGCAGTAGGAACACCAGCTGTGAAAATCGTTTCACAAATACGCACAAGAAACGTCTCAATAATATGTGCCATGAATCGGTCTGGCATACAGCTTTATAAAACAGCAGAACGATCAGTCAATCGTGATTCCTTTTTGGAATTTATGAGGGATTTAAAACAAAAATTAACTGAAAGCTACAGTGGACGTATCATCTACGTTATGGACAACGTAGCATTTCATAAATGCTCCGAAATTCGGCAGGCAATTGAGGATGATGGGGATGAAGTGCGTTACCTTCCACCTTATTCGCCTTTTCTTAATCCCATCGAAAATTTATTTAGCAAATGGAAGGAAATTACGAAAAGGGCAAACGCGAACAACGATGCAGAACTTATTGAGGCAATTGATAGAGGAGCTTCACTCGTAACATCGAGTGACTGTGAAGGATATATCAGGAATATGTGGACATACCTTCATCGATGCCTAAATTTAGAAGAGATCTGTGATTAAGAAGAAATTTGTTCATTGTTGCTGAATTATTGTCTTGTTTTTTTATAGATAAGAAACGGCCTGGCCGTATTTTTATACGTACTAGACATACTTAAAAGTTACTGTGAATTTTCTATTCAGAATAAAAAAACGAATTGTTGTTACTAGGTATAATATCATACTTTTTTATTTATCGATTACTTCAATTATCTACGAGTGATGTTCTGCTGTATTAATCTTTCTGTATATCTCACAACAACAGACGTATACATTTTTACTCGTTGTTGCCCATAGATTGATCCGACACTGAGTTTATTAGCTCCACAAAGTGATGAGCCCATCGCAACGATCGATCGAGCCATCAATATTCCAGCGGTAAAAGTACTGATAAAGATACCACCGTAGAAGGAGACACGCAGACAATGGTCGATCGATCGAAGCGCCACCATTCCTGACTGATCGATGGAATAATCAATGTTCAAGTTTGGAATATTCTGAAGATGCAGTCTACCGCCGAGGAAGGAAAGCCGGGGAAAGGAATGTAGAGGAATTTAAATGTAGGGTAAATATTAAGTTTAAAAGGCAACATTGGGTCAATAAAAGGTCGTAGCCTCTCAGGACGCGCCCAGTGGAAGGGTTGTTGTGTGTGATCTGGCATAGTGACACTGTATTTATCGGAGGTGTTTTAAATACTTAAAATATCGGATCACTAACGGGTAGCAATACGGATAAGCAGTGAACGGTTACTGACAACTTATCAGATTCCCATCCTTAATCCGACGGTATCTTTAGATATTTATTTATTTATGTGACCTGCTCCTGGCAAAGCTTTTCAAAAATCGCTTTCCGCAAACCTCTCGTAAAATGGATCTCCTGGCAACACTTTTTTCCTAGTTCCTAAGGAATCGATATGTTTTATATTTCCCGAGACATCTAAATTCCAAAAGTGAATCTAAATGAAACTATTCAACAGCCAGAATTATATCAAAAAGCTTTATTTTATGCTACATGAATTAGAAGAGGGTGGTTAAAAGAAAAAGCAAGGAACAAAATAAAATTTTTATAAATTTTATCTTACCA
Source organism: Anopheles funestus (assembly GCF_943734845.2). Taxonomy (NCBI): domain Eukaryota; kingdom Metazoa; phylum Arthropoda; class Insecta; order Diptera; family Culicidae; genus Anopheles; species Anopheles funestus. The sequence goes on along the minus strand of NC_064597.1, from coordinate 19,125,983 downwards.
AGACCAAGACACGACTAATTTTCATAAACTATACCAATAGCAAACCTAAAATATGCTTAATTCCTCCTAAAATTATATGCAATAAATGTAGATAAATTTGGGATAAGAAACAAATTATGCTCTTAACACCTTGTTGACGGGCGATTTTCGGCCAGAACGTGTTGGTATCACCGCATACGTTTGTTGTCTTCGGCGCTGGAGAGTATAGCGTGTCCCGCCGCACGATGTTATTAGTTACTTGAAATCTGTCACACACATAGAAACATTACATTACATTAACAACATTCAGGACGTACAAGTCCATCCCGAATCAGAATCGGCTAAGCGAGGACGGACATGTCCGTCCACCCGTCAACAACGTTCGGCTGAGCGAGGACGGACATGTCCGTCACCCGTCAACAAAGTGTTAATTTTGCTTCACACGAACTAAAAGAGCACTGAAACGTCGAAAGATAAATAAACAAGCTAACTAAATACTACCAATTCATAAATATGTATTTTGTTTTTCAAATGACGGTTAAATTAACGGTTAAATTTTGTAATGCTGCAGATCGATTTCAATGGAGCATCGAAATACATAAACTAAACAGGTTGCATGACAGATCTGCCGAATACGCATTTCCTAGTGCCGAGTAATGGTTTTATGGATGCGAGACCTAGTTTTACCATGTTGAAAAGAGTTACCGGGTTCGAATTGGATATACAAATTCGAATACACATTTCACGTTGTTGAAAAGTGCTGTTTCGGTGTTGAGCTGGCCTGAGAAACCCTGTAAGAACTGGTATAATGGATTTAGTCGTGGCCGAAGCTCGCTCAGTGACGAATTTCGTGAAGGTCGTCCAAAAACGGCCGTTGTGCCTGAGAACATTGATGCCGTTAGAAAACTAATTGCACAAGATCGTCATGTGACATACCGTGAGATAGAGGTATCTTTGGGCATTTCTTCCACCAGCATAAACACTATTTTGCACAAACACCTGGGCGTAAAAAAAGGTTTGCTGTCGTTGGATCCCGCACAATTTGACAATCCCTCAAAAAAAGGCTCGCGTCAATTGGTGCAAGGAGTTGAGTTGATCGTCGAGTTGATGGGTCATCCGCCCTACAGCCCTGACTTGGCACCCAATGACTTCTTTTTATTTGCGCACATTAAGAAAAAAATGCGTGGTCAACGATTTTTGTCGCCAGAAGATGCTGTTGAAGCGTTCAAAACCCATGTTTTGGGGTGTCTCAATTGGAGTGGAAAAAGGGCTTCATCAATTGGTTTGAGCGCATGCAAAAGTGTATTGATCATAGTGGAGAATACTTCGAAAAACAATAAAACCATTTTTGATGATAAATATTTGCACTTTCATAATCAGGCCAGAAATATAAATAGCAGCCTACGTACGTTCCAATAAGCTCGAAGTCGCAGAAAAATATTCGCCGACGAAATCAACAACATGAATTGCAGGAAGAACGCGACGACGACGAATAAGGATCGTGAATGTGTGTGCTCTTTGTTAGATAATGGGAAAACTCAACGAGAAATAGCGGATACTATGGGGATAAAACGCACCACCACCCACCAAATCGTAAAGAATTACGAAACAAACGGACGAATTTACAAAAAGAGAATGGCACCTCCAAGTAGTTCAAAAGTAACTGAAGAAATATGCGAAAAGATAAGAGAGTGGCTTGGTGAAGATTGCAGTCTAACGCTCTTGCAGTTGAAAAATAGGATTAGTGCGGAATTTGCGCTAGATGTTGGAATATCAACGATAGATAGGGCCATCAAGGGATTTAATTTCAGTTTTAAAAGAACGTCTATTGTACCAGAAAGCCGAAATTGTTCGACCACTATAGCTAAGCGGAAGGAATACACACTGCAATTTTGAAATATTTTAAGTGAATCCAACCCTGAGGCAAACATTATATTTATTGACGAGGTAGGATTTAATGTTTCCATGCGATCTGGATACGGACGCTCCATGGTGGGTACACCATGAGTGAGATCGAGGAATATTTCCATTTATTGCGCAATCAACAAAAACGCAATATTGAGCTACGCATCGCAAAGATTTCCGTCCAATACCGTGACATTTGTAACTGTCATAGAAAAATTATTTAATGATCTACGCGAGAAAAATATCACGCAGTGAGTTAGTAATAGAAATGAAAAAGGAAGAGAAATATTTGCGAGCAGTGCTGAAGCTTGTAGCACAGTAAAACTATTACGCCGTTTAGGAATAGCTTTTAGAGAACATGAAAGTGAACAAAGCGGCCGAAAGAAAATTACATGTCATGTTTAGAGTATTTGGGGAGATACGATGAATTTTGAAAATAACATTTAGAAAAATATGGTCACCAAGGTCGTGAAAATGTAAACTGCTTGTCTCATCACATTTGCGAAGAATTTTTAGAAATCATAAGTAAAAACATTGAGAACAAAATAGTTGAAGAGGTAAAATTAGCTACATACTACAGTATCATAATAGATTCTACTCCGGATATAGCTCACAGAGATCAACTTACTTTCATATTAAGGTATGTTGCATCGAGTGGAAAAGTACTAGAACGTTTTTTAGGATTTATTCCAATTAACAGTCATAATGCCTATCTCGAAAAATAAGTTTTAAATAAACTAAATACATTAGGATTAAATATTTCTAATTGTCGAGCCCAATCATTTGATAATGCGTGCAACATGCATGGCTAATACTCAGGATTACAAGCTCGCATTAAGCAACATAGTGGAAGTGCAGTTTTTATCCCCTGTGCTAATCATTCCTTAAATCTAGTAGCCAATTTCGCGACCGAAAATTGTAAAACGCTGCAAACTATTTCAGATTTTTCCAAAAATTGTATTTTTTTCCTCTTCAACCCACCGAAGGAATAGCAATACGGCCAGGCCGTTCTTTATGAATAAAAAAAAACCCACCGATGGAAAACTTTAGGTGAGTGCGTAAAAAATAATGAAACACCAGTGTTTTTGAAACGATGCTCAGTTACCAGATGGTCTGCCAGAGCAGATGCAGTTTTGGCATTAAAATTGCCGTCAATCTTCCTCCTCGTTCTCTTGTTTATTTTAATGTAGATGAATTCTTAGATGAAACACCCCCTTCTGTTTTATTTATTCCTCTGTTACACACTTTTTTGATTAATTAATCATAGTTTAATAACATGTAGCTTTATTTTCTTTTTTATGGTATATTGGTGGTGGTAGCATTGTGGTGATGGAAGAAAAAACAAAATCGTTTGCACATAGGAGACAGTGCGGAAGGCAGCAGGACAATCTAAGAGGGATGCAACGAGAAACCCAGAATTAGAGGAAAGCTACACGACGACGTACGCCTACGCATGGAATGAAGCGGTTTTCCACGTTCCGGCTGGGATCATATCAGGTCGAGGAGGATTTAGTGGGCATGGCATCGATCGTAACTCTTGTATCGAGTGATTGCGATCGATGAATCCCACACTACCCTTGGATGGTTGGTTGGTTTTCGGGAGTCTTTTGAAGATTTCCCTCCTCGTAAAAAAAAAAATAAAAAAAAACATTTTATAAACACAAAAAAACCTGTACTTCATGTATCTAATTCTATCTTTTTTATCGACAGGGGCAGTACAGCAGTACAATGGCAGTGGATTCACCTCGTGCATCGCTCGTCGTTTTAGATGCTCAACCACGCTGTATGGAAGCTGTACACTTTTCAGCTACGTGATCATACGAATTAAGATAATATGGCATTCCAGAACCACCGGATGCCTATCTCGCCAACTAAGGAGTAAGAATGTACATTTGAATTTAAACAAATTTTGTGTGTGATAAATTAGTCTTATAAATTTATCGTATTTACAGGATACAACATTGACGCTTCATGCAACCAGCTTCTTTCCAGCGATCTTTGCATGTTTGGAAGATAGATAAACGTATGACGTAAAAGTAAGTATTAAGCATTTCAGTGTTTATTTAATGTTAAAAAGTCCAAGATTTATGGCTTTGCCGTTATATATCAGTTCATTGAAAGTTCACTATCGCAGTTCATTATCGCAGTTCATAACTTAATACTATCCTTAAATTAGTCATACGGCCTGGCCGTCCTAATTGAAATAAGAAAAAAATCCTTAATTAAGTACCTTATCGTACTCTTCGAATATTTAACAAACTTACTGACTACTTATTTTACGCTTATGGCAACTAGACTTATTTAAAAACTTATTCTTATATACATTATCGCTATGATGTAAAATTAATTGCATCCAATTCTTTAAATCTATATCACTGCAGTTCCCGCCTAATTCCTTAATCACTAGTAGTGTATGAATATATTTACAAAGCGCTATTTTAATCCCTTTTTTACCCCTTCCTGTCCATGAAAACTTAACTAGCATTGAGGGTCCTATAATTAACTTAAAACTATCACACGTGCGTTGCTTATTGTCGCCAGTTGTTACTTTAGATTTCATCCACTGCACAAACTCTTCCCGTACTGATCTGTTTTCTAATTTGTTTTCTAGAGAATTCAGCTCTTCGGACGTCTGTACAGCGCGGAACGTTGGTCCTTGGTTCGATGGGATCAGGTTGATGTTATGTGGCTGGCTGAGGTTTGTGGTGTCCGGTGGCTGGCTGAAATTTGCGGTATCCTGTGGCTGGTTGATGTTGGGGTTATTCGGTGGCTGGCTGAGGTTGGCGATTTGGAAAACTAATTGTTGGACCATTGTGGTCAGATAGTCCACCTTATCGTTAAGGGCGTCATTCTGCATCTTCAGCACCGTAAAAATTTTCCGCAAGGTCCGATACTGTTTATCGGTTTCGGATGGTGGACGCAAATTGTTGTTGGTGTCGTTTTGCCGGTTATTCATCTAAAATTAGTTAGTGTAATGTTATACACATTTTAGCATCAAGCAGTCTTACTGAAAATAATTTAATCTTACCTTTAATTTGTTGTTGCTTTCAAATATATATATATATATATATATATATATATATATATATATATATATATATATATATATATATATATTTTTAATCCAACAAATTTGCAGCACTTTTGCACTTGAACATTGATTGATTGAATAAAAAAAAATTTCAAATTTCTTTGATTTTCAATTTTGACAATTGTTTTGAAAGGCCAGGCGAAAGAATTCTTTGAAAGTTATGATATTTTTAAGAAAAATTTAAAAATTCGATAAATAATTTAATTTTCATTTTAAAGGCTCCCGAAAATGGGTACATGCCGAAAGATGATGTTTGACAGCACAAAACTGTGTGATTTTGTATGCAATGACAGCGTGGTCTACTAGATTAAGCATGAAAACTGCAACATCTGACAACAAAATTGTCGAGACGGGCAGCACAAAATTACATTTTTAACCACTTTGCGGCCACAAAATTAGCAAAATAAGAGTAGCAAATTGTTTAAAATTCAATTTTCTAATCATTTCAGACGTTTAACCATCTGGTCTATCAAAAAAGTTTGCCAAACTAAAATTTGCCAAACAAAATAGAGGTGGTCTATCAAACAAGTTTGTCAAACAGATTTTGAGCTGTCAAATTTGAAGCATCCCCCCCTAGGCAAACAAGTGCTTGAAATCGCATGCAATCCTCTATTTTTGTGCCACTTGCGTCGGCCCATATAAAAAATAGGGGATTCGTTGTATGAAATTAGGGCACAAATAGGGGCTTCAGGTACAGGCTTTTGCGGCTGTGTGGGTGAGCTTTGACAGTCCAGCGGTATGTATGTATTGGTGAGATACGGTAGGTAGGTATGCATGTAGTGGTAATAAATGGTTTCCCAATGTGCAATTCAACCACGCCTGCTAATAAATACTATTGCCGCTATGTTCTGGCCTACAGGCGAAGTGAGATAAAAAACGTGCACATACGCATATACACGGTACGCTGTCGATCCCAATTAGCCCTTTCTCCCTCTACCTAACTAACGATCATCCTGCTAAAGCGAGAATGCACGTTGGGATCGCGCATCGATACACACTAACACATTCAAAGACACCATGTGTACACACGTGTGTACACAGCGTACGAGCGCCTGCACGATCCTAGGGGCGTGACGCGGGTCGATGTGGAATCCATGTGGAACGCATCGGGATTGCTCGCAGCGTACGGGCGCATGCACGATCCTGGCGGATGAATATGGAAGCTTTCGAGTCCATGTGGAATCCTGTCGGAATCCATATGGAATCCTCACGGCGTCCATGTGGAAAGCAACGCTAGTCCTCGCAGTGTACGGGCGCTTGCACGATCCTTGCGGGTGAATGTTTAATGCCGGTGAATGAGTCCATGTGGAAAGCAACGCGTCCGCATCGTACGGGTGAATGATGAATCCTTATGGGTCAATGTGGAAAGCTACAAGACCGCTCGCAGCGGACGGTGTTTTGGTCGCGATGGTCGTAGCGTAGCGTGCAAAAGCGCGTTCAGTTTTCTTCATTTATTTGTATTAAAATTATTATTTATTTACAAACTACCGATTACAATATGTTGACCACACTTTGGGCTAATAGTTGCAAGATTTTCCCGTGAGATATTTAGATAAAATAATACTAAAATACAATGACAAAAACGAGGTATTTTTCGTTACAATTCTATGCCTTGCTTTAGCTATTTCCTCGCGGCCGCCCGTAACGGCTTTGGTTTTTAGCGAATAACTAAAAAAGTTGAAGAGCTAGACAAAAATGATGTTTTACAAAGTTGTAAAGAATAACATTTCGTATCTTTTAAAGATTTTTGCAGATTTTTATACAATTGATTAACCATGTTATTTTGATTAAATATATCGGGGATTGCTTTAGCGTCACAAATTTAATTTGTAAATACTTTCAAACATACGATGTAGATAAAAGTGTAAAGGACAGCGTTGACCTACTTATGAACAACTGTTATGAAAAATTTAGGACTTCTGAACAGCTTTTAAATTGATCGTTCACTGCCTGTAGTCCCATCGTTCGACACCTAATCGACGCATCCTTTTACATTCATATTCTTTACCTATGTACCCGAACGCATAACTGGTACGCGAGTCGGTGTTTAGCCGGTAAGCATTTCTTGACCAAGCAATGCTTTGTGGTATGACTCAGTTATCATCAGAGGTATTCGGTTTCCCCTAGTCGGACCTACATAATATCCTGTGTTCATTACCTGCCTACAAGAACCAGTAACACCTTCCGCATGTATAGGCGCGTAGCGACAACGAACAGTGCTAGTTACCTGTCGTCTGCCTGAACGCTCATGGGGAAAAAATAGCACGTGTAGCAGCTACCTCGTATTTCTGTGTGTTTAAAGAAATTTTCCATAAAACCACACCTTAAGGGTAGTTAAAAAGGTCCAAACAGCGTTTAATATTTTTTATCGGAACGGCCGTATGGTAGGAAACAAACCTGTCATGCAATATTTTTCCCCAAAAATATCTAAAAGCACGAAAGAATTATTTTTTGCATCATACGTGCAGTGAAATCCATTCCCATTCAGCTTTATTTATATACGGTACACAACGTACCCCCTCAACGACTGGTCGGATGGCGCAAATGTAAGCATGACTTTCTTCTACACCAATTTCTAATCCAATGTTCTCTATCATTTCAGCAAAAGCTCCAAGGAAATTGTATGGGGAAAAAAGATTCTCTCACGCTCTCACGAGAGAGTGAATTTGAGGAACCCCCCTGGCGTTTTTATTTTCTGGAATTCATTCATTTTTTTGCTAAAATCCGGCGTAGCTCCACACGCTATGAACGCTCGCGGGCGACTGAAGCGGGCGTGGCTACGCGGGGCTTTATATACCAACCCGGTTTGAGTGTGTGCGTGTGGTCGCTAAATGTCTTCCTCCGGGACTCCGCGGTGGATTCCGAACAGACCCGTTAGGGACCATGAGAACAAAAGAAACTCGACCGCATGAACTCGCTTTTGCATGACTGGGATCCATGTGGAACGCATCAGGATTGCTCGCAGCGTACGGGCGCATGCACGATCCTGGCGGATGAATATGGAAGCTTTCGAGTCCATGTGGAATCCTGTCGGAATCCATATGGAATCCTCACGGCGTCCATGTGGAAAGCAACGCTAGCCCTCGCAGTGTACGGGCGCTTGCACGATCCTTGCGGGTGAATGTTTAATGCCGGTGAATGAGTCCATGTGGAAAGCAACGCGTCCGCATCGTACGGGTGAATGATGAATCCTTATGGGTCAATGTGGAAAGCTGCAAGACCGCTCGCAGTGGACGGTGTTTTGGTCGCGATGGTCGTAGCGTAGCGTGCAAAAGCGCGTTCAGTTTTCTTCATTTATTTGTATTAAAATTATTATTTATTTACAAACCACCGATTACAATATGTTGGCCACACTTTGGGCTAATAGTTGCAAGATTTTCCCGTGTGGTATTTAGATAAAATAATACTAAAATTCAATGACAAAAACAAGGTATTTTTCGCTACAATTATATGCCTTGTTTTAGCTATTTCCTCGTGGCCGCCCGTAACGTACTGGCTTTGGTTTTTATCGAATAACTAAAAAAGTTGAAGAGCTAGACGAAAATGATGTTCTACAAAGTTGTAAAGAATAACATTTCGTATCTTTTAAAGATTTTTGCAGATTTTTAAACAGTTAATTAACCATGTTATTTTGATTTAATATGTCGGAGATTGCTTCAGCGTCACAAATTTAATTTTTAAATTCTTTCAAACATACGATTTGGATAAAGATGTAAAGGACAGTGTTAAACTACTTATGAACAACTGTTATGAAAAATTTAGGGCTTCTGAAAAGCTTTTAAATTGATCGTTCACTGCCTGTAGTCCCATCGTGCGACACCTAATCGACGCATCCTGTTACATTCATATTCTTTACCTATGTACCCGAACGCATAACTGGTACGCGAGTCGGTGTTTAGCCGGTAAGCATTTCTTGGCCAAGCAATGGTTTGTGGTATGACTCAATTCTTGTCAGAGGTATTCGGTTTCCCCTAGTCGCACCTACATAGTATCCTGTGTTCATTACCTGCCTACAAGAACCAGTAACACCTTCCGCATGCATAGGCGCGTAGCGACAACGAACATTGTTAGGTACCTGTCGTCTGTCTGAACGCTCATGGGGAAAAAATAGCACGTGTAGCAGCTACCTCGTATTTCTGTGTGTTTATAGAAATCCATAAAACCACACTTTAAGGGTAGTTAAAAGAGACCAAACAGCGGTCTAATATTTTTATCGGAACGGCCGTATGGTAGGAAACAAACCTGTTATGCAATATTTTTCCCCAAAAATATCTAAAAGCACGAAAGAATTATTTTTTGCATCATACGTGCAGTGAAATCCATTCCCGTTCAGCTTCATTTATATACGGTACACAACGTACCCCCTCAACGGCTGGTCGGATGGCGCAAATGTAAGCATGACTTTCTTCTACACCAATTTCTAATCCAATGTTCTCTATCATTTCAGCAAAAGCTCCAAGGAAGTTGTATGGGGAAAAAAGATTCTCTCACGCTCTCACGAGAGAGTAAATTAGAGGAACCCCCCTGGCGTTTTTATTTTCTGGAATTCATTCATTTTTTTGCTAAAATCCGGCGTAGGTCCACACGCTACGAACGCTCGCGGGCGACTGAAGCGGGCGTGGCTACGCGGGGCTTTATATACCAACCCGGTTTGAGTGTGTGCGTGTGGTCGCTAAATGTCTTCCTCCGGGACTCCGCGGTGGATTCCGAATGGACTCGTTAAGGACCATGAGAACAAAAGAAACTCGCCCGCATGAACTCGCTTTTGCATGACTGGGATTCCACTGTTCCACGTACTATCGCACGATGATCCTACATTGCCTTTTCCGGGGATACATGGTTCTTGCTGTTACACAAAGTTTTTATTGGGTTTAGTCGGTTTATGGTTTTTGTTTATGACCAAAATATGCGCTTTTCACACACTGTGCCGATGGCACTGAACTGAATTTGATTTGTCAAATTGTAGCACACACAACGTAGGAAATAAAGGCGATTAGACGCGTGTCCTAGCTACAGATCCAGAAGTGTTTTTTTATTAACCGCATAGTTCTTTTAAAAGACATTTTTACAACCATTAATTTCCTCAAACACATCACAACTATAATACGGTCTACGGTATCATCAAGAGGTACCAGCAAACCAGTGAAATTGAGGCAACAAAAAGAACGCCACCAAACGCACGAAAATTAAACGAACAACAGATTGCCAGCACCAGAGAGTGGATTGACAACTGCTCTTTATCGCTTAAACAGTTGGTGGCAAGGCTACGAGAGCATCACGATGTAACAGTCTGTACTACTACTGTAGCTCGTGCTATAAAAGGATTCAACTATTCTTTTAAAATAGTACATAAAGTACCCACTTGGCAGAAATCGCATGAGAGGGGGGAAATTTCTTCATTCTCGCTACCCCTGACCCTCACTTTCGAGCGATCGTGCGACAAACTCTCACTCCACCACCCTACCTCACTCACACACGCTCCTATATTCTATGTAAACCCTCACCGCAACCTGCGTCACCAACCCACCCCACACCTGAACGGTCCCATACTCGAAGTGTTAGACAATTTTGGTTCCACACTTTGAAGCCTGTCGAGGAGTGTGGCACTATATTGTTTTTAGCTGTCTCCATTCTTTCACTGCAAAATTGCTTTTGCCCTGTCTTTGGCGTATTCATATGAGTTTGGCCTTTGCTGGAGGCGGAGGTGTGTGCGCAAGCGTTATCGTGTTTTGTGAAGTGATTCTTTGCTCCGGTAAGTAATGTGAAAACTAGGGATTGTGATTATAATCACAATCTTGGTCACCAATCACCAATTGGTCTTGTGAAATGCTCGGTTGGTGTTTAATTCGTTTCTGTTGGCTTTGAGTTGAAATCATTTGGAAGTGTGTTTTCGTTGGTTTAAATTTTGGTTATAGTTTGATTACGTTATCACTTAGTAATATTATTCTTTATTTTTTAACTAGTGATAATAACTATAACTTGCTTAGGTGTGTAGATTCTAGTTTAAGATCCACATCAACAGTTCTTTGAAGCAATTAGTTACGTATGATATTTTAAGGATAGTGTTTTTCTTGATTATTTAGCGTGTTAGTTAGCTTATAAGTTCGGTAGTAAGTTAGTTTATTTAGGTAGTTTAGTAAGTTGTTATTTTTTGCTTTTCATACGTGTTTCAAGAACTTTTTTTTACTTTTCATCATGCCTGTTCCGTGTGCTGTTTCAATGTGTTGTAACAATCGACACAATGTGAAAAGACATGCATTGGAAATTTCCTTCCACATTTTTCCAAAACATGACCCTGCTCGACGAGCATGGGTTCAATTTTGTAATCGGGGGGAAAATTGGAAACCTTCGGAAAGAGATGTAGTGTGCTCAACACACTTTCAAAAAAGTGATTTTCAAATCCCACAGAATGTATTTATAAGAGGAAAAGTAATTGGAAGAATTCTTCTTCCAAATGGTAAGTTTTTAAAATTTTCTCCTAATCAACAAACGACAATTGTTAGAAATACCCTTCATCTTTGATCTTGTTTTTAATTTCAGCGATTCCAACAATTCGATCTGTTTTACAAACACCATTACATAATGAGGAAATAGATCATTCGGAAAACACTGTTGCTTTTTCCTCTGAAGCATTATTGATAAGAAATGCTTCAAATATACCAAACATCACCAACCAAACAATCATATCTGAGCACCACAAGCTACAAGTGGCTAATAATAGACTTAAAAAATCTTTAAATCATGTGGCTTCCGAAAATTATTATCTAAAACAAAAAATTAAAAACTTAGAAAAAGAATTAACCCTTTTAAAATCTTGCCTCCTAAAATTAAGCCTAATCTTGCATCCCAGCGAACGAGTTTATTCCCAAGATGAAAAACGCCTTAAAAAGTTCTATTTTTTCCAACCAAATAGACCTAATAATGGAAGAAAAAAAAACGCGTAAGGCGGAATAAGGAAGAAATAAGCAGCGCTCTTACGCTGAGATACTTTTCAAAAAAAGCGTATGAGTATATGATGAAAGATATGAATTATCCTTTACCATCGATATCAACTTTGCAAAAATATGCAAGAAAAATAAACTTGCATGAAGGTATTTTGGAAGATGTTCTAGTTTTTATGGGAAATTTTGCAAGCTCTTCAAATGCTCGGGATGTTGAGTGTATATTAAGTTTCGATGAGATGAAAATTCAATATACAATGGAATATAATCACGCAACAGATGAGGTTATTGGGCCCCATAACTACATACAGGTAGTTATGGCTAGAGGCTTATTTAAAAATTGGAAGCAGCTCATTTTTATTGGTTTCGACCAGAAAATGACAAAACATATTTTAAATATCTTAATATGTAAATTACACGATAAGAAGATAAATGTGGTTGGAATTGCGAGTGCCAACTGCTCCACTAATATTAGTTGTTGGAAAGAGCTTGGGGCTCAAGATTATAACAAGCCATACTTCGAGCACCCTATTACAAAGTCTAATATTTATGTGTTTCCAGACGCGCCACATTTACTGAAACTTTTGCGAAATTGGTTTGTAGACCATGGATTTCTTTATAAAGGTAATAATTGTTGGTAATAAGCAACGTTTAAGGTTTGACTCCTCCTGCGGTTCGACACATCTGTGTATCAAACGTTTAGTTTGGCATCGCTGCCCACGCCTATACAATAACTCCGCGTTTTGAACTTTGTAACTGTATCCTTTCAGCAACTGTGTAATAAAGAACTATAGTGAACTATAATCGAACGTGTCTTTCGCATTCATTTACTTAACAAAAATATCACAGCTCAACCTTTGCGCGATTTAGTTGACGGTAGATTAGATTCAGAATTAACGCCTCTATTTAAGATAAATTTTGGACATTTGGTGCTGTCGAATCAAGAACGCCAAAATGTGCGTCGAGCAGCAGAGCTTTTGCCTCAAACGACAGCTGTATCATTACAACGATATCTGCCAACTGAAAAAGAGTTGGCTAATATGATCGAAATCATCGACTTATGGTTCAGTGTGTCCAATTCACACAATCCCAATGCCAAATTGCATTATAAAAGATCATACACTGGCAGCGAAAACCAAATAAAAGCTCTTGATGACATGTTTGAATTTATTTCGAACATGCTAGTGGTTGGTAAAAATAACATGCAAATTTTCATTTTTTCATTTCCGCGTCAGCAGCATCCGCTCGTACGCCTTGCCCGGGTTATTCAGCAACAGAATCGGGCGGAAAGAAGAAGCGAGCCCTGGTGGCTTGCCCGGCTTGGGGACAAGGGCCAGTTTCTGTTTCTTCTACTCACCCGAGAACCGCTCGTTGTCCAAGTATTCCTGGAACAACTCCCTGAAGACCTCCGGATGCTTCCAAATGGCGGCCGTCAAAGCGGCGTTCGGCACACCATACAGTCCTGGAGCCTTCCGCGGGTTCAATGAGCTCGCGATGTCCAGTAGCTCCTGCGTAGAAACGGCCCGAACTGGTTCCTCCTGCCCCCTCTCCAGGACTTGGCTTGGCGACGATGGCCAGTCAACTGGAGGATGCTGGGGGACAGAGTGGAAACGACGCCCTCTAGCACCCATGGATCGCGCTCCGTCGCTGTCCAGCTTCCACGGAGGCGGCTAAGCACGTTACGGAACCAATGTCCCGTCTCGTCGTCCGCGAGGCTCTGCAGCATTTCGTCGAAGTGCTTCTTCTTGCTGATGGTGATGGCTGTCTCCAGGGCGGTCCGCACCTGGAGGAGGTCGCTGGTTGCGGCGATCTGCTCTTCCTCTTCGATTGCGGCTTCAAAGCGGTCCTTAGCGAGGCGGCAGTCCTCACACAGGGCCTCGCTCGCTGGCGTCCACCAATAAGCAGGTCGTCCCGAGTGGCCTTGCGAAGGGAACACTCGCGCCATGGTTCCGTCGCAGGCTTCCGTCAGGACCCTCTCCAAGCTTTCGGCGCTTGTAACCCGCTCTGCGAACGAAGCTACATCGAGCGCCACGTCGAAAAGCCGGGCGTCGAACTGACGGGTACGCCATCTCGTGCCGCTTTCTCGTGTAGAAGCACCCTCCTGTCGACGACGATCTGCCGCTGGCCGCTGGAGAAACTCCCCCACAGCAAACCGAATGTACACGTGGTCGCTGTACGAGTATCGGCTCATGATCCTCCACCGATGCTCTGGAAAGGTGTTAGCTCCGGCGATGCTGCGACTGGCAAAGGCAACGTCCACCACGCTCGGGCGAGCCACTCCGTTGCCCAGGAAGGTTGGGGCGGTGCCGGTGTTTAACACCTCCAGCCCCAAGCTGTAGACGAGCTGGACCACAGCCTCTCCCTTTGCATTAGTGCGGCCACTCCCCCAAGCACTGTGCCACGCATTGAGGTCCCCCGCAATGACGACGCGCGAGTGACCTCTCGCTATCACATCGATGCGCTGCATAACCTCCACGAACTCAGGGACGCCCGCTGAAGGCGACACGTAGCTGCATATGAACAGGGCGCCATTGATCCGGGCAGCCGCGATACCAGACTGCGTCACGGAGACCACTTGCTGAACCGGATACGATTCGCTGCTGGCTATGATGGCCACCTTCCCGTCCCTGTCGCCTACCCAGTTCCCGTTGTTCCTGGGGACACTGTGCAGCTCCACCATTAGACAGACGTCCGCCCGCCTCATCCGCATCGTGTTGAGCGCTAGATCTTGCGCGCTCCTGCTGCGATTGACGTTGATCTGCAGTACGTCCATTTAGATCGAAGGTTGTCCACCACAGGCTGCGGCACCGATACGGTGGGCGCCGCCGCACAGCATGCACTTGACGTCGTTCGTGTACCTTGACCTCCTGTCCTTGACGAGTTCCGCTTCTGCTCGTCGGAGGCGCACGCGGGCCCGCTTCGTCATATCTCGGCGCTTCCAAAGGTTCACGGTGGCCACCGAGGACTGCTTCCCCAGAGTGGTCGTGATCGCCTTTTTGATCGTCTCTTCGTCGATCATGTTATCGATCCCAGTCAGGACGACCTCGGCCATCTCTGTCCTGACGGTTGCCGATCCACTCTCCCCGATGACCTCCTGGATGAGGTCCTTCAGCGCCACGCTATCGACGTCGCGAAACAAAGGCAGCAGGAGGTGGTACTTTGGCGTTCTTCTACCAACCCCAATTTGCCGCTGGAAATCGGCAATCAGCGGGCTGGTCCGGAGCTTCACGTACATGTCCTTGTAGGACACTCCTGGGGCGGACACAACGACGATTTCATCCGGGCGTTTTCGTCGCGGGCACCGCTTCTCCTGCTGTTGGATGTTCATCCGCTGCTGCTGCTGCCCATTTCGCTGGTGTGGCCGCTGCTGATGCTGCTGGTGTGCTGGTTGCTGCTGGGCTGGCCGCTGGAGCAGATTCACGCCATTCTGCTTGTTCCTTCGCGGATTGCCGCGAACGACTTCCTGGCTCGTCGAGTACCGCCGAGGATGCCGACTCCGCCACGCCCTGACGCTGAGCACGCCCGCTCTGCTGCACCGTCGGCCATTGCTGCGCAGATAGCCGCTGCTGTTGTTGCTGCTGCTGCTGCTGCTGTTGGCGTTGGCGCTGCTGATCGTCCAGATCATCAATTTGCATATTGATGCAAATAAATTCATTGAAAATGCTGTTTGGCGACATGAAGCAAAAGCACAACATCGTCTATTTATCGACACATAAGGTATTTTTTTTATATAATAATAAAAGACTGTGCAAAAATCTAATTTTCAAATATTTGTTTCATTTCAGCTAAATCAAGATCTTGTGGAAAACTTTTTTTCTCAGTTGCGGCAAAAAGGTGGTACTTATGACCATCCATCCTCAATAACCTGCCTATACAGAATTCGATTAATAATTTTGGGTAAATCACCAACTTTTTTAAAATCAGTAACGGATAGTGCCGAAAACAGCACTATCGCTGAACCTGATGTGTTCGTAACAACAACTGGCGGTGATGAAAATTATAACGATCAATGTGTTAGTCACGAACATTTTGTAGTGGCAACAATTTTTAAAGGAGCTGAAGTCGCTCACGACTTTGAAACAATTGAAACTGAAAACGAGTTGAACTCACAAAACCTAGACCCGATATAGCAGGATGGCTTAGAGTACATAATGGGATACATTGGAAGAAAATTTAAAAAAAAAATTATCCTAATTTACAATTGGGAACATACACGTACCAATTGGCAGAAGACCATTGCTATAGTCAGCCTCAATCTTTTGTTGAGCATTTGTCAGCAAGAGGATTGTATAAGACATCTGATCATTTATTGCAACAAGGAATTGAAATGGAAAAAATATTCCAACAGTTGCACAAAGATGGTAACCTAGTCAAAACCGTGCAAATTGTAAGTAATTTAACAAACCGCCTTAAAACATATTTCCCGGATTCCCCTTACAAAATTTGAAAAACTTTTGCTAAGCTTAGAATTATAGTAAGAATGAGATTCCTTAATAACAGATATAAAGAAAATCAAAGACTGAATAACAAGAGGAGAGCTACTAGTCATGGACAAGCAGCAAACAAATTAAGAAAAACAGTAAACTAGGTAGTCATTTTAAATTCAATTTGCTGTGTGTAGTTTTGTTAACCGTTATTTGCTTTTTATTATTGTTGAACTATGGATTATTATTGGATGAAGTATGGATTATTATTACTTATACCTAGTTTAAAGTACTTTAGAAAATAGTATCAATTATTAAACAATTGGTTTTTTGGATATTCGGTAAAAGTTTGTTGTACAATTACTAGTTTACAAAGATATTTGGTTGTTGTAGTCAAAATCCCAAATTATTCAGCTTTTACTGACCATGACCATTGTTATGCACGGATCCGACCGAAGCAGTCAATACCATGATACCACCAGAGCCGTTCGAACTATTCGGAACACTTGAAACTTAAAACTTTTGTACTTGTCTTGAGCTGGTGGAGTTATTACCCGACAGACAAAGAGACCTCAAATTTGAGAGAATTACGGTAAAAGATCAAGAAGAACATGGAAAACGACGGCGAAACCCGAAAAAAAGCATGAAACCCTTGATTGTGTGTGTGAGCCGACAGAGTTTGTTGAAGCTAGAATTGTTTCCATCTCGTTCTGACCTACATTGTTATCCTGCGTCCTTACTCTAGCGTTCATCCCACACTGTGACGAGCTCAGTTTGCTGTGCGCTAAGTCCAGGGTGGACGTGTTGTGGGACTTAGCAAATTTTATATTTGTTTGTGCGTGAATGATGCGCGGAAGTTTGCAAGTATGCGCGATTGCTTTGTGCAGTGCAATATGCTGACCAGTGTTGTGATTTATGCAGAGTTGATGTGCCTTTTTATGCCATTAACGTGTGGTGTTAGTTTTTTCCCTACACTCCGTGCTTGCTTCGGCAAGCGCATTGAAATGTAGTGAGGGAAAAAACTTTCGGTGCATGTTGTGGAAACTTCTTCCCCTTTTTTCACGACTATGAATTCTGTTGGTGCTGTGTTTGGTGTGTGAATGTTTATGCGTGTATTTTGGTGACAAATAGTGTCAAACATATTGTACGCGTTGGTACAGGATAGTGTTTTCGTCTTCCTTTTGTGCTTCTTTTGTGCTGCGTCATTCGCCGTGCGCACACTGTAATCCTGTGTGCAGTGAAGGATCGTTTTTTCTTCTTGCGCTGTTTGCCGCATCGTACGCGCACCCTAATCCAGTGTGCAGTGAAGGATCGTGTTTTTGTCGTCCTCTTCGGTGTTGTTCGTGTGTCGTCGTGTTTGCCATGCAGCGAAGCATGCGACATGACACACACTGTTACACGTCTTACACCCCGACAGACAAAGAGACCTCAAATTTGAGAGAATTACGGTAAAAGATCAAGAAGAACATGGAAAACGACGGCGAAACCCGAAAAAAAGCATGAAACCCTTGATTGTGTGTGTGAGCCGACAGAGTTTGTTGAAGCTAGAATTGTTTCCATCTCGTTCTGACCTACATTGTTATCCTGCGTCCTTACTCTAGCGTTCATCCCACACTGTGACGAGCTCAGTTTGCTGTGCGTTAAGTCCAGGGCGGACGTGTTGTGGGACTTAGAAAATTTTATATCTGTGCGTGCGTAAATGATGTGAAGTATGCGCGATTGCTTTGTGCAGTGCAATATGCTGACCAGTGTTGTGATTTATGTAGAGTTGATGTGCCTTTTCATGCCATTAACGTGTGGTGTTAGTTTTTTCCCTTCACTCCGTGCTTGCTTCGGCAAGCGCATTGAAATGTAGTGAGGGAAAAAACTTTCGGTGCATGTTGTGGAAACTTCTTCCCCTTTTCACACGACGATGAATTCAGTTGGTGTTGTGTTTGGTGTGTGAATGTTTATGCGTGTATTTTGGTGACAAATAGTGTCAAACATATTGTACGCGTTGGTACAGGATAGTGTTTTCGTCTTCCTTTTGTGCTTCTTTTGTGCTGCGTCATTCGCCGTGCGCACACTGTAATCCTGTGTGCAGTGAAGGATCGTTTTTTCTTCTTGCGCTGTTTGCCGCATCGTACGCGCACCCTAATCCAGTGTGCAGTGAAGGATCGTGTTTTTGTCGTCCTCTTCGGTGTTGTTCGTGTGTCGTCGTGTTTGCCATGCAGCGAAGCATGCGACATGACACACACTGTTACACGTCTTACACTATAATTGTAGAGCGGTGCTACAGCCCCGCCTACTTAAAAATCATGTAAAAGCTCAAAAAATCAAAAACAGAACGAGAGGTCGCGATACGTTTTTGAATAGGGGCGCGCGAGAGGCACATAGGGCTCATCGATTCCAGCAGTGGAAGCAATTCAAGCAGTTTAAATGCCCATTTTTTGCTATACGGGACTATAATTGTAGAGCGGTGCTACAGCCCCGCCTACTTAAAAATCATGTAAAAGCTCAAAAAATCAAAAACAGAACGAGAGGTCGCGATACGTTTTTGAATACGGGCGCGCGAGAGGCACATAGGGGTCGCCGATTCCAGCAGTGTTTTCCGCTCGAGCAGTTTAAATGCCCATATTTTGATACCCGGGTAGAAACATTTGGAGTCAGTGAATATGTTCCGTTTTCATAAATCATGGAAATGTATCTAAGGAAAATTATAAAAACTTTTATACAAAGCAGCTATCCATTCTGAGTCTTCGCCATACGCACTACCAAATTCCTAGTGTTAACAGTTTACGGGTTTTGTCACTTTAGGGCAAGGACGCGTGATCAAGGCAAGGATCGTGTATGACAGCGTCCAAGTGCGAATTGCGTTCTGTAATACGTTTTTTGAGTGCGAAAAAGGTGACACCTATTGAAATCCATCGTCAACTAGTTGAAGTTTACGGGGAAAAGTGTATGGACATAAAAAACGTGCGTAAGTGGAACCGCGAGTTCAATTCCGGGCGCACTAATGTTCACGACGAGGAGAGAAGTGGCCGACCGTCGGTCTCGGATGCGATTGTTCAAGCAGTGGAGGCAGAAATGCTCAAAAACCGCCATGCGACAATTAGGGACTTGGAAGAGAAGCTTGGAGGAGTGTGTAGCAGCGAAACAATCCGTCATATCCTTGTGAACAACTTGCAATATCACAAAGTTACTGCCCGATGGGTGCCGAAACAGCTGACCGAAGACCACATGAAGCGGCGTGTGGAATGTGCAACCTGCTCAAGAAATTTGGCTGGGACATCCTCGATCACCCTACCTATAGTCCCGACGTGGCCCCAAGTGACTACCACATGTTCCCCGCCCTGAAAAAACATCTCGGAGGGAAGAAGTTTGAAAGTGACGCGGAGGTTCAGAAAGAGGTCAACACCTGGCTGCGCGAGGCGGGCGGAGAGTGGTATGCTGCCGGCATAGACAAGTTCATCGTGCGGATGCGCAAGGTGTTGGAAAAAAATGTAGCCAAGTAGCCAAGACCTTGGCCTTTCCAACGGTGTATCGCTTTTTGTAAATAAACGTAATTTTCTATGAAAAAACAAAATTGGAGACCTTACTTTATTGTCAGCCCTCGTATTAATTATTAGAAATGATAGGTATATTATACGTAAGGTCGCTGCACGGCGCATCCGATCGTTCGTTTCTTATACTACCTATACTAACTTACAATGTAACGTTCCGATCGTTAGTTTCCTATACTACCTATACTAACTTACAATGTAACGTTACTACAGGGTGACACCCGAAAGTGGTGAATTAGGAAATGCCGTCAGGAGCGTAGCGTTAGCTCGTTAGATGGCGCTGATCACCACAGATTCATCCTTACGGAGCATCTTCTCCGAATTGAAACGTTTTCCATCATCAAGC
The DNA here is from genome assembly GCF_943734845.2 of Anopheles funestus. Classification (NCBI taxonomy): domain Eukaryota; kingdom Metazoa; phylum Arthropoda; class Insecta; order Diptera; family Culicidae; genus Anopheles; species Anopheles funestus. The sequence goes on along the minus strand of NC_064597.1, from coordinate 19,105,755 downwards.
GCCATGGAAATTGGGCACGGGCCGGTGATGCTCTATTACACCAAGGCTGTAAAAAACACTTGAGCTGCAACGGAATGAGTTGTATGTTGATGGTAAACCCTTGTTTTGGAAAATGCGAAAAGGCAGCAAGTAAAAAAAAGCAAATCCACAAAATACCATACAACCAACACACGTTTTAATTTTTCGGAAGTGTTGCATATACCGGAAGACATGCAGAAACGTGAACCAGATAAAGGACGGTGGTGGAAGCCTTTGCTACCTAAAGTAATTTATTGTGCATAAATTATGGCCACACTGCATCAGCACTAGACTCCGTTGAAATGCATAGTGAATGTATGCATTTCCACTTACTCTGCGCGCGCTTCTTGTGAGAAGTGAGTTTTTCTCACCTTACGCATCTTATTCACAAATCAATCTGGTAAAAAACGACAGTCTGCTAAAGAACAAATACGTTCAAGCTATGGAACAAATCCGTACCATCATGCTGGGGTGGCCAGTAGGCCAAAATCTCGTCCCCATCATCCAACTCGAGGGATGCCGCGGTGGCATTTTCTTCTATTAGAAGTCCATCGAATTCAAACAACGCCCACCAAACCCAAACGATCGCAATACGCCTTCATTAGCCTGTGGAGTGGTGTGCGCTTTTTGAGCATAAAACGTACAACCGTGTTATCCTGTCCCAGAACATACAGCGAGACAAGCTCTTCCTGCATTTTTCCACATACACAGGCGAAATACGCTTGGCACGAATATAAAGCTAAGATCGAATGAACCTTTCACTTCGGTTTGCTTGCTTGAACAAAAGATGTATAACATAAATCAAAGTAGTCAGTTGTCGATTTGTAGTTAACCTTCACTTGAAGTTAGTTTATTGAATGAATCCTCATTGAGGTGATGTGCAGTATATACATACATAGTTTCCTCAGATGTGTTTGCAAAGGGTACTACTAGTAATGGGAAAAACGCCTCCGGAACCAGAGCCGGCTCCGAAAAAATTTGGAGCCGGCTCCGGATTCACGGCTTTGGACCCACGGCTCCGGACCCAGGAATTTGAATATAGCGGTAATAGTTTTTAGTCAGAGGAGGAGTTGAATTGCATGGTTGGGTTTCTTCTTTCTCTTGCTAGGCGAATTGTGTACACATTCACCGCTGATATCACACAGACTTTTATTTCACTGATTTCGGTTCGGTTTGTGGAGTATAATTTTATTAAATTATGTTGTGATGTATTGTTTAATTTAATAAAAAAAATCAAATCTGTGTATCGGCTCCAAAGCCAAGTGTTAAAAAAGTGCGTGTTTGTGCAAAGATAAACGACGAAGCGGAGTGGCAACAAACGGATTATCCCCGAACAAAAAGGACATCGGTAACGCGGTGCCCGGAAAATATCCTTAATGGTAAATTGAAAGTTATGTGTGTCAATAGTTATCTAAAGTTTAGTGAAATAATTTGGTTGTTTTTTTGAAATTTAAGCATTGGAAACCCGGAGGAAAGCATTGCAGTGGACAACGGGAGCTGAAAGAATTGTAACCCTAGCGACAAATATGACCACAAATTCATCTAAACTCTATATAAAAACACCAACCCTCTAAAAATGACTACTCAGTCCCAAAAATTCACCATAAAAGCAAAAACCTCTCAAATGAAGGTACACCGAAAATGTTCATTGTCTGCTCGGCCTGGCGCTTACTCCTACCCTTGCTTCCTCTTGCTTGGTTGCTCGTACCCACAAGTGCCCGGTTGAGTACACGAATTTACGCTTGCACTAATCGCAACTAATTTTTTTTCGCTTCAACGTTTTTGCATTCTTACTTTTCTGGCCGGGCTATTGCAGAACATTTGGCCATGGTAGAGTATTTTGCGCGAGAGTTTGTGTCAAGGCATCAATTTCAAATTTTTTCTTCTGTTCAACCATCGTGCACTGAAGAACTGCACTGATCGTGCATATGAAGAATGGTTAAAAAAAACGGTCGGAAATATGAATCCTTAGAATTTAAATGATTTCTTACCTTTGTGTTTTGTGGCGTTACAAATTACAAGTACGCTTTTCTCTGACTAAGCACGCTGGGCTTTGCAGACACGACTGACACGTGTAACTCGTACGCTACGAATGATTTTGGACCGGCCAAGTTTAGTGTCAGCAAAGCACCGGGGGAAAAAAAATCTATGGTCACTACGATTGTCAGGTTGCCATAGACACGTGTTGAGTCTGTTCTCGCGCCTTGCTATACCTGGTTTGATTGTTGTTTAAGAGGCCTGGAATTAAGAATGGCTGTAATTTGGTACAATAGCGTCTGTAGTTCTACCAAATATAGTTGTGCTCCTCTGGCGGTTGACTTAAAAAGTCGCTTAGCCACTTTGATGTTTGCTTCCCAAAGTCCTCCAAAGTTTGGGCTTCGCGGTGGGATGAAAGAGAAACGTATTCCCTTTTCAGCAGCCAGCTCCACTAGGTTGCCCTGGAAGGCACGGTTGTTATGAGTTTGGCGAAGTAAACTCAACTCCTTGGCAGCGCCTACGAAGTTTCGTCCGTTGTCTGAGTATATTGTGTCAGGTCGACCACGTAGTGACACAAAACGCATGAGTGCTGATGTGAAAGCAGACGTGGACTGGTTTTTCACAACCTCCAAATGTACCGCTTTGGTGGAAAAGCAAACGAAGATACACACGTAGACCGTCTCTCATCGTTTTGATCGGCCGTTCGCGATAACATCAAATGGTCCACACAGATCAACTCCCGTGTACGTGAAGGCGGGTGAGGCATTGACGCGTGCTGCAGGAAGTTGTCCCATTCTTTGCGTCAATCGCTTAGGTCGCGCTCGGGCACATATCACGCATCGTGATATCACACCACGAGTAGTACGTCGTAGGTCCTGCATCCAGAATTTCGTTCGAAATTCTGCCATGACCAATTCTGTTCCCGCATGGAAGTTATATTCGTGGAGATGTCGGATTATCGTGCGCGCGAATGGGTGCGATTTGAGCACTAGTATTGGGAGCTTTTCGTCATCCGCCAATCTCAGCATTCCCCAATCGTCCTTGCACGTAGATTAGGTTATTCCTAACGATTGGGTTTAGGTGCTGCAGGCATTCTTTTGCAGGAACGTATCCGGAGTCCTGCATTTCTCGTACCTCGTTGAGAAATGCCGTAGTTTGCATTATCCGTAGTGATAGTTGGAGGACCATACTCCAACTCGTGTAGCTGTAGACGGCCAAATCTTCGTTCCCCGTAGGTCGTCTTGAAGTTATGGATTGCCCTGCCGAGCAAAATGTCGTCTCGTCTTGCTGAATGAATTGTGA